>NC_050577.1:210509157-211709157 GCF_011100635.1 Trichosurus vulpecula | reverse complement strand
AAGAATTGATCAAGATAACGAATAAAGAAAAAGATAAAAATTTTCGTTGAGTGAGATACTGAGAAAAATAAGATATCAAAAACAAAAGATCTCTAGGGAAGGTAAGTGATGTGAAGCATAAAAAATTATATAGGTCTATATGAATAATATCAGGATTATTAAACCCCCAATGAGCTGAAAAGGTACCTTTTTTTTTTAACTTTGTTGGCAGAAGACCCTAAAGGAAGGAATAGAACTTGTATCATAGATGAAAAATGACAAAGACAGAACTATTCAGTTCTTATTTTGTTTTTTGTTTTCTTGAGTAAGGTGAATGATCTTTACACTGAGAAATTGGTTCAAAATTTTATCTGAATAATAATGTCTGGCATTTGTATAGTACTGTTAACATTTACAAAATCTTTTTATTTAGAATATTAAATTTAAACCCCATCACATTGTGTTGTTGGTAATGACAGTTGTTACTATTTTCATTTAACTGATGAGTAAAATTAGATGCAGAGGTTATGAAGTATTCATGGTCACACAGTAAATAGCAAGAGATGGAATTTAAACCCAGATTTTTTTGTGACTTTTTTCTGCTCTGCCATCCTGTCTGTGTCCCTATATAAACAAGAAGATAAAATACCTTTTCATTGATTTGGCCACCTCATGCCTCTGTGAGGGGGAAAAATGCTAGATTTGAAGTTGGAAAACCTCAGTTCAAATCCTGGATCTGACCTTGGTAAGTCATTGAACCTCTCAGGGTTTCAGTTTCTTCATCTGTAAATTGAGAGGGTTCAACTAGATGACCTCTAAGATCGTTTTCATCTATAAATCCATGCTGCTATGCCTGTATGAACTATAATCTAGAGCATTTAAATAATTTGTAAATACTCTTTGTAATCTTTGAAAAATTGTGAACAGAAGAGGTTCTGATAGTCTTTAGAGATAAGCAAATGTCTAAATTTTCAAAAAGGTAAGTAGATTTAAAAAACTCAAGGCTTTTGAACCCGAGTTAATGTCTCAAAAGCAAAATTCTAGATCAAAGGGATAATTAATTAGCACTTAAACAATGATGCATGGATTCATTAAGAACAAGTCATGCCAGACTAATCTATATACTTTTTTTTTTTGGTTAGTAGACTAGTAGATCAGGGAAATGCTGTAGATGAAATATTCTTGGTTTTTAGCAACATTATTAGTGTTGAAATAAAAATATTAATACTTTTAACCTTAGAACTTTGTGATTTATGCTTGTTTGCCACAAGTAATTTCATTTTGGTATTTATCCAAGTAATTTTCTAGTTTGAAAGAGAAAGTTGTCTAAAAAATAGCATAGTCTTCTTTGCCTTTTAATATGACTCTGTCAAGAGGTTTTCAGGTATCATTTATAGAATCTTCTGAATAAGGAAAAGATCATAATAAGTTAAAAATAGTTTGGGGTTAATATAACAGCCTCTACTGAATTCTTTCCTGGACCACTTCCCTTTAAAAGTTACTTCCTTTGATCAATGTCTTAATTCTGAATTTCAAAAGAAACGATAACCTTTACTCTTCCCACTCTCCTAAAGGGAGAAGTTTGGGACAGGGTTTTAGGTTGGAGAAATAGCATTTCTTTATTCCTAGAGAAATTAAAATGAAGTTTAAAAAAATGTTTCCGTATTAGGTAAGGCCATTGCTTCTCCTGACATCCTCATCTGGATACTTCAGATAGGGCTTCAGCATCATGTACTCCTTTTAAAGTGCTGTGTGTGTGAGCTCAGTAATATATGAGGCTTGACTGAAACTGAGACTGACACTACACTAACACCAGAGAATACATACGCCATAATGATAGTACAAAGGAGGATACCTAAGCAATGCAAATAGATGCTGTTCCTCACCCAGAGACTTCTCTCTCTTTCTGACAGTCATTCCTCATGCTGACCAAAAGCTTTCTCCACCAAGATTAATAACAAACATTGTGCTTATCTACTCCATGCTTCAGTTAATGAATGACTGGTTACTACTTCTGCCAAAGATTTATACACTGGCAGCCATCTTACTCTCTGGCACTCTGCGATACACATAATCAACAGTTTGTCTTTAGAGGCAATTGCTCTTGAAGAACTGCAGAGGGATATTTCCTTCTGTGCTACAAATGCTATTACTTGTACACCTTTCTATTTCCCAAACAGATCCATATTCACAATAGTCTTTTTCTCTTGACACAAGTTGTGATATTTTTATGGACAAAATGAAGAAATGTGGGCTTGATGCTGGCTAATATAGTTAGGTAGGCTCCAAACCTGATACAGTGATTTTCAATACATCAGTGTCAAACTGGAGTTATGTATCTACTGAGGATGCCACAAGGTTCTATCCATGATCCCATTATGTTCACCCTTTTCCTTAATGAATTGGATGAAAGGCATAGATAGTATGCTTCTAAAATTTGCAAAAGATAGTGACGCTAAGAGAAATAAGCTGGGTTGACAGAATCGTGGTCCAAAAAGATAGCCCTCAAGGCTTGAATTATGGGTAAACTTAATCTAATAAGAGGGTGTCAAATATAAGCATCAATGCTAAGTCTTATAGATGTGCAGTTGATTTTTTTTCTGAACTCTTGTACTGGACAAAGGAAAAGTGTCTAGATACAGGGAAGAGGGGGAGGCTTGTATAATAAAATCAATATAGGTTATAAGTAATTATGTTAAAATAAATAGTAAATATAAGTTAAAGGAAGCACAGTGCCCAGAGCAAGGGATATTACAGTACTGCTGTATTCTGCCATGTTTCTTCAAACAGTCAGTGTACAAACATTTTTAGCATTTGCTATGTACCTAGCACTGTGCTCAGTGTTGGGGATACAAATAAAGGTAACATGTGGTTCCTGCCCTCAAGAAACTTACATTCTAATGGGAAGGCAACATGCAAAGAACTGTATGCCTACAGTATAAATGAGAGGAGATATTCCTATAAAGACAGCACTAGAAGTGAGATAGTAGAGTTGGATAGGGAGACTGAGAAAGCCCTGCAGAAGATGACATTTGAACTGAGTCTTGAAGGAAGACAAGAAGGCAGGAGGTGAAAGTAGAAGTAAGGAGGTGAGAGCATTTCAGTTTGGGGAGAGTTAGAGAAAAGACAGAAAGTCTGGAAATGAAGTGTCTCATTTGCAAGGAACAGAAAGCAAGGAGGCAAGTATTGCTTATCCATAGAGTATCTGGAGGGGAGTATAAAGTGTAAGAATAATGGGAAAGTAGGAAGTTATGAAGGTTATGAATGACTTTCAAAGCCAAACAGAAGATTTTATAGTTGATCCTGAGGTAATAGGGAGCCACTGGAATTTATTGAGGGGTTGTGTATGTGCATGTGCGTGTGTGTGAGTGATGGTCACAGTTGTGACTGAAGTGGAGGACAGACTTGAAGCAGGAATTCCAATTAGAAGGCTATTGCAGTAATTGAGACGTTGAACACCTGCATCAGAGTGGCTGCTTTGTAAGTGAAGAAAAAGAGGCATGTATATGAAGGATGCTTTAAAGGAAGAAACTATAAGACTTGGTAGTTAGAACATATCTAGAGTGTCATAGTTTTGAGCAGTATATTTTAGAAAAAACATGACCAGTTTTGTTTTTCATTTAGAGGAAGATAACTGACTTGGTGAAGCCTTTGGAAGCTATATTATGTTTAATTAGCTTGGAGAGGAGAAGACATGTGGCTTCGGGATTATTAGGCTTTCAAATTACAAAGAATAATCTGGGTGTCAAAGAAGGAGGGAGAAAATATATCCTGCTCCATTCTTTGCAAAGTTGGAGACTATGGATATAGAATATTGTGTATGCTGCCAAACTTAATGGATGTCTTGTTTAGTTTTGCTGAACTGCATTTTTCTTTTTTGTTACAGTGTATGACTATGCAGGTGTTAAAAGGGATGACTATGAAGGACTGAGGATAGTGATGGTACATATATTTGGAACTTAAAAGGATTATAAATATGAGATCAGTTTTTTAAAAGAAAAGTATCTTCAAGCCTGTTCTTTTATCATCACATATTTTGATGTTCTTTCTCCTCCTCATCCTAAGGAGTGCAAGCATTAAAAATTTTAATAATGGCACTTATGAGTAGTTTGGAATACTTTTTTTTGTGAACAGTTATTTGAAAGACTTGAAAAGTTGATAGTGCATGAGGAGCATTCCTGAAACTTTTTGGCTAAATATTAATGCTATGTGTATCATTTTTCTTTACACATGAAACAGATTCTGCTTAGTTTATACACTGAGTAAATAAAGTAATATTTTAAAATGTTTGCAATGACATTTGTAAAAATGGAAAATTCTGGCAAGTTTTTGTGTAAATATATTTCCCTGATGGATGTACATATGTCTAGTGTACTTATAACCTTTTCCTTTGTAGTTCTCAGTAAAGACCTAAAATTGCATAGTATTGGTTTAAATAATGTTCTTATTCTGATAGAGAAGAAAAAGCTGGATCACTTACCAGTAACTGGAGTTCTATTGGGTAATCTCCACAGATCCACATACTTTGAAGTTATTGTGAATGCCTCGAGGACCATGGAACCGTTGAAATTTCAAATTTCAGGAAGGTAAGCAAGTACACTGAAGCATGTCTCTAGCATCTCCCAAATTTCCCTCCCCCACTTTCTTACATATACATCTGTACTGCATGCCCTCTCAGTTCCAGTGGATGGCCATCAAGAAGATTGTGATGCTGTACAGATTGGCAAGTGGATCTGTGAGGGAAAAGACCCAATAGGATAACTCCAGTTACTGGTAAGTAATCCAGTTTTCACAAACTTGGAGACATTTTGAAGTCTCTTCTCTTTGAAAGGAATTTGAAAGAAAGAACTTGGTACAAGGGGAGACATTTTTGTCTTAAGTTATATGTAGTTTAAGGAATTTAGAGTCTTTTAGTTGTTAAATATGGAAAGCTCATTTTACATAGATTATGTCCCATTTCACGGACAGATGTATTTTCCCAAAATTTGTGTAAATCAATATGGGTAGATTGAATTACATTTTTAAAAGTACCAAAAAAGTTTATAGGAGTCCTGTTTTTAAAAATTCTTTTTATAAAGTATGCAGCAAATACCCTTAATTTAACTGTTGGTTATGTTTTCATTTGCTTTGGACTTACTCAAAGGAGAATATGTATTTTCAGTTTTAGATACCATTTTACTGTTAAAAAGATCACAGTGGATTGTGATAAATCAAGCAATAAAAATTGCTTTTGAACAACATTCAGGGAAGTGAGCTACGAGTACAAAGTAGTTTAAATAGCTGATATCCTGAAATAATAGATATGCCAAAATAATAATAGCCTGAAAAAGGAGAAATAATATTCTGAAAAATAAATCAGTTTTAAAAATATTTTACTTTAGCAAGGCTAATGATGCTGCTTTAGGGGAATTTCCAATTGTTTTAAAAGATAGATTTATTTAAATTCTTTAAGTGGATCTCTGTACATTTATTCCAACCAAAAGACTTCACAAGTCGAATAAAAAAATGGCAAACTTGCTATTCCTCACAAATAAGACTTCATTTCTAATTCTGGTGCCTTTACACTCTCCAGCCTTTCTCACCTCAGTCTCTTAGAAACCTTTGTTTCCTCTAAGGCTCAGCTCAAACACCATTTTCCACATATGAACCCTTTCCTGATTCCTTCAAATACTAGTGTGCTCTCACTCAAACGACCTTGTATTTAACTATTTCATATTTATTCTCTATTCTGCATATCCTTGTGTCCTTGTTGTCTCCTTTATTAGAATGCAAGCTCCCTGGGAGTAGCGATTATTTCATTCATTGTATTTGCATCACTAATGAGTGGCACACTGGCCAATTAGTTGATTAATTATTCTACCTTAGTGGAGAAAGTTCCTTATCAGGAACTCAAGCCAATAAAATCAATGTTGTGATTTTTTAAAAAACTGAACAGCTAATGACACATTTCTTTCTTCCTAATTCTTCATGGGAATGTTAATAATTTCAGTATTTTTAGTATGAATTAGGAAAAGAAAATAGGTTATTGTTAATGTAAACATTTTTGCCATGGCATTTATGAAGGTCTTTGTTGATATTTCACAGAAAAAGAATCTCAGCTATAGCTCCTGTCCTCTTAATACTTTGTAGTATAATTTGCTATGTTTAATCTGGCTGGTGTTTTAATCTATTTCATTAGAAGAGTATGACTAAATTTAATCTTTAAAGCACAAAATAATTTATTTTAGTCATGGCCTCCTTAAAAAATTGAGCAGCTCCAGATGTTTAAGAGAATACTATTTTCCCTTGTGAGAAAATAAAAGAAGAAATGATGGGTATGCTTTTTGAAAGCCAGGTGATCAGTTTTCCTTAGGTGCTTTTATTTTGAGATTGAATTATGTCTTAAATTCCAGTTCATTCTTTAATACCACTGACTTTTTGTTGTTGTTCAGTCATTTCAGTTGTGTCTGACTTTTTGTGCCCCCATTTTGGCATTTTTTTGGCAGTGGTGTTGGAGTGGTTTGCCTTTTCCTTTTCCAGCTCTTTTTACAGATGAGGAACTAAGACAGGCATAGGGTAGGTGACTTGTTCAGAGGCCAAATTTGGACTCATGAAGATGAGTCTTCCTAATTGCAAGCCTAGTGTTCTATCCACTTCACCACTTACCTGCTGCTCATATACCACTGATTTATGAATCAACTATGTCAGCCTTGGTTGGCTGATGGCTCATCTCAGGCTTATTTTGAATCTTTAGTCTAAAATGAGGTCATTCTCAGCATGTACTTTTGTAAACCATAATGCATATTTTACATTTAGAAGGAGGTGTCTGGATACAGGTAAAGTTTGTATATAGTTTGGTGGTGCATTGGACAGAGTGCTGGCCTTGAAGTCAGGAAGACCTGAATCTGAATCCTGTTTATAAGTTTGGTCAATTTTAATTATTTTGAGAAAGATCATTTTATTTAACGAACTTAGGGTTTGGCCTCCCCATTTAAGATCTGGGATTCACTTATACTTTAATTGTAAGGCAAAAGTTTAAAATAATAATACTAGATAGCTAATGTTTATTTAGTGCTTTGTAGTTTGCAAAATGCTTTACATGTTATTTCATTTAGTGCTTAAAACAACTCTGGGATATAGGTGCTTTTATGAGCCCCATTTTACATATTAGGAAACTGAGGCAGAGAGCTGATAAATGACTTGCCTAGGATGACACAGCTAGTAGGTTTCTAAGGCTGGATTTGAACTTGTGTCTTCCTGAATCCAGATTTAGTGCTTGATCTGCTGCACCACCTTTTCACCTAACTTTTAGAAAGAGTGTAATTTTTATGTTTTATTAAAAAGAGAAAAAATCATTTTAGAACTAGGATGGATCTCAGAGGTATTTAGTTCAATTAATATCTGAGGTATGAATCTCTTCAACAACAACAATCAGTCATCCCACCTTCACTTGAGACCTACAGTGAGATGTCCATCTCCTGGGACAACCTGTTACATATTTTGAATAGCTCTCATTATTAGGACTTTTTCCTTCATGTTGAGATGAAATCTGGCAATGACTTTCACCATTTGTTTTTAATTCTTCCCTCCAGGGGCAAGTAGAATAGGTCTTATCTTTCTCTTCTGTATTACAATAATAAGAATAGTGGTGGTTTTTAACTTCCATATAGTATAACTTAGCATCTTAAGAAATGTTTTTTCTTATTCAATTTATTTATTTTTTTTTACTACATCCTTGCTTTCTCATTGAGATGGGCCAAATCCATATGTTGATAGTTTTTTTGACCTTGATTCAATATTCCAATATAGTAACTATCACTTCCAGCTTTGTCATTTCCAAATTTAACGAGCTTTCATCTAAATCACTGATTAAAACGAATGAACAAAACAGGGCCAAGAACAGAATATAGTGGCAGTACACTGGAGACCTCCTGATTTGACATCAGTACCACTTCTTGGATTTAGTCATTCAGTCTTTCTAAATCTACTTTATTGTATTACATCCAGTGTAACTATATCTGGTACATAGTTAATGAGCAGTTATACCAAACCTTATCAGATAAAAGTGTCTGATCAATTCATATTTCAAAGTTGTTTTGGTATTCTAGTGTCTGAAATATACCCAGTAAACTTCTTTTCAGTTTTATGGTTATGTGTTTAAGTTTTAGGTTTCATGTAGCCCAGGGTAGAACCTGTCCTTATTTGGGTTGGGTTTCCTGCATTCATCTGATGACTTCTATACACAGTCTTCTTCCAAGGTAGGAGGAGCAATATTTTGAAATTAGAGAAAAAAAAAATTAAATTAAATTAAAAAAAAAAAGAAATTAGAGCTCTGGCGTGACTTCAGGGTTTGGACGGATTTTCTTGGTGACATAAGTAACTTGGTGCAATCAATAATCAAAGCAAGCATTTACTAAGAGCTTACTATATTCAAGGTACTGGGAATACAGAGACAAAAATGAAATAATCCCTCCCCTTAAGAACTGTATGATCTTTTGGGGGAGAAAACATGTATATACAACGTGTATATAAGTATATATAAAACAGTGGAAGGTAATTTTGGTGGGTAGGTAGTAGCAGCTGAGTGAAGATCAGGAAAGGCTTTCAATAGAAGGTAGCTCTTGAACTGTGAGTTTTGAAGGAGACTAGGAACTATAAGGGGCAGAGATGAGGAGAAAACACATTCAAGGCATGAGTGATAAGAGATGGAGGGTAATGTGTGAGAAAGAGTAAGAATGCCAGTTTGGCTGGGACATGAGAAAGAGAATGTAAGAACAAGAGCAAGACAGGAAAGAGCGAATGAGCCAAGTTTGTGACTAGCTTTCCTTGTTAAGCAGAGGACTTCGTATTTTGTCTTAGAATTAATAGGGAGTCTATGTTCCACTTCTCCTTTTCTAGCCAGACCTAAAACAACAATTAGTAGTTAAACCAAGTGCTTAGGTTTATTTACAACCTCAGTATGGAGGATACTGAGAACTGGAGAAAGGACTACTGTTATTTATTGATCTCTTATCATCTAAATATAGTAAGCAATGAGTGTTCTGCTTTTACTACTGTTTTGACTTCTTTGAAATCAAAATAACTATAAATGCTTTTTTTAAAAAAAAGAGATAGGATTAGCATCAGTTTGATATTAAACAGGGAGTGGTTAAATTAAGATGGGACAATGGTGCTGATCAATGTTCTGCCTGTCTTACATCCCTAGGAACTGAAAGATCTGAAGGATATAATTCCTGAACTACTGTCTGATCTTTGAAAAGTTGTGAATTATGGAGAGTTCCTTTAACTCAGGAGATGGGCAAATGTCCCTACTTTCAAAAAGGGAAGAAGGTAAATTCTTCAGAGTGTAGCCTGATGAGCTTGCTTTTGATTCCTGTCAAAATTTTAGAAAATGTCATTACAAGGGAGGATTGGTGAACACTTAAAAAGGTAAATAGTGATCATTACAGGCTAGCATGGATTTATCAGGAAGTCATTTGAGAAGGATTGTAAGAACATGCTCAGTTGGTAGAACTATGAATTGGTCTAGCCTTTCTAAAAAAACAATTTAGAACTTTCCTCCCAAAATTACTAAACAGAACATACCCAGCAATACCTTTTCTGGACCTGTATCCCAAATAGATCAAAGAAAAATAATTATATGAACAAAAAATATATTTAGCAATTCTTTGCGGTAGAAGAGAGCTAGAAACTAAGGGAATGCCCATCAATTGGTGAACATATGAACAAATAATGGTATATGGGTGTGTTGGAATATTATTGTGCTTATAAGAAGTGAAGAAAGGGACAATTCATAGAAATCTAGAAAGATTTGAATGAAATGATGCAGAGTGAAATGAAAAGAACCAGGTCAATAATTTATGGAATAACAATACTGTAAAGTCAAACAACTTTGAAAGACTTAAGAACTCTATAATCAACAAAATGACCAACTGCCGTTCCAGAGAATCCATTTCGAAGTATGTTTGTCTATCTGCCAGAGAGGAGATGGACTCAGAATGCAAATTGAGACATATTTTTTGGACCTAGCCAATATGAGAATTTATTTTGCTTGACTATGCATATTTGTTAGATGAGTTTTCTTTTTCTTTTTTTTTCCAGTGGCAATGGGAGGGAGAGAAAATAGGTTGTTGATTGAAGAAACAAAATATAAATTAAAAGTAATTTTGGGCTAATTTCCCTTTCTTTTAATACTCTTGTTTAAACACGGGCGTGCCATAGACATTGTCTACCTGAATTTCACAAAGGCATTAAATCATTACTATATATTTACTATGAACAAACACAATTAAATGAATAGTCAAAATGAGGAATAAAATCCCTGATAAAGCTATAAGCTGGAAAGTTACTTTATCTGTGTAGACATATAAACTTTAGCAAAGTAACACTAACAATTCATTTTCCCTTTCTCTCTCCCATTTCTTTTCTTTAAAAATTTTAAACCTTTTGCTCTAGTTATTTTTATATAGTAATTAAATGTATGATTTTTTTATTTTGCCTCATGTCATGTTTTTTTTTAATTTTAATTTTTTCAATTAACAAAAAAATCATTTGAAGCAAGGTTATTCACCTCCCTTTCCCATGAGGAAAAATATGTTAAGAAGTTCCCACATTGATCTTGTCCAAAATATATTTATCTCAATCTAAATGCTAAGTCCATAACCTTTTCTTTTGGGAGGTAGGTGATATGTCTCATTTTACTCTGTATCTGTTCATACATCAGTTCTTCCATACATTCTATAAAATTGTTTATTTCATTTCTTACAACATTTCTGATACTGCAATAATATTCCTTTGCATTAATATCATAATTTTTAACTGTTCTCCAATTGATGGACACCCCCACAATTTCTAGTTCTTTTCCACTGTAAAAGGAGCTGCTATAAGTATTCTATTTGTGGGTCCTTTTTCCTCTTTCTTTGATCTCTTTGGGATATAGACCTAGTAGGAGTATTAATGAGTCTAAGGACATGCATAGTTTAGTAACTTTGGGGTTATGGTTCCATTTTGCTTTTGAAAATGACTGAAAAAGTTCACAGCCTCATCGAGAATGCATTAATATTTCTGCTTTTCCAAAGCCCCTCAAACATTTGTCACTATCTTTTTTTTTGTTATTTTGGCCAATATGATATCAGTATATAAAGTGGAAGTTCAAATTTGCATTTCCCTAGTTATTAGTGATTTTGAGAATTTTTTATGTGTCTATCAATAACTTAGATTTCTCCCTATTTATACGGAAGAAATTGCCTATTTATGTTTTTTGGCTCTTTATCAGTTGGAAATGGCTCTTATAAATTTGAATCAGTTACCTAAATATCTAGGGAATGAGATCTTTTTCTGAGAAACTTGATGCAAAGATTTTTTCCCCCGTTACGTTTCCCTTTTAATTTTAGCTTGTATTGTTTTTGTCTATGGAAAAAGAAAACTTTAATTTCGTGTAATTCATATTGTCCATCTTATTTTCTATGAAGAGTAGAAAGAAACAAACATTTATATAGGGCTTACTATTTGGGAGGCATTAAGCTAAGCACTTTACAAGTATTATCTTCCTCATAACAGTCCTGGAAGGTAGGTGCTGTTACTATTCTTGTTTTACAGTTGAGGAAACAGGCAGACAGGTTAAGTAACTTGTCCAACATCACACAGCTAGTAAATGTCTGAGGCTGGATTTGAACTCAGATCTTCCTGACTCCAGGCTCAGTGCTCTAGTCACTGTACCATCTACCTGCCTCTAATTATTTTATTCTGTTATCCTCTTTTTCTCTTTTTTGGTCGTGAACTTTTCTATGTATAGATCTGACAGGTAATTCCTTTGCTTTAGTGTGTTCAGTATGTCACCCATTATATCTAAGTCATGTATCCATTTAGATCTTGGGTATATTGTGTCAGAAGTTGGTTTATTTCTTATTTCTGCCAGCCTACTTTCCAGTTTTCCCAACTATTTTTGTCAAATAGTGAATTCTTACAAAAGTATCTGGGGTCTTTGGATTTATCAAATATGAGGTTACTATGTTCATTTTTTTTAGTATATTATGTACTTAATCTGTTCGTTGTTTCCTATTTAGTACCAAATCATTTTAATAATTTTGTAGTATAGTTTGAGATCTGATACTGCTAGCACCCCTTCCTTCTCATTTTTCATTATTTCACTTAAGATTCCCTTGAGATTTCCCTTGAGGTTTCCTTGAGGCACCTTTTGTGCCTCTAGATAAACGTCCTATTTTTTCTAGCTCCAAAAAGTGATACTTTGGTAATTTAATTGGTATGGCACTGAATAAGTGAATTAATTTAGGCAATATTCTAATTTTTGTTATATTGAATAGCCCTATGCACAAGCAATTAATATGGCTCTAGTTACATAGGGTAGTCTTTATTTGTTGAAAGGGTATTTTGCAGTTTTCATTCCTGGAGTTCCTTTTTGTGTCTTGGCAGGTAGACCCCCAACTATCTTATATGTTCTGTAGTTACTTTGAATGGAATTTCTCTGTTCCTTACTGTGTTTGGTAATATACAAAAATCCTGGTGACTTGTGTCAGTTTATTTTAGATCCTATGGCTTTGCTGAAGTTATTGTTTCATTTAAATTTTTAGTTGGCTCTCTAGCAGTTTCTAAGTAAACTTTTATATCTTCAGCAAAAAAAAAAATTATACTGAGTTTATACTTATCTCTTAGTTTCTTTTCCTTGTCTTGTTGCTGTAGCTGGCCTTCTAGCAGTATATCTAAAAATAGTGATTATAATGGACATCTTTATCCTAGAAAAGGACATCCTGGGAAAGTTGTCTAGTTTATCCACATTTTATATAATGTTTGCTCTAATTGTTTTTAGGTAGATTTGTTATTATATGTGTTGTTCAGTCATTCAGTCCTGTCTGACTCTTTGTGACCTTGTGGACCATAGCACACCAATACTGTCTTTGGGATTTTCTTAGCAAAGATAGTGGAGTGGTTTGCCCTTTCTTTCTTCAGTGGATTAAGGCAAACAAAGGTTAAGCGATCTGCCTAGGGTCACACAGCTAGTAAGTGTCTGAGGCCAAATTTGAACTCAGGTCCTACTGACTCCTGGGACTGTGCTCTATTCACTGTGCCACCTAGCTGCCCCTTCTGCTTCCTTTTCAATTTAGCTCTTTCTAGCAAGTCCGGAGCCAGACCACACAAGATGGGCTGAGTGATCCATGGTCAGAGAAAGGGTGCGGGTTCCGTCTTCCGCGCTCATGTGAAGCACAGGAAAGGGGCCGCCAAGCTCTGGGCAGTCGACCTCGCCAAGAGGCATGGCTACATTAAGGGTATCGTAAAGGACATAATCCATGATCCAGGCTGAGGGGCTCCTCTTGCAAAAGTAGCTTTCCGGGATCCTTACTGATTTAAAAAGAGGACAGAGTTGTTCATTCCTGCTGAAGGCATCCATACCAGCCAGTTTGTGTACGGTGGTAAGAAAGCTCAGCTCAACATTGGCAATGTCCTCCCAGTTGGCACTATGCCTGAAGGGACCATAGTGTGCTGTCTTAAACAAAAGCCTGGGGACCAGGGTAAGCTTAACTGTGCATCTGGAAACTATGCCACAGTGATTTCTCACAATCCTGAAACCAAGAAGACACGAGTAAAGCTACGTTCAGGCTCTAAGAAAGTGATTTCCTCTGCAAACAGAGCTGTGGTTGGTGTTGTTGCTGGAGGAGGTCGTATTGATAAACCTATCCTTAAGGCAGGTCGTGCCTACCACAAATACAAGGCCAAAAGAAACTGCTGGCCTCGTGTCCGGGGTGTGGCCATGAATCCTGTGGAACATCCCTTCGGAGGAGGTAATCACCTGTGTATTGGAATACCATCTACCATTCGAAGAGACACCCCAGCTGGACGAAAGGTCGGTCTTGTTGCTGCCCGGAGTACTGGTCGACTCCGGGGTACCAAGACTGTACAGGAGAAGAACTAAAAGTACAGAATCCTGACAATAAAATTATTTTGGAAATTGTAAAACAAAACAAAACAAAAAAAAACAATTTAACATATTGTTGGTTTTTTTCTTTTACACTAGCTCCCAAGTTTTATTAATTCTAAGGTTTCTTGCTTTCAGTTTTGCTAATCTCTTCTTTGATATTCAGGTTTACTCTTTATTTGAGTTTTTGAAATGTGTTAGCTTTCTGGTTCTTTTAGTTACACATACAATTACTAGATCTGTTGCTTCTCTTTTGTTAATGAAAAGGTTTTGATGGTATCTCTTAAATTTCTGTGTTTTCTTATTGCTGGCATTTTCTTTGATATTATCTGTTTTCTATTATTCTTTGTTTCTGTGATTTATTTCAGGTTATTTAATATCTAATTTTAATTGTTTATCAGTCTTTTATTGAATATAATTTTTATTCCTCATGCTCGATAAAAAATATGTTTAATATTTGTTTTTTCTCCCTTTGTGAGGTTTTTAATGCCTTAATTCATGGTCAGTTTTTTTCTATTAGGTACCATGCCTAGCTAAGGAATACATACATACATGCATACATACATACATCCATATAAAATTCCTTTCTCGTTAGATTGTAAACTCCTGAGCCGGCACTGTATTTTGCTTTTCTTCGTATCCCCAGCACTTGCCTAGCACATGGTAAGCACTTAATAAATCCTTGTTGGCTGATATTTGATATTTATTTTAAGTACCTACTATATGCCGGGGTACAGGGGTGCCAGTTAAGTGCCTGGGGTACAAATAAGGGAAAAAAAAAAGATAACCCCTGCCTTCAAGGAGCTTACAGTCTAATGAAAGAAGACAGTAAACTAAAGGAAGCTTAAAAAGGTAGGGGGAGGGTGGCAAATATTTGGACTTTGAACCTTCTGAGCTCTTTTTAAATGGAGGCTTTGGGAGGAATTTTTTGCTCTGCCTTCCAACCCTCCAATCAAAGAGGCAGAGGCTAAGGCTACTGATGAGGTATGAATACCAAAGGTGATACAGTCTCTGTGATGATTCATGTGTGTCTGTGTGTGTGTGTGTGTGTTTTATTTTTTTATTAAATTTATTTATTTTTAGTTTTCAACATTCACTTTTATAAGATTTTGAGTTCTAAATCTTCACCCACCCCCCCACCCCCACCCCTGCCCAAGGTGGCATGCTGTTATTATCCTTGTTTTACAGTTGAGGAAAAAGGCAGACAGGTTAAGTAACTTGTCCAACATCACATAGCTAGTAAGTGTCTGAGGCTGGATTTGAACCCAAGTCTTGCTGACTCCAGGCCCACCACTCTATCTACTGTGCCACCTATCCACCTGATATAGTTTATTTACTATATTAATGAAAGATTCATTTATTCTTATGATTTCTCGAGTTTTTAATAGTAACAAGTGCTGAATTTTTTCAAAAGCTTTTTCAGCATCTGTTGATATAATCTTTCTTTTTATTATTTATATTATTAACACTAAAAAAATTTACATTCTTCCTTATGTTGAACCAACTCCCTATTCCTGGTATAATAATCTTTGTAATATATTGTATCCTGCTAGATAATGTTTTATTAAAATTTTTCGCATTAATTTTTATTAGAGATAAAGGTATATAGTTTTCTTTCTTCATTTAATCTCTCTCTTTTACCTCATCCTCAGCTCTTGATGTCTAGTCAAGACCATATTTATTTTGTAGGTGCCCTTTTATCCTTTTTTTGGTGAACATTTTGTGTACTAATAGAATTAATCATGTTTTCTATATTTGATAGAAATGACTTGTATGTCTTGTCCTAGGATTTTTTCTTTGGGAGTTTATTTATGGCTTGTTCAATTTCTTTTTCTGATATTAAGTTATATTTATAGAGTATTTCTTTTGTTAATCTGAATATTTTATGATTTTTTTACATATTTCTCTTTTCCTGTGAATTACCAGTTTTAATGGAATATAATTGGTCAAAAAAGAACTTGTTGTAGTTTTATTTGTCCTTTGTTCTCGAAGAGGGCCATGACATCAGGGAGATGACGACATGACTTGTAATTGTCTTTGATTTGAGTGAGGGAGGGATGTGCAGGGTCACCAGCCTCACTTTTTCCTCTAGAGCCATCTAGGTCCAGGGGCCAGATATTAATCAGGATGACTGGAGATGGCCCAGGATGCAGTGGGAGACCTTGGCCCTTTTAGGCTGAGGTCTTCTCAGGTTCCCACTTTGAGTGAGGTAACTCCCATTCCGTGAATAGGCCTCTTTAAAAAGTGAGTCTAGGCCTGGCCCCTTTATTAAAAGAAAAAATCAAATTGGGAGGGGAAGACCCTCTGGGTTGCCTGCCAGAAGAGAAACAGTTACTACTTACATTCACTCTGAGCCTGGGGGACCCAGAAAATAGCCATTAAGTGGTGCTTGGGCACGGACCTATTGTTGTCCAATCTATGAGCTCCAGAGAGTGAAATGGGATTAAGGCTTGGTCTTTGAGAAAGAGATCTAGCCAGTAAATCCTAAGTTAACTAGGCAGCATTCAGTCATCAAAATTTACCTTTCTTTGGAGAAGACAGGCAGAGGCAAAGGTATATATACTATATATGTTATATATAGTATAATATAGTATATGCTAGGTGGTACAGTGGATAGAGTGCTGGGCCTGGTCTCATGAAGATCTGAGTTCTGACCCGGCCTCAGACATTTATTAGCTGACCCTGAACAAGTCACCTAACCACTATTTGCCTCAGTTCCTCATCTGTAAAATAGGGACACACTGGGGAAGGAAATGGAAAACTCAGACATGACTGAATGACTGAACAACAATAATATTTTATAATATATATAATATACCATGTATTAAAGTCTAATATTTATGCTGGTACAGTGATATTTAATTTTACCTTCTTTTATTAAGAAAATGGGGAAAGTCCCATATTTGATGGATGTTTCTAGTATTTCAGCAATCTCCAATTCCTGGAGAGACCATTACTCATAAGGTCTGGTACTTAATGAGGCAAAGTCACTATCTAGTGGTGAGAATCTCCATATTTGGTTAAAAAAGAACTATCCTTGTATCACTGGTATAAATCTTACTAGGTCATAATAAATATTTAGAATACAGTAATATATTTTTGTCTCTAATAGTTCTTCATCAATACTTACCAGTGTTGGCCTGTAGTTTTTTTTTAGTCTTATATTTTCCAGATTTGAGAATCAGAACCTAGTCTCAGAGAATATGTAATATTTATATATAGCTTTGAGGTATGCGAAGCAGGTGCAGCTCAGGTCCTTGGGTGTGAAAAGCTCTTGCTGCCCTGCCCTGCTCTTGACAGTCTGCCTCAGGGACAGAGATAGAGTGGTCCTCTTTGTGCCTGAGAAGTCACTGTGGCCCTATTAGATATGAAAGGTACCATAACTACAATTTATTTCATAAAAGACACATTGTTTTCCTATATTGGAGAGAATGTTAAAGAATTTAGAGAAGCATATTGGAAAGAGGTATAGTGTCAACTAGATGTAAAACTTCTGAGAAAATAGGCAGAAGAGGATTCTAACTTGCATGGAATTGTGCTGATTTATTCAGGATCTGGTAATGGAGTAGATGACATTGAGAAAATGATCCAGGCTGTGGTAGAGTGTGTGTACTGGCAGATATCTTTGGATAAAACTAGAATTGAAAGAGTTCTAGGGTCACATATGGTAGGCAGCATTTGTAGCTGCACAGAGTAGGCTGAGTTCTTTGAAGATATGTTTCTAGGTGTCAGAAAATAGAGTCAGGTAGCAGTGAAAGTATATATATCAATTCTTTAGAGAGAGTAAAGGCACAGAAACAATTTTTTTTGAATATTCTACAGAAGATGATATTCTTGAGTTTTTTGATGTGCTTTTTGTTACTAAGATTGGACATAAAATGGAGTCAGAGTTCAAGGAGAATTGTAATAGGCCCTGGCTACTCAACCAACAATATCCTATTTCTGACATGTTAATGGAGAGGCCAGTTATGTAGAAGAAGCTGATGTGCATTGTGGTAGGGAGCTATAGCAATGCAGGATTAATATGATGAAAAATCATGTTTTACCCTCATTACATCTTCAAGCAAACTGGTCTTACCTTCATCAACTTGGAGGAATAATTTTTTTTACATTGTATTATAGTTTTATTTATTTCATTAAACATTTGCCAATTACTTTTTTTTTTTAATTTTTAGTTTACAACACTTGGTTCTACATAATTTTGAGTTCCAGATTTTCTTCCCTCCCTCCCCCAATCCCTCCCCAAGACGGCATCGAATCCCATATAACTTCCACGTATAGCTTCGCATTGAATTAATTTACACACTAGTCAAGTTATGGAGAAGAATTATGACCAATGGAATGAATCAGGAGAAAGAAGAAACAGGACCAAAAAAAAAAAACCCAACCCAAAAACAAAAACAAGGTTGTGCAGTGAGTAGAGCACTGGCTCTGGAGTCAGGAGGAATAATTTTTAAAGAGAGATCAAAACTATTTCACAGAATTGTACTGTTAGTCTTTCTTTCTGGGTTTATAATCTGAAGAAATCTAAAGAAGTTTAAAGAATCCAAAGAAAATTATGTGGATGTGTGTTTATTAGTCAGTTAACATTTGTTATGTGCCACATGCTAAAGTAAGCACTGGGTATAAAAAGAAAGGCAAAAGACAGCCCTTGCTCTCAAGGTCACATTTCAATGTGAGAGAAAACATGCAAACAGCTTTGTACAAAGAAGCCTTGTACAGGCAAATAGGAAATAATCAATGGGGGGAAGTAGTGGAATTAAAGGGGACTGGGAAATGCTTCCTATAGAAGGTGGGATTTTAACTGGAACTTGAAGAAAGCCAGGAAGTGGGGGTGAGGAGGGAAAACATTTCAGGCATGGGAGGGACAGGAAGTGAGAATGCCTGCAGTTGGAAGATGGAATATTGTATGTGAGAAACATCAAGGATGTTAGTGCCACTGGATTGCAGAATATGTAAAGGAGTGTAAAGTATAAGAAAACTGGAAAGATGGGAAGATGCAAATAATGAATATTAAAGCCAAATAGTGGGTTTTATATTTGATCATGGAGGTAATAGGGAGCCATTGGAATTTTCTGAGTTGGGAATGGGGTGTGGCATGGTCAAACCTGCACTTTAGTAAGATCACTTTGATAGCTAAGTGGAAGATGGATTGAATAGGGCAGAAACTGTGGCAGGTAGACTGACTTAACCAACAGGCTATTATAATAGTCCAAATATAAGATGATCAGAGTCTACACCATAGAGATGACAGTTTCTAAGAAGAGAAAGGGGCAGATGGGAAAGAGATGTTGTGAAGATAAAATTGAAGATCTCGGCAACAACTTGGATATGGGGCAGGAGGGGTAAGAGAGGGAATGACACTTAGCTTTTGAGCCTAGGTGTTATGGGTGCTGGTGGTTCCCTTCAACGATAGGGAAATTTCAGTTTTGGACATGTTGAATTTAATATGGCTTTGGGACATCCGGTGACGTCTGGCAGGCAACTGAGTTGCAAAACTGGAGGTCAGCAGAGAGGTTAGGACTGGATAATTATTTTTGAGAATCCTCATCACCAAGATGATAATTGAATCCTTGGGAACTAAGATCACCAAATAAAATTATATTGAGGAAGAAGAGAGCCCAGGATAGATAGTCATAGTCAGATAGACAGGAGGAAAACCAGGAGAAAGTAATGTCATGACAACCTAGAGAGATGATAATATTAAGGAGAAGAGGTTGATCCACAGTATCAAATGCTGCAGAGATGTCAAGAACGATAAGGATTGAGAAGATTTGGGAATTAAGACATAGTAACTTTGGAGACAACAGTTGAATGAGCAAGTCAGAAATCAGATTGTAGAGAGTTAAAGAAGAGAGTAAAAAGAAAAGAAGTCATGGCAGCTACTATAGGCAGCCTTTTCAAGCAGTTTAACTTCAAAAGGAAAGAGAACTATGGGATAAGAACTAGTGGGAATAAATGGATCAACTGAGGGTTTTTTAAGTTTGAAGTAGATGTGCATGTTTGTAGGTAGTGGACAGGGAGAGATTGAAGATTAATTAGAAAGCAGGAATGATACAGGGACAATCTGCTGGAGAAGACAGTATCTTTAAACATTCTTCTCTCCTATTCATTGAGAAAACACAATTTCCTCAATGAATCACTAGCTGATAAGTCTATTGGCCTCTCAAGATTGACTCACTAGGATACGAAAAGACCTGATGTCACTCAACACTTCATTCAGGATTGTTAATTATGAGACCTAGGTATTTTGGCATAATGGGAATATTGTGAGGAGGAAAGAGAGATTGATCATTAACTTGATAGGATCCATTGAGGTCAGTCCACCTTGGCAAGTAGGCCTTACAGAAACAGCAACACATGAGGAAGGAGTGAGAGGGAAGAGTGTACATCCAGTCTCTTTCTTAGTAACCTATTCCACATGTTCATTTCATTAGCACATCATATCTTAGGTCTCAGATGTCTCATGTAGTTGTTTGGTTTCTGAAAAACTCTCCTCTTGATGCTGTCATCTGGTTTCTGAAGACCTCTCCTCTTGGGAATTCTAGAATTAGCCTCTTTTTTTGAGCAGCTTCTCTTAGCTGATCTGCTTCTCTGGTTCAGGTTATTCGTCGAGCTTTTTAGATGTTTTTGTTATATTCTTTTGCAAAACATATCCCAGTACAATAAAGCCACTTAAATTCTGTTTTGTGAATAACTAGGTCATGTGGTGAAAACTAGCTCAAATCTTGTGGCTCTAATTCTGTTAACCCATCGTTCACTTGAAACTTTGGAGAATTTAGGTTTTTGTATCCCCCTCGCTAGATAGTTCTATCTTTACCTAAACCTTGTTCTTGATTTAGATACTGCCAACAACAGGCTGAAGGAAGAATCTTAAAAAAAATCTATGAAGATGTAACTTGTAAATTGGTTAAAGATTCAGTGTTTATCAAATTAAACCTGTAAGCTAAGGTCGAATGCTATTTAAAAATTGGCATTTACTTCATAGTCATTTAACTTCTTAAGACTGGTATTCATTTATTTCATTCTTCACCTTGGATTCATGCCCCACAAAGGAAAAACTTCAGTTTTATTCTCCGTAACTACTTTATCATCTAAGTTAGTAATTTATGTTGATATATTTAATGAGAACTGCCTGGTTTGTGCAGAAGGTAAACAATACAATTGTATATATAAAACCCTAAAGCCGGTTTTTAGAACTTATTATTAGTACATGCTAAAAGTCTTTATATCCCATTAGATTCATTTATACTTGACATATATAATCATCTGATCTTACTGCTTTCTCAAAACTTTCAACTCCAACATTAATTTACCCCTCAGGAAGATGAACAACACTCTTTGTAAGTAGGTGTCTTCCATGCGTAGTTGCGGTGACTATACAAATGAATTTACCTAAGAGATATTTATTTTACTCCAATTGTAAGAAAAAGACCTTCAAAAGGGCATGTGAATATACTTATGTAATCAGTTCCAAATTGTATACAGAGAACAGTGTATATAAAGTGAGTAGTCTATAAGTAAAACATGTTCAGCTCTTAACCATGTTCAAATGGGATGGATGTTATACACACATAAGAGCACTAAGCACTTTTTACAAATATTATTTCATTGTTCCTCACAACAGTTCTACAAGGTTGGTACTATTATTATCTCCATTTTACAGTTGAAGAAACTAAGGCAAAGAGAAATTAAGTGACTTGCCCAGGGTCACATAGCAGTAAGTGTCTGAGACTGGATTTGAATGCTGGTCTTCTGACTCTAGACTCAGTGTTCTGTCCACTGCTTTACCAGCTGCCTCACTCAGGTAATGGAGGAGATAATGGCAGAAGACTATCATGTGAGAAGAGGTGGAGAGGACAAGAGAGAGTTGTTGACAGTTGATCTCAGTGATTAAGATGGAAGGCTCTCAGCTGAGAGAATTGGAGAGGGGGATCCTTGAGAGATTTGAGGATGGATAAAAAAGTTTGGAAGAGCTGTTGTCATGAGTGGCATAGTGAGTTAGTGAGGTATAACTTGAAGTTATGTCACCTGAATACATAGTAGACCCAAGCAGCACAGTTGTTTTTTAAATTTTCTCTAGCTTAATTCAACATGTGAATAGGAGCAGATGACTGTTCCCCATGCCTGAAATGTTTTCCCTCCTTAACTCTGTCTACTAACTTCCCCTAAGTCCCAACTAAAAGCCCTTCCCCAAACCATCTTAATTCTACAGCCTTCCCTTTGTTAAAATTATCTCTGATTTATCTTACTTAGATCTTGCTTTGTATAGATTTGTTTGCTTGTTGTTTCCTTATTAGATTGTCATCTTCTTGAGGGCAGGCACTATCTTTTGACTTCCTCACACTTAGCACAGTACTTGACAATGTTTAATAAATGTTGATTGTTTAATAAAAGTTGATTGATTTCCAGCCTAATTATAGATCTCTCTGCTAACACCCTGTAGTTCAGCCAAATTAACCATTTTGCTGTCTTCACATTTGACTCTCCATGTCATTTTTTTGCATATGTCATCTGTAATGTACTCCCTCCTTGCCTCTTCGTAATGGAATCCTTCTCTTCCTTCAAGTTACAGCTCAAGGAGCACCTTCTAAATGAGGTCTTCCTCTCTCTTCTCCCTCCCACCAGCTTGTAGTTAATGACCTGCTATTTATTTATTGTATGTATTATTTATTCTGAATGTTTGTTGTCTCATCCAATAGAACAAGTCCTTTGAGAATAGGGATTGTTTCTTTCCTTGTATTTGTATTCACATTTTCTAGCACAGTGTTTGCTACTTTGTAGGCACTTAGTAACTATTTGTTGCTTGCCTGATTGATAAACTCACTCTAAAAGAGTCTGTCCTCCCTTAAATCAGAAGGCTATAAGTGGAGAATTTGATATGTCCATTGAATCATTCCCTTCATTACACTGAAGAAATTTTTGCTCATATATTTCCTTGATAACAGATGATGACTTCTCAGGTATGTTGTAGTTGGATTCCTTTGGTGTATCCACCCTACATTTAACTACTAACATGATTTTCCAAAAAGTGTAGGTCTGATCATGTCATCCTCCATACTTAATAAAAACACCAGTGGTTTCCTGTTGTCTCCAGGATCAAATATAAAATGCTGTTTGGCATTCAGTGCTCTTCATAACCTGGCCTCCTCCCTTTCCACTCTTCTCACATCTTACTTCTTTGATCCAGTGACACCAATGACCTGGCTGTTCTAGGACCAAGATATTCCATCTCTTGGCTCCAGGTAAATTTTTGGCCATCCCCATTTCCTAGAATGCTCTCTTTCTTCCAGTCTGACTCCTGACCTCTCTGGCTAGCTTTAAGTCCCAATTAAAATCCCATCTTTTTTTGGAAACCTTCATCAACCCCTCTTACTTCCTGCCATTAATTATTTCCTATTTATCTTGTATAAAGCTTGTGTTGTATCTGTATGTTTGCTTGTTTTCTCTTCCTCTAAGTTGTAAGCTCCTTGAGGGCAGGGGCTGTCTTTTGTCCCCTATTGTAACCCCAGAGCTTAGCCGAGTGCCTCGGATATAGCAGGCACTTAATTAATGTTTATTGATTGATTGACATGACCACTGAGGTCTCTTCCAACTCTCAAGATCTGTGACTACAGGTAGAATATTAACAGAAATATCTTGTTACACCAGAAATCTGTGTTGCTTGCTTATTTGAAAATATATATTAAATTAAGAGGCAGCATGATGTAATGGATAGAGAATTGTCCTCAGAGCCATGAACACCTGGTCTCAGGTTCCCAATCTGTTACAGGTTGTATGACCTTGGGCAAGTCATATAACCAATAGATGCTTTAGACCAGTGGTGTCAAACTCAAGTAGAAAGTCTTTTTAGGTACCCACATGCCGAATATTGAGTTAGAAAAAATAAACAAATACATAGGGAAAAAATTGAGGCTATTCCCTGAGAATCTCTCTTTTCCTTTCCTCTTCATCGCACATCATCCAGATGCTTTCTGCTACTATCTTTTCCTTCCTCTCCAACTCATGAGCTTTAAGTGGCCCTTCTCTGTAAAGCTAACACTTCTACACACAAGTGATTACATTCCATCTTATCTTTTCTAGTAGATTGCCCCTTCTGTCATACCTATTTTATCACTCAGCTTCCCTCAATCCCCATTTATGAGCTGCTTTCTTTCTTTTTTTTTTTTTAACTTATTTTTTGTTTTTAGTTTACAGCACTCTGTTGCACAAGTATTTGGATTTCAAATTTTCTCTCCCTCCCCCTAAACCCCCAAGATGGCATGTAACCCAGTGTAGGTTCTACATATACCTTCACATTGAAATTATTTACATAATAGTCCAATTGTAATGAAGAATTATAACCAATGGAATGAATCATGAGGAAGGAGAAACAAAACCAAATTTAAAAAAGAGCAAAAAGTTTGCCTCAATCTGCATGCAGACTCCATGATTCTTTCTCTGGTTGTGCATAGCTTTTTCCATCATGAGTCTTTTGGAGCTGTCTTTGAACCTTGCATTGATGAGAGCAGTCAAGTCTATCAAAGTTAGTCCTTACAGATATCGTGTATCTGTAATCGTGTATAGTGATCTCCTGGTTCTCTTCCCCTTACTCAGCATCAGTTCGTATAAGTCATTCCAGGTTATAACGAAGTCCATCTGCTCCTTATTTCTTATAGCACAGTAGTATTCCATCACATTCCTATACCACAATTTGGTTAGCCATTCCCCAATTGATAGGCATCGCTTTGATTTCCAATTCTTTGCCACCACAAAAAGAGCTGCTATAAATATTTTTGTACATACTGGTCCATTTCCCACTTGTGTGATTTCTTTGGGATGTAGCCCTAGAAGTGGTAGTGCTGGGTCAAAGGGTATGCACATTTTTATAGCCCTTTGGGCATAGTTCCAAATTGCTCACCAGAATGGCTGGATGAGTTCACAATTCCACCAACAATGTAATGATGTTCCAGTTTTCCCATATCCTCTCCAGCATTTATCATTTTCTTGTTTTGTCATATTAGCCAATCTGACAGGAGAGATGTGGTACTTAAGAGTTGTTTTGATTTGCATTTCTCTAACCAATAGTGATTTAGAGCATTTTTTCATATGCCTATAGATATCTTTAATTTCTTCCTCTGAAAACTGCCAGTTCATATCCTTTGATCATTTCTCAATGGGTGAATGACTTGTATTCCCATAAATTTGTCTCAGTTCCCTGTATGTTTTAGAGATGAGGCCTTTATCAGAGACACTTGATAGTAAAGATTTTCTCCCAATTTTCTGCTTCCCTCCTTACCTTGGTTGCATTGGCTTTGTTTATACAAAAACTCTTCAATTTAACATAATGAAAATTATCCATTTTGCATTTTGTAACACTCTCTGTCTCTTGTTGAGTCATGAGTTCTTCCCTTTCCCATAAATCTGACAGGTAAACTATTCCTTGCTCTCCCAAATTGCTTTATAGTATCAGCCTTTATTGATATATGGTGTAATACACTGGTCTGTTCCCAGTTTCTGCCCTACCATTTCCCAATTTTCCCAGCAGTTTTTGTGAGTTAGTACATTCTTATCCCAGAAGCTGGATTCTTTGGGTTTATCAAAGAGTAGATTGCTATATTCTTTTACTACTGTGTCTTGTGTACCTAACTTATTGCACTGATCCACCACTCTGTTTCTTAGCCAGTACCAGGTAGTTTTGATGACTGCTGCTTTACAGTACACTTTAATATCTGGTATGGCTAGGCCACCTTCCCTAGCATTTCTTTTCATTAATTCCTTTGATATTTTGGACCTTTTGTTCTTCCAGAAGAATTTTGTTATTATTTTATCCAGCTCTGTAAAATAATTTTTTGGTAGTTTGATTGGTATGGCACTGAATAAATAAATTAAGGTAAAATTGTCATTTTTATTATATTAGCTTGGCCTAACCACGAGCAACTGATGTTTTTCCATTTATTTAGGTATGACTTTACTTGTGTGAAAAGTGTTTCATAATTGTATTCATATAGCCCTTGGGTTGTTTTGGCAGGAGACTCCCAAATATTTTATAGTGTCTACAATAACGTTAAGTGGAATTTATCTTTCTATCTCTTGCCGTTGGGCTTTGTTAGTAATGTATAGGAATGCTGAGGATTTATGTGGGTTTGTTTTATGTCCTGCAACTTTATTAAAGGTTTTTATTATTTCAAGTAGCTTTTTACTTGATTCTCTAAGTAAATCTGCATATCATCTGCAAAGAGTGATAACTTAGTTTCTTCTTTGCGTATTCTAATTACTTCAGTTTCTTTTTCTTCTCATTGCTAAAGCTAACATTTCTAGTAGCAAATTGAACAATAGGGGTGATACTGGATATTCTTGTTTCATCCCTGATCTTAATGGGAATGTGTCTAGCTTATTCCCATTACATATAATGCTTGCTGATGGTTTTAGGTAGATGCTACTTATAATTTTAAGGAAGACTTCATTTGTTCCTATGCTTTCTAGTGTTTTTAATAAGAATGGGTGTCGTATTTTGTCAAAAGCTTTTTCTGCATCTATTGAGATGATCATATGGTTTTTGCTTGTTTTGTTGTTGATATGATCAATTACGCTAATAGTTTTCCTAATATTGAAGCAGCCTTGCATTCCTGTAATAAATGCTACCTGGTCTTAGTGTATTATTCTCATGATAAGTTGCTGCAATCTTTTTGCTAATATTTTATTTAAAATTTTTGCATCGATATTCGTTAGGGAAATTGGTCTATAATTTTCTTTCTCTGTTTTGACTCTTCCTGGTTTAGGTATTAGTGCCATATTTGTGCCATAAAAAGAATTTGGTAGGACTCCTTCACCTGTTTTCCCAAATAGTCTATAAAGTATGGGAATTAATTGTTCTTTTGATGTTTGGTTGAATTTATATGTGAAACCATCTGGCCCTGGAGATTTTTTTCCTAGGGTGTTCATTGATGGCTTGCTCAATTTCTTTTTCTGAGATGGAGTTATTTAGGTATTTTACTTCCTCTTCTGTTAACCTGGGCAATTTATATTTTTGTAAATATTCATCCATTCCCCTCAGGTTGTCACATTTGTGAACAATTGGGCAAAATAATTCCTAATTATGTTTTAATTTCTTCTTCATTGGAAGTAAATTCACCCTTTTCTTTTTGGATACTGGTAATTTGGTTTCTTTCTTTTTTTAATCAAATTGACTAAAGATTTATCAATTTTATTGTTTTTTTTTTCATAAAACCAATTAGTTCAATAGTTTTTTTATTTCAATCTTATTAATCTCCCCTTTGGTTTTCAGTATTTCTAATTTGGTATTTAATTGAGGATATTCAGTTTGTTCTTTTTCTGACTTTTTCAGTTGCATGCCCAATTCGTTGATCTCCTTTTTCTCTATTTTATTCATGTAAGCATTTAGAGATATAAAATTTCCCCTAAGAACTGCTTTTGCTGCATCCCATAAGTTTTGGTATGTTGTCTCATTGTCATTCCCTTGAATGAAGTTATTAATTTTTTCTATGATTTGTTCCTTGACTTACTCATTCTTTAGGATTAGACTATTTAGTTTCCAATTAATTTTTAGTTTATCTTTCCATGATTCTTTATTACAAATAAGTTTAATTCCATCATGATTTGAAAAGAATGCATTGACTATTTCCGCCTTTCTGCACTGAATTGAGAGATTTTTATGCCCTACTACATGGTCAGTTTTTGAGTATGTGCCATGTACTGCTGAGAAAAAGGTATATTGCTTTTTATCCCCATTCACTTTTCTCCAGAGGTCTATCATATCTGCCTTTTCTAAAATTCTATTCACTTCCTTGATTTCTTTCTTGTTTATTTTGGGGTTAGATTTATCAAGTTCAGAGAGGGGAAGGTTGAAGTCCCCCACTAGTGTAGTTTTGCAGTCTATTTCTTCTTGTAACTCCATTAACTTCTCTAAGAATCTGGATGCTGTACCACTTGGTACCTATATGTTAAGTAATGATATTGTTTCATTGTCAGTGGTGCTCTCTAGTAAGATATAGTGTCCTTCCTTATCTCTTTTAATTAGATCTGTCTTTGCTTTTACTTTGTCTGAGATCAGGATTGCTACCCCTGCTTTTTTTTTACTTTAGCTAAAGCAAAATATATTTTACTCCAGCCTTTTACCTTTGCCCTGTCTGTATCCCCGTTTCAAATGTGTTTCTTGTAAGCGACACACTGTAAGGTTATGGCTTTTAATCCAGTCAGCTGTCCAGCTCCATTTTATGGGAGAGTTCATCCCATTCAGATTCACAGTTATGATTACTGTGTCTTTTTCTCCATCCTATTTCCCCCCATTTACGCTTCTGTTTCTCTCTTTTCCCTTCCACTCCTCAAAAGAGTTTTGTTTTTGACCACCTTCTTCCTCAGTTTTTCCTCCCTTATGACACCCCTCCCTTATCTTAACCCTTTCTTCTTGCTTCTTCTTCCCTCCCTTCTATCCACCCCCCTACCTTTTCTTTCCCCTTCCCCCTCCTACTGCCTGTAGGACAAGTTTGATTTCTGTACTCATCAGAGTATGTTATTCCCTCCTTGAACCAAATCAGATGAGAGTAAAGCTCAAACACTACTTTTCTCCCTTCCTTTTTTCCCTCTGTTTTTGTGCCTCTTCATGTGAGTTAATTTACCCTTTTCCACCTCCTCCTTCCCTCTTCTCCCAGAACAATCCCTTTGCACTGCTTAGTTATGTTTTTTATCATCACATCAGTTACTTTATACTGACCTTCTCCGTCTATGTATATCCCTTTCAATTGTCATAATAACTGTACCATTCTCAAGATTGACATACAACATATATAAATTAGTATAATCCTATATAAGGATATAAACAATTTTCCCTTATTGAATACCATAGTTTTGTTTTGTTTTGTTTTCCCCCTGTTTACCTTTTTATGTCTCTCTTGAGTTCTGTATTTGAAGATCACATTTTTTTATTGAGCTCTCACCTTTTCATCAGGAAAGTCTGGAATTCTCTTATTTCATTGAATGTCCATCTCCTTGCCTGAAAAATTATGCTTAATTTAGCTGGGTAGTTGATCCTTGGTTGTAGTCCAAGCTGCTTTGCCTTTCGAAATATCATATTCCAATTTCTCCTGTCATTTAATGTAGCAGCTGAAAGATCCTGCGTGATCCTGACTGTAGTTCCATGATGTTTGAATTGTTTCTTTCTGGCTGCCTGGCAGTATTTTCTCCTTGACCTGATAATTCTGGAATTTGGCTACAATATTCCTTGGAGTTTTTGATTTAGGATCTCTTTCAGGGGGTGATCTGTGGATTTTTTCGATGATAATTTTACTCTCTGGTTCTAGGATCTTAGGGCAATTTTCCTTAATGATTTCTTGGAAGATACTGTCCAGGCAGAACATAAGAGAGGATTCAAAATATGTAACAATAAATTTTCATTTTAAGAAAGACTGTATGATAAATAATACACATTATGTTGAGAATTGTCCATCTTTTCTTTGTTTCCTTGTGAGTTTTCTTTTGTTCTCTTCTGTGCACTTTTTTACTTTGTTCTTTTTTTTCCCCTCCTCCTTCCCAACCTGCCGTCCCCCCAAGGCTACAATAAAGTTTGGATATGTTTCTCTATAGCTATAGATATATACATACATATATAAACATAAACTTTCCCAAACATATTGTACTCCTGATCTTTGTTTTTATGTTTGTTATATCTCGTTTCCTGTACTTCCTGCCTCTTCTACTTTACTTCCACTCACTACCTTGCCCTCCTGTTACTTGCCTAACCCCCTCCAAGGATCTCTCCCCTGTCCTCCCATTGACATAAATCTAGACACCTTTCTATAACCCCCTTTACCTATTCCCACATTCTCCCCTCTAAAAATCCCTCCCTTGTCCTCTCCTCCCGCCCTATGCCCCTACTGTTTTATTTCTTCTGAATTTAGAATACTTTTACAGTCTTCTAAATACACATGCATTGTTCCCTCTTAAACCCCTTCCTGATGAAAGTAGATTATCAGAACTACCAGTACTCCTATCCCATCTAATTCCTCTGTATTCATTCTTCCTCTTATGCCTCATTTGTATAAAATAATTACCTTTTTTAGCTGTTTCTAAATGGTTTTACTTTTAAAATTCATATCATAGGTTTACCCCAATCTTTCTTATGAGCTACCTAATTATTAATAAGAATCTTAGATATACTTAGATAAAGGGTAATCAGTCTGTCCTTATGAATCCCTTATAATCAGTCTTTGGTATGTACTTTATATTTCTCTTGGTTCTTATATGTTGTATCTTCTGTTAAGTTCAGGATTTTTTTTTTTAACAAAGTCTTGAAAGTCTGAGAGTTTTATCAAATGTCCATTTTTTTTTTCATTTAGGATAATACTTAACTTTGCCAGGGTATGGTATTTTTGGCCAGAGCCTCAGTTCTTTTGCTCTTTGATATATTGTGTTCCAAAACCTGCGATCTTTTACTGTTTCTGCTGCTAGGTTTTGTGTAATTCTAATTGTGGCACCATAATATTTAAATTGTTTTACTCTTGCCTCTCCGAGCTCCAGCCCCACAATTGGCAACGTGGCTAAACGTACCCAAAAGGTCAGAATTGTTGGTAAATATGGAACACGTTATGGTGCATCCCTCAGAAAAATGGAGAAGAAAATTGAAATTAACTAGCATGCCAAGTATACCTGCTCCTTCTGTGGCAAGACCAAAATGAAGAGACAGGCTGTGGGTATCTGGCTTTGTGAATCTTGTATGAAAACAGTAGCTGATGGTGCATGGACCTACAATACCACCTCTGCAGTCACAGTCAAAACTACCATCAGAAGACTGAAGGAATTGAAAGACCAGTAAAATCTTATCAAATATCTGTAGCCCATAGTCCAACAATAAATGGGTTAATTTATGGAATAAAAAATTATTTTACTCTTGATGCTTTTAATATTTTATCCTTAAGCTGGGGGTTTCAAATTTGACTATGATATTCCTATGAGTTTTCCTCATAGGATCTCTTTTTAGTGGTGATCGATGGATTTTTTTTTTATTTCTACTTCCTTGCCTTGTTCTAATGCTTTGGGACTATTTTCTTTAATTATTTCTTTTATTTTTGTATCAAGATTCCTTTTTTGATCATAACTTTCAGTTAGTCCAGTTATTTTTATATTTTCTCTTCTTGTTCTGTTCTCCAAATCTGTTGTTTTTCTTATGTTTCACTTTCTCTTCTATTTTTTCATTATTCATATTTTGTTTAATTATTCCTTGATCTCTTATAATTTTGCTAGCTTCACTTTGCCCACTTCTAATTTTCAAGGTGTCATTTTCTTCCTTAAGATTCTGGATCTCCTTTTGTAATTGGTTGACTTTCCTTTCATAGCCTTTTTGTTTTTCTTGGATTATTCTTATTTCCATTTTCGTTTTTTACATTGTTCATTTCTTCCATTTACCCTTGTTTTCCTTGCAGGCAAGCCCTTAAATTTTTTTTTCCCTCTGAGGCTCTTGGACTTCTCTTAACCCATTGTGTTTCATCGTTGTGGTGTTTTTTTTCCTGCTTATTTATATTTCCAGGTTCTGTGCATAAATTGCAATTTCGTACTAGTGCCCTCTGTTCCTTCCCCTCTGCCACTCTTAGATGAGTTGGGTAGGTCCTGTTTGGCTTTGTCCCCTCTGTAGTCTGAATACTATTTTCACTGCCATTCTGGTACTAAGTTCTACCCTCTTCCTTAATTGTTGATTTCTGTTTCAGTCTCCCGTTGATCTGCTTTTGCTATAGACCCTCTCTGTCTCCTTGTACAATTCTCCATCAGGACTTAGTTCCCAGTGACCTAAGTAAGTGACCCAAGGGTGGGTGCTGGTTCTAAGTTCCCAGTGTAACTATGGTGAATTTGAGGTATTCCTCTGGTCATGGAAAATGAGTAAATTCAGAAGTTGGGAGGTTAGGGTGATTGACAGAATATCCATGTCTATTAAAGTTCCTTAGTAATGTGAACCTGCTATTGAAGAAGAAAGGATAGCATCCTTGTGATCTCTAAACAACAGCTATCAGAATCTTGATTGGGTGATAAATATGAATTGAATGAATCTCCCCCCCCCCCCCCCCCCCCCCGCCAAAAAAAAGAGAAATTACCTCTATCTCTTAATAATCCCTACCTTTAAGGTTTAGCTCAGGTTTGTCTAGAAAGCTTCTTCTTATTCTTCATTTTCTTTCCATTTTCACTCTCCTTCCTACCACTGGATTTTCTTTTCTTTAACATATAAAATGTAATCTCTCTGAGGGCAAGAATTTTTTTTTTTTGTCTTTGTTGCCATGTGTATGGATAATGGGTATTTGAAGTGAAATGAATTGAAGTAAATTTGAAAGTGTCTTTAGAGATGATATAGTTTGACACCTTCATTTTAACATGTTATAAAACTGAAGTCTAGAAGTTTAGTGACATATTCCATTAGCTGCTCTGCTTGGCTTGACTCCATGCCCTAATATACCCTCCTGCCAGTATAGATTGATCCTCCTTACCAGGAAGCATGACTCAGGTTTTGATACTGTACACTTTCTCAACTCACCTTCAGTTGCCTCTTCCCTTTGGGGGAGGGTTGGAGGGCAGAACACTAAACTTCTCCCCAAGCCTTCCTTTGTAAAGGACTCATAACCTTCCTAGTAACTCTACTTTCTGTCAGCTGCTGCTCTCTTTGACTTTGATTCCATGGAACAACATCTCTTTCCCCACCCTCTGGATTTCCCCTTCCTCCTGGTTCAGTTTCCTTTCGTATCTTGTCTTCTCCCATTAGATAATAAACTCCCTGAAGGCAGGGACTGTCTCTTTTTCTTATTTGTGTTCCAAGAGCTCAGTACATAATAGATACTTACATGTTTGTTGGGGCAGCTAGGTGGCACAGCAGTGAATAGAGTGCTGGGCTTGAGTCAGGAAGACTCATCTTCCTGAATTCCAGTGTGGCTTCAGACACTTAATAGCTGTTTTACCCTTAGCAAGTCACTTAACAGTTTGCCCCAGTTTTCTTATCTGTGAAATAAACTGGAGAAGGAAATGGCAAACAACACAAGTATTTTGCCAAGAAAACTCAACATGGGGCTGTGAAGGGTCAGACACAACTGAAAAAAAACTGAAAAAAATGTTTATTGAATTGTCCAAAGCTAATTAGTGAAAGACCCAATGCGAGTACTCAGGTCTAGTGATATTATTCTAGGGTTTCTCTGTTCTCTGTTTCACTGTTCTACTTATAGACCTTTTAAAACAAGATGTTTATTTATTGCTCTACTCCCTTTGTTAAATCAATAAAATAACAATAGGATCCATTTCAGAGGGCTGATATGGGGATCAAATGAGATAAAGTATGTAAAACACTTTGCCAAGTTTAAAGTACTAAAAAATGTGAGCAACTTAACATCATTATTATTATTACAGATGGCAGAAAAGGGATAAGTATTTAACTCTTGTTTACATTTTGTCTGCCTAAGAAATTATCTTCTGATTGCTAAGGTCAGAACAAAAATAACAGGGAATTGACATGCAACGTAAGAGAGGAGATGGTAACATAACCTTAGAAAAAAGTTGACCATGTTACCTCAGAGGTTTTATAAATACTTGAATGAGTTAACACAATCAGGTTCACGTGAACTTATGTCCTGGATTATGAGAGAGCATCTGAAAGATGGCGTTACTAAATTGTGTGAGTGATTTTTGATAAATCATTGAGGATGAGTGAGGTACCATGCAGGAATGGAGGTGGACAAGTATATTGATTGTCTAAAAAGGGGAAGAAGTCTATCCTTTACAGACTGTATAATTTGTAAAGTGAGTTTAACTTAAATTTGTGGCAGAACTTTAGGGCAGATTATTAAAAGAGAGATGGCTAATCATGTAGCAAAAATGAGGAATAACTGATGGACAGTTTGTGTACCTCATTGGTATCCCTGTAATGTCAAGACAGTGCCAGTAGCAACTGGGATACATCTCTAGTGAACGTTTGTTTGTGACCATATGGAATTGGTCAGAGGCTGATTGTGAAGCAAATCCAGATTTTAAAAACTGGATTTTACCTAAGAGTACTTGAAGGTCTTTATGCTGGTTTATAAAAAAGTTGATTTGAAGAAAAGAAGTAATTAAGGGATAAAGAATAGAAATAGGGTTATAGTAGGAGGTCAAAACTGCCCTGCTGGCATAATTAACCACTTAGGATTTTCATTTTGTTCTTTTTCTAGTTTTTCAGTTGCATGCCCAATTCATTGTTCTCCTTTTTATCTATTTTATTCATGTAAGAATTTAGAGATACAAAACTTCCCCTAAGAACTGCTTTTGCTGCATACCATAAATTTTGGTATGTTGTCTCATTATTGTCATTCTCTTGAATGAAGTTATTGTTTCTATGATTTGTTCTTTGGCCCACTCATTCTTTAGGATTATATTATTTAGTCTCCAATTAATTTTTAGTTTAACTTTCCATGGTCCTTTATTACAAATAATTTTTATTGCATTATGATCTGAAAAGGATGCATTGACTATTTCTGACTTTCTGCACTGGATTGTGAGGTTTTTATGCCCTAGTACATGGTCAGTTTTTGAGTATGCACTATATACCGCTGAGAAAAAAGTATATTCCTTTTTATGCCCATTTAGTTTTCTCCAGAGGTCTATCATATCTGCCTTTTCTAAAATTCTATTCACATCCTTAACTTCTTTCTTATTTATTTTGAGGTTAGATTTATCAAGTTCAGAGAGGGGTAAGTTGAGGTCCCCCACTAGTGTTGTTTTGCTGTCTATTTCTTCCTGTAATTCCCTTAACCCCTTCTCTAAGAATTTGGATGCTGTACCACTTGGTGCATATGTGTTAAGTAATGATATTGCTTTATTGTCTATGGTGTCTTTTAGCAGGATATAGTGCCCTTCCTTATCTCTTTTAATAAGATCTGTCTTTGCTTTTGCTTTGTCTGAGATTAGGATTGCAACCCCTGCATTTTTCACTTTAGCTGAAGCACAATATATTCTACTCCATCCTTTTACCTTTACCTTATGTGTATCTCCCTGTTTCAGATGTATTTCTTGTAAACAACACACTGTAGGGTTATGGCTTTTAATCCATTCAGCTGTCTGGCTCTATTTTATGGGAGAGTTCATCCCATCCACATTCACAGTTATTTTTACTATCTGTGTCTTTTTCTCTATTTATTCCCCCCTGCCCCGCCCCATTTATGCTTTTATTTCTCCCCTCTCCACTCCTCACAAGAGTTTTGCTTTTGATGGCTGCCTTCCTTGGTTTACCCTTTCTATTGATTTCTCTCCCTTGTCATGCCCTTTTCCCCTTGCTACTTCTTCCCTCCCTTCTGACCCCCCCCCCCCTGCTTCTTTCCCCTTACCCCTCCTACTGCCTGTAGGACGAGTTTGATTTCTATACTTCTCAGAGTATGTTATTCCCTTCTTGAAACAAATCTGATGAGAGTAAAGCTCAAATATACCTCTTCTCCCTCCCTTCTTTCCCTCTACTATTCTATGTTTTTGTGCCTCTTCTTATGATGTAATTTACCCTTTTCTACTACCTCCTTACCTCTTCTCCCAAGTCCATGCCTTTACACCCCTTAATTATGTTTTTTATCATTACATCAGTTACTTTATACTGACATCCACAGTCTGTGTATATCCCTTTCAATTGTCGTAACTGTACTATTCTCAAGATTGACATATATATGTGTATATATATATAACACATGTAAAACAATATAATCCTATATATGAATATAAACAGTTTGCCCTTATTGATTAACAAGGTTTTTTTCCCCCGTTTACCTTTTTATGTCTCTCTTGAATTTCGTATTTGAAGATCAAATTTTCCATTGAGCTCTGACCTTTTCATCAGGAAGATCTGGAATTCTCTTATTTCATTGAATGTCCATCTCCTTGCCTGAAAAATTATGCTCAATTTAGCTGGGTAGTTGATCCTTGGTTGTAGTCCAAGCTCCTTTGCCTTTCAAAATATCATATTCCAATTTCTCCTGTCATTTAATATAGCAGCTGAAAGATCCTGCGTGATCCTGACTGTAGTTCCATGATATTTGAATTGTTTCTTTCTGGCTGCCTGGCAGTATTTTCTCCTTGACCTGATAATTCTGGAATTAGCTATAGTATTTCTTGAAGTTTTCAATTTGGGATCTCTTTCAGGGGGTGATCTGTGGATTCTTTTGATGACTCTTTTGCCTTCTGGTTTTAGGACCTCAGGGAAGTTGTCCTTAATGATTTCTTGGAAGATACTGTCCAGGCTCTCTTTTTCATCATGGCATTCTGGTAGACCAACAATTCTTAGATTGTCTCTTTTGGATTATTTTCCAGGTCAGTTGTTTTTCCAGTCAGGTATTTCATGTTTTCTTCTATTTTTTCATTCTTTAGATTTTGTTTGACCGACTCTTGATGCCTCATAGAATCATTTCTACTCTCATAGAATCAATCTACTTGCTCAATTCTAATTTTTAATGAATTGTTGTCTTCATTTTGCTTCTGGGCCTCCTTTTCCATTTGGTTTATTTTATTTTTCAGGGCATCATTTTCTCTAACTACATTCTGAATCTCCTTAGCCATTTCTCTAATTTTACTCTTTAAAATTTTTTTTCTTCCATGAATTTTTCTTCCATTTTTTTTTTTACCTCTCTATTTTGATTTTTAAAATTTTCCTTGAGCTCTTCCAGGAATGCTTTTTGGGCTTGAGACCAGTTCACATTCCCTTTTGAGGTTTCAGATGTGGGTATAGTGTCTGCTGTCTTCTTCCAAATTGGTATTTTGGTGTTCCTTCTCTCCATAGAAATAATCAATGGTCCTTGGTTTCCTAGAGTTCTTCTTCATGTTGGTTAACTTTTTCCTGGCTTTAAAGTGGATTTCTGCTTTTGGGCTTCAGGGGGCTCTGTCCCAGCATTCTTGTTCTGGGAATTGTGGGTGTAGTTATTGGTTTTGTGTGTTACAGCCTCTGGTTTTTGAGGTGTAGGGGAAGGGTGGTTTGGCTGCTGGAAGTCTCCTCTTCCCTTAGTGCTGTGGTACAGCCTTTTTCTGTGCTGATGTCTGATGTCTGCCATTTCCCCTGGCTGTGCAAACCCACATCTGCGATCCTGGTGTTGACAACTGCTGGCTCCGCCCTCCTGAGGCTTGGGAACTCCCACTGTTCTGCTGAGGTGGGGCCTGCTGGGATACCTCTCTTCCCACGCTAGTCTCCTTCCACCACCATGATAAGGGACTTCTCCCCAACTTCTCAAGCTAAAAGGCTACTGAAGCCCCACTTATGGCTCTTCCATTTCAAAGTTTCTCCCGAAGGAGTATTATCTGGGTTAGGGAGGAAGGGAGGGGTGAGAGCCATTTTAACTGGCCATTATTGCTCCTGGAAGTTCAAAAAGGCACATTTCAAACCTTTAGACTGCTTGTTGCAAGCCTCTGGAGTAGTTGTTCTTGTGGCTTCAGGTGCTATGCTGCTTCTTCCTGTAGTTCAGACAGACTCCTGTCCTGGGAGTCCTAAGGCCTGGGGATCACTACCAGTGTGAGTTCTCCCAGCCTGGATCACTGGCTGATTTCCGTAGCTGCTTCAGCTTTGGTGTGGTCTGGTGCAGCTCCATGTGCCGGGCACTCTCCCAGCCTACAGATCTGGCCTGTCGACCCTGACAACTCTTCCTGGCTTGGAAATTTGCCCCACTCAGTCTACTAGTGGCGCTTCTAACTCTCTCAAATCTGCTCAGATTGACTTTTTTAGAGGTATCTGACAGAATTTGTGTGAGAGCTCCTGTAAGACTCTGTTTTCATGTGGCCATCTTGGCTCTGCCCCCTAACTACTTAGGATTGCACAGTTTGGGTGAAGTATATACAGGAACTTCCAAATTCTGCTACATGGAAAAGGGAAGTGTTGTATGTATAAATGCTCTCTTCCTCCTCCCTCCTTCCACCCAAGACCTGGTAGCAGCATTGCTGGGTCAAAGGATATTCACAGTTTAATAGTTTTGGGGGCATAGTTCTAAATTGTTTTTTCAGAATGATTGGACCAATTCACAGATTTGCCAACCCTTTATCAGTGTACCTATTTTCCCTTAGCCTCTTCAGCATTTGTCATTTTCCCTTTTTGTCAACTTTGTTAATCTGATGGGTGGTGCCTCAGATTTGTTTTAATATGCATCTTTCTAATTATTAGTGACTTAGAACATTTTTATCTGGCTATTAATAACTTGAATTTCTTCTTCTGGAAATTAGTGTTCATATCCTTTGACCTCTCTTAATTTCTTTTTTAAAAACTATGCTGTTGATAATGTAAAATGACTGATTTAATTTAACTTCCCTTAATTTCCTTCCCAATTTAAAGTCCTTTTTGAAGCATATCTCATAGTGGCCACAGTTACCTCTTTGCTACTTTGTATTTTTTGCTTTGAACCTCCAACTTTGAACTGCATGGTCTTCACTAGATCCTCTTTCTAGATAATGATTCTACATACTTTATTGTCTTTGTGACCATTTTTCTCTGTGCCATGTGTGATTCTTCTTTAGCACATTTCGCAACTCCTTTAGGGCAGGAACTGTTTTTTGTCTTTCTTTGTACTTATCCCCAGTTCATTAGCACAGTGCCTGATACATAGTAATCACTTAATAAATGCTTGTTGACTGACTTAGTGATACTTCATTTTATCATCACACCTAATACCTGATCAACCTCAGCCAAACTATGTTGCAATGAATAGTCTGAATAAGCTTCAGGACCTCATTTTGTGTTCTGTTTTTACCTTCCCCCTGCAGTTTTATAGGTATAGCACAATGGTTAAACACCTCCTTGGTCCAGCCCTACCCTGTACGACATGTGCTTCTGTCACTGGCCCATCCGTTTCTCCAAGATTGTGTGTTTTGGGGTTTCTCTTTCCCCAACTGAATTTGTCTTAAAAAGTTAATTTGCGAGTTAATTTATTACTGTTTATCATGGGTGCCTTGCCTTTATCCTTTGAAGTTAATCTCCACCTTTCAGTTCTCCATTCCTGCTCTGGTACTGCCAAACTCTCTGATGAGGGGGTAGGAAACCTGATCTGAACTCACCCATTTTAAGTATGTTCTGTGGTGTCATCTAGACTCTTGTTATTCCTTAACAAATCTACCCGTGGCATTTGAGTAGAGTGGAAAAATATACAACTTGGAGGCAGGAGAACCCAGTTTCAGATTCAGCCTCTGGCAGGATTGGCAGCTGTGTGATTATGGGCAAGTCATTTAACCACTTAGACTCAGTTTTCTCATCTGCAAAATGGGAATAAGAACAGTACCTACCCCATAGGGATCTTGTGAGGATCAGTTGAATCAATTCTATGAAACACTGATGTATAGAATTGCACTTCCCAAAATGTATGTTTCAAAGCTAATGTGCTTCTTTCTACTTTGCCCTCTCCTCTCCCTGAAACAAGAAATAGTCTCCAACTTCACTGAGAAGTTTGAGGCCATTAAATGTGGACTCTCTTAGGTTCCCTTCTTTCCAACTCTCAAGACTTCTTGACATCATCACTTAACTCTCTCTTATTTTCCTTAGGTAATAGAAAAATCCTTACTAGGAGCAATCATTCTATCTATGCCCTTTAGCCCTTACCCTCCAACCATGTCCCTTGCAGAAGTTGTCACATTTTTATCATGCAACTTCAGTATTTCCCTCTCTGTTATCTCCTTTTACCTGTGTGCAAATAGGCTCTGTTCTCCCCAGTCCTATTTTTAAAAACAAAGACAAAAAACCTTCTAAGTTTTATCTTTCTTCTCTCCTTTGCCACCAAACTTCCTCACCACCCAGTCTTTTCTATTCCCTTGTAGTCATCTTCTCTTTTACATTATTGGAACTGTTCTCTCAAAAGTCACCCTATGATTTCCTGCTCCATTGGTCAGTTTTTCATTCTTCACCCCCCCCTTGACCCCTGTAACATTTAATACTTTATAGTTGACACAACTTCTATAGTGCAACTCAGTTGAAGTGCCTAGTTTATTCAAGGGACTCCACTAAGTATTCATACTAGACATGAAAAAAGATACTTACTTTGAAGGATCTTACAATCTAAAGAGGTGCATATAACATGCAGAATATTATCAGGTGCATAGGAGGGTCTGGCAAGAAATCAAGAACATACAGTTTTATTGAAGTAACTTGGATCCCACAGATATTTTAACTTAAGCTCTTTTGTTCTGTCTACTTCTTCCCGTGCCTCCACTGCATCAAGCAAGGAACTCCAGAAAACTAAAAGGCCTGAACATTTTTAGATATCTCTGAGTATTAGAACTCTTTTCCTTATAGTATATTAAAATAAAATCCAATACAAAGAAACCTTTCCTATCCTAGACCTTGACTTCTAGAGGCCAGGAGCTAGGCTTACTCCAAAGGGGAGTCTAATGCATCTTGGTTCCTGAATCTCACCATATCTAAGGCCCTCGGGGACAGTAGAAAATTCAGAGATCAGGAGCTAGGTATTTATGCTGCATGTAAGCCATCTCCTGAGTTTGTTTCATTTCCTGTTTTGGAATAAGGTATTGAGTGTGAGTACAGTACAGTGTTGTTTCTAAACTATATGAATCTCTGAACTAAAGGTGATTATCCTCGCAAGCCAAGTGTCTTCCTGACTCCTTACTCCCCCTCTCTCCCCATGTCAGTTGCCAAGTCCTGTTGCGTCTACCCTTATAATCTCTCTCCTAAACCTCCCTAACCCCCTTCTCTCTTCTGACACTGTTATCCCCCAGTGCAGGCCCTCATCTCACTCCTTAACTGTTGTAGTAACCTTCTGGTTGATCTCCTTTCCTCAAGCCTCTCTTCACTCTAGTTCATCTTAACTCATTTGCCAAAGTGATCTTCCTAAAGGGCAGGTATGACTATGTCATCTCTCATTCAGTAAACTCCAGTGGCTCTCTATTACCTCTAATATCAAATACAATATCTTCTAGTTTTTAAGCCTCTTCATAACCTCCCTACCTTCCCCTCTTCCCCACTTCTAGTCTACTGCATTCTAGTGACACCGGCCTCTTTGCTGTTCCTCACACAAGACACTCCCATCTCTTGACTCTCTGCATTTTCAACTGGCTGTCCCCCATGCCTGGAATTTTCACCCTTCTTATCTCTATGCCCTGGATTTCGTGGCTTCCTTTAAGTCTCAGCTAAAATCCTACTTTGTGCATGAAGACTTTCCCTATTCCCCTTAAAGCTAGTATCTTCCTTCTGAGATTATCTCCAATTTATCTGTACATATTTCCTTTCTATATAGTTTTTGGCATGGTGTCTCCCTCATTAGACTGTGAGCTCTTTGAAAGGAAAGGCTGTTTTTGCCATTATATTTCCGGTGCTAGCTGACTTGACTTAGCATATGCTTCTGGGAGTCCAAAGCAGTGTGGTATAACATTGATTCTATATATCATTAGCACAAGATCCTAGAGAGTGGTTATTTCATTGCCATGATAGGGAAATTCTTACCTCTTCCTTTATTCCTAGAATTGAGAGCAAATGTCCACCAAGGCAAAAATTAACTTTTTCCCTTTCTCTTCCATTTTCCACATCCACCTAAGATTCACTTATATTCTTCTCTGCCTTTTTTGTTTCATTTTGCTCTCTAGCATCTTCATTATCTTGTAAACTTAACCTTTATCCTGGATCCCTTCAATTCATCTTCCTTGCATCTTCTATTTTATGTCTTTATTACTTTATTTAATAATTTTAAGTTTTCAACATTGATTTCCACAAGACTTTGAGTTACAAATTTTCTCCCCATTTCTACCCTCCCCCCACCCCAAGATGGCATATATTCTGATTGCCCCTTTCCCTGCTCTGCCCTCCCTTCTGTCACTCCCCCCTCCCCCCATCCCCTTTTCCCTTACTTTCTTGTAGGACAAGATAGATTTCTATACCCCAATGCTTATATATCTTATTTCCCAGTTGCATGTAAAAAAAAAAATTTTTTTTTTTAGCATTTGTTTTTAGAACTTTTGAGTTCCAAATTCTCTCCCTTCTTCCCTCCCTACCCACCCTCCTTGAGAAGGCCAGCAATTCAACATAGGCCACACATGTATCATTATGCAAAACACTTCCATAACAGTCATGTTGTGAAAGACTATTATTTCCTTCTATCCTATCCTGTCCCCACCTTATTCACTTTTTTCCTCTTGACCCTGTCCCTTTTCAAGTGTTTGCTTTTGATTACCTTCTCCCCTGATCTGCCCTCCCCTCTATCATCCCCTCTCTCTTATTCTCTTCCCCCCTACTTTCATGTAGGGTAAGATACCCAATTATTCCCTCCTTAAGTCAAGTCTGATGTGAGTAAGATTCACTCATTCCCTTTCATCTGCCCCCTCTTCCCTTCCAGTAGAACTGCTTTTTCTTGCCACTTTTATGTGAGATCATTTACCCCATTCTGTCTTCCCCTGTCTTATCCCCTTCCCCCCTACTTTCCTGTAGGGTAAGATACCCAATTGAGTGTGTATGTTATTCCTTCCTTAAGTCAAATCTGATGAGAGCAAGATTCACTCATTCCCTTTCACATGCCCCCTCTTCCCTTCCAATAGAACTAACTGCTTTTTCTTGCCACTTTTATGTGAGATAATTTACCCCTTCTATCTCTCCCTTTCTCCTCCCAATATTTTTCTCCCTCACCCCTTAATTGTATTTATTTATTTATTTTTAGGTATCATCCCTTCTAATTCAACTCACCCTGTGCCGTAGGAATGTAAACAAAACAATTCAACTTTAGTAAGTCCCTTATGATTTCTCTTTCCTATTTACCTTTTCATGCTTCTCTTGATTCTTGTATTTGATAGTCAGATTTCTCTTCAGCTCTGGTCTTTTCATTGAGAAAGCTTGAAAGTCCTCAATTTTATTGAAAATCCATATTTTATCCTGGAGTATTATTCTGAGTTTTGCTGGGTAGATGATTCTTGGTTTTAATCCTTGGTCCTTTGACCTCCAGAATATCATATTCCAAGCCCTTTGATCCCTCAATGTAGAAGCTGCTAGATCTTGTGTTATCCTGATTGTGTTTCCACAATGCTCAAATTGTTTCTTTCTGGCTGCTTGCAATATTTTCTCCTTAACCTGGGAACTCTGGAATTTGGCTACAGTATTCCTGGGCATTTTCTTTTTGGGATCTTTTTCAAGAGGCGATCAGTGAATTCTTTCCATTTCTATTTTATCCTCTTGTTCTAGAATCTCAGGGTAGTTTTCCTTGATAATTTCTTTAAAGATGACATCTAGGCTCTTTTTTGATCATAGCTTTCAGGTAGTCCAATAATTTTTAAATTCCCTCTCCTGTATCTATTTTCCAGGTCAGTGGTTTTTCCAGTGAGATAGTTCACATTGCCTTCCATTTTTTCATTGTTTTGGTTCTGTTTTATAATTTTTTGATTTCTCATAAAGTCACTAACTTCCACTTGCTCTATTCTAATTTTTAAGGTACTATTTCTTCAGTGGTCTTTGGGACTTCCTTTTCCATTTTGCTAATTCTGCCTTTTAAGGCATTCTTCTCCTCATTGGCTTTTTGGAGCTCTTTTGCCATTTGGGTTAGTCTATTTTTTTAAGGTGTTATTTTCTTCAGTATTTTTTGGGTCTCCTTTAGCAAGTCATTGACCTGTTTTTCATGATTTTCTTGCATCACTCTCATTTCTCTTCCCAATTTTTCCTTTACTTTTTTACTTGCCTTTCCAAATCCTTTTTGAGCTCTTCCATGGCCTGAGACCAATTCATATTTCTCTTGGAGGCTTTTGATATGTTGTTTTTGACTTTGTTGACTTCTTCTGGCTGTATGTTTTGATCATCTTTGTTGCCACAAAAAGATTCAGTAGTCTGAGTCTTTCACTGCTTGCTTATGTTCCCAGCCAACTACTTGACCCTTGAGGTTTTTGTCTGGGTATGACTGCTTTCTGAATAATGGGTGCTTTGTCCCAAGCTTCAGGGGCCTTGCGTTGGCTGTTTTCAGAGCTATTTCTACACAGCAAACTCTGCCACACCAGTGCTCCTCCTTCCCCAAAAACTGCCAACCAAGACTGTGACCCAGTTCCAAGCAGGGCAAAGCAAGAGAACCCTGCCTCTGCACCAGCAAAGTGCTCCCTGCACTCCTGCTCTCACCCACCACTTAATTCCTCCCACCAGGTGGGCCTGGGGCCAGAGGCAACTGCAGCTAGAGCTCTGGAAGCAGCCTCAGGAGCTTCCTGCTGCCACTGCTGCTGTGCTGCATCACCTCCACCCCCGGGGCTAGGGCCAACTGTGCACTTCTCTCTGCCTGATCCAGCAATTTTCCCACTGACATGCTAAGTTGTCTTTGGCATTTGTGGGTTGAGAAGTCTGGTAGCTGCCACAGCTTAGTGATTCATGGCCCTGCTCTGCCCTATCTCCTCAGCGCCTGGTCTGTCCTGGTACGGCCCATGCTGGGCTGCACTCTGCTCCCAGCATGGTGTGATAGACTTTTACCAGCGACCATCCAGGCGGTCCAGGGCTGGAGACCCACTTCCCTCTGTTATTTCGTGGGTTCTGTAGCTCTAGTATTTGTTCAGAGCCATTTTTTACCGGTGTTTGGAGGGATGTGGGGGAGAGCTTAAGTGGGTCCCTGTTTTCCAGCCACCATCTTGGGCCCGCCCCCTCCTGCCATCTTCTTGTACAAATATCAACCTTCTTCTCCAGGGAGATATTGCATACCTGGCTATCCTCTTCACTACCAATTGATTCTTCTATCATGCAAACTGAAATACTATTCCAGAAAGAGAAATAGGTACATCCTTTCTCTTTATTCCCATGACCACGCTGTTTCTTTGCTCTGCTATCATTCATCAGTCTGTTTTTCCCTTCGGGGTTTCTCTATCATTATCATTTGATTCATCTCTTTTGTGGCAGTTTTCTTCCAGCCTCCCAGACAGTCTCCCTCTTTTCTCAAGAAGTTCAGTACTTGACTCACTTCTTATACTTGGGGATTTTGGTATACATGCCAGATCCCCCTTAAATACCTTTACCTCATTGTTTTTCAGCCTCCTAATTCTATCTCGGACATGCACAGGGATGATCATACCTTTCATCTGACTATTACTTATAACTTCTACGTTTGTGACCACAAACTCTAAAATTTCTCTGATATTCTTCAGTTTCAACTGACTTTCCAGAATTTAGAACAGTGCTTAGTAATTAGTAGGCATTTAATAAATGTTAATTGACTGACTTACTCCTCATAAGCCTATTATTTATCCCTACTGTGACCTTCAGTCCCCTCATTCCTCCTTGTTTTCCTAATCCATCACTGTCACCTGGCCTCATTTTCTTCTTTTCAGTCTTGACCATATGGTTGGCCTGTTTAGTTGCCTTTGAATCCCTTTCCACTTTGTCCTGTACTAGACATACTTTATCAAACCATATTTACCAGTGTGGTGTCATGGACTTGGCTGGACTTAGGATCAGGAAGACCTGGGGCCAGCCTCTGACACTTACTAGCTGGAGCTAGACTCTGGGCAAGTCACTTAACTTCTCAGTGCCTAAGTTTCCTCATCTGTAAAATAAGGAGGTTGGATCCAGTGACCTTTAAAGTTTCTTCAAGCTCTAAAGCTGTGGTCCTTTTTATGATCTATACTTGTTACCTCTACCACCTGCCTTCTCAGTTTCTATTCATGCAATACTGAAAGCTCCCAGAGAATGTCATGCAACTGTATAAACTGAGTTCATAACAGATTTATTATTTAGGTTCAACTAGGCCCTCACTAGATCACAGCAATCCTTTTAGTTTTCCCCAATTATCAAACTCTTGATAGGCTATTCCAAACCTCAGTTTTCCTATACCCCCTTCCCCCTGTCTCCATACCTCTATAGGTGAGCACTTTGCATCCTTTTTTACTGGGAAAAGAGAGAACATTTTTCATGTTAAGGCTTTTGGAAATTTCTTGGATCATTATATTGCTGAGAATAAGTCATGCGCAGTTGATCATTGTACAATATTTCTTTTACTGTGTACAATATTCTCCTGGTTCCTCTCACTTCACTTTGCATCAGTTCATCTAAGTCTTCCCTGGTTTTTCTGAAAGCATCTTGTTCATCATTTCTCATGTTTAGTCTTTTTGCAGGCATAGCCCCATTTAGGGTTTTCTTGGGAAAAATATTGTGGTTTGTCATTTTCTTCTCCAGCTCATTTTTTTTTCTTGGTAACATTTTTTTTCTTTTAGCGTAGTGCTTTTATTTAATATTTTTAGTTTTCAACATTGATCTCCACAAGATTTTGAGTTACAAATTTTCTCCCCATTTCTACCCTCCCCCCACCCCAAGATGTTATATATTCTGAGTGCCCCTTTCCCCAGTCTGCCCTCCCTTCTATTCCCCCCCTTCCCCCCATCCCATTTCCCCTTACTTTCTTGTAGGGTGAGGTAGATTTTTATACCCCATTGCCTGTACATCTTATTTCCCAGTTGCATGTAAAAACATTTTTTTTAAACTCCAGCTCATTTTACAGGTGAGGAAACTGAGGCAAACAGATTTAAGTGACTTGCCCAGGGTCACACAACTAGTAATTGTCTGAGACTGGCTTTGAACTCAGGAAGATGAGTCTTCCTGACTTCAGGCCCAGCATTCTATCTATTATGCCCTTAGCTGTCTGTCATTTCTTATAGCACAATAGTATTGCATCACAATCATATACTACAACTTGGTGAGCCATTCCCCAGTTGATGGACATCCCCTCCATTACCAATTCTTTGTCATCACAAAAAGAGCTGCTACAAATATTTTTGTGTAGATAGGTCCTTTTCCTTTTTTTTTTCCCCCTTAATCTCTTTGGGACACAGACCTATTAGTGCCATTACTAGGTCAAAGAGTATCTACAGTTTTATAGCCCTTTGGGCATAGTTCCAAATTGCTCTCCAAAGTAGCTGGATCAGTTCCACCAACAGTGTATTACTGTCCCAATTATTCCACATCCCCTCCAGTAGTTGTCATTTTCCTTTTTTGTCATACTAGCCAATCTGTTAGGTCAGAGTTGTTTTAATTTGTATTTGTCTGATCAATAGTGATTTACAGCACTTTTTCATATGGCTATATCTTTGATTTCTTCTTCTGAAAACTACCTGTTCATATCCTTTGACCACATCAATTGGGGAATAACTGATATTCTTATAGATTTGATTCAGTTCTGTATATATTTGAGAAATGAGACCTTTATCAGAGAATCTTGCTGTAAACTTTGCCCCCAGTTTCCCACTTTCCTTCTAATCTTAGCTGCTGTTTGTGCAAACCCTCTTTAATTTAATGTAATCAAAATGATCCTTTTTACTTTGTGTAATTCTGTCTCTTATTTTGTCATAAATTCTTCCCTTATCCATAGATCTGACAGGTAAGTTATTCCATGCTCCCCTATTTTCCTTATGGCAACCACCCTTTATGTCTAAACCATATATTGATATATGATGTGAGGTGTTGGTGTATATCTGTGTTGGTATATACCTGGTTTCTGCTTTACTTTCCCAGCCAAATAATGAGTTATTGTCCCAAAAGCTTGTATCTTTGCATTTATCAAACATTAGATTAGTATGGTCATTTACTACTGTGCACCTAATCTATTCCAGTGCTCTACCACTCTGTTTCCTAGCTAGTACCAGGTTGTTTTGTAATACAATTTGAAATCTAGTATTGCTAGGCCACCTTCCTTCACATGTTTTTCCCATTGATTACCTTAATATTCTTGATCTTTTCTTTTTCTGGATGGATTTTGTTATTTTTCTAGTTCTTCGAAGTAATTTTTTGGAAGTTTGATTGGTAGAGCATTAATGAGAAATCAATACTTCTCCAGTTGTTTGAAATTGACCTTGTGTGGAAAAGTATTTTGTTATTGTGTTCCCATAGGTCCTGGGTTTCTCTTGGCAGAAAGACCCCCAAGTGTTTTATATTCTCTAGAGTTATTTTAAATATAATTTCTCTATCTCTTGTTGTTGAGCTTTGTTAGCAATATATAGAAATGCTGATGATTTATGTGGGTTTATTTTATAACCTGCAACTTTGTTAAAGTTGTTCATTATTTTAAGTAGGTTTTTTTAGCTTATTCTCTGGGATTCTCTAAGTATACCATCATATCATCTGCAAAGAATGATAGTTTTGTTTCCTCACTGCCTATTCTAATTCTTTTTCTTCTCTTACTGCTATAGCTAGCATTTCCAGCATAATACTGAATAATAGTGGTGATAATAGGTATCCTTGCTTCATCCTGATCTTATTGGCAAGGCTTCTCTCTTATCCCTGTTTCCGATAATGCTTGCTAGATAGATACTACTTATTTTAAGGAAAGCTCCATTTAATCCTATGCTTTCTAGTGTTTTTAATAGGAATGACTATTGTATTTTGTCAAAAGCTTTTTTTGCATCTAATGAGATAATCATATAATTTTTGTTGGTTTTGTTTGTTTAGATCTGACTTCATCTGTGTAAAAAGTATTTTGTAATTGTGTTCCTATAATTCGTGGGTTTATCTTGGCAGATATAGGCAATTATGCTAATAGTTTTCCTAATATTGAACCAGCTTTACATTCTTGGTATAAATCTCACCTGGTAACAGTGTGTGATCTTTGTGTTAATATTGCTGTAATCTCCTTGCTAGTATTTGATAATTTTTGCATCAATATTCATTAGGGAAATGGGTGTATAATTTTCTTTTTCTGTTTCTTTTCTTTCTGGTTTAGGTATCAGTACCTTATTTTAATCATAAAAAGAACTTGTGTGGGACTCTTTCTTTGCCTGTTTTTCCAAATAATTTTTATAGTATTGGAATTAATTGTAATTTAAATGTTTGGTAGAGATCACTTTTGAATCCTTCTAGGGATTTATTCTTAGGGAGCTCATTGATAGCTTGTTCAATTTCTTTTTCCAAAAGAGAGTTATTTAATTACTCCATTTCCTCTTAATATGGGCAGTTTATATTTTTGTAAATATTCATCCATTTCAATTAGATTGTCGAAATTGGCATATAATTGGGCAAAATAGCGCCTAATAATTAATTTCCTCATCATTGCTGATGAATTCACCCTTTTCATTTTTCATGCTGGTAATTTAGTTTTCCTTTTTCTTTTTTAAAATCAAATTAACCAATGGTTTATCTATTTTCTTGATTTTATATTTCTTACTTTTAAAAATAAAGGCTAACCCAGGAGAAATTTATGGACTTGAATTGTTTATCATAGCCAGTACTTTAGATTTTGAAAATGATTATGCTTTCTTGCCTTTAAATAAATGAATGTGACTAATTTTAGTCAATCATTAAGTATGTATTAAGTACTTACTATATGTCAGGCATTATGCTAAGCACTAGGCATACAAATAAAGGCAAAAACATGGTCTCTGTCCTTAGGGAGCTCCTAATCCAGTGAGAGAGGCAACATGTAAATAATTAGGAACAGATAGAATACATACTAAGTGGATAGAAAGTAATATAGGAAAGGAAGGTAAGTGCCTAGGTAGACTAGGAAAGGCCTCTTGAAGAAGCCAGGATTTAAGCTGGGTCTTGAAGGAAGTCTGGATAACAAAGATGCAGAGGTGAGGAAGCATTAAATGTCAGTTTTACCCCTGTAGGATTATACTTAGTTTTCCTGAATAGGTTATTTTTGGTTGTAAAGCTAGTATTATAACTAGTAAAGCTAGTGTTACAACTAGCTTTTGTCTTTTGGAATATCTTATTTCAAGTTCTCCGCTCTTTTAGCTGCTAAATCTTGACTGTGGCTCTACAGTATTTGAATTTTTTCTGACCACTTGCAGCATTTTCTCCTTGACTTGGGAGCTCTGGAATCTGGCTATAATATTCCTGAGAGTTTTCATTTCGGAATCTCTTTCTGGATGTGACCAGTTGATTTCTTTTAATTTCTACTTCAACCATTGGCTCTAAGATATTTGGGCATTTTTTTTTATAATTTCTTGAAATGTGATGTCTGGGCGAAGATTCTTGGAAGATGGTGGAGGAGGTCAGAAAATTCCAAGTACTCCAGATTCCTCCCCCCCCCCCAATATAAGACAAAATAACACCTCAGGGTGAATGTAGGGCAGTTAAAAATATACAAGATTTGGGGTAGAACAGTAGTATTCCTGCAACATCCAGAAAAGATATGAAGAAAAATCCCAGGTCTGAGGTTTGGTCCCTGTGAAGTGTAATCTGCCCTAGTTTATAGGCTAGTTCCACTGAAACCGCAAGTGGTGAATCCTAGGACTAGCTGGATTGGGAGGTAGCGTTGGCCCCAGCCACAGGAATTTTTACCCCCTGGACAGTGTGGGGAGTTGGGAATCTGAACAGGGAAGATTGAGGAAACCTTTGCTGTGCTAATGAGATAGGGCCCTGAGTGAGAAAGCAGAAGCATACACTCAGTGAGTGCAGAAGTAGTGGAATGGGGATGCTACTGGCTGTGGGCGCTTACAGGAGTGCAGAGTTCTTGGTTTCTGTTCCAGGCCAGAGGGGACAATTGAAGGAGGATCTGAAGCCAGAGGCACCACCTTCCATACCCCAGGACCAGAGGTGATTATAATAAGCTACTACAAATAAAAAAAATAAACAGGCAAAGGAGAAAGAACCCAGCTGTACAAAGTTACTATGAGAATAGAAAACACTGGGGCTCATCTTCAGAGGAAGATACTGAAGGAAAAAAGCCTCTCCTACCCCAAAGAGTAATGCTAAATGGTCACCTACCCAAAAAAGAATTCAGAGAAGAATTTTAAAGAGGATTTAAAAATCAAATGAGAGAGATTGAGGAAAAAGCCTCTCCTACCCCAAAGAGTAATGCTAAATTATGGTCACTTGCCCAAAAAAATTCATAGAAGAACTTTAAAAAGAATTAAAAATCAAATGAGAGAAATTGAGAAAAAAAATTTTTTTTAAAAAAAAGAACAATCCAAGGTAAACAGGAAAATTATGAAAAGAAAGTCAACCAACTGGAAAAGAATATCCAGAATCTTAAGGAAGAAAGCTACTCCTTAAAAATTAGAGCTGAGCAAGAGGAAGGCAGTGGAATTATAAGAGACCAAGAAAGAATAAAATATAAAAGATAGAAGAGAATGTGAAGCATCTCATAAGAAAACAACTGAACTAGAGAACAGACCAAGAAGAGAAAACATAAAAATAGTTGGCTTGTTTGAAAGCTACAATCAAAAAAGGAATCTTGATACAATAATATAAGAAATAATTAAAGAAAATTGTTCTGAAGCATAAGAACAAGAAGGGAAAATAGAAATAGAAAAAATCCACCAATCCCTGCCTGAAAGAGATCTCACTAGAAAAACTTATAGGAATATCAAGCCCAAGTTCCAAAACCTCCACTGCAAAGAGATAATATTATGAGCAACAAGAAAAAAATTAAAATATGATGGAACCACAATTACAATCACAGGAGACCTAGTAGCGATGAAACCAAAAGACCCGCAGGTTTTGGACCATTATATATCAAAGAACAAAAGGACTCAGGTTATAGCCAAAAATATTATACCCAGCAAAGGTAAGCATAATCCTGAATGAAAAAAAAGGATATTCAATGAATTGCCAGACTTTCAGGATTTTGTTGCAAAAAAACCTGAACTTAATGGAAAATTTGACATACAAGATCCAAGAGAAATAAAAGGTCTGCATCAAAGACTAATTACAAGGGACTCAATCAGGACAGACTGTTTACTTTTTATATGAGGAAATATAAATACATATGTCTAAGATTGTAATTAGTTATAGGGTAGTTCAAAATAAATATTGGGGCAGACCTGAGTATGATGTGTTCCTAAAAATTAAGCCATTTAGTAAAAGGTAAAAAAGAGTAATTATCCTCTATAAATGTGTTGTGAGAGGAAAAACTGACACAGAGAAATAAGATGGGGGAGGAGGGCTGGTAGTTCCGGAACTCTCATCGGGAATGGGTAAAAGAGGGGGAACATAGCTATACATCTAGAAGGGTATAAAAGTCTTCTAAATTCCTAAAGAAATAAAAGAATAAGAGGCTATGAAGCAGGGAGAGGATAAAGGAGGGATTTTTAGAGGGAACCCTACTCACATCAGATCTGGGTTAAAGAGAGAACAATATCTACATTTGGAAGGGAATAAAAGTCTTCTAAATTTATAAAGAAATAAGAAGGTGAAGGAATAGAATAAAGGGGGCATATTGAAAAGCGTCTAGATTAACGGGAATGAGATAAAGAAGGAATAACATATATTTGGAATGCTATAAAAGTCTTCTAAATTCAGATAGAAACAAGGATAAGGGGAAAGGGTTGGAGGGAGAGGACAAGGGAGGGATCTTTGGAGCAGGGAGTAGGTGAAGTATTGAGAGGGCAAGGCAGCAGGCAGAAAGTAAAGTAGAGGAGTCAGGAGGTATAGGAAAAAACATACACACAAACAAAATGAAAATCAGGAGTAGAATTCATTAGGGAAAAACAGCAGGGGTCTCATGATCTCAGACTAAGTTAAAGCTAAAATAGATCTAATCAAGAGAACTAATCATCCATATCATTCAATATTGTTTTAGACTAAATTAACTAGACAATGGAATATTGTTGTGGTGTAGAAAATGATGAATTGTGGACTTAGAAAAATATGGAAAGACTTGGAATTATGAAGGAAGATGTTAACTACCGTCAGAGAAACAGAGGATGAAAAAGTATAGTACAGTCTTACGTAGATGCATTGAATATATGTCTATACACGAGTATGATTATAGATATCTACATATATGTAAGTATATGTATGTATATGTGCATGTTTGTATATATATATGTGTGTATTTGTATTGTTAATGTATATGTATGTATGTGTATCCCTGCTTAATTGTGGCCTTGTCGGGGCGGGGGCGGGGGGGGGTAGAGAAAGAGGGAAGAAAAAGAACGAAGTAAAAAGTGCACAGCAGAGAACAAAAGAAAACTCACAAGAAAGCAAAGAAAAGATGGACAGCTCTGAACACAATGTGGAGTGTTTATTATATAGGCTTTCTTGAAATGGAAATTTATTGCTGTGTATTTCAAATCCTCTTTTATGTCCTACTGTGTACATAGCAGTGCTTTCTTTTCTTTTCTAATATTGTAGTTTTTTTTTAGTATTTGTGTTTGTAAAATGTTTCTTTCTCTTTTCTTATTGTATATTTAAGCTTAAAAATAAATCAATAAAAATATTTACCAATTAAAAATATAAATATGATGTCTGGGCCTTTTTTTTATTTTTTTTTTTTTTGATCAGGGCTTTTAGGTAGTCCAGTAATTCTTAAATTATCTCCCTTTGCTCCACTTTTTCCGGTCAATTTTTTTTCTGATGAGATACTTCAGAATTTTCTTCTATTTTTTTCATCCTTTTAACTTTGTTTTATTGTTCCTTAATGTCTTACGAAATCATTAGCTTCTACTTAAGCAGTTCTAATTTTTTTTAAGGAATTATTTTCTGGGGCAGCTAGGTGGTACAGTGAGTAGAGCACCAGGCCTGGAGTCAGGAGGACCTGAGTTCAAATCCAGCTTCAGACACTTGATGCACTAGCTGTGTGACCTTGGGCAAGTCACTTAACCTCAATTGCCCTGCCTTTCCCCCTCCAAAAAAAAAAAAAGGAATTATTTTCTTCAGTGAAGTTTTGTAACTCTTTTACCATTTGGTGAATTATGTTTTTTAAGGTGTTTTTTCCTCCTGTGTGTATCTGTGTCTTTTACCAAAGCTGTTTATTTTCTTTTCATAATTTTCTTGCTCATTTCTTTTCTCAACTTTTCCTCTGTTGCTCTTATTTGATTTTTAAAATCATTTTTTTACTTTTAAAAAAAATCTCTTTCTAGAAGTTCTTCTAGGAATTTTTGTTTGGCTTTGTCCAATCTGCATTTTTTTTCTTCAAAGCGTTTTTTGTAGACATTTTCATGTCATTGTTATTTTCTGAGGTTGTATCTTAAACTTCCCTGGCACCATAGTAGCTTTTTATGGTTTAATGGGGCCATGCCTAGCTGTGACTAGCGGAAAGTACACATTGAGTGTAGCAGCATTAAGAGCAGATCAGCAAAGAGCAGGCCTGACACCAGCAGCTTAGTAACACTACCAGAAAACATTAGCAACTTTACTCTTTTACTAATCTTCAGTCTCTCCCTGTCTACTAGCTGCTTTCCTACTGCCTACAAACATGCTTGTGTCTCTGTCCTCAAAAAACCCTCACTTGATCCATCCACCCTGCTACTTATTGCCCTCCATCTTTCCTCCCTTTTGTAGCTAAACTCCTTGAGAAAGCTGTCTGCAATAGGTATTTCCACTTCCTTTCCTTTCATTTTCTTCTTAATTTTCCACAGTCTGGCTTCTGATTCAATTCTGCTCTCTCCAAAGTTACTAATGATCTTTTAATTACTCGATCTCAAAATTATCTTTTCTCAATCCTCATCCTTCTCTACAGCTTTTGATGCTATGGATCAACCTTTCTTCTCTCTAGATTTTTGTGGTATTGCTCTCTCCTGGTTCTCCTGCCTGTTTGAACCCTCCTTTCCTGGATCTCCATCTAAGTTATGCTCACTAACCATGGTTTTCCCATAGAGCATATCTGTCCCAATTTGGTGACCTCATCAGCTCACCTAGATTCAATTATCACCTCTTGCTGATGATTTTCACATATGCTTATCCGACTCTAACCTCTCTGCTGACCTCTAGTCTCCCGTCTCCGAGTGTCTAATATTAAACATCTCAAACTGTATTTCCTTTAAACACCTTAAACTCAACATATCTCAAACTGAACTTATCTTGTCTCCCCAACCCTCCTCTCTTCCTTTCCTATTACTTTCAAGAGCACTGCCATCCTCTTAGTTCCTCCAAGGTCACAACCTAAGTGTCATCCTTGATCCCTCACTCTCTCATTTCCTTTCCCTGTATCTAATCTGTTTCTAAGGCCTGTCGATTTTTTTTTTTATCTTCTTAACATCTTTCATATATACCACCTTTTGATACTGCTACCACCCTGGGGCAGGCCCTCATTGTCTTACTCTTGAACCATTGCAGTAGGCTAATGGTTGGTCTCCTTGCCACCACAAGTGCCCCACATACCAGTTTATCTTCCACTCACCTATCAAAGTGATCTTCTTAAAGCACAAGTTTACTATTTTACTGACCCCTGACCCCTCCCCCCATTGGATTACCTTTAGGATTAAATACAAAATCTTCTCTGTCATTGAAAGCCCTTTTAACTTATACCCCTTCCCTCAATATCTTTACAGTCTTCTTATATTTTACTTCTTATACTTTACTCCCCAACACACTTTTCAATTCAATTACACTGGCCCTCTTGCTGTTGGTCACATGTAATGCTCCATCTTCTACTTCTCTGGGCATTTTCACTGCCTGTTCCCTGTTCCTGGAATGTTCTCCCTCCTCATCTCTGCATCCTGGCTTCCCTGGCTTCCTTCAAGTCCCAGCTAAAATCTCATCTTCTATGGGAAACCTTTCTAATCCCTTTTAATTCTAGTGCTTTCTCTCCATTATTTCCTATTTATCCTGCATTTAATATGCTTGTATATAGTTGTTTGTATGTTGTTGCTTCTGTTAGTCTGTGAGCTTGTTGAAAGCAAGGGCTCGTGTTTTGCCGTTCTTTGTATTCCCAGCACTTAGCACAATGCCTTGCACTTAGTAAATGCTTATTACCATCTGTCCTTCCACTGATATTCTTGGCCAGGTATATAATATGTTTTTACTACTTTTTCATGCTTTTACATTGAATGTCTTTGCTTTGAGCTAGTTATGTATACATTGACTGTTCATTTGACTGTTGATACGTACTTTGGCTGTAAAGATACACGTATTGGTGGGTGTAGATCCATTGAGTACTTTGAACCTGAGTTAGCTTTATTTGTGAGACCTACTCTGTAAAGAACAGGTACTGCAAACCAAGGGGGTCCACTACCATCAGTCCTCTCCTCAAACCTTCATTGTCTTCCTATTGCTTACTGAATAAAGTTCAGACCCATTTACCTGGCCTTCAAAGTCTTGCTCATACTTAATTCTTTTCAGTCCCACACACAATAGATTCTTTAAAATGTTTGTTGCATTATCCCTTGTAATCTCTTCAGTTAAACATTAAAAATTCTACTTGTACCCATCCCTATACTGACCTCTGTAGTATTAAATGGGACCAAATCATAATCCTTGTCCTATTAGGAGGATCTAACAATCTAGTTAGAAAAAGATATGCTAATAGCGAAAAAAAATCAGCATGGATTAGTGGGGAAAGTGCTAGAAGGAGAAATAGGTGACTTAGGTTTGAATCTAGGCTTTAAATCTTGTCAATTTTATCTACCTAGTTTTCTTGCATCTGACCCACTTTTTCCACATGTTGTGACTATCCTAGATTAATTAGATCCCTTATCACTTCTCAATTGAAGTGTTCCAATAGTGTCCTGATAAGTTTGTCTCTCCTTCTCTCAAACCCAACCTCCACACTTGCATAAATCTTCTTCCCAAGTCAGAGATCTGGCCATATTTCTTCCCTTGATCAAAAATCTTTAATGGCTCCTTATTGCCTTTATGATAAAATATAAAGTCTATTGCTTGACATTTAAAGCCTTTCATAATCTGGCTCCTACTTGCCCTCCAGCTTTATAATAATAATGTATATGTAGTACTTATGAAAGTATCTTTCACATAATAGTTACACTGAAATGTTTGTTAAATGAAATGTTTACGACAATTAATTAAATTTGACACTGTGAGACCTTGGGCAAGTCATTTACCTGCTTGCAGCCTGAGTTTCTTTTTCTGAAAAAAGGGATAGTATTTTACCTTTGCATTTTGGGGTTTAAAAAAAGGCTTTTTTTTTTTTTAAAAGCTCTATGATGTTATTGTGAAGAAAGCCAGTATGATACTGAAAATCAGTAAAAGGAATGCAAAGGCTGAGATAATTTTCACTGTATTGCGTAATTTTTAGACCCTTACTATAAAATGATGTATAGTTTCGGTCACTACTTTTTTTTTAAGTTTTCAAAGTGAGTTCTATTAATGCTGTTTGTCTTTACCTTTTCAATTGAACCTCCCTTGTTACAAAAGTCCATGTACACTCAAAAGGTTGTCAAAAAATTGAGAGTCCAGAGTAGAGCTGTAAAGTGATGAAAAAATAAGTCCATTATGAAGAAAAAATAGAGGAACTAGAATTATTGACTTCATGCTAGAAAGGATAGCCTTTTCCCTAGTTTAGGGGAAAGATTCTGAAGTTTTTCTCTTTGCCTTATAAGGGAAAATAGATTTTCAAATAAAGATGGATAGATTTTGGTTAGAAATAAGATATTTTGACCCTCAGGATAATTAAAGAATCTTGTCTTTACATGTGTTCAGGAAAAGAACAGTGAACCATCTGTTTTCAATACTTTGGATGTATCAGGCACTTAGTAAATATTTGAATTTATATAAATCTGATTGTAAGTGTAGATTACATAGTGTCAGCACACAGTAATCCATACTTATTCTTCAATGATTTGTGTTCATTATATATGTTGCACACACCATAAACACTTGGTTTGATGGCCTTCTTTATTTCACATAATAATAAATCTAATAATTAAGTTGTCTCCTATTGCTCGGAATGCTTTAATTATATTATATCATAAATTGGCCTAGTTTTTCCCAAATGCTAACAGAAAAAGCAAAGTAGTTTATTTTCTCCTTAAATTTTACAATCTGGCTTTAACTTGTAAATAATTTGGAAGTCATAGTCTGTACTTCTCTTACATAATATCCTGTAAGAACATTTTCTTGAAATACAATAAAATTATTTTTTAAAATGTACACAGGAAACCTCGACCTGTCTCCCAGTTGGTTGCACAGCAAGTTACCCAGCAATTTGTGCCCCCCCCACAATCAAAGAAAGAGAAAAAAGATAAATTAGAAAAGGAAAAAAGTGAAAAAGAAACAACTAGCAAAAAGAACAGTCATAAGAAAACCAGGTAAATCTGAAACATATTTTTGTAACATTTGGAAAATCTGTATATTTTTTCTTTCTTTTTTTAAGATTGAATATGTATTCAGTTATATGCATAAAAATAGCTTTTAAAGTTTTTACTGGTTTCTAAAGGTCCTAGAAGTTAAATCATAGAAATTAAAAATGGAATTCTTCACATATGTAACAATACAATGTGAATTAGCCACGAATTAGAATTTATTTTCTTAATGACTGAATACTCAGCCTGTATATTAGCACACTCTTTGGTATAAGCATTCTAGACTGTTCCAACCATAAATTTTCATCTTCAATTTCATAAAACTTCAATGAAAAAGTGTAGATAGTGATAATGGGACATATTATTGCTGAATTCTCTACAATATTTTGGCATAAATTATACGTTAGCACGTATTTATGACACTGGTTCAGACTGTGGCCTTTTACGTGATTGTTGTACCATTATGTTAAATGTTTCAGGATTGATTTAAATAAGACTTATGGTTGGAACTATTCTGTTGTGGCTCTAATCCTGAGTAGTAAACATTGCCATATTTTTTTTAACATCAGTGTATTGGTGGCATGCTTGTTACACTAGATACCTTGCTTTTGACACAGATGTATTTTTTCATGTAAATTTTGCACATAAGTTTCACAGAAATTATGTTAGAGGGGAAAACTAGTTTTAAATGTTATAAATTTCATTTAGGCCACGATTGAAAAATGTGGATCGGAGTAGCGCTCAGCATTTGGAAGTGACCGTTGGAGATCTGACAGTCATTATTACAGACTTTAAGGAGAAAACTAAGTCACCACCTGCATCTAGTGCTGCTTCTGCAGATCATCATAGTCAGAGTGGTTCTAGCTCTGATAATACAGAGAGAGGAATGTCCAGGTCATCTTCACCCAGAGGAGAAGCCTCATCATTAAATGGAGAGTCTCATTAAAGTTTATTTTTTTCCTGATTTCTTTAGTCACTTCTCTGTAACATGCAAATACAGATATTTTGGCCAAGACATGCCACATTTTCATGACAAACATTTATGCTCAGCCTATAACATGTTTTACATAAAATATAAGTGCATTAGGATTAAGAATTTTGTTGCAATCTACACTAAAGACCACATTTCCAGAATTAACATTGTGATATCCAAAGTTAAAAGTGCCATGAAAATGTGGTAGAGCATTCATTATGCAGTGTTATTGGTAATCTTTTTCACTTTTCGTGAATTCCAACACTTAAAATTTGATTTCACTACTATTGGCATGTACTGAATTAAAAATTTTATAACATAGTTCAAGCTGCCTAGATATGTATTATTTGAGAATTATAAAACAGTTGTATATGTGTGTTTGTGTGTGTGTGTGTGTGTGTGTGTGTGTGTGTATTCACATATATACATACAAGTTAGATCAATTTAATGAACTATTAGATTGACCAGATTTTCATAATAGTTATCTTCTTAAGTATACCTGCTGGTACTTGGTATGGTTAAATAGGAAAATTGTTATTAAAGGATGTTCTATGAACTTTGACCAATGTTTTTTGACACATCTAACTAGATTACTGTTGCTGGTTTTATCAGGTTTTCTTTTGTTCACTTTTTTAAACATTCATTTATTATGTTTACTAGCAAAACAGTAAACATTTTAAAGTATCAGTTGTTTAGCTTTATAATTCAGATACAGTACTATTATCATTATACACTGGTATTTTACATACTATGTAAAATTTTCCATTTCAGGTGATTGTAGGCATTTGCCACAAAAAAAGCAGCCGAAAAATTTCCATTTAAGAGGTTACATTCATTCCTGAAAGAAATTTAACTGAATAATAATTTTATCATTCTTTCCTTGCCCAAGACTTTTTCAGTGCTATCCACATATATAAATATAATTACAACAGAGATATGGAGTGGTGCACAGAACTGGGGAATACCTAATAATTTATCATATTTCTTCTTAAGTCAGCTTTTGTTATTTTAATTGGCCCTTTACTAAATATTTTTAAACAGTTCTAATGAAAAACATGCAGTTCCCTATTTTCAGGCATAATTATCATTTATTCATATATTAATATACTAATACAGACAAAAATATTTAGTCGCCTAACATTATGTAAAATTACCAATAAAATATTTTTATGACTATACCTTTTCATTTTTGTTTACAGCCAATGTGCATTTGATGCACAAATAAAATCTAATCTAGAAACCACATATGGATCTTAAATTCTCATAGAATCTTCTAATTCTTCGGTTAAGCACATGTTTGTTTGTTGTCTTCTCCCATTAGATTGTGAGCTCCTTGAAGACAGGGACTATCTTTTGCCTTTTTTGTATCTCCAACACTTAGCACAGTGCCTGGCACATAGTACATGCTTAATAAATCTTTATTGCCCGATATTCTCACATATAATGAATTAATATAAACATAGACTGAACATTTATCAGTGAGCATAGCTATACAATATTACATGAAAGATATCTTCATGATAACTTAAATTGTAGACCACAACAGTTTTAATATTCAGGGTTTTTTGGGTGTTGTAAATGTACTTTTCTGTTTAATTGCAGCACTTAGAGTACTCTCTATTTTGTTAGTTGCTAGTTGTGAAATAGTTGCATAAAAAGAAAGTCTGATGTGATCACACACTTAAGTACTTCATTTTTTGGTTGAACTTATAAGAAAAATTAAAACTTATAAAGTGTGGTTTTGGGATGGTGGTTTTGGTAGGCTGCTCCTAATGAAAGACAAGTTTACTGGTTATTTTAACTTTTTTTGAACTATGAGCTCTACTTTGTCTTACTTTGTTTCTTTATTTCCTATTTCTCAAATGCTTTTATTTTTTTTTCTCTAATGCTTTTAAAGGTTGATTTTTTTTTTGAGATCCTGAATATTTGCATATGCTAATGGATTCTTCCAATTTTTTTAGGTGACACTATGTTCTACAGATTGTCCTCTAATTACAGTTTTCTGGCACAAGGAAAAAAAAAGTCCTGGCAGAGCTTTAAATGGATTACAAAAGAGAGAATAGTCTGGCAAACATAGAAAATACAGTGAGCAAAAAAAATTGGCTTACAGAAAAAGGTAAAACCCTATAAAAGCAGCTTACTGCTTTTTATTATGCTTAGAAAATGTGTTCCTTATATTAACCAGATAGGATCATAGGATTTAAAGCTAGAAGAGAGCTTAGAGTCATCTAATCTGAACCTCTTATTTTATAGATGGAAAAACAGGCCTGAGTAGTTATGACTAGCAGAATATAGAATAAATGACAGAGCTAATCTTTGGATCCAAGTCCTTTTGACTCCAGATCTACTATTTTTGCCACTATATTACACTTGATGAAGTATGCAGGGCAAATTTTATCTCAACTCTTACAGGCAAAAAAAAAACTGAGGCTCAGACTTTGCCGGAGTCACACAACTTTAGTGGCAGTGTCAAGACTCATACATAAATCCTTTGATTCTAAAACCAGTGTTTTTAACATTACAGAGAAGTATTTTCTCTAAATTATTTTCCTGCTCTAATAGGTCCCTTAATCACATTCATGTGGTTATATGTATTCTTTTCAAATGCTCTCTTTGATGCTTTTCTAAATATCTTTCTAATGAAAGAATTGATGCTGTATAGTTTGTTCTGTAAGAAGAAAAGAAGAAAGTGATCCCATCTTTTTCAAGCCTCTGTTTTTCAGTATTAATAGAATTGTAGAACTGAAAGTTATTTTAGATGTCATATGATACAAATTTTGTAGATGAAGAAATTTAGGCTCAGAGAAGTTAAGTCTTTTGCCCAAGTTAGCAAGAGAGGCTATTCATTAACTTAAATCGATAAACATTTATTAAGTATCTGCTATTGCCAAGTTTTCAGCTAAGCACTGTGGATACAAAAAGAGGCAAAAGACAGTCTCTACTCTCAAGGTGCTTACCATGTAGTAGGGGAGACAACACACAAACAAATACATACAAAGTAACTATATTCAGGATAATAGGAAATAATTTTTAAAAGGAAAACACTGGAATTAGTTAGGAAAGGCTTCCTGTGAAAGGTAGAATTTTAGTTGAGGCTTAAAGGAAATCATGGAGGTCAGTAGGTAGAGAAGAACAGAGAGAGGCTTGGAGGATAGCCAAAGAAAATGCCTAGAGATGATCTTTTTTGTGGAACAGCAGGGAGGCCAGTGTCACTAGATTAAAGAGTCTGTGTTTGTGAGTAAGGTACAAGAAGACTGGAAAGGTATGAGGGGGCTAGGCTTTGACTGCCAAATAGAACATTTTATATGCGCTTTTGGAGGCAATAGGAAGCCACTGGAGTTTACATGATCAGACCTGTATTTTAGGAAAATCATTTAAATGGATATATGGAGGATGGACTGGGGTGGAGAGAGAATTGAGGTAGGCAGACCCACCAGGAGATTATTATTTTAGTCAAGCTATGAGGTGATGAGGGCTTGCAGTAGAATGCTGGCAGTGTCAGAGGAGAGAAGGAGGGATATTTGAAATATGTCGCAAACGTACAATTAGCAGGCTTTGCCAATAGCGTAGACATGAGGGGTTAAAAATAGTTAGGCATCCAGGATGACTCCTAGGTTGTGAGCATGAAAGCCTAGCATAATGGTCTTGTAGAGGGGAAGAGTGAAAGAGGGGAAAGGTTTAGGGGAAAAGATAATGAAGTATGATTTGGACATAATTGAATTTAAGATATCTACTGAACATCTGGTTTAAGATGTTTGAAAGGCAGTTGTAGATTTGAGTTTAGAGATTAGGGGAGAGATTGGGACAAGAAAGGTAGGTTTGAGAATCATCAACATAAAGATGTGTAATTAAGTCCATGGGAGCTGATGAAATTGTAGTACAGAGTAGTATAAATGAGAAAGAGAAGAAAACCCGGGACAGAACCTTTAGTGACACTTATAGTTAGAAGGTGTGATCTGGAGGAAAATTCAGCAAAGGAGGCAGAGAAGGAGTAGTCTGATAGGTAGGAAGAAAACCAGGAGAGAATGATGTCCCCAAAACTTAGAAGACAGGATCAAAGAGGAGAACGTGAACAACAGTTTTAAGGACTGCAAAGAGGTCAAGGAGAATGAGGATTGAGAAAAAAGCCATTGGTTTTGGCAACTAAGATCATTAGTAACAGGGGCAGCTAGGTGGCACAGTGAGTAGAGCACTGACCCTGGAGTCAGGAGGACCTGAGTTCAAATGCAGCCTCAGACACTTGACACACTTACTAGCTGTGCAACCTTGGGCAAGTCACTTAACCCTAATTGCCCTGCCTTCCCTGCTCAAAAAAAAAAAAAAAAAGATCATTAGTAAATTTGGAGAAGGCAGTTTTGGCGGAATGGTAAGGTTGGAAGCCAGATAGTCTAAGGCTAGACTAGAGAACCTCCTGACTCCTGGACTATAATATCAGCCTTTTATTATATCATCTGGCCCTGCAGAGAAAGCTCTACTGCATTATGTGATGCATCATTGTGGAGATTTGGTGTACAAGTACAAATCAAAATAAATAAAAGGAATAGAATTTGAAATCTCTAATGAGCAAATTTCTTACATACATAAGGAGGTAGTTCTTAAAGTGTTTTGAATTAGGTACCAGAAAAGTTGCTGGGTCATTAAACCTAAAGTACTTATTTTAACAAGTTCTTTCCTGAGGGTCAGGAAGATTTAAAGCATTGAGAATGCTTTTACTTCCTAATTCCTTCCCCACTATTAAATAAATAACATGTTCAGTTTTCCATTATGTAAAATCTTTGCTCTTAGGATAAGAATTAAATTACTACATGTTATATACACATTAAAAATAAAGTTAAGTACAGTTCTCATCAAGGAAACAGATGCTCTTTTTAACTACTTTTTTTTTTTGAGAGATAAACTCTCCACTTTGAGAATATCTTGAAGAACTGATTTGGAAAATGTAACAATTAGTAAATCACTGAGTATTTTTATAGTATACACTTTTAGAACTATTCAATTTAAAGAAAAATACAGGCATGTAAGTATATCTGGAGGAAGAGGAAATAATTGGAGAATAATATAACCATTCACATACACACTGGACATGCAGCTGTTTGGTCTCATTTGACTGAAATCAAAGAAACTCTGAAATGTGACCAGTTACGAGAATAGCTACAAAGAGCCAAAGATGTGGAGATGTAATGACAGAGAATATGATTATTGGTTAGTTTGTGGCTTGAAGGAAAGTAGTACTCTCATTTTTTAATAATAGCTATGAAAACCATGGAAGCTACCAAAGAATAAAAACAGCAGGAAAAAGGGGGAAAAAAGGAGAATGACAGACAACAGAATCTGTAGCAGAGATTAGTCAAGGATAGCTAGAAGGAGATCTAGTGCCTGTGAAGAACTGATACCGGTGGCAGAAGAGAGAGAATAAACATGAAATAGAAGGAAATACCAATCTAGTATTTACTGTAGAGTTACATAGCCCTTAGTAGTGGTTGCTGAGACCATATAGGATAATAATTGATCATAAAAACTCTGGGTAATCAAAAAAAATTTAACTCATGGTCAACATACCCTGTTTTCTAAGACAAGTATAACATTTTTAAAAAAAAATTTCCATCAAAACTAAAGTTTAAAATTTGTGTGTAAATGGCCCAATTCAAAAAATGTTAAACACTTACTACATTCCAGGCACTGGATATACAGAAACAAATGAAAAAGACCCTGCCTTTTGACCTTACATTCTTCTGGGGGTATAAAACCTGTATATAGATGAGTAATAACAAAGTCTAAGGGAAATGAAAGGTAGTATCCTAGGTACAACTGAGGGAGGACAAGAACATAAACTAAAGGTTAATAGTTATTTGGGAACCTGTCACTGGAGTTCCACAGCATGACCAAGACCTGTAATTTACAATTAACAATATAGCAGCTATGACAGATAAATAGATCCTATAAGTGGGATGATCAATTAGGAAGCTATTGCAGTAGCCTGGGAGAGGTAGGGGAGTTGTTATATGAGTAAATAGAAGGGAGATGTGTCTGAGATGGGTAGAGGAATTATATTCCACTTTAATGTCCTAAAATTAATGTAGTTGTATGTTAGGAATATTATTATGTTTGGGTCCATTATTTTCACACTTTTAAGCCTTCCTTTGTATGTAATTTTATGTAAAGAAAGTGCTTTTTTCCTGTTGATTTCCATTATGAAATCAAAGATGTACTTGTATCCTTTGGAAAAAAAAACCCACAACTGATCGGTTTTGGCCAGAAAACAGTTTAGTGGATCAAACATGAGCGTTGCAGCGTACCAATATAATTACACCCATAGGAAAATATAGTTCTTAATAGTACCTAGCAGTTAACCTTTTTTTCTATTTTAAAAATTTAATATTTTATTTTTCCCCAATTATATGTAAAAACAATTTTTAATACAAGACATTCCCCAACTGATAAATGGTCAAAGGATTTGAACAGTCATTTAGACAAAAAAATCAAAGCTATCTATAGTCATATGAAAAAATGCTCTAAATCACTATTGATCAGAGAAATACAAATTAAAACAACTCTGAGGTACCACCTAACACGTATCAGAGTAACTAATATGACAAAAAAGGAAAATATATGTCAAAAGGGATGTGGGAAACCTGGGACACTAATACACTCTTTGGGCATAGTTCCCAATTCTTAGCAATTAACTCCTGTGACACTTTGTGTTCTCTTCATTTGGGTATGGTGGATAGATAGAATGTTGGGCCCTAGGGTCAAGAAGACCTGAGTTCAAACTTGGCCTCAGATACTTACTAGCTTTGTGACCCTTGGCAAGTCACTTAACCTCTATTTGCCTCAGTTTCCTTACTTGTAAAATGGGGATAACAACAACCTCTACCTCGTAAGATTGTTAGGAGGATCAAACGAGGTAATATCTGTAAAGCATTTAACATAGTGCCTAGTACATGGTAGGTGCTATATAAATGTTTATTTCTTTTTCTCCCTCCTTATTCTAGCTCTCCCCCTTTTCATCAGTGCTCTTCTTTGCCCCTAGCTTCTCTTTGGACCATAGAAATTGACCCTTTACACCAGACTCGGGGGGGGGGGGTGTTGTAAGGCACTTTTTCCTTACTTTGATTCTCCATCTCTTTTCATAAATTCCACCCAGTGCTTTTCATCCTGTTGTCTGTGACCAAACAGAGCAAGTCTAATAATTCCCTTTTCCATGTAACAGCTAGGTCTTCTTCAGTCTAAAACCCCACAGTTTCTTCAACTAATCCTAGCATGGCATGGTCACTAGTAACCTTATCGTCTTGATCACCCTTCTCTGGACACTTCCAAGCTTGATTTATCCTTCCTGAAATGTGATGCCCAGACCTAAAGACAATACTCCTGTTGTGACCATGACAGTGTACAGCGGAGCTATCATCTCCCTTATTCTGGATTCATTTCTTTATTGATGTAGCCTAAGATCACATAGCATTCTTGGCTGCTACATTTGAATTTACTTACTTATATTGACCTTACAGTCCACTAAAACACCCATATCTTTTTTGCACAGAATTTTTTAGTCATAGGACTTTTACATTTATTTTATTAAATTTCAGATCCATAATTATTTTAACAGCATAAATCCAATAAGGTCTTTAGGTAAAGTCACCTAAAGACAATTTAATTATGATTAACCATCTGATAACTTTCACCTAAAATTCATGTTTCTGATTCTGTTATGGATCTGTCTCCAGGTATCTCAAAAGCTGTCCCATGGATGCTCACTCCTGTCTTATATTTATTATATCATTTCAAAGGATAGTTCTAGCCACCTTTTTGCCCCTACCTTTTTGGAGGGGAGAGGTAAAGACTTGAGAACTACATTGGAAGTACAGTATTATGTTCTACTGCAATGATTCTGATGTCACGAAAATGCTAGGGAATTTATTATGATGATTAAATTCAGGGAGTATTTGGAGGCTGAGATAACCACCACTACTACCCCTCCATTCTCCCCACCCTATATACACATACATACTTGATTTTTCAATGAACCTTTCCTCCAAATAAATCATCTGTGATGATTTTAAAATCTGTTTATCCAGCACTAACCTCCATTTTTGCATCTCCAATTTCCTGTTGGACATCATCTTGAATTGCCTCTCCTGTAAACATCTTAAACTCTAAATATTTAAAATTGAACTATCTTTCCTTCCAAATTTTAACCTTTTACTGGCAAGGGGCACCTCCATTCCCCCTCTCACTGAGGCTCACAATCTAGGCTTCATTCTTGCCTCTTCACTCTCTCTCTTATTCCTTATCCCCATCCAATCTTTTGCCAAGGCCTGTCAGTTTTACCTTTACCTTAACATCTCTCCTCTGACACAGCCACTACCCTGGTACAGGTCTTCATCTCTTCATGCCTGAACTATTGCAATAGCTTGCTGGTTGATCTTTCTGCCATAAGTCTCTTCCTTATTCCCGGCCATTCTCCAGCTGTCAAAGTTAAAAGCATAGGTCTGACCATGTCCTCTCTGACATTCAAAGCCATTTATAACGCCCTCCCCCACTCCAGTCTTTTTACACCTTATATCCTAACTACTCCCCAGCACCCTTCCTCACCTATCCCCAAACCCTTGCTGTTCATCACACAAGACACTCAGTCTCCTGACTGGGCATTTTTACTTCCTGTCCCCAATGCTTGAAAAGTCCTCCCTTCTTTTTTCTTCCTCCTTGCTTCATTGACTTCCTTCAAGCCTCAGGTAAAATTTTACCTTCCACGGGAAGCCTTTCCTGACAGTTTAATTATGGTGTCTTCTCTTTGAGGGATTATTTCCAATTTATTCCACAGATAGCTTGTTTACATATAGTTAATTGCGTATTGTCTCCCCTCCCCCCGCTCCCCATTTGATTGTGAGTTCCTTGAGAGCAGGGACTGCTTTTTATTTTACTGCATTGTTTTTTTGTGAGTTTTTTTTATATCCTTAGCACATAGCACAATGCTTGGCACATAGTACACACTTATTAAGTATCTCTTGACTAACTTGATCTTTGATAGTTTCACAGTTACCTATAAAGAGGAACTGTTGCTCTCTAATCCAGTTATTCATTAGTTATCAGTAGTACACTCAAATACACAGTGGGCTCTGGGCTGATCTCTAGGCATCCTGTTCTATATCTTGCCATTGGACCCAGATGGCTCAAGAAGAGAGAGTGAGGCTGGTGACTTTGCCTAGCCCTGTCTCAGTTAAATCCAATTCACCTGCAAGTCATGACATCACCTTTCTGATGTCATTGTCCTCTTTGAGAATGAAGGACAAATGACAACAACACAGTGGGCTCTGATAGCAACCTTAAAGAATGGATATACTGTAGCCTTTTAAAATACCCATATGTGTTTCTCTCATAAATTTGCCTAATTCCCTTTTGAATCCTTCTCTTTAGGAATGAACAAATGAAAAATATTTAATAAGTGCTTACTATATACTATGCATTATGCCAAGTGTTGAGAATTAAAATACAAATAGCAAGATAATCCCTCCTTCAAGGAGCTTATATTCCAGTAGGGGAAGAACACAAATATGGAGGAATAGTGACCTGTGTGTGTTGGTTCGGGAAGTCACAGAAATGAGGAGTAAAGTCAAGGAATAATTGTTGATTTCATTACTAGTCCAGACGATGAAGCTGAGGGGGTGGGGTTAAGTGTGTATAGAGAAGATGGACTAAGTATACCTATCAGGAATGCAGTGACTCAAGTAGGGCAGAAGCTGGAGCACCAACTTAGAGGGCAGAATGCAGCAACCTGGCAGGAAAATGGTCAGAATACCGTAAGAAATATATCCTATGTTTCTAATCTATTTAATTTCTTACTTATTCTAAATTAAAATTTTAAATTATTTCTTTATTCAAGTTCCAAAGTGTACACACATCCTCTTGAAGAAAAATAATATAATACTGTATTCTGAAATTTAGGCTAAAGTCTACCTGAAAGTATTTAATATTATATCTAAGTAGTTTCTAGCTTGGAGAGAGATGTTCAAAATGTCATGATCTTCTGTGTCCTTGTGGGCATGTTCCTTGTCCTAAGAAGATTTCAGGTAACATTTCTAGGAATCTTGAGCAAGGAAAATACATATTAAAATACAGTCTAGGTTAACATTCCAGACTTGCTGAGTATCGAGCCACCATCCCCTCATGGACCATTCCTTTCACTCTTGGAATTAAATCAAGGAATTTCCTCCTCTCCATCTATATTTTAATCCTTTCTCAGTGGAAAAAGATGAATGTCAGGGCCAAATACTTAGTGAATGGGGAGACATTTTGTCCTCAGCTTATGACCCTATAAGGGGTTTTCCCCAGGATAATAGAGATTTAGAGAAAAATATTTCTTAAAAATGCTAGAGAAACTAAAAAGTTAGTTTAGTGTTTCTACAATCCTAATATTTTCAAATTCAGAATGATTTATCCTAGCTATGGTTTTGTAGATGTTAATTATGTCCCTTAAACCTTTGCTTTTACGGACAAAGTACTGAATTGTTTTAAGTCTTCATGCTAGCATTCCCAACATTTTAGTTATCTTCTGGAATTTTTCTAGTTTTCTCATAGTCCTCTTGGGTTGTGTGATATATAAGATCACTCACTTTGTATGAGAACCAAATTTGCTAGACCTAACACTTATGGTATTACAACCAGGTCTTTGTAACATTTTGTGTGTGTGTGTGTGTGTGTGTGTGTGTGTGTGTGTGTGTGTGTGTGTGATGTCCTTTGATAGTCTGGTGAAAACTTTGTACCTTTTCACAGGATACTGTTTTCAAATCCATAAAACAAAATATGTAGTACTGCAAAGGAAACAGATTATATTGAAATAGTGACCAAAATGTTTTTTCTTTAAAGTTCAGACTCCAAGTTTAATAACCTTTGCATTCCAGAGATCATATACAGTTGGAATTTAGTCAGCAAGCCTTTATTACATATTTACCACATGCCAGACATTGTGCTAAGTATTGGGATGCAAAGAAAAAGCAATAGTAGTCTCTCCCTCAAGTAATGCATATTCTAATAGGGTAAAGAATATGTCAGTGATTGGGTAGGTACAAGATATATATAAAGAGAGTAGACGAAAGTAAGCTGAAAGTGGAAGGTACTATTTCTTCTTTGGTAGATAAGATTTGCAGTCAAATATTTCTTTAGCTAAACCATAAAAGAAAAGATCTGAGAGCTGGAAGGTACTCTGGAGATCATTTTTTCCAAAAGCATGATGACCACTTTTGAAAGTGGTGACTGGATAAATAATCATCAGGGATGTTGTAAAGGAGATTCCTATTCAAGTATAAGTTGAATAATGTGCCTTATAAGATCCCTTCCAACTCTGAAGACCTGAAATCAGGAAAACCTGAGTTTGAATCTTGCCTCAGACACTTATTATCAGTGTGACTCTGAGCAAGTCATTAAACCTTGGTTTTCTAGTTCCTTCACCAGTAAAATAGGGATAATAGCATTCATCTTCCATGGTTGTTGTGAGGATAAAATGAGATAGGTGTAAAATGCTTTGCAAACCTTAAAACACAATATAAATGTTAGCTTTTATTAAGTGAGAATAATGGCTTTCTAAACATTCTCTATGAATAAATCCCCTTATATTCTCTGAGTGACTGTAATTTACCCTAAAATCTCTAGTTTCTGGTTAGTAGCCTTTTCTAAGCATATCCTTTAAAAGGAATATTTCTGCCTAATCTTTGCCCCAGTGAGGTATGTTGAACCTTACACCTTATCTTATACTATACCTAGTGAGTTAAGAATCAAAACTATCTTTTCAATTAATGATTCATCTAAATAGACTGTTCACAATTCCTATACATTTTGTTGTTATTGTTCAACGACAACTTCCTTGTCCAGCTCATTTTAAAGATGAAGAATTGAGGCAAACAGGGTTAAGTGACTTGCCTAGGGTCACATAGCTAGAAAGTGTCTGAGGCCGGATTTGAACTCATGAAGATGAGTCTTCTTGATCCCAAACCCAATCCCAATCCATTGTGCCATGAAGCTGCCCACAATTTCTATACATATTGATGCTTAAAAATGTTCAGTATTCCAGATGGAATAAGGCTTTAGTGTAGGCTCCTGCCACTGGGATACTGCCCAAGATGAGTCACTGGGGAAGGTGATAAAATGCCTAAGACCTCTATTGACCACCTAGTCAGACCGTGGAAGAGAACCTCCTACAAAAGATGTTCAGACACCAGGAGTAACCAAGAATCAGGTTTTTGGATTCATTTTGTTTCTGATATATTCTGACTGTGCACCAATCATTTTGGGATAAGCAAAAGAACTGGTGTTGAATATGAGTTCAGTCAGCTCCTAGGCCTCAATTACCAGGAATATATTGACCATCTCATACACTCATCTTGATCTCCCTTCTTTCCTGGTATTTGAGGATTACCAAAACAGACAACCTGTGTGTGACCACTACAAAGGAACCTTGTGGGTAGGAGTGCCAAACAAATAGTACTTCTATATCCTATGACTAGCAGCTCTATTTACCTCTTCCTAATCCTTGGGATTCAGAGTTGAAGATTGCCTAGGTGAATACCTCCTTTCTCAGCTACTGTTGCTTCTCCCCACTACCTCATGTCTCTCTATCATAGTCCTGCCCTTCTGAGTCTAATTGTCAAATCTAATGGCCTTTCTCAATCATCTTCCTTTTTGACCTCTCTATCATTGAACCCTGTTGGCATCCTTTTTTATGGATACCCTGTGCTCATTAGTGACCCTGCTTTCTCTTGGATCTTCTCCTAGTTTCTCCTTCTCAGTCTCTTTTGCTAGATTTTAATCCATGTCATGTGTACTAATTATGAGTGCACCTCAAGTCTCTGTCCTGAACCCTCTTCTTTTTTCTTCCTATATTCTCATGTAATAATCTCATCAACTTCCCTGAATTCAATGTCCTCAGGTCTGCTTTGGGTGCATCCCAAAAGTTTTGGTATGTTGTCTCATTCTTGTAATTTTGTTTGATGAAAAAATCATTTTCATGATATCTTTTTTGACCCACTAACTCTTGAGGATGAAATAATTAAGTCTATTTAAATGTGAAGTCTTTCTTCAAAGCCTGTTATTGATTATAATTTTTATTCTTTTGGTCAATAAAAGATATGCTTAACATTTTTGGTTTTTGGCATTTCTTAATGCGTTTTTTTAAACTCTAGCACATGGTCAGTTTTTATAAATATGACATATATAGCTGAAAAGTTTATATATACATAAATATGTATGCACAAATACATATATATATACACATATGTATATGTTTGCCTGTATGTATATGTGTGTGTGTGTGTGTGTGTGTGTGTATGTATACACACACACACAACTACCAGAGCAGCTGGGTGGTACGCTGCATAGAGTTCTGGGCCTGGAGTCAAAAAGACTCATTTCCCTGAATTCAAATATGGCCTTATACACTTACTAGCTGTGTGACCCTAGGCAAGTCATTTAACCATGTTTGCCTCAGTTTCCTCATCTGTAAAATGAGTTGGAGAAGGAAATGGCAAACCATTCCAGTATCTTTGCCAAGAAAACCCCAGATGGGGTCACAGAGAATTGGACATGACTGAAAACAACTGAACAACAGAAGTATGCATATACTCATATACATAAATACACATCCAAATTGTGTACACACCATACATATACATACATGTATCCATATATATATACATATAGCTATATATATGTACATGTATATATTTGATTTTTTTAAAAATGTGTTTATACATAAATTAATCTGTGCATGGCACCATTATAAAAATTGACTATTTGCTAGGGCTTAAAAAACTCAAATTAGTACATAATATATAATACCTAACATATAAGTCTTCCATATATGTTTAGGGGTTTGTGTGTATACATATACATACATACATATATTATATACACACACATACATTACACACACACCTCTTTCTATTCTTAATAATTTCCAGAGATGTCATAGCTAACTTTTCCAAAGTTCTGTTGAGGTCCTTAACTTCTTTGTTGTTTAATTTTTTTATTAGATTTATCTAGGTCTGATAAAGCACATTAAGGTTTTACCACCTCTTTCTCCATGAAATTTGATTGACTTTTCCTTTAAGCACTTAGATATTTTGCCATTTTGTGTGTGTGTGTGTGTGTGTGTGTGTGTATACACACATGTATGTTTCAATATACTCTTAACAAGTTTGTAGTGGAAGAGTGGGATCAAAATCACTCTCACTTAGCCCTAAGACATTTATCAGGTGAAAATATTGTTAAAATTCATGCATAAACAGTGTCTCTAGTGAGGAAATTGAGAAAATTGAGGAGATTGGGATAGCAAGTGATTAGTTGTGGAAATTGAGTGACTACATCTTCTGACTCAATTCTGGAGCTAGCTTCGTTCTATTCAGTTATGGGTCTAGTCCAATTTCTGTCTTGTGAGAAAACTTCATTCAATTGTGGGAATTGGAAGATAACCTTATTGTGCTGTTTCAACCTAGTCCTACATGGCTGGAAAACTGGATCACTTCTCCCTGCTACTTGGAGACCCTAAGAACTTAGCTTATGGTGAATAGAAACTCAGATCTTATGATTGATTCAAGGAGTTTTGTACATCACAAGTAATCCACAGGTAATATCTGAAAACTGCCGCCATATTGATCAGTCAGTTATTGTTGCCATGTTCCTTTGATTGCTTACAGACACTTGAGGGGAGTGGGACACCTCTTTTTCTGAATTAAGGGAATTGCAAAATCCCTAATCTTTCCTCCAATTAGAAATCAGATAACCTAATATTATATTGTTTCCTTTTAATTAATTGGCCTTGTTTGATTAATTGTTTTTACTGTATAAAAGTCTCTCTCCCCCTGTATTGAGGGTCCAGGCCTAAGTTAAGGAGGTCTGGTCTTGGTTTGTTGAGTACTTGCAATGCACTGCTTAATAAATTGTTATGCTCGGAAGATTGAACCTTTGTTTCCTCAGTCATTTCATCTTTCACTTGCCACAGTGTTTTGGTGAGTCAGCCAAGAATTTTGGTTGTGGGGGCAACAACTTAAGAAAAGTTCAAAAAATCAGTTTTAGGATCTGACTAGGTTTTTGTTCATCCTAACTTAGGTCCTTAGTTAAGGGTCACTAAGCAGCAGGGAGAGGTTGTCCACTTTCCTAGCCATGCAGGAGTAGGTTGAAATAGTGCCATAAGGTTTTCTACCAATTCTCACAAATGAAATTTTCTCACAAGACAGAAATTGGACTAGACCCATAATGTAATAGAAACCAAGCTAGCTCCAAAAGTGAGTCAGAAGATGGAGTGTGGTTCACTCAGTTCCTGCAGTTAACCACTTGCTATCCTAATCCCCTTAATTCTCTCAATTTTCTCAATTTCCCCTTTTGATTTATAGGGGAACACGCAGTCTACTCCCCCCATAGATCATTTATCTATAAGTCAAATCTATAAGGGTTTTCATAAATTCATAATCAGAATTACCTAAATTAGGTTACAGATCAAAGTACTTAGAGGGCTCACAGTGGACTAATTTTGAGAAGGGGGATTTACATGTCACCAAGCTTAAACATAAACAACATGAAACAGAAGGGCAAGCAATACAATAGTGATCACCAGTATTAACTAACGTCAAGTTTTGTATCCTACTAACCCACTCCCAATGTCCATTTAATCAACACATTTTGAGTGCTAGATGTTCCATGCAGTCATTTAGTTCCTGGCTGTCTTCTCTTGGATATTCTGGAATATACTTCATTCTTAGGACAGCTCTGAAAGGGGCTCTGCTTCTCTGTTTCCAAATCACTTGTGAAGGTTCTTAAATAATTCTGCTAAAATCTGCGAGTAACAAGACATAATCCAATTTAATAGAATCTCCTAAATGTAGTTTTTTCAAACATGAAACTTCAGAGAATTTCAGTTTTTATATCCCAATTGCTATTTCTTTCTTCACCTAAACTCTGTATCTGATATAAGAATCTTTTTTAAAAAAATTCATGAGGCTGTAACTCTAAAATGAATTCTTCTGTCTTTTAAAATTATCAAACATAGTTTTAAAAATTGGAAAATAATTTCACTTTCCTTACAATTATCAATACAATTTTATATATAAAATCCTTAACCCAATTTTGAGAATTTATTACAAAAATACACTCAAAGCCTGAATTTCCATGTTAGATTTACATATGTATATAAATTCCTAAAGAAAACACTAATCCTGTTACTTTCTCAAAATTTGCTATTCCATTTAATTAGAAAACTTTTACATTACATCTTTGTCTTATTACTTTGTCTGATTTTCTCTTTAAGAGGAATTCTGTTACAATATAATCTCTATATTATAATTTGATCACAAATACAAATTAAAATTATAAGATTTTTTCAAACTTTCATACTAGTACAGTAACTCAGAGATGTTCCAGCATCAGTCTATTAATAGATTTAGTATTGTACTTAAAAAACTTTTACTGCTCACCTGCCCTTATTTGCTATGAAAGAAAAAGAAGAGATATAGTTATAACAATGTCAAGATTCATCTCAGGGACACAGACTGATCTGACATATACCAAAACAGGAAAAACTCCATTAGCTCAGTTTAATTCAAGGCATGAGTCATATCATGTAGTCACAGGGTATCAAAAACCAGGCTCAGGATTAACCAGGTGTTCAAAAATGAAATAGCACAGTGGGGAAACTGAGTCAAGATTATCTAACCATAGGCCAAGTCAAGGCCATCCCCAAAACTTTTCTCTGGCACATTAGTAATACAGGAAGTATGTTCAGATTGGCTAGAGAAACCTGATCATGCCCTGTGTATCTTCTATAAAATAGAACACCAGTTCAAAATTAGAAATTGAAAATTTGAGTGAGTAAAGAGGAAACAGCTCTAGATAAACTCACAAAGAACTGATTGTAGTAGTCCCCTCCCACTTGACCCCGTTGGTGGAAGGAGGGCTTTGTAAACTTCATTGGTCCAGAAAAGGACTTCCCATCTTCCCATCAAATCCTAGCAGTGACTTCTGGGTCATGCAAGCAACAAGATGATGACCTAGACATTTTCTCTGATCCTCATGACCTTTAAACTTCCCCAAAAGAGAAACTGTGTGCCAAGCAACTTAAGCTGCTTCTGTGGTCTAGGTGCTAGACCTAGACTAAGAATCCAAAACAAGGTAAAAAACAAAACAAAATCCAGGAACTGACACTGACCCTGAATTCACTCAGCACCCCTCCCTCATCTCACACACTGGCAGTTGTGAGGCCATACTAGCAGATCCTCTTTCCAGTGCCATAAGGACCTTGGCTTCTGGCTATGGAAGTTTTCTTGGGCCTCAACAGCCAGGTTGGCCAGAGCCCTTCAACAACGCTGGCTGGGGGCTACAACCCACATGTACTAATGCTGCAAAACTCTGAATTGCCTATAGCTCTGAACTGCCAGTGGGTGCTAGGAAAAGCAGGCTCTGAATCGCTTATGCTGGGCCAAAGTGTTAAGGAATAGAGAGAATGGGACAGGTGACCAGGACAAGACACTGTGTGTACATAATGCTATGTAGCATTCCGCCAAACCTGAAAGAGAGCACAGCATCCAGCTGGGTCAAGTTATGACCACCCAAGAGTCAGCTGGGGCAGAGACCTAGGTTGGTGAATTGTGAATTTCCCCGTATGGGAGAAGGCTGAGGCTCTTTTGAGATCCAGCCCCTAAAGAAACTACAATTAGAGAGAATGGAGTCAGAAGTGAGCAATAAGGAAAATAAGTGAAGGAGGGAGGGGTGGAATATCCCAGCATCAGTTGATGACAATTGTTCCTGAGAACCAAGGATAGACTGGCTACAGATTTCCAGCTCTACAAAAAGCCCAGAAGAGAAGCAAAAAGACAATCAGAAATCGCAAATTATCCTTTTGCCACGTGAACTTTTTACACTTGAGCCTACTTCCATTAGCCTCTGTATGTACAAGTAGAATAGTTTATCATAAACTTTTTACCACTTTAGTAAATATCCCTTTCTAAAAGTTAATTAAAGTTGGTTAATTGAAAATCAACCCCGGGGGAAAGGAAGGTACCTCTTCCCATCCTCTTATGGCTATCCAGAACCTGGAGGGGATATAGTAGCCATGCTGTAGAGATTATACTTATCAATATGAGTTACATATTCAACCTCTGAGTAAGTGCTACAATAACATTTTCCTCTGTGCATGCTTTGTATAAACATTTGCTTCCAGTTTTAGTCACTGAAATCTGCTTCTTACTAATTTAAGGATTTTTTTTTCTTGAACTAAATGTCTGAAGTCATTATATAACACCTTCATGGCTATACAGCAAAATTCTTGGAACAGCATAAATTGCTTTCTAGTACCCTATCTGTGATAGTTGCATTTTGGTATATCATTTCATGGTATAGCTCTGACTTCCTCAATTGTATTAGCATTTAACTACCTTCCAAGGAATGAAATGAATTTCAGAGAGTTGGTTTCTCACCCTTTTTCTTGTAGTACTGCTCTTAATTCTTCATCTTTCACTTGAACTCGAACTCAGTCCCAGTCATTTGGGACAGATGAGGCAAAGGAATTGGTTTAATAAGAAAAAATACGTATACACAGACATACATATGATGTATGTGTACATATTTTTTTATATATGTAATATATATATATACATATATTATGTATTCCATTGTAAGTCCCAAGATTTCCTCTGTTCATCTGTCCAATTATAATCCAGATCCCTGTGTATCACAGATTGCATTTATACCTTTTCCTGTTGTTCAGTCCTTTAAGTCATTTCTAGCTCTTCATGAACCCATCTGGGGTTTCCTTGGCAAAGATACTGAAATGGTTGGCCATTTCCTTCTCCAGCTCATTTACAGATTAGGAATTGAGGCAAACAAGGTTAAATGACTTGCCCAACGTCACACAGCTAGCAGCTGAGGCCATATTTGAACTCAGGAAATTGAATCTTCCTGACTCCAGGCCTAGCACTTTATCCATTTGGCCACCTAGCAGTCCCATGGTGTAATGGGTCGACCTGAGCCAGACTAAGCCAGACCTTAGTGGTTTGAACTTGGAATGAAATATAGAAAAGCAGAAATATTAAACAAACACTTTAAGGACCATAATACAATAAAAATTATATCCAGTCCCTTTGAAGAAAAGAATAAAAGTTAGTTGAAGACTAAATGTTAAAATTGGTGGGTCAAAGAGCAAATCTTAGAAATGGTAGGTAATTTCACTAAAGAAAATCACAGCAATGACACAACAGCCAAAAACTTTTGAGATGAGGCTAAAGCAGTCCTAAGCAGAAAAATTCTGTTTCTCAATGCTTCCATTAGCAAAAGAGAGAAAGAATATATCAATGAATTGGCAGTTTGGTTGCATAGTGGATTGACTGTTGGACATGAAAGTCAGGAAGATCTAAGTTCAAATCTGGCCTCAGACACTTCCCAGCTGTGTGACTGTAGGCAAGTCACTTGAATCTTTTCTATCTCAGTTTCCTCATCTGTAAAATGAGGGAAATAATAGCATCTACCTCACAGGGTTGTTATAAGAATCAAATGATATAATATTTATAAAGTACTTTCCAAATCTGAAAGTGCTACATAAATATTGTCCATTATTATTATCATATAAAATCAACAAAAGACCTTAACCAAATACCAAATTAGAAATTCTGAAAATTAAAGATGAGAAAAAGCCATTGAGTTGATAAATAAAACTAGTTTGTTTTTTTTTTTAAATCAAGCAGTCCTGGAAAATCAAATTGTCTGGTTAAAAAAAAAAACCATGAATTCACCAGCAGTTGAAGATAAAGGAAAGATAACTATAAGAATCTCTTTTACTCAATTATATGCCTACAAAGGAAATGGATGAATATTTGCAAAAACATAAAATGCCCATATTAGCAGAAGAAAAAGATCATTTGATTGAATAAATATTCAGGGAAAAATGAATAAACCATAAATGAACTCCAAAGGAACAGAACTCCTGGACCAGATATGTTTAAAATTCTATCAAACAATCAAAGAATACTTAATTCCAATATTACAAAAGCCATTTGCAAAAATAGGAGAAGAGATCTTAGCAAAATTCTTCCATGATGCAGATACAATCCTGCTAATAACTTAAACTGGGGAGTGACAAAGCAGAAAAAGAAAATGTAGCACAGTATCCTGAATGTTGACACAAAAGTATTGGAGTGAGAAAAAGAATTAGGGTTAAAAGCAAAATTAAAGAAAAGAATAGCAGAGACTACAGCTGTATGTTAAAAGACTATGTACCCTGACCTTGGATTTATACCAAGAAATGAAAAGTTGGTATAATATAAAGGAAACTATAAACATAATGGACCAAATTAATAACAGAAATAATAAAAACCACATGATTATATTGAGTTACTTTAAAAGCTCTTGACAACCCTTCTTTCCTCTCCTCCCCCTGAATTCTGTTAAATTAGAAAGCATAAGAATAAATGGACTCTGTAATGGAGAAAGGCTGGAAGACTTTACATTGAGACCAAGGTCCATTATGCACACTTATTTGATTTGCTTCTAGAAATGGAATAAGACTAAAAAAAGGAAATTGAAGGAATAAACAGGCAAAAAGGAAAAAGAGGTAATGTAGAGAACTCTAACCCACATTAAGTTGTCAGCATTTTTTATACTTCCAACAAAATTTAGCAGGATGAGATAGAAAGGGAAATTCCATTAAAATAATTACAGGATGTATAAGATATTTAGGAATTTATCTACTGAAACACAGAGGAACTATATAGCTACAGTTGTAAGACCTGAATAATTGGAAATATAATTGCTCATTAGGCTGTGACTCTAATAAAAATAATAATGTTTATAAATTTGTTTGTTATTGATTTCCATACTAATGAAACTACCAAAGGATTATTTATAGAACTAGAAAAACAATTTTTAGAAATTATCTACAGGAATAAAATTTCAAGAGTCATAAGGGAAATAGTTTTTAAAAAGGAGAAAGAAAGGAAGATCTAGTAGTACTACATCTGAGACTATACTGCAAAGGAATAATCATCCAAACTGATTTCATACTAACTAAAAAGTAGAGAGGTTAATCTGTGGAACAGATTAAATACACAACATAAAGAAAAAATAAGCATAGCAACATTGTTTTTGATGAACCCAAAGGTTCTAGCTACTGGGGTATAAGGACTCACTATTCAATAAAAACAGCTAGGAAAACTAGAAAGCAATCTCAAAGAAATATGGTTTAAGTCAACATACCAAAGATATACCAAGGTAAGTTCCAAATAGATACATGATTTCAATATAAAATATCATATAAATTAGAATTTTAAAAATGAAATGCCTTTTATAACCATGCAAAGGCGAAGAATTCATGACCAAACAAGGGATGGAAACTATTAGAGAAAATAAAATGGGCAATTTTGGTAACATAAAATTTTTAAAGTTTTTGCACCAATTAATGCTATTTAAATTAGGAAGGAAATATTCAACTGGCTAAAATGAATCAGATTCAGCTTTTACCTGGGAAGGAATCTCGTATATGTTTACCATCCTTCTGAGGGCTACTTGAACTTCATACTGGTTGGTAGAGACTTGAAAGAGACTTCTCTTCCTGAGAGCATTGGGATATAGCACTATATTGATGATAATGTCGACTGAACCAGATGAGGGCACAGTGTCAGAGCCCCTAAATCAGCTGGTAGCCCATATGAGAGATAAGGGATGGAAAATCAACCCTAAGGAAATCTAGGGTCCAGCCTTCTCAGTCAAGTGTTGAGTGATATAGTTTGTGTGGAAAACCCAGAGGATTCCACATAGGCCATAATAAGCTACTGACCCTTGCTTCCCTCGATTTAAGCAGAAAACCTAGGTACTTACTAGATTCTTTAGATTTCAGAAAATCCACACTCCCTACTTAGATATCACGATGGCCTCCTTTTATTGAGTCATTCACAAGTCAGTATCTTTCAAATAAGATTGAAATGTTTAATAAAATGCTAGCAAGAAGATTACAGCAATATATCACCAGGATCACATCCTATTTAATATGACAGAAAAGGAAAATAATTCAGAATAGGCCATAGCCATGGAAGATGTAAAGCAATTTGTCTAGTATTCTCTCCCCTTAGGCACTAACAAACAGTCCTGCAAGGCCTATGTTCTGAAGGTCCATAAAGGCCTGGCTGAGTGGTACCTTTCATGGGCACCTAGGGGCAGTAGAAAAAAGCCACTTTTATGTGTCTAGAGCTCCAGTCTCCTCAGATCAGGCACTCTCACTATACTGTTTTTGAAAAGGAGTTGCTTGTCTCTTACTGGGACCTACTTGCTACTAAACGGATGGCAAAGGGTCACATTATCCTTTTTTCCATGTGTACATGCCTATTATGGTTTGCGTGATACAAGATAATTCCTTTAACAAGATAGGTAGAGCACAAGAAACTTCTATTGCTAAATGGAAATTGTACATTAGGACTCATTCTTACCTAGGTCTTTCTGGTCCACCCTTAAGATTATGACTATGCTAGGTACTGAGGGCTCCAGTCCAGACCCTGGGAGCCTGTCTCCTCTGCTGACCCAGTGTCTTCTACCCATAAGGACCTGGCTCCTTGAGGAATGCCATTGTGCCTGGTTAACTGATTGTTCCATCTGCTACAAGAGAGGCATGCATAAATGGACTTCAGCAGCCACTAATTTGGTAAGATGAGATACCCTAGGAATTAGGGTTACTGGCAAGTCTTTCCAGTTGCTAAGCTCCAGGCTGCATGGTTAGCATGTGAGAGGACCTTGAAGGATGGGGCCGAGATGAACTTCAGCTGTACAAGTTCTTAGGTAGTGGCCATGGGTCTGGCAAAGTGATCTGGGACTTGGAGAGCATGGAATTGGACAATTACGGCTCTCCCCTTTGGAGTCAGGACTAATGGAAGATGCTTTCTAGCATAGTTTGTGAGACATATTAGCTCTCATCAGAAATATATGCTAAACAATCAGGCTGGAGCTATTACAAAAAAAGAGGTTCTTCTAAATTTGGACATTTAGATAGTGATATGCTGTGCTGGACTCAGGACTATATGATTTCCCCCCACCCCCCACTAAGGATAAGGTTTATTAATTAATATTACTAAGGTAATTTTAGTACTTAGTAGTACAAGCTAGCATTTATATGGCATTTATTACGTGCCAGATGTTGTGCTAAGCTCTTTTTAAAAAATATATATTATCCCATTTGATCTTTAAAACCACCCTAAGGAGCTAAGTATTCTTATTATCTTTATTTTACAGAGGAGGAAAGTGCCCAAGGTCACAAAGCTAGTCTGAGGTGAGATTTAAACTCAGGTCTTTCTGACGTCAGATCCAGGGCCCTATTCACTGAATCACCTAGCTGCCTCAACTGTCCTGGCCCTCAGCCTATCCCCAACTGGCAAAATGGCACTCTCCTGTCTCAGGGCAAGGGGTTGGTCCCCACTTATCAACAGCTTATTATTATGCATCTTATTGCTGATATCAGGTGTCCAACCTTCCACAAGTCATGTCTGTGACAAATAGATGCTCCCCTGGGAAGGGGAAGGGATATATTCATTGCTCAGGGGTTTCTTGGGTCCAATCTCTAGGAAGATTTACTGATAAGAATTAAGTATTTTTGGACATAGTTCAAACTTTAATAGGGGGAAAAGAAACAGATATCCCTTGCTGGGTAGTTACATTAAGAGAGTTACATATGAAAAACAGAGGACCTGGAATGGTGTGGGATTGATTATGTTCTGATATTTTTATGAGAAGAAAAAGGGAGGGTAAAAGGAATACGGTAGTATAGTAAGGAGAAAAGGGGGGGGTTGAATTAGCTATTTCTCATAATTGGGTGAGATGTTGAGCACACACACACAATTTGGCGTAGAAAATGATGAAATTCAGAGAAATAAACAGGGATGGGGGCAGTGTTAAGGAGAAGGATAATAATGGAGAAAAATAGCTACAATGAAAAATTTTCTCATCTTGAAACAAGTATTATAAGGTGGAAGAAGGTGGAGGGAAGGATAAGAAGAATGTAAGAGGCGTCCATCAATTGGGGAATGGCTGAACAAATTATAGAATAGGAATATAATGAAATATTATTGTGCCATAAGAAATGGCAAATTTCAGAAAATTCTGGACAATATGAACTGATATAGAATGAACTGGATAAATCCAAGAGAACAATTTATACAAAAAATTCAATAAACATTTATCAAGTACCTACTATATGCCTAGCACTGTACTAAGTGCTGGGCATACAAATAAAAGTAGACAGTCCTTGTCCTCAAGTAGCTCACAATTTAATGGTGGAAGATAATATACAAATGGAACCTGCAAAGCTGGTGGTGCAGCGAACACAAGGAGGAGGCAAAGACATCAGTGGGTATAATGTTCTGTGGAGTAGAAAGCAAGCATAGGTGCTGATGGAAAATGAAGAATTGCCTAGAAAGTTCATACCTGTGCCCTCCATAAAGTGTGGCTTTCTATGGCGGGGTGGGGTGAGTTGGTCAGCTGGGAAGGTGTTGAGTATGAAAAACAGTTGATCTGCATGGTGATGAGATTTTAGATGTTCTGCTTATCCTGGTTAGGCATGATGTCCATGGAGTTGAAACCAAGCAGAGCTACTGATAGAAAATGGAGTTACTCTAAAGAAAGCAATTTTGAAATATTTAATAATTCTTATCAGTGCAAATACTCACAATGTCTTCAAAAGAGCTATGATGAAGCAGTTCACTCACCTCCTGACAAACAGATGATAGCCACAAGGTACAAAATGAGACATTAAGTTCTGGACATGGCTATTGTGTGAATTTGTTTTATTTGACTGTAGTTGTTACAATGTTATTTTTTTCTCCCTCTGTTGATAGGAGAAGGTTGGAGAGGGAAAAGGAGGTGGACAATGATAATGCCAAAAAGAGAGGTCCACTGACATTTTAAAAATGCATAAATGGGAATAGAGGGAAGTTCGGAGGGAAATACAGATTGGCAGGACAATTTTGAGAGTTAATATTGAAGAATATATTATGTAATTTTTGTCTTATCTTGTTATTTTAATTATATTTTATTTTGTCTAATTACATGTGAAAATAATTTTTAACATTTATCTAAAAATATTTTTGAGTTCGAAATTATCTCCCTCTCCCTCCCTCAACACCCCCTTGCCAAAATGGTAAGCAACTTGATATAGGCTATTTACATGCATAGAAAAAATTTCCATAATAGTCATATTGTGAAAGAAGAAACAGACCAAAAGTAAAAAACCATGAAAAAATGAATGGAGTGAAAATAGTGTGCTTTGATCTGCATTCAGACTCCATCAGTTCCTTCTCTTGATGTGGATTTTCTACATTGAGATTTTCTGGATGGATTTTCCATCATGAGTTCTTTGGAAGAAATTGTTTTGGATCACTATATTGCTGTTACTGTGTATGATGTTCTCCTGGCTCTGTTCTCTTCACTTTGCATTAGTTCATGTAAGTCCTTCCAGGTTTTTCTGAAATCATCCTGCTTGTCATTTCTTATAGTGCGATAGTATTCAATTACACTTATATACCACAACTTGTTCAGCCATTCCCCAATTGATGGGCATCCCCTCAATTTCCAATTATTTGCCACCACAAAAAGAGCTGCTATAAATATTTTTGTACATGTAGGTCCTTTTCCCTTTTTAATGATCTCTTTGGGATACAGACCTAGTAATGGTATTGCTAGATCAAAGGGTATGCATAGTTTTATAGCCCTTTGGGTATAGTTCCAAATTACTCTTCAGGATGGTTACAGGCAGTTCACAACTCCATCAATGGTGCAGTAGTGTCCCAGTTTTCCCACATTCTTTCCAACATTTATCATTTTCCTTTTCTGTCATATTAAATAGGATGTGATCCTGGTGATATATTGCTGTAATCTTCTTGCTAGCATTTTATTAAAGTTTTTTGCATCGATATTCATTAGGGAAATTGGTTTATAGATTTCTTTCTCTGTTTTGACTCTTCCTGGTTTAGGTGTCAGCACAATGTTTGTGTCATAAAAAGAATTTGGCAGGACTCCTTCACCTATCTTCCCACATGGTTTATGTAGTATCGGGATTAATTGTTCTTTAAATGTTTGGTAGAATTCACTTGCGAATACATCTGGCCCTGGGGATTTTTTCTTAGGGCATTCATTGATGGCTTGTTCAATTTTATTTTTCTAAAATGCAGTTATTTAAGTATTCTATTTCTTCTTCTGTTAATTGGGCAATTTATATTTTTATAAATATTCATTCATTTCACTTCAGCTTTATGGGCAAAATAGCTCCTAATGATTTTGTTTCCTCTTTATTGGTAGTTAATTCATCTTTTTAATTTTTCATACTAGTAATTTGTTTTTTTTTAAACAAATTAACAAATGGCTTATCCATCATATTGGGTTTTTTTTTCATAAAACCATCTACTAGTTTTATTAGTTCAGTGGTTTTCTTATTTTCAATTTTTATTAATTTCTCCTTTGATTTTCATGATTTCCCATTTGGCATTTAGTTAGGGATTTTGAATTTGCTCTTTTTCTAGCTTTTTTAAGTTCTATGTCCAATTCAGTGATCTGATTGTTCTTTATTTTATTGATGTAAGTGTTTAGAGATATAAATTTTCCCTTAAGTACTGCTTTAGCTGCATCCCATACATTTTGGTATGTTGTCTTATTGTTGTCATTCTCTTTGATGAAATTATTGTTTCTATAATTTGTTATTTGACCCACTCATTCTTGAGGATTAAATTATTTAGTTTCTAATTAATTTTTAATCTATCTTTCTATGACCTTTTATTAAAAATAATTTTTATGGCATTATGATCTAAAAAGAATGCATTTAATATTTCTGCCTTTTTGCATTTGAATAATATTTTTAATGCCTTAATATGTGGTTAATTTTTGTGTAATTGCCCAGTACTATGAGAAAAAGGTATATTCTACCTCTCTTCCCTCTCCACTCTGCATCTCTTTCTCACCCCTTAATATACATGTATATATATATGTATATATAATATATATATATATATATATATACATCTCATCTGTAATATCAATTGAGTTGGGACTTTCTTACTGTTTTAAAAGGATTAAGTGTCTTTGAGTCTTACTAGGTGCTAAGTCCCAGGCCCAAACCCCAATTAGGTGCTAAACCTATGTGGGTGTGAATTGGTAACCAAGGTGGGGCCCTAGGTGGGGCTAACTAAGGGAGGGCCTAGTTTACACATGAGTTTGAGTGATTTGGGACATCAGAGGCTCTTAGACCACGTGGGTTTAAGTTGCCTCTTTGTGACGATTTTAGGTCACGTGGGTGAGTCGCATGTGTGACTCACCCCTGACCCTGAAAAAGATATAAAACCAGGGGTTGGCTTTCTCTTCTTGGGAGCTCTTACCCACAGCAGTGGTGGCGCATGTGACTCTGGGCCAGTCCCTTTCATGAGCTCCCAGGCTGAACCTAGATGTGGGTAACTATGAATCTGTATTCGGTATGTCTGTCGATGTTTGTAATTTGTTTGTATTTGATCTGAAGTTCAGGGTGCTGGTCTTTTCCCCTGAACTAAGTGAAAGATATTTGTATGCTGAATTAAAGAAAACTTGTCAACCCCTTAACGTTGCTTTCCTTACTAAAGCAGATCAAAAGAACCTGTGTTTTTGCAGCATGCTGGTAGCGTTCTTGTTGTTGGGCTTGTGTTGGTCTTTCACACCCACAACAGCTACTAGCTGGATTGTTGAAACACAACCCATCAAAGTCAACTTATACCTGCACCTCTGTCTATGTATACTGCTTCTAACTGCCCTAATAGAGATACAGTTCTTAAGAGTTACAAGTCTTATCTTCTTGTGTAAGGATTTTTATTGCATCATGATATAACATTATTAGCCTTATAGAATAACTTGGTTTTTCTCTTTTATGTTTACTTTTATATGCTTCTCTTGAGTCTTGTATTTGAAGATCAAATTTTCTGTTTAGTTCTGGTCTTTTCATTAGGAATGTTTGACAGTCCCCTATTTCATTGAATGCCCATTTTTTCCCTGAAAGATTATGCTCAGTTTTGCTGGGGAATTGATTCTTGATTGTAATCTAAGCTCCTTTGCCTTCCAGAATATCATATTCCAAGCCCTCTGATCCTTTAATATAAAAGATGCTAAATCCTGTGTAATCTTGACTGTGACTCCTCAGTATTTGTATTGTTTCTTTCTTATTGTATTTTCTCCTTGGCCTAAGAGATTTGGAATTTGCTATAATATTTCTGGAAGTTTTCATTTTGGGATCTCAGGAAATGATCAGTGGATTCTTTTAATTACTATTTTACCCACTTCTTTTAGGATATCATGGCAAGTTTCCTTGACAATTCTTTCCAGCTGCTTGCAATATTTTCTCCTTGACCTGGGAACTCTGGAATTTGGTTATAATATTCCTAGTGTTTTCATTTTGGGATCTCTTTCAAGAAGTGATCAGTGGATTCTTTCAATTTTACCTCCTGGTTCTAGAATATCAGGGCAGTTTTGCTTGATAATTTCTTGAAAGATAATGTCTAGGCTCTTTTTTTGATCATGGCTTTCAGGCAGTCCAATAATTTTAAAATTCTCTCTCCTGGATCTTTTTTCCAGGTCAATTGTTTTTCCAATGAGATATTTTACATTGGTTTCTATTTTTTTCATTCTTTTGGTTATGTTTTGTTATTTCTTGATTTCTTGTAGAATCGTTAGCTTCCATTTGCTCCATTGTAATTTTTAAGGAATTATTTTCTTCATTGAGCTTTGGACCTCCTTTTCCATTTGGCCCATTCTGCTTTTTAAGGCATTCTTCTCCTCATTGCCTTTTTGGACCTCTTTTGCCATTTGGGTTAGTCTATTTTTTAAAATGTTATTTTCTTCAGTATTTTGGGGTCTTCTTTATGAAGTTGTTGACTCATTTTTCATGATTTTCTTGCATTACTCTCATTTCTCTACCCAATTTTTCCTCCACTTCTCTTACTTGATTTTCAAAATCCTTTCTGAGCTCTCCCATGGCATGAGACCAATTCATATTTTTCTTGGATGCTTTTGATGTAGGAGCTTTGACTTTGTTGTCTTCTTCTGAGTGTGTGTTTTGATCTTTTATGTCACCAAAGTAAGATTCTATAGTCTGTTTTTTTATGCTATTTGCTTATTTTCCAGCCAATTACTTGATTTTGACCTCTTTGTCAAGGTAAGACTCTGCTTCCAGAGTGGAGAATGCTCTGTCCCAAGCCTCAGGGGTTTTGCACAGCTATTTTCAGAGATACTGAGGAGGATTCCCTCTTCATGTTGCCACAAGCTCCACCATGCCAGCCCTCCTCCTTGTCCCAGGACCACCACCCAGGAATGCAACCTAGATCCAAGCACAGGCAAAGCAAGAGAATTCGGCCTCACAGCCAGCAAAGGGATCCTTGCAATCCCCCTCTGATCAGCCACTCTCACCCCCCTCATCCCCACCCTGTCTGTAGGCCAAGAGCTCCAAAAGCAGCCACTGCCACTGCCACTGCCACTGCTGCAGCCTCCACCTCCTCTGCTGCCCTGGCATGGGGCCAGACCACACTCCTCTCTCACTCAGGTCTGACAGACCTTTCCTATTGACCTTTTAAGTTTTCTTTTGTGTTTCTGGGTTGAGAAGTCTGGAAACCACCATAGCTGCAAGTGATTCAGTCCCCTGAGGCCTGCTGTAGGTTTGCTAGGGCTCAGTCTGTGCTAGTGCATTTTGTGCTGGACTGTGTTCCTCTCTCAGCCTGGTGCAACAGACCTTTCCTGTTGACCTTCTAGGTTGTCTTGGGCTACAAATTTGTTTCTCTCTGTCATTTTGTATGTTCTGTTCCTCTAGAATTTGTTTAGAGTCATTTTTTACACATATTTGGAAGGGTTTGGGGGAGAGCACAAGCAAGTCTCTGCTTTTACTCTGCCTACTTGGCTCCGCCCCAAAATCATCTTTTCTAGTCCAATAATTCTTAAAGTATCTCTCCTGGATCTATTTTCCAGGTCAGTTGTTTTTCCAGTGAGGTATTTTACATTTTTTTCTATTTTTCATTCTTTTGATTTTGTTTGATTGATTTTTTATGTCCCACAGAGACATTAATTTCCACTTGCACAATTCTCATGTTTAAGGTATCTTTTCTTTCAGTTAGTTTTTGTACCTCCTTTTCCTTTTGGCCAATTCTACTTTTTAAAGAGTTATTTTCTTTTTCTATTTTTTTGTGCTTCCTTTACCAAACTATTGACTTTTTTCCCATGATCTTCTTGTAGTAATAACTCTCATTTCTTTTCCCAATTTTTCTTCTACCTCTCTTATTTGATTTTTAAAATGCTTTTTGAGCTCTTCCAGGAGGACTTTTTGGGCCTGAGACAAATTCATATTTTTCTTTGAGGCTTCACATGTAGGTATTTTGATATTGTTGTCCTCTTCTGAGTTTATGTTTTAATCTTCCCTGTCACCATAGTAGATTTCTATGGTCAGTTTTTTTGTTTGGGGGCTTTTTTTTTTTTTTTTTGCTCATTTTCCAGGCTATTTTGTGACTTTTAAAGAGCTTGACGGAGCTCAATAGCTCTGCTCCTGGGATAGAGGGAACACTGTCTCAAGCTTCTTTTGTCAGGGCCAGGGTGCTCATCTCTGGCTTTCTTTACTGGGGCTTCTGGGGCTGGCAGTTCACCTGTTGTGCTTGGGTTTCCTGGTCTACTCTAGTGGCTGCCAGGCTTGACCATTAGCCTGATCCATCAGGCCTGGAGCCCTCTCAGGCCACTGTTCTGCTTGCCTGATGAGTGTGTGTCTGTCTTCTGATCTGTGCTGGGGCAAGGGGCCTTCCCTGCTTGTTTACCTAGACACTGCCTGCACTGGGCTGCACTCCCCTTTTATTCAAGTGAGATAGACTTTTCTTGTAGTCTTAAGTTTTTTTGGGCTGGCAAATTGTTTTACCCCGTCTTTTTTTGGTTCTTTTGCTCCTGAATTTGTTCTGAAGCATGATTTAAAGCTGTTTGAGGGAAACTGTGGAGAGCTAAGGCAACTTCCTGCCTTTTCTCCACCATCTTGGCTCTGCCCCTATTGTACAATTTTTGAAAGAAGCAAGTAGTATGCAGTGAAGAATCATGGTTTTGTAGTTGCAGTACCTTTTATATTACTCTGTGTATATGGAAATTTTCCCAGTTCAAATAAAACTTTTTTTTAAAGAAAGAGATTTGTGCCTTACCTCTTCAGAGTGAAGGAGAATAGATTTCTCTTTACTTTTCCTCTTACCAGCCATAGCTTTCTTGCAGAAGAGTTACTCATTCAATATATTCAGCCAAAGGAGGTGCCTAGCAAAAGCACTCTACCTGAGGGGAATGAGCATAAGGATATTATTAGAGAAGGGCCATAGGGTCTTAGAGTTGTCATCTTTACTTTTATTTCTTTTTTTTTGTGTTGGAGAAATTTAATTAAAAATTAGGTATCAGTTAGATAGTCTGACCAGTGTGCTGGTCAGATTCAAACACATAAATGATATGTAATTTTTTTTTCTTTTTTTTTTTGGTGTCATCTTTACTGCATGTTCTCTAAATTCATGCCTTTCTGCTAGTATACTCTTATAGTGGGGTGTGAATTACTTAGGGCAAATTAAAATAATTAAATTAACTGACAAACAGTGGTACCTTGTAATTTTTGTATTTTTAAAGAACTTTTACTGTAGAGTAAGGCCTTTAGGTGCAGTCATTTGTTCTACATGATTTGGCAATGAGTTCAAAATCTTTCGATACATTTTAAAAGTTTTTTTTTATCATGAAGCTACACTTTTATCACATTGGGTAATAAATGTCTTTGACAAGCAATACATTTTTATAAATCTAGTCTTGATTGTTGCCTAGATGTTTTCAATGAGGTTTAAACTAGATGAGTTCCCAGTCCATTGAAAAATGTACGTGAAACATTTATCTCTTAGATAAATTTGTTAACCTTTTCTGATTGCGTGACACGGTGCAAATCTATTGCACTATTCCATCTCCATTTGGGAATTTCTGTATCTCTGGAACAATTCTGCTTTTTGGTATATCCACATTTTTTTAAAATCTGAGCTCATAATTCTCTCAATGGGGACAAGACTTCCAGGTCCACTGGAAGTAAAAAAAAAAATCCCTCAAACAGTTTTTGTGTTTCTGTTTTACAATCTGAAGACACTCAGATGTCACATGAGTCATCTGGACTTCTATTGGTATAGTCTTGAAAGAAGTTAGTTTCATCAGCAAAAATTAACCTTTTCTAATTTTCAGTACTCCCATCTTTCTATGGTTTTGCCCATGACAAGTGTTTTTTCTTCATCTGTGGTTAGCAGCTTTTAAAAAAACAACTGGTTTTCATGATGTTCTTCCAACTTAAGGAGGCCTACATGGCACTGTAAAAGAACCAATAAACCCTCTGGTTGTCAGGGCTTACTAAGGGTCTTTATATTTTCCTGAGGATTTATTAGGCTATTTCTGGCAATAGTTTGTCAGCTTTTAGGGCTGTTTTTCATTTTGGACCATGCTTTTCTTTGTCATTCAGTATGACTTGTTGTTATAGGCTTGAACAATCCTTGAAAAGCTTGAGCCACCCACACCAGCGTCTGATATATAGTTAAAATGTCAGTCAAACAAGCTCGCCCATGATCCACATACTGTGCTAAGTGCTGGAAATGCAAAAACAAAACAAAACAAAACATGATTGTTTAGGGAGGCAGAAGGGAGCAAGGCAACTGCTCTGGGGTTTGTTGTCTGACCACCAATTACTACTATATCTTTTTTTTTTCTTTTTGCAGGGGGGAAAGCAGGGCAATTAGGGTTAAATGACTTGCCCAAGGTCACACAGCTAGTTAAGTGTGTCAAGTGTCTGAGGTTGAATTTGAACTCAGGTCCTACTGACTCCAGGGCCAGTGCTCTACCCACTGCACCACCTAGCTGCCCCCATAATATCTTTAACAATCATTTAAAGCATGCTCTTTAAGAATGAGAATTTTCACATGTTTTCTTTGAAGGCAGCTAGGTGCCACAGTGGATACAGTACCTGACCTTGAGTCAGGGAAACTTAAGTTCATATTGAGCCCTAGCTGTGTGACCCTGGGCAAGTCATTTAAACCTGTTTGCCTCAGTTTCTCCATTTGTAGAACGGGAATGATAATATTGCACTTACCTTTCAGAATTACGATCAAATGAGACAATAATTGTAAAGCACGTAGCACAATGTCTGGCACACAGTGTGCTGTATAAATGTTAGCTACAATTACTGTAAGTAATATCCATTCTTAAAAAGCACAGGATTAGAAACAACAAAGGGGAGCAATGAAACAGAGATGGTACAAAATCCAGAGAAGAGAACATCTTAATGTTGTTTTAAGGTCAGATGTTCTGTGCCAGTCTGCTTTCAAAAGAATCCCAGAAATGACCACTGCTATCACAAACTTAAACCATATACAAAATTATTGCTTGATCCAAGTATCACACACACAACTTTGTTTATGTATGCCTACTCTTCCCATTGATGTTGTGCATATTGTGGGACAGAGTGTCCCAGATTTTTTGGGGGGGGAAGAGTGTCCTATACCTAATGCTTTTATGATGTTATTTCAGTAGATTGCTTTGCTTTGAACTTATCTTATAATTATATATTTGAGGTAAATGCACTAGGTGGGGAGACTCCTCACTTAAGAGTTTTAGGAGTACAAAACCATACACTACCTTGAACCTCAGGTAGTCGTCCTTGATTACTCCACTTGCCACCATGAGAGGGGGTGCTACGTTTATATAATAATGTAAATGATTTTTCGGTAATCTTTTGGCAACTCTTCAACAAACTTTAAAACTGGGTAGTTTTCGCGTTTCCACCTCCTCCGTTACAATGGGCCGGCTTCAGTAATTGAGAGAATAATTATTCAGGAGGCTTCACTACTCCTCAAAGCTCTTGGCATTGGTCACTTTCTCCTTCAGAGAGAAATGGCTGTGGGAAATGTTTTCTACGATGTAATTGCCAAGCCACCAGAGTCCGGGGCTAAAGCTGCATCAGCTCCGTGAAAGCCTTGGCAAGTCTGGATCGTCCTCTCAAGCAGCTCACGTTTAAGGCACAGCCTAGTCAGGGAGCCCTCGCCTCCACCTTCGTCTCCCAGGGTCGTACATTTCTGGTGAACTGGGTGTTCCTGTGACACCGCCGCAGCGCCAGAGTCACCCTGGCTCTCGGCTGCAGCCACGGAAAGGGGAAGGAGGCGGAGGAAGGACGGAGAGGGAGGAGGAACTTCTGACTGCGACTGCGCACTGGGGTTCGGCTTTCAGTTCGTCAAATCTGGGCTACTGGCGGCAGCCAGAGAAGCAGCCACAGCGGGCTCTGTGGGCAGGCTGTGGCTGGAGGAAGACATGCGGCGTTACCTGCGGGTGCTAGTACTGTGTCTGGGCTGCGGCTTTTGCTCTTTGCTTTACGCCCTCAACCAACTCGCCGTGTCCCTGGAGGAAGAAGAGACCGGCGGTGGCGGGAATCTGAAGGCCGCAGCTGCTTCCTGGCTTACTGTTAGCGGACGTGTAGCTGGGAAAGGGGCGCGAAGCGTAGGCCCCAAGGAGCATCCCGGCTGGTCCAACAGGTAGGCTGCCTTCCTTTTCTTACGTAGCACACCCCGCCCTCTAAAAGACTGGACGGAAGCATGGCCTCCTCTGTATCTTAATTCGTTCTGAGCCAGCGCCCGTCTTCTTCAGTTCTTCCAGTGCGGTGCTGCTGCTTCACTCTCGCTTCCTTTTCTCCCAGCCACACTGCCGATGCACTGAAGCTCAGTCTCAGATTTCCGCCCTTGGCCTTAGTGTTTTCAGCCTACCCCCCAGATCTCTCTGCTGCTCCGTGACACTTAACTGGTTAAAACATAGCTCCTAATTTGCAGTAGATGACTTTCAGGGTTGTGTCACATAATTAAAAGGGATCGCATGGAAGCAATTTTCTGTCTTATCTAGTTTAAAGATTTTCACAATACAATTGAAACACAAATTAGGGAATCTCCCTCAACTTCATTTACTGAAAGAGATTCTCAGATTTTTTTATGTTACGATTTTCGAGTTTAGGCCTCTTTCACATTACTAGTAATTTTACTAAATCTGAATGCTTACACCTATTTTTAGGCTGTTGTTGAATTTTGGAGTTTAGTAATTTTCCCGATTTTAAAAATTCGCTCTGGTGTTGAAAGCCAAAATAATCCACAAATCCACGGAAGCGCACTAGTGACTTTTTTTTAAAGATATTTTAAAGATAGGTTGTATTTTGTCAGCGCCTGTATACAACTTGTCATGTTTGGAATTAACTTGGATTTACTGGAGACTTTTCAAGCCAAAATAATCACCTCTACCCTAGTATAACTGAACCAGTGCTTATCCAGAAAGAATTTAGGCAAACCATACGCTGATTGGTCTTTTTCATCAGTCTCTTAAGTGATGGAGATGTTTCTTAAATGGGAAGGAGAGTTTAAAGTCTTCTTGAAGAAGCTAGGCAGCTCTTTTGTTCGGTGAATTACTAAGACATCTCTGCTTATAAGTACAAAAATATCATCTAAAGTTAAAGAAATTACATTTGGTCCTATAGTACAGACAATTGAGGGTAATTTGTGCAGAACTGAATATTATGAGAAATGACATTTGGAAATATATAGGGCATATATATATATATATATAGGACATATATATATATATAAGATAGATAAGAAACACGTAAGACAAAGTATGTATAAAATTTAGCGATTATATGACAAATTAGACTTTGTTGTAGAATGATAATAAAAAGTAGAAAATAATATTGCATAACAATTGGGTAGCAAAATATCCTCCAATATTACCCATTTTATCTTGTGCTAATAATTCAATTTGCATTTCATACTGCCAGTTAATTTTATTAGATTTCTTTTAATTATTTGAAATGTAAAAGAAAAGCTCCTGTTGTATTTGAACACAAGAATTAGTTTATTGGTGAAATTTTTGGTAACAGTAGTACTATTATGAAGAGTAGAGTCACTTTTAACTAGTTTAGCCTTTGTTATAAATGAGGACAATTGATTTTTGACTTTTAGATCTCCATGATAGACCTGATAGAATTTGATTGAGAATGGAGGTAGGCACTTAAATATGAAATTATGACAATTGTGAATGAACCCTTGCAGAGAGGGAGTCATCTGAGAAGACCAGTATTACAACTTATAGGAATTGCTCTGATGAATTTAGATTTTCTGTTTATTTTGAAAATTTTTTGATTTCTTTTTTTTTTTTGTCACTCATTTCTCACTCTGTTCCTCTCTTCAACTTGAGAGTAATTCTTTATAGCAAAGAATAAAGGAGGAGAATAAAAGGCAATTGAACAATACTAAACAACTCTTCAACCAAATCTAACACTATATGTAGTATCACACATCCATAGTCTCTCATCCCTGCAAAGAGGGGAGACTCATTGTTATATCTTCTTTTTTGGTAACAAACTTGGTCATTATAACTCTATACAGAATCATAGAATTTGCGAGTTGAAAGGGATCCCAGAGACCATCTAGTTCAACCCATACACAAAAGGAATCCCTACTATAATATAATTAACAAATGTAGTTCACTCTCAAAGCTGATGTATACCCATGTAATGTATTTGATTTTTATTGTTTTGTTGTTGTTTTTTCCATTTATTTTGTTGTCATTGTTCTCCTAGTTATGCTTACTTGATTTTGTTTTGATTCATAGAAGTATTCCTATGCCTCCCTGTCTTCTTTATACTTAAAGTTTCTTATAGCACAGTAATATTCCATTATATTCATGTACTACTGTGCTTGCTGTTTGACTTTTTTTTTTAAAGCATTTAATTGGTTTAGAGGTTGCTGTTGGCCCAGTGTACTAAGTGCTGGGCCTGGAGTCAAGAAGACCTGAATTCAAATTAGACCTCAAACACTAACTATATGACTCTAGGCAAGTCACTTAACTTCTGTTTGCCTCAGTTTCCTCTACTATAAATGGGGATAATAGTGGCACCTATGTCACATAGGGTTGTTATAAGGATTAAATGACATATTTGTAAAAGTGCTTAGTAGAATGCCTGGCACATAGTAAGTACTATATAAATGCTTATTTCCTTCCCTTTCCCAATAGAACAAAATTCCATATTACGGTCTCTTGTGGATTGGATTGCTTTAGGAATTGCTTTAGCTCTTCTGCTGACACCAACCAATCTTCCTATGAAAGTCAAGGCTCATCTTTTAGTACCAACATTTTGCTGGTGTTGTTACATAGCAGTGGAATGTGAAATACCATTGACTTTGAAAAAATAAAAATGAATGTTTCCAGAGCACAATGGAAAGGCATGGTGGATGTGAGTCGGCCGCAATAAGACTACGGAGAAACTCCAGAGAAGAATAGGAGTAAAATATGGGAAGCATCACAGATGGACAATCATAGTGTTCCACCAGTATACTATTGATTATGAGAAATCACAGAAGGCATGTAGCACATTGGATATATTTCCTGTGGTGAACTTTTGGGAGAAGACAAGAGTTGTTTAGGATAGGTTGCAGTCTTTATCTTTGAGTCAATGGGTCTATTTGTGTTTTTGTATGCCCCAACTCATTTTACCATTTCCTTAATTGAATGTCACCTGATTTATTTCCAGGTCTTTGTTATTGCAAAAAAGTTCTCTCCCATTCTCATTCTCTCTCTCTCTCTCTCTCTCTCTCTCTCTCTCTCTCTCTCTGTCTCTCTCCTATTTATTTTTATAATTTACTTCCTTGGGTCACAGCAAAATAGTGGGCTTTCAGCAAAAGGTATAATAGATACTTTAGTCAGTTTCTTACCAGAGCTCCAAATTATTTTCTGAAAGTTCAAGTTCGTAGCTTCACCAACAGAACACTGATGTACTTGTTTTTCCACAACCCCTATAACATTAACTATTCCCATCTTTGGGCATCTTTGCGATTTTATTGGATGTGAGATGAAACCTCAGTTGTGATTTGCCTTTCTCGTACTATTATCTATTTGGGTTCCATATGGTAGTTAATTTGTAGCCTTTTTGAGAATGGTTTGTTCATATATTTTGAGCACTGTTACTTGATGGTGGTTGTTGCACTTCATTCTCAAAGATGATCAAAATATCACTATGTTAGAGTAAAGTTACAGTGTGTCCAACTGTGGCTTATCAGACCAGTATAAGCTTGGAATGCTCTACTGGCAGGTGGGGCACAAATAGTCCATATGACCATTTGAAGTAGATCCTCTGAATCTGTACATCTCACATTTTGAGATGTGAGCTACTTCAGTTTTGCTTTGCTCATAGAGCACAGTACCTTCTCTGCTGAGGGCACACCATGCTGGGAGGATCTGTGCCAGTGTCTTCCACGTCACACAGTCAGTTACAAAGTTCTTAAGAGAGACCTTGACAGTGTCCTTGTAGTGCTTTTTCTGACCACCATGTGAGCAGTTGCCGTGTGTGAGTTCTCCATAAAATAGTCCTTTTGGCAAGCATATGTTTGGCATTTGAACAACATGGCCAGCCCATTAGAATTGCAGTAGAGTTTGAATGCTTGGCATTTTAGTTCGAGAAAGGAGTTCAGTATCTGGTATTGTATGCTTCCAGGTGATCTTCAGAATCTTCCTAAGACAATTCAAATGGATACGATTCTGTTTCCTGCCATGATATAGGAGTAAGACAAAATTCATGACCTCAGACAGGGCCATGGACATGCCTGAGTGGTTTGGAATTGAGTAGTATAAGGAATTCTCTAGGTAGAAGGCAGAGGAAGTATAACATTTATTTAGATTCCAGAGGATCAAATCTAAGGACCAATGCCCCCCATTAGTCATAGTAGCAAAAATATTCCAAAACCGCGCCCACCTCACTGTAGTAACGAAGAAATTATAACAAAATATTATAGCAAGGAACTAAGCCATACTGTAGCCTTCCTGCAGGGGGACCCCCTGCCCCCCCAACCCCCCCCCCCCCCCCCCCACTGCTAGGGCCTTCCTATAAAAGATTACTCAGGAATCCTCTTTGCTCAGCACTCTCTCCTGCATCTCTGCTGACTCTGGGTTCCTTAATCTCCGCAACTGCAACTCTCTCTTGTTCAGTACTCTCCACTCTGCAGTCTCAATGCTGGCTTTCCCTTTGTGTCTGCTGCCTCAGTGCCTTCTTGATGTCTGCTTCTGAATCCTGCTGCTCTCTGTTGCTCCTAATTCTGCTGCTTCCAGTTCTGGGCTCTCTTTTTATACAGCCCTAGCTGTCATCTGATTGACTAGAACTCAGCGCACATACCATTGGCTCTGGTTTTAGCAGCTCCCCTTAGGGCCATGAGGGCTTCATGCCTCTTGCAAACTAGCAAACTAGTTTGTTAACTAGCCTGGGTCCTCACATCTAGTTACTGAAAAGGTGTAGGCCTGCCTCTAATCAGGCCTCCCTTTGTTGGCCCCACTTGAAGCCTATTCAATGGGCAGGAAAGATCTTTCACTTATGGCTTTATACATGGTCATGGTAGACTGTCCAGGTTTCATAGGCATACAGTAATGAGGTCAGCACAATAGCTCTGTAGACCTTCAGTTTGGTAGTAGGTCTAATAGCTCTTCTCTCCCACACTTTCCTTTGGAGCCTCCCAAACACTGAGCTAGCTCAGGCAGTGTGACCGTCAACCTCAATATCAATGTGTACATCCCTGGAAAGTATGCTGCCAAAGTAAGTGAACTTATCCATAGCATTCAAAACTTCTCCATTTCCTGTAACCGATGGTTCCATATATGGATGATGTGGTGCTGGCTGATGGAGCACCTGTGTTTTCTTGGTTGTTAGGCTAATTATTAGGCCAAAATTATTACAAGCAGCAGTCAATCCATACTTTATTGCATCTCAGCTTCACAGACTTCATTGAGTGCCTAGTCATCTGCAAACAAAAAAATCATGCACCAACATCCCTCCATTTTGGTCTTGGCTTGTAGCCTTTTCAAGTTGAAGAATTTACCGTTAGTATAGTAGCTGACCTTGATGCTCTGTTTGTCCTCATTGAAGGCATTTGACAACATGGCTGAAAACATCATTCTAAAAAGCATGGGAAGAAACACATAGCTTTATTTTGCTACATTGGTGACTGGGAAAGCATGAGAGCATCATCCATTATCCAGAACATGGGCAAGCATACTGTCATGAAATTGATGTACAATACTGATGACCTTCTCTGGGCAACCAAATTTTGACACAATTTTCCATAAGCCTTCATGATTGACAGTGTCAGAGCCATTGGTCAGATCTACAAATGTTGTGTACAGATCTCTGTTCTGCTCTTGGCATTTCTCCTGGAGTTTTCAGTTAGCAAGCACCACATGAACTATTCCTTGGCCCTTTCTGAAGCCACACTGGCTCTCAGGTAGATGACCATCTTCAGGGTAAAGGATCAGCCTATTAAGGAGGACTCTGGCAAGAATCTTGCTAGCAATGACTAAGAGAGAGACACCTCCCCCCACCTCCCTCCCACCCCCATCATTGTCATAGGACAAACTATTTCCTTTACCTCTATAGAGATGGAGGATAACTCCCTCTTGCCATATAACTCGGAAAATTTCAGTCAGATTTTGTGTGAGCAATGGACTCCCCTTGCCCTGCCCTCCCCCAATACTTCACCTTGTAAATCTCAGCTGGAACAGAATCAGCACTAGGTGCTTTGCCACATGAAAGGAGCCTAATGGCATTCAAAACCTCTTCTTCAGTTAGAACTTCAGCTAGGAGGGATTGACTTCAACCTGAGGTAAATGATCAATGGCTTCAGCATTAATTGATGATGATCTGTTGAAAACGCTATGGAAGGATTCAGCCCATCTCTCTGGGATCATGTCCTTTTCACTAATCAGCACTGAGTAGTTGAGATGCAGCATAGGTCTTTGGCCCATAAATAGCCTTCAGGGCATCATGAAAATGCTTTGGATTATTACTATCAGCATAAAACTGAATTTCATCTTCCTTTTTACTGAACCAAGAATCCTACATAATCCTATAAGCTTCTTTAACTTTACTTGTACTTTACTTTTAATGGAGCTAATTACTGCCTTCTTAGAGATGGGTGAACTATTCTGCTGATAAACCCTGTGGAGTTCTCATTTTTCCTTTAGCAGCTTTTGAATTTCCCCATCATTTTCATTAAACTAGTCTTGATGTTTGCAAGTGTTCTGATGGACAAATGCAGTGATGTACACCAAATCTCTGAAAGCTGTCCACTCTTTTTCTGCTCCACTATTGCCAACTGTATGTTGGCTCAACTTTCCCTCCAAGTTAGTATATTAGGAAGGCAGAATTTATGATATCAAAGAGAATCTCATATGTGCCTAAAAGGTCCGGAACCGCAGGATATAAGGAATTCTCTAGGCAGAAGGCAGGAGAACTAAAGCATGTATTTACACTCCACAATAACAAGCCCACAAACCAGCGTCCCCATTTTGATATTTTCATCAAAAGCTTCCAGGCCCAATAAGTCCGCCTCACAAGGGTAACCAGGCGGCCACAAAGAAGTGAGATAGTATAAGGCAAAATCGTATACATGCTTCCCCTGTTTGGTAAGAAGATTACCCACTGGCCTCCAGTCCTGGCTCAGCACTCCTCGCTCCACGTGGGTCAGCTCTGCTACCGGCAGCTCAGCTTTGGTTGTAGGTGTCTTTGGCTCCAACCAGAAAAGGAAAAAGAATCTTCAAGCTGTCCTCTCCCCTCTTATAGAGTTTTTGACATCATCAAGCGCCGCCTGAATGACCAGGGCCGATTGGTTCTTGACTTGGCCCCTCCCCCTAGCGTAGACCAGGTTCTGGAGCTAACACCTCCCCTCAGCCAGCCCCATGACTCATCACACAGGAAGTTGTCTGCTTCCTGGAATGCTCTTTGGGCTTCCTGCCCCGGAAGAGCAAGCCACAGCGTCCAGAGGCTCAATGAGGTAAGCTGAGTCATTCAAAGAAAACAAAGGCCATTCTGGTTACAGTTAGCAACAAATTTCCCACTCGAAGAAGTGCTCTAATCTGTTGACATTAATTCTTCTGGTAGTCATTTTGCCTTGGGGACAGCTGTGAATATTTATCTTTGAGACAATAAGTCCATACATCTGAGCCACACATCTCCTTATAGTTATATAGTCTATTAAATGCCAATGTTTGCTGCAAAGGTGCATCCACAATATTTTATTGCATTTGGGAAAATAGAAGACAGTGTTGGTCATGAGATGCATAAGTCTTCAGTAGTAAGTGACCATTGCTATTGCCGTTTACAATTCCATTACTACCAAGGACTTCCTACCATGTCTGGTAGTCTGAGCCTACTCTAGCATTAAAGTTACCCAGAATTAGAAGCTTGTCCTCTTTTGGCACATTGATGATAAGGGACTCCAGGTCTCCATAAAGTTTTTCTTTGACCTCATCAGGGTTCATCGTGGTGGGAGCATAGACACTGATGATGATGGCATGGTGTTTTCCTGCAAGTAGCAATTGCAGTGTCATACATCTTGTCATTCACTCCTTTTGGTAAGCATGCAAGCTTGTTGACTAGATTAGTTTTAATTGCAAAACCTCTACCGGCTTCATAAGTGTTCCCCTTCACTGTGGGCACTCCACAAAAATGTGTATCCATCTCCAACTTCAGTAAGCTGGCCTTCATTTGCGAGCCTTGTTTCACTCAGGGTTGCTATTTGAATGCAATACCTGCTGAGTTCTCTCACAACAAGAGTTGCTCATCTTTCAGTTCTACTGGATTTTGTGTTGTTTATATGTGTGTATGCATGTTCTATGTACTGATGGTAAGTGGAATCATCTCTGCAGAAGTTTTTATACACTTTTTTGTGTTTCGATCACAGGGTGGGATCCCTGCCTGCCACAGTAATCTGGCTAGGGTGTAAGCACACAATTTTTAGGGCATCTTTTCTAGTCCCTTTCTCAGACCGGGAGGTGAGCAGTGTGATCCTTAAAAGGCTCCTTAGACACCCAAGGGGCTGCTGAATCCCAATGCTACTTCCAGTCAGAAGACAACCCCATGACCTGGGCCACCTGTGTATCGACACTTCCCGCTTTGTCATTTGCCTGTTACCACAGGACTTTGAGATAGGTAAACATGGTTAAATGGCAAGAGTGATGTCTTTTGATTCATACATAAATTGAATTTAAGTGAGGCAGAGTTGCATGAAGTCATCAGCCTCACTGTCTCTTCCAGAGTCATCATGTCCAGTGGCAGGACAGAGTCCAGACAGCTGTTGATGGCTTGAGATGCAGTCGATGACCTTGGCATTTTCGATGTCTAATTGCTCTAAGCACTCCACAGCACCTGTTTTAGCTTTCTTCATGGCTGTTGAAACAAATTATTTTCATCTGCCCATTCCACTGGGGGAAGTCTTCACTTGCTTGAGGTAGACACCCCTCAACTCACCAGCGGATATAAGACTCCTCAGTTACCCTCAACCTGAATTTAGCTCGTCTTCTGAAACAGTTTACCAGGGTGTTGCCACTGTGCCTATTACGCCTTCTTGGAGGTACAGGTGAGAGTTAGGTAGATCAGATGGACACCAAAGGTAAAAGCAGCCCTGAAAAATGCGTGGCATCCCTCACTCCAGTGGTACTAGTTTTCCCTGAACACACCCTACACCCCACACGGTTGCTTATATATTGGTTGGTTGGTGGTTGTCCTTTAAAGAGGACCAAAAATGACATCACTGTGTTGGAGTGATATCACTTACATGGCTGATCAGACCAATATGAGCTTGGAAGGCTCTACCACAGGTTGAGCACAAATAGTCTGTGTCAACATTTGGAGTGGATATGTCTCTAAATTTGTGCATCTCACATTTCTTTTGATTACTGCAATTCTGCTTCACTTATAGAGCACATTTGATGTGGGTATGCCATGCTGGGTGATGCCTTGCCAGTGTATAACAATACGCAATGGATTCCAAGGTTCTTCAAAGAGACAGTGACATATGTATCTTGGATATTCAAGAGACCCTTGTCAGATATATTTGATACAATAATTTTTTGCCCAATTGACATTTCCCTTATTATCTTAGTTGCATTGATTTTTTTAATATAAAACCTTTTCAGTTTCACGTGATTAAAATAATCTATTTTATCTTTACCCCTCTTCCCTATTTTTTTTTTTTTGGTTAAGAACTCACCTCCTAGCTTTAACTATGGAAAGGTTCATAATGTGGTCATCTTCCAATTTTTTCTTCTAATTTATCTTTAATGTTCAGGTCCTGTCCATTTTTTAGTTTATTGTGATAGGTAGTGCAACATTGTGGTCTAAGCCTAATGCCTGTCAGACTGCTTTCCAGTTTTCCCAGCAATTTCTGTCAACTATGAAGCTCTTTCCTATGTAATTTCTCTTTTCAGTTTTATTGAACCCTGGGCTAATGAAATTTGATTACCTCTGAGTTTTCCTTTAGATAGTAAGGGCTTAATCAAGTTGTGATAAAAGAGCTACTTCGAGTAAAAATTTTATATTGTTGCTTTTTAATGGAGCAAATTAAATATTGAACAAAACAGAGAAAAACAAATTTACTCAAAGATATAAAAATTATGTTAATTCAATACTTATTATTGTCCACTAAAGTATAAAGCATTATCCTAAGCTATAGAGATACAAACATAAAAGCATAAGAGCACAGAATAAATACAAAATAACTTTTTTTTGTATTTTGTTTTTGATTGACCCTGTGATTTTATTGGTGTAGGGAACTCCAGTTGAGAAAACATCTACCAATGAAATGCATCTAAGAGTCTCAGAGAGTAGGGAGTTGCCTGGTGTACTGAAGGGCTAAGTAAACTTACCTTTTCATTCCCATCCAGGCTACTGGCCTGATTTCTTTCTGTATCACCCCCTGTAAGTCTTTTCACCCTTGAAGATCACTCCAGCCCCTTTCTCTGACTGGTCAGTGCCTCCTAGAACTTCCATTTTAAGAAAAGGGCCCAGCCCCACCTTGTTCACCCCTTCATTCCTTTCTGGGATATGCTCCTGACTCTCTTCTTCTCCATCATGCCTCCCTCTCCTTGCCCCCTTCAGCTTCCTTTTATGTGTTGTCTTCCTCCATTATTAGAATGTAAACTCTTTTGAGGGAGAGACCTGGCACATAGTAGACACTTAATAAATGGTCATTGACTTGACTTCCCAAACTCATATTTGTCACACAGCTCATATTTGTCAGTCAGAACTTCAACCCAAGTTTGCTTTATAATTTTTTTAAAAATTCTGAACTTAAACATCAACTAACATGAATACTTCTTATCAGATATGAAACTATGAGTCTGTTATGTATACAGCTTTCTTTTCTTTTTCAAGTGTATAATAGATTTCACAATTACTTTTGAAAGCTCTTTTGTTTGTCCATGATTCCTTGTGGACTTCCTTTTGTTCTCTTTTGGCCTTTTTCATTCCTTCTTTCTTGCTTCCTTCCTTTTCTCTCCTTTCTTCCTCTTCTTCCTTTTTTCTTTCTTTCCTTCCTTCCTTTCTGTTTTATTTCTTTCTTTTTTCAACTCTAGACTTTTTCCTAACTCTTCTCTACCATTAGAAAAAAAAAGTTCTAAAGTCTTTAAAAGTTGTTTTTCTTTATAATGTAGTGGTAGTTGGGTGTTGGAAAAGACAGAGTACTGGATTCAGAGTTAGGAATACTCGAGTGCAGATCCAACTTCAGAAACCTACTATCTTTATGATCCTGGACAGATCACTTAACTTTTTTCTGCCTCATTTTCATCTACTTCCCAGAGTTTTTGTGAGGATCAAATAAGACAATATTTGTAAAATGCTTAGCACACTGCCTGGCACATAGTAGGTGTTTAATAAATACAGGCATACCTTAGAGATATTGCAGGTTTGGTTCCAAACCACCACAATAAAGTAAGTTCCATGAAGTTTTTGGTTTCTTAGTGCATATAAAAATTATGTTTACATTATATCGTGGTCTATTAAGTATACAGTAGTATTATATCTAAAAAACCAATGTACACACCTTAATTAAAAATGCTTTATTGTTCAAAAAAAATGGTAACCATGACCTGAGCCTTCAGCAAGTAGTAATGTATTTGTTGGAGAGTCCTGCCTCTATGTTAATGGCTGCTGCTGAAGGTAGGGGTGGCTGTGGCAATTTCTTAAAATAAGACAACAATGAAGTTTGCCCTATCGATTGACTCTTCCTTTCATTTGAACAGTTAGAGGCCATTGTAGGGTTATTAACTGGCCTAATTTCCATATTGTGTCTCAGGGAATAAGGAGAGGGAGAGAGGTGGGGAATGGCAGATCAGTGGAGCAGTCAGAATACACAACATTTAGGTTTACTATCTTATATGGGTGTTGTTTGTGGTGCCCCCAAACAATTACAATATTAACATCAAAGATTACTGATCAGGGATCACCATAACAGATATTACAATAATGAAAACACTTGAAATATTGCAAGAATTACCAAAATGTGGGGCAGAACCAAGATGGCAGAGTGAAAGCAGGGACTTCCTTGAGCTGTCCCCCAAACCCCTCCAAATATCTATAAAAAATGATTCTAAACAAATTCTAGGGCAGCAGAATACACAAGATGACAGAGTAAAAGAAATTTCCAGCCCAAGACAACCTGGAAGGTTAACAGGAAAGGTCTTTTGCACCAGTCTGAGGGAGGAGCACAGTCCAGCATGGGCCACCCCAGCACAAAGAGGGCCCCGGCAAATCCGGAGGAGGACTCAGGGGACTGAATCACTGGCAGCTGTGGCAGTTTCTAGACTTCTCAACCTACAGATGCCAAAGACAATTTAGAAAGTCAGTAGGAAAGCTCTGTGGGACCTGGGTGAAAGAGGAGCATGGTCTGGCCCCAGCCTCATACTCAGGGCAGTGGCAGTGGCTGCTTCCGTAGGTCTAAGCCCACAGATGATGGGGGGAATCAAGTGGCTGATCAGAGGGGGATTGCACAGATCTCTTTACTGGCTCTGAGGCAGGATTCTCTTGCTTGGATCTGGGTTGCATTCTTGGGTGGCAGTCCTGAGGCAAGGAGGAGCACTGGTGTGGCAGAGCTTCTGGTGGCATGGAGAGGAAATTCTCCTCACAGTTCCAAGGCAGAAAAGAGTGCTTGTGGATATTCACAGACCAGGAGAGGAGTACACACCTGTAATACCAATTAAGTTGTGTGTCTTCGCTTGAGTCTTATTAGGTGCTAAGCCCCAGGCCCAAACCCCTATCTATTAGGTGCTAAGCCTATGTGGGCATGAAGCCTTCAGGGTTGTAAGGGGAGTTGCTAAGACTGGAGCCAATAGTAAGAGCTTAAGTTCTGGTTGCTCAGATGAGGGTTTGATGACAGCTAAAGAATGCATAAAAAGAGAGAACAGAGCTATTTGCTTAGAGCTCTCACTCTTGGTGGTGTACTGATGTGTAGGCTCTGGGCAGCTGTAATTAAAAGCCCTCCAGCTTGTAAACCCAGATGTTCAGACTTTGTTAAACTCTGGTAAGTGTGAATTGAGATTTGAATCAGACAAGGTCTGTCTGTTGATGTTTGTAATTTGTTTGTATTGGCTCTGAAGCTCAGGGTGCTGGCTTTTCCCCCTGAACTGAGTGAATGATATTTGTATGTTGGATTAAAGTAAGATTGTTAACCCCTTACCGTTGCTTTCCTTAGTAAAGCATATCAAAAGAACCTGGGCTTGCAGCGTTCTGTGAGCTGGTTGTTATTGGTTTTACACCCCCCACAGCAGCTGCTAGCTGGATTGTTACAACACCTCTCTTTTTATCATACAGCCTTGAAAGAACTGAAAATTTACAGTCCCTAGAAATATGTATGAAAACAGCTGCACAAATCCCCTGAAGTATGGGGCAGTGCATTCTCCACTGTGGAAGCAGAGTCCTACCTTAACAAATAGCTCAAAAGTCAAGTAATTAGCTGGGAAAATGAGCAAACAGTGTAACAAAACCTCAGACTATAGAAACTCATAGAAACTTTAGTGACAAGGAAGATCAAAATGTACACTCAGAAGAAGACAACAAAGTCAAAGCTCCTCTTTCCAAAACCTCCAAGAAAAATATGAATTGATCTCAGGCCATGGAAGAGCTCAAAAAGGATTTTGAAAATCAAGTAAGAAAAATAGAGGAAAAATAGGGTAGGGAAATGAGATTGATGCAAGAAAATGATGAAAAATGAGTCAACAGTTTGCTAAAGGGAGGCCCAAAAGAATGCTGAAGAAAATAACACTTTAAAAAATAGACTAACCCTAGTGGCAAAAGAGGTACAAACAGGCAATGAGGAGAAGAGAGCCTTAAAAAGCAGAATAGGCCAAATGGAAAAGGAGGTCCAAAAGCTCATTGAAGAAAATAATTCCTTTAAAATTAGAATTGAGGAAATGGAAGCTAATGACTCTATAAGAAATCAAGAAATTATAAAAGAAAACCAAAAGAATGAAAAAATAGAAGCCAGTGTGAAAAATATCTCATTGGAAACACCACTGACCTGGAAAATAGATCTAGGAGAGAGAATTTTAAAATTATTGGACTGCCTGAAAGCTATGATCAAAAAAAGAGCCTAGACATAATCTTTCAAGAAATTATCAAGCAAAACTGCCCTGATATTCTAGAACTAGAGATTTCAGTTTCAACTAGAATTGAAAAAATCCACTGATCACCTCTTGAAAGAGATCCCAAAAGGAAAACTCCTGGGAATATTGTAGCTAAATTCCAGAGTTCCCAAGTCAAGGAGAAAATATTGCAAACAGCCAGAAAGAAATAATTCAGGTATTGTGGAAACACAATCAGGATAACACAAGATTTAGTAGCTTCTACATTAAGGGATTTGGAGGGCTTGGAATATGATATTCTGGAGGTCAAAGGAGCTAGAATTACAACCAAGAATCACCTACCCAGTAAAACTGAGTATAATCTTTCACAGGGAAATGAAATAGAGGAATAGAGGAAAATAGAGGAAATGAAATGCTTTAAAGCATTCTCGATGAAAAGACCAGAGCTGAATAGAAAATTTGACTTTCAAATACTAGATTCAAGAGAAGCATGGAAAGGTAAACAGGAAAGAGAAATCATAAGGGACTTATTAAACTGTTTACATTCTTTTTTTTTCCTTTTCTAATCTTTTTTTAAAATTTATTTAATATATTTATTTTTCAGCATTGATTTTCACAAAAATTTGAATTACAAATTTTTTCCCTGTTTCTACCCTCCCCCCACTCCAAGATGATGTATATTCTGGTTGCCCTGTTCCCCAGTCAGCCCTCCCATCTGTCACCCCACTCCCCTCCCATCCCCCTTTCCCTTCTTCTCTTGTAGGGCCAGATAAATTTTTATGTCCTATTGCCTGTGTATCTTATTTCCTAGTTGCATGAAAAAACTTTTTTTTGTTGTTGTTGTTTTTGGATGTCTGTTTTTAAAACTTTGAGTTTCAAATTCTCTCCCCTCTTCCATACCAACCCACCCTCTCTAAGAAGGCAAGCAATTCAACATAGGCCACATGCGTATCATTATGTAAAACCCTTCCACAATACTCATGTTGTGAAAGATTAACTATGTTTTGCTCCTTCCTAACCTATCCCCGTTTATTGAATTTTCTCCCTTGACCCTGTCCCCTTTCGAAAATGTTTGTTTTTGACCACCTCCTCCCCCCGCCTGCCCTCCCCTCTATCATCCCCCCTTTTTTATCTTCTTCCTCCTTCTTTCCTGTGGGGCAAGACACCCAATCGAGTGTGCATGGTATTCCCTCCTCAGGTCAAATCCGATTAAGAGCAAGATTCACTCATTCCCCCTCACCTATCCCTCCCTTCCTACAGAACCACTTTTTCTTGCCACTTTCATGTGAGATAATTTACTCCATTCTATCTCTCCCTCTCGCCCTCTCCCCACATACTTCTCTCCCATCCCTTAAATTGATTTTTTTTTTAGATATCATCCCTTCATATTCAACTCATCTCGTGCCCTCTGTGTACATATATACACACATATACACATATAGATATACCTATATAGACACACACATATGTATATATATGTAAACACATATATATGCATATTCCCTTCAGCCACTATGATATTGAGGTCTCATGAATCATACACATCATCCCTCCATGTAGTAATGCAAACAAAACGAACTGTTGACATTCTTACGTGGAAAGACAATATTTGAAACTCATGAGACCTTTCTCAGTGTTAGGGTAGTTGGAAGGAATATATGTGTGTGTGTGTGTGTGTGTGTGTGTGTGTGTGTGTGTGTGTAGACAGAGGACACAGGGTGAGTTGAATATGAAGGGATGATATCTAAACAAAATTAAAGGGTGAGAGAGGAATGTACTGGGAGTAGGAGAAAGGGAGAGGTAGAAGGAAGTAAATTATCTCACATAAAAGAGGCAAGAAAAAGTTTTTGCAGTGGAGGGGAAAAGGGAGGAGGTGAGAGGGAATGAGTGAACCTTACTCTCATCAGATTTGGTTTAAGGAGGGAATAACATACACATTCATTTGGGTATGGAAATCTATTTTACCCTACAGGAAAGTAGGGGGAAAGGGGATAAGAGAGGAGGGAATGATAGAAAAGTGGGCAAATGTGGGGAATGGTAATCAGAAGCAAACACTTTTGAGATGGATCAGGGTCCAAAGAGAGAATAGTATTAATGGGGGGGAGGCAGGATAGGATGGAGGGAAATATATTTAGCCTTTTACAACATGACTGTTATGGAATGACTACACATGTATAAACTATCAAATTGCTTACCTTCTCCATGAGGGTAGATGGGGAGAGAATGTGAAACTCAAAGTTTTAAAAATGAGTGTTAAAAATTGTTTTTACATGCACCTGGAAAATAAGATACGCAGGCAATACAGAAATCTATGTTGCCCTACAGGAAAATAGAAGAGGATGGGGATAAGAGAGGGGGATGGTGGTGATAAAAAGGAGGGCAGATTGGGTGAAGGGATAATCAGAATGCATGCTGTCTTGGGGTGGCAGGAGGGGAGAGATGGGGAGAAAATTTGGAACTCAAAATCTTGTGGAAGTGAATGTTGAAAGCTAAAAATAAATAAATTATTAATAAATTTAAAAAAAAAAAGAATTACCAAAATGTGACACAGAAACACAATGTGAATATATGCTGTTGGAAAAATGACACCAGTAGACTTGCTTAGTGCAGGGGTTGCCACAGACCTTCGATTTGTAAGAAACTCAGGATCTGTGAAGTGTAGTAAAGTGAAGTGCAGTAAAATGAGGTATGCCGGCATTTATTTCCTCCTCCTTTCCCCATATATAAAATGTTCCCCTAGTTCTGCTTCCTTCACTTGTATAATTTCATACATGTCTTCCCAGCTTTCTCTGAAAAGATGTCTTTTGTTAATTCTTATGGTACAATTTTGTTCCATTTTCCATATACCATAATTTGTCCAGCAAATCCCCAGTTTTTCCATACCCTCTTAGTTCCTAGTTCTTTGCTGTAACCACTGCTATAAATATTTTATATGTATGAATCCTTTTGCTTTTTAAAAAAACATTTTTTGGGAATAAACTTAGTAGAGCTTACACTGAGTCAAAGGGTATTTATGGTTTGGTGCTTTTGGGAAGTAGTTTCAAATTGCTTTCTAGAATGTCTGGACCAGTTTTGCTGCACCAGCAGAACAGTAATGTGCCTGCATTTTTTTTTTTTTTGCCTGAGGTGAAATTATTTTATTTTTAAATTTTTTTTTAGAAAATCTTCATATTTTTATTATTTAATATTTTCAGTTTTCAACATTGATGTCCACAAGATTTTGAGTTGCGAATTTTCTCCCTGTTTCTACCTTCCGCCCAACCCAAGATGGCATATATTCTGATTGCCCTTTTCCCCAGTCTGCCTTCCCTTCTGTCACCCCCATTGCCCCCGTCCCCCCTTATCTCCTGTCCCCTTACTTATAGGGCAAGATAGATTTCTGTACCCCATTGCTTGTATACTTGATTTTCCAGTTTCATGTAAAAACAACTTTTTTTTTGAGCATTTGTTTTCAGAACTTTGAGTTCCAAATTCTCTCTCTTCTTCCCTCCCCATCCACCCTCCTTAAGAAGGCAAGCAATTCAACATAGGCCACACACATATCGTTATACAAAACACTTCCATAACAGTCATGTTGTAAAAGACTAACTGTATTTCCCTCCATCCTATCCTGTCCCCCTTTATTCAGTTTTCTCCCTTGATCCTGTCCCTTTTCAAAAGTGTTTGCTTTTGATTACCTCCTCCTCTGATCTGCCCTCCCTTCTATCATCCTGCTTCTCTTATCCCCTTCTCCCCTACTTTCCTGTAGGGTAAGATACCCAATTGAGTATGTATGTTATTCCCTCCTTAAGTCAAATCTGATGAGAGCAAGATTCACCCATTCCCTTTCACCTGGTGCCTCTTCCCTTCCAATAGAACTAACAGCTTTGTCTTGCCACTTTTATGTGATATAATTTACCCCTTCTATCTCTCCCTTTCTCCTTCTCCCAATATTTTCCTCTCTCACCCCTTAATTGTATTTATTTATTTTTCGATATCATCCCTTCATATTCAACTCACCCTGTGCCCTTTGTCTATATATATATATATATATAAACACACACATATATATGTACATATGTATATACATATATTCCCTTCAATTACCCTAATACTGAGAAAGTTTTCATGAGTTACAAATATCATCTTTCTATGTAGGAATGTAAACAAAACAGTTCAACTTTATTAAGTCCCTTATGATTTCTTTTTCCTGCTTACCTTTTCATACTTCTCTTGATTCTTGTATTTGAAAGTCAGATTTTCTCTTCAGCTCTGGTCTTTTCATCGAGAATGCTTGAAAGTCCTCTATTTTATTGAAAATCCATATTTTGCCTTGGAGTATTATACTGAGTTTTGCTGGGTAGGTGATTCTTGGTTTTAATCCGAGGTCCTTTAACCTCCAGAATATCATATTTCAAGCCCTTTGATCCCTTAATGTAGAAGCTGCCAGATCTTGTGTTATCCTGATTGTGTTTTCACATTGCTTGAATTGTTTCTTTCTGGCTGCTTGCAATATTTCTCCTTGACCTGGGAACTCTGGAATTTGGCTACAATATTCCTAGGAGTTTTCTTTTTGGGATGTTTTCAAGAGGTGATTGGTGGATCCTTTCAATTTCTTTTTTTGGTTTGGTATCCCAGATGCAGAAACTTTATGTATAATTAGTAGCCATTCCCCAGTAGATTAATAATGAAAGAATATGAACAAATATTTCTCCGAAGAACTGCAGAGTATTCAAAAGTACACGAAAATGGTGCAACTCAAAAAATGACCATGTATTAGGGCATAAAAATACCCTAATCAAGTGCAGAAAAGCACTAATATTAAATACATCATTTTCTGATCATATTGCAATAAAAATTAGAATATGTAGAATATCAGGGCAGTTTTCCTTGATTCTTGAAAGATGATGTCTAGGCTCTTTTTTTGATGATGGCTTTCCAGGTAGTCCAGTAATTTTTAAATTATCTCTCCTGGATCTATTCTCCAAGTCAGTGGTTTTTACAATGATATATTTCACATTGTCTTCCATTTTTTCATTCTTTGGTTCTGTTTTATAGTATCTTGATTTCTCATGAAGCCACTAGCTCCTACTTGCTCCAATCTCATTTTTAAGGTAGTATTTTCTTCAGTGGTCTTTTGGACCTCCTTTTCCATTTGGCTAATTCCGCCTTTTAAGGCATTCTTCTCATTGGCTTTTTGGAGCTCTTTTGCCATTTGGGTTAGTTTATTTTTTAAGGTGTTCTTTTCTTCAGTATTTTTTGGGGTCCCCTTTAGCAACTCATTGACTTGTTTTTCATGATTTTCTTGGATCAGTCTCATTTCTCTTCCCAGTTTTTCCTCTACTTCTCTTATTTGCTTTTCCAAATCCTCTTTGAGCTCTTCCATGGCCTGAGCCCAATTCATATTTTTCTTGGAGGCATTTGATGTAGACTTTTTGACTTTGTTGACTTCTTCTGGCTGTATGTTTTGATCTTCTTTGTCACCAAAAAAAGATTCTATAGTCTGAGTCCTTTTCCACTGCCTGTTGATGTTCCCAGCCAACTATTTGACCCTTTAGCTTTTTGTCAGGGTATGACTTCCTTTAGAGCAGAGAGTGCTTTGTCCCAAGCTTCAGGGGTCTTGCGTTGCTATTTTCAGAGCTACTTCTATACAGCAAGCTCTGCCACAGCAGTGCTCCTCCTCCCCCAAGAACTGCCAACCAGGACTGCAACCTAGATCCAAGCAGGGCAAAGCAAGAGAACCCTGCCTCTTCACCAGCAAAGTGCTCCCTGCCCCCCCCCCACTGTGATCTGCTGCTTGATTCCTCCCACCAGATGGGCCTGGGGCCAGAAGCAGCTGCAGCTGGAGCTCTGGAAGCAGCCGCCAGAGCCTCCTGCTGCTGCCGCTGCACCACCTCCACTGCCTCAAGACTGGTGCTGGAACGCACACTTCTCTCACCCAGATCCAGCAGTTTTCCCACTGACCTGCTAAGTTGTCTTTGGCACTTGTGGGTTCAGAAGTCTGGTAACTGCTGCAGCTCAGTGATTCATGGCCCTAAGGCCTGGTTGTTCCTGGTGTGATCCATGCTGGGCTGCACTGCGCTCCCAGTACAGTGGGATAGACCCTTCCCAATGACCTTCCAGGCCATGCTGGGCTGGAGACCTGCTTCTCTCTGTTATTTTGTGGGTTCTATAGGTCTAGTATTTGTTCAGAGCCATTTTTTTACAGGTGTTTGGAGGGATTTGGGGGAGAGCTTAAGCGAGTCCCTGTTTTCCAGCCACCATCTTGGCCCCACCCCCTCATTATCACCACTATTAATATTGTATTAGAAATGTTAGCTATAGCAGTAAGAAAAGAAAAAGAAATCAAAGGAATTAGAATAGGCAGCAAGCAAACAAAACTATCATTCTTTGCAGATGGTAGGATGGTATACTTAGAGAACCTTAGGGAATCAAGTAAAAAATTAATTGAAATAAATAACAACTTTAGCAAAGTTGCAGGATGTAAAATAAACCCATATAAATCATCAGCGTTTCTATATATTACCAACAGCCCAGCAACAAGAGATTAGAGAAATTCCATTTGTGATAACTAGACAATTTAAAATATTTGGAAGTCTCCCTGCCAAGACAAAACCAGGAACTGTTGGTGCACAATTGCAAAACATATTTTTACACAAAATCAGATCTAAACGATCTGAAAAATATTGATTGCTCATGGGAAGGCCAAGCCAATAGAATAAAAATGACAATTCTACCCAAATCAGTTTACTTCTGTAGTGCCATACCAATCAAACTACCAAAAATCATTTTATAGAACTATAAAAAAAAATAGAATTCATCTGAAAGAAGAGAAGGTCAAGAATATCCAACAAATTAATAAAAGAAAAATGTAAAACAAGGCAGCCTGGCCACACATGGTCTCAAACTATATTATAAAGTGGCAGCTATTAAAACTATCTGGTACTGGCTAAGAAATAGAATGGTACATCAGTGGAATAGATAGGTACACAAAGCACAGTAGTAAATGACCATAGTAATCTAGTTTGTGATAAAACCAAGGACCCAAGCTTCTGGGATAAGAACTCACTATTTGACAAAAACTGCTGGGAAAACTAGAAAACAGTATGGCAGAAACTAGGCATAGGCCAACATTTACACAATTACAAGATAAGTCAAAATGGGTACATGATTTAGATATAAAGCATGATACCATAAACAGATTAGGAAAGCAAGGTATACTTTATCTGCTGACCAAATAAGAGATGGAGAGCATCACAGGATGTTAAAATGAATAAATTTGTTTATATTAAATTTAAAAGTTTTTGCACAAACAAAACCCATGCAAATAAGATTAGAAGGAAAGCAAAAATCATTATTATTCTAAGGTTACCTGATAAAGGCCTCATTTCTCAAAGACAGAGAGAAGTGAGTTAAATTTATAAGGGTACAATCATTCTCCAGTTAATAAATGGCCAAAGGATATGAACTGGCAGTCTTCAGGTGAAGAAATCAAAGCTATCTATAGTCATATAAAAAAAATGCTCTAAATGACTATTGGTGAGAAATACAAATTAAAACAACTCTGATGTACCATTTCACACATATTAGATTGGTTAATATGACAGAACAGCAAAAATAATAAGTGTTGGAAAGGATGTGGGAAAATTGGGACACTAATTCACTGTGGATGGAACTGTGAACTATTTCAACCATTCTGGAGAGTAATTTGAAAATATGCCCATGGGGTTATAAAACTGTGCCCATCCTTTGATCTAACAATAACACTACTAGGTCTGTATCCCAAAGACAGTTAAAAAAAAAAGAGCAATAGGACCTATCTCTACCAAAATGTAGTAGCTCCTTTAATGGTAGGAAAGAATCGGAAAATGGGCAGTTGCTAAACAAGTTCTGGCACATGATTGTGAAATAATGAGCAGGATGATTTCAGAAAAGCCTTGAAAGATTTACATGAACTAATGCAAAATGAAGTGAGCAGAACCAGGAGAAAACATTGTACACAGTAGCAGCAATACTATACAATGATCAACTGTGAATGACTTAGGTATTCTTAATAGTACAGTGATCTAATATGGTTCCATAGGACTCATGATGAAAAATGCTATCCACCTCCAGAAAAAGGACTAATCAACTCTGAATGCAGATGAAAACATAATATTTTTTTCACTTTATTTTTTGCAGTTTTTTTGTCTGTCTTTTTTTTTATACAGCATAACTAATATGTAAATATGTTTTGTATGATTGCACATGTATAACCTATTTCAAATTGCTTACCATCTCTGGGAGGGGAATGAAAGGGGAAGGGTAGGTGAGAATTTGGAATTCAAAATTTAGAAAAAAAGAATGTTAAAAATTGTTTTTACACAAAATTGGGAAAAATGATAAAATATTATTAAAACAATAATAAGAGGAATTCAAATCAAACAACTCTGAGGTTTTACCTCACACTATAAATTTGCAAAAATGACCAAACATGACAGTAGTCAGTGTTGAAGGGGTTGTGGTAAGTTTGGTGCACTAATATATTGTTGATGGAGTTCTGAAATGGTACAACCATTTTGTAAAGTAATTTGAAATTATACAACCAAAGTGGCTAAAATGTCCATACCTTTTGAATCAGAGACTCTTTTACTTATCTTATACCTCAAAGGAGGCCATTGACAAGAAATAATTCCCTACATACACCAAAATATTACAATAGCACTTTTCGTGATAGCTAAGAATGGGAAACAAAGTAGATGCCCATTTTTTGGGGAATGGCTAAACAAATTGTGGTACATGAATGTAACAATGCTACTGTAGTGTAAGAAATGATGCATGTAATTACTTTACAAAATCATGGAAAGATCTGCATTAACTGATGCATAGTGAAGTAAGCAGAGCTGGGAAATCAATATACACAGTAAACTACAACAATGCAAATGAAAAGAATGACACACCAAAAAAATCAAATGTAACAAAATTATAAAATTCAAGTAGGGCTTAAATGAATATATGAGAAGACATCTCCTACCTATCCCTCAGAGCAGAGAGGAATACCACAGATATACTTTCCATATGTTTTTGGACTTTCTTAATCAATCAATTACAGTGATTTTTTTCCCCTCACTAATAACTCCACCCTCCCCACTATTTGTCATATGGGGTGGCTCTCAGTGAGGGGTAAAAGAAAGATATATAGAATAGTGTGGTGATGTAAGAAACAGAAAACATCAATAAAAAGTATCTTTACAAAATACAATATTTGTATCCTAGAAAGAATTAAATAAGATCTCTTTTCCTATTTTTGCAAGCAGATTATACGATATTGGAATTACTTTTTCTTTGATTATTTGATGCAATTCCCTGCATATGGTCCTTGAATGTTTTGGGGGGTGGAGTGGGAGGAAGTTTTTTTTAATAGTTCAGTTTTTCTGAGATTGGATTATTTAAATTTTTCTTTGTAAATTTCAGTAGTTTACAATTTTCATAGCAAATCATTTTATTTAAGTTAACAGTTGTCAAATAGTTCTAATAATTTTTTGTTGTGAATTCTGCTTTAAATATTTTCATTGCTAATAATCTAGTTTTCCTCTTTTTAAAACAAGACTAGGTAATATTTTATTGATTTCTTTGATTTAAAAAATCTTACAGTTTTGTTTATCCACTCAGGTTTTGGTTTTGTTTTTGTTTTTCTCTTAATTATGTCAGTCTCTTTGATTTTCAGAATTTTCATTTTGGTGCTTAATTAGGTTTTAAAGAATTTGTTGGCTTTCTAATTTTTTTTTTGTAGTTGCATGCCTAATTTTTTGATCTCTTCCTTCTCTTTATGTATTCCCCTCAGGATTGCTTTAATTACATCCCCAAAGTTTTTCTCTGTCATCTCATTTTTCTTATTTCCTTTGATGAAATTTTCTCCTCTTCCTATGATTTGTTCTTTGATTCATAGATTCTTTAGTGTTAAATTAATAGTCTCCAGTTTCCTTAAGTGCTTTTTACTAGATACAATTTTATTATTTTCTGTTTGGTAAATGTTTAATTATATTTTTTCTTGAGTGATTTCCCCTTCCTAATATCTGAGCAATTTTTGCAAAGAGCTGAGAGCTGAATTACTAAATATATATTTTTATATATCACATATATATGCATGTGTAGACACATATAGATAGTTTTATTCCTTTATTAACAGAGATTTAGCACATTTGTTGTAAAATGATATTCGGGTCCTTCATTTTTTCTTGTTTATCTTTTTGTTTTTGTTGTTCAGTTGTTTTCAGCTGTTTTTGACACTTCGTGTGACCCCATTTGGGGTTTTCTTGGCAGATACTGGAGTTGTCTGTCATTTCCTTCTCTAGCTCCTTTTACAGATGAGGAAGAAACTGAGGCAAACAGGGTTAAGTGACTTGTCCGGGGTCACACAATGAGTAATTGTCCAGGACCAGATTTGAACTCAGGAAGATTCATCTTCTTGACTCCAGGCCTGGCACTCAATCCATGCACCATCTACCACCCTCTTATCTTTTGCTTAGGTTTGTCTAGATCTGAGAGGAATTCATTGAGGTCCCCAACTTATAGTTTTACTATTTCTTCTTGCATTGGGTTATTGCTTTACCAGTGGGTTCATATATATTACTATTGCTATTTACTGCCAATGATGTCACTAGTATACTGTAATTTCCTTATTTATCTCTTTTAATCAAATTTGTTTTTTATTGTTGCCTTGCTGCTATCTGAGCTTTTTTGAGTTCACCTGTAGCATAATAGCTTTTGCTATTTTAATTCTATGTGAATATTTCTGTTTCAAATGTGTTTCTTTTAAATAACATTATGAGTCAGTCAGTCCAGTTATCTAGCATTTATCAAGTGCCTGTTATGCATTGTGCTAGGTGAGTTCATCCTATTCAGGTTCTGTTATGATTATTGTGTGTTTCCTTTCATATCCTTTTGTTTCATTCCCGCTTTTTACCCCCATCCCCTTTCATAAAGAAGTTATTGAAAAAAGAGTATTCTCAGTGCTACTGACATTATTTGATGCAGTCTGCTTCTACCTCTCGATTTTTTTCTTCCTCTTGACCAGTCTCAGATCACAGGAGTATAACTATTGATATAGAGCTTTAAAGAATCTTAGTGCCCATGTAATCTAACCATAACTTTTCAGATGGTGAAATTGTGGCTGGGAGAATTTCAGTGACTTACTAGCTCAGTGTTAGCTTAAGTGACACCCAGATAATTAGTATCTGAGGCAAAATTTGAATTCATCTTCCTGATTCTGAAACTAGTGCTGTATCCACTCTACCACCTAGCTATCTGCCAAGCTTATTACAGGTTCTTACTCTTTCATTATTTCCTTTTATCCTCCACTTCATATTTTACTCTGATGAAGATGAAGTTAGTTTTGTTTATGGCAAATCCCTCCCAAAATCAACATTAAAAATATTTTTTTGTTATTTTGTTATTTTTTGTTTTTACATCACCTTAATTTCCCTCTTTATTTCTCCCCTTCCTCCCCCAGAGAGTCATTCCATGTTAGCAATTAAACTTGTATGAATGTGAATACACTCACTTTTAGGGGATATGTAGGCATCTGAGACTCCTGGTGTGAAAACTCCTTAGGTCAATTTGTCTTTATCTTCTAATTTTAGAGATTTTTGTGAGTCACTGAAAGGTTCTTTGCCTTGGGCACATAGCGAATATGTGACAGTCAGAAGATGAACCCAGGTCTTCTTAACACCATAATAGTAATTTTGTACAAGAAAAAAACTGAAAGAAAGAAAGTGAAAAATAGCATGCTTCAGTCTATTCAGTCAATATCAGTTCTTTCTCTGGAGGCAGATAGTATGCTTCATCATTCCTCCTCTGGGATTGTCTTGGATCATTGTATTGCTGAGAATAGCTAAGTCATTCACAGCTGATCAAACAATATTGCTCTTACTGTGTACAATGTTCTCCTGGTTCTTTTCACTCAGTTGCCGTTACTTTTGCCTTCTTTGGGGGCTTCTCTAGATTCACAACAAATTTTGATACTGGTTGATGTCTTCTTTAATTTAATTTACTCTGGCTTCTGCACTTCACAATTGAGGTTTTGTGCCAGAGCTGGTCTTTGTTTCCTCGTTGCTTTGGGGGGTAATTGTAACCCCTGTGTAATCGCATCCTTGGTCCTTTGGGTGCCTGGACTGATCTCTACCTCCTAAAAGTTAGGTCCCATGGATTGTTGATATTCAGAATGCTAGATCCTTAGGACTTTCCCTACTTTCTAAAGGCAGAGTGTTAGGGACATTAGAGCCCTTGGACCTAGAATGCTGAATGCTTCCATGTTGCTATAGTTACTGGTACTTCCTCAGGCTTCTGAGATCCCCTCCCTGGGGCTTTGTGGCAATATTGGGACTTTGATCTCTCTGAGGCTTAATATCCCTTTGCTTTTATTGCTTCTGGGCATAGAGTCCTTCCTGCTGTGTTTCTCTGATTACTCTGGAAAGCTGTCCTTTTGTTTGCCTGTGCTGATACTAGCTTTGCTGATCGACCACCTTTCTGTGGGTTTCTGGTGGAATTTTTGTACAGTACTGTTGTCAAAGAAGTCACAGTCATTTCTTAATGAATTTCTTGACCATTATTCAATGCAAATATCAGATTCTTACTAGTGTAGGTAAGTGGACTCTGGGTGATCTGCTTCCTGTTCTGGCAGCCATCTTAGCTGGGAGTCTAGGTCAATTTTTTTTAACTCAGAGAAAGATTAAATTAATGTTTGGTAAATATTTTTGATAGGTAAATATCTGATTACATTTTGATGGTGTTATATGAAGAAGTAAATAAAATGTCAGGCAATTCTTGAACAATGTCCTACTACTACTAGTTTAAATAAAAGTAAAAATTACCCAAGTTGCCTAACTTTGCCACATTGTTATTAAATAAAAACAATAAATCATTATATTACTAACTAAATTCTCTAAGTAGCAAATGAAAATATTCTTATAGGACTTTTATTTCTGTCTTATTTTGTTAGGTATAATAAGGATGACTCTCTCTCTTATTGGAACCCCTATTGGATGCTGCCCTCTGATGTTTGTGGAATGAACTGCTTTTGGGAAGCCACTTTTAGGTAGGAACTTATTATTTAAGTAGTAGCTCAGAGTAGGTAAGAGCAGATCATAAAAACCAGGACTATGGAAGGAAATTATTTTTATAGTTTCTTCCCCCAGTAACTTAATGTTTTTTTTTTTGAAATACAGTTAATAATTTTTCTGGTTTAGCTATCTCCATTCTCTTTTTTTCTTTGCTCTTTAAATTCAGCAAATACTCAGTTTCTATTATGTATGAAAGATGAGAAGTACTGGGGTTACGTTAATGTAACAAAAGGCTTATTAAAATTGGGGGTTTTTGTATGTTATTTTTGTTATTTAATTAATAGTGTTTACCATGTGTAAAATATTCTGCTGAATTCTCTTTCAAATAATACTAGAAAAACAGATCCTAGGCTTTAGGAATTTATAATCTGAGGTGACACAGATATGAAATATATGATGATGTAAATATGTAACAATTATCTCTGTTTTTAAGATGACTGACTGTTAAGACAGTCAGACTTTTCCCTGTTCTTCCCTTTTGGGATGCTAAGACTATCAAGTCTCCCTTTTGTTTGAGTGGGTGGGAAACCTTTTTGCTGTCTTTGTCTTGGAATATTTCTCAGCTATTTCTCAGCATTAAGACAATCAGGAGTCGTTGACTTGTATATGATGTGATACTGGGGATGGGGAACTTTCACACACCCAGCCTGGGTGAGGTCAGAACCCTCAGGGCTCCGAACAGGATATAATTGAGGGGAGCTTGGAGTTTGACTTTTGGGGCACTCTCATGGAAGGAGTGTTGAGACTCTGGGCAAGCCATAACTGCCCTGCCCCAGCTTGCCCTGCCCCGGCTTTCCTAACCCAGACCTGTTGGTTCTTCTCTGGTAACTATGTATTGACATTTGATGAGACAAGGTCTGTCTGTTGATGTTTGTAATTTCTGTTCGTATTTGCCTTGAAGTTCAAGGGGCTGATCTTTTTCCCCTCAACTGAGTGATTGGTATATGTATGTTTAATTAAACTGATGTTGTTAACCCCTTAAACATGCAGCAGCTACAGCAGCTGCTAGCAGATTGTTGCTACACTGACTTTTGCATTTTTCATATTTCCTCAGCCACTGTCCTAGAATCCACTGCTTTGTCATTCCTAACTGATAAATCTTCATGCCTAACACCCCATCTCCATTCTGATTTTTCTCTTCCTTTTCTGAAGCCCCAAAATCCATCTGTAGGCTACAAGTGAAAAATGAGACATATATGGAATCTTTTTTTGCTTGTTTGTTTTTTTTTTTTTTTTTTTTTTTTTTTAATTGATTTTTGGCGGGGAGGAGAGGTTACATTTGAGTTCGAAACTGTTACCTTCCTACCCTTCTTCCCAACACTGAACTAGAGAAGGCCAACATTTGACGCAGATATGTACATATACATATATATATGTGTATATATATATATATATATATATGTGTGTGTGTGTGTGTGTGTGTGTGTGTGTGTGTGTGTGTGAAACTGTACATAGTTCCACATATCAGTTTTTTCTTTGGGGTGGATAGCATCTTCCTTCATAGATCTATTGTAGTTGATTTGAATATTCATGTAACTCAGAATTGCTTAATGAGTGAGATAGTGAGAGAATAGTGTGAAGACTTCACAGGGAATACTATATATATATATATGTATGTGTGTATATATATATATATATATATACACATAAATGTTTGAGAATCAATATACAGAGAAAAGGGAAATGGGATAAGTTTTACTCAGCCCCTTAGGAATGCCTTTCTTTCCTCAAGTCCCTGTTCTTTCTTCTGGTTCTGGTTTAAAGATTTACCCAATGAGAATAAGGTCACTGTGACCTGCTTTTCTTTTACTGTAAGAAAAAGGAGAGGGTCTCCCCCTCCCCTTACCTTATTCTTTTTCTTTTTCTTTAGATTTATAGATGCCACCTCAGCAATAACCAGGGAAAGTGGGGGTTAGATTGTCTGTGCTTGGTTTCCCAGTTCCTTGTCTAGCTTTTCAAGTTCAGATTGTAAGCCCGCCTCCCAGCTAATGATGAGGAGGGACAGAGGCAGGTGGGCTTTTCTTGCCTTAGGTGTATATTTATTGTTGCTTTGTTCCTTGTGTTTTGCCTCTTGCTAGCCCTGTTTTGGCAGAGGATGCCCTTTTCTCGTGAGAACTGAATAAAATTTTATTTCTGTTCCCACCTTGAGATGGCTCTTTATTAAAAATTAATTTCTTTTTATAATTGGTGAGGGTTTACACCCCACACATTAGTCATTCATATTTATTCTTTAAACATTATTGTTACTGTGTACAACATTCTCTTGGTTCTCCTTCTTTTACTCTTTATTATTTCATAATTATTTATTATTTCATTATTATTTCAAGTTTTTCCATATTTTCTTAAAATCTACTTGCTCATCATTTCTTACAGTACAGTAGTATTGCATCACAGTCATGTACCACAACTTACTCAGCCATTCCTCAATTGATGGGCATTCCCTCAATTTCCAGTTCCTTGTGCATGGAGTGAGACCACCCACCAGCAATTAATTTAAAAAGTCAGAGGTCTCTCAAATTTAGAAACAGAAAACTTCTTTATTACGATCCTGCGAGAAAGGGTGATCTCTGAACCAATAGACAATCAGTAGGGAGAGGCGGGACCCAGAGGGCAGAACTAAGCTTTATACTCTAATGTAAACAACCTCTGCCCCACCGCTGGCCTTTTACTCTCATTGGTGGAGTCCAGGCTCACAATTTCTTGAGAAATCTAACCCCCGGTACAAGGGACAAGGAAATGCGAATTGAGCCAATAACAATTCTTAAGACTACTTTTATCCTTATCTGGCGAGGAGCCATGCTGAAAGGTCCCCACCCCCATTCATCCCACTTTACTGACAGAAGGACCAAGATCTAGATTCCATGAGAGGGCTTAACCATCCCACTCACTTGCCACCACAAAGAGAGCTACTACAAATATTTTAGAACATAGAGGTTCTTTTCCGCTTTCCCTGATCACCTTGAAACAAAGGCCTGCTGGTGGTATTCCTGGGTCAAAGGATGTACACCATTTTATGACTCTTTGGGCATAATTCCAGATTGCTCTCCAAAATGGCTAGATAAAGTTCACAGTTCTACCAACAATGTATTAGTGCCTCAATTTTTCTACATCTTTTTCAACATTTTATCATTTTCCCCTTCTATTATTTTAACCAATCTGATTGGTATGACGTAGTATCTCTAATTTCTTAAATATCTTAATATCTTCATTTGCATTTCTCTAATCAATATTGTTTTAGGGCATTTTTTCATATAACTATATATCGTTTAGATTTCTTACTTTGAAAACTACCTGTTCATATTCTTTGGCTGTTTATCCCTTTTTTAGAAATTTGTCAAAATTCTCTATATATTTGAGCATGTAAGACTTTTATTTGAGAAACTATCTATAAAATTTCCACCAAATTTTCTGCTTTCTTTCTAACTTTGGCTAGATTGGTTTTATTTGTCCACAACCTTTTTAACTTAAAGTAAAAAAATTAATCATTTTACATCTCACAGTACTCTCTAGCCCTTGCTTATTCATAAAGTTTTCTCCTATCCGTAAATCTGATAGGTAATATGTTCCATATTCTTTGACCATAAATAAAGTACTAAGTGCCAGGTGCTATGCTAAATGCTTTATAATTATTATCTCATTTAGCCCTTATAACAGCCCTAATATAATCTCCATTTTAAAGTCCTGATTTCAAAAGTTCGGTCTTCTGAAGGACATTATTGATAGTGAGATTGGATTAACTTTCTTGCCAACTTTGTTCAGACCCCACCCAGGTAGAGAAGCCATTGTGCTCTCCTTAGGTTTGGATGGGGATAAATTCTTTGAATAGATTGCCCAAGGCTGGGGGTGGTCTGGATATGGGGATAGCCTCTTTTCAACATGCCACTCATTCTAGTATTCATTCTCATATTAATTGTTAACCCATCAGAGTTGATTTCCACCCTGGGGAACACCCCTTTTCCAATAGCCATGTAAGCCATGAACCTGACCTCATGATTGTCTTTGGCATTTGAGAGTGCCACTGGTCCTTTTATTAAAATGCTGGCATTATTAATGAAATGATTAAATTACCCAGAAATTATGTCTCTTGAACTTTTTAAATGCCACACAGTCTACCTTTGAAACTACTCACATTAATGAAATAGTTCTCTCAGAAGTCACTATCAACTTCATAAATGCCAGATCTAGTTACTTTTTTTGTCCCTACCTTTCTTAACATCCTCTGTCCAGAGAGAGAGCCTAGAGGAATGAAGATGTGGGTGGCGTGGGCATCATCCTTAAAAATCAAAGTTCGAAGAGGAACCATCCAGTCAGAGGAAGAAGGGACGTCATGAACGGCATGAAGAGTGAAAGGGCAGCAAATAGGGGAAAAAAAATCTTTTGATTATAGTCACCAAAAAGGGTTTGGTAATAATAATAAAAATAACGATAATAGATAACATTTATATCACTTATAATATCTGGCACTGTGCTAAATGTTTTATGATTATGACTTCATTTGATCCTAACAAAAAGTGAGAGATAGGGGCAATTATTATACCCATTTTACAGGTGAATAAACTGAGGCCAGCAGAGATTAAGTGAATTGCCCAGGCTCAAATCTGAGGCCAGATTTGAACATCCTGGAGTATTCTTTTTTTTTTTTTTTTTTTGGTCAAATCTTTATTGGGTAAGTGGGAAAGATTGGCAGGGTCCAGTTTAGTCTTTCTTGGCAGCAGCCTTCCTCATGGCATCTAGGACGTTTCTGAGCTCCTCTCCTTTTATTGATGAACTTAAGGGCTCTCTTATCCTTAGAGACCTTTAACAATTCCATGGCGCGCCTCTCATAAGGGGCAAATCCACACACTTCCCGGATCATATCTCTCTCAAACTTGGTGTGTTTGTTTAAGCGCCCACGGCGGCGGCAGTGTCGCGGCTTCGAAACGTTTTTGGTAACTTTGTGGCCCTTGTTGAGGCCCACGGCCATGGGGTATCGGATGGCCATGGCTGCGGCGCGCAGCCCCAACGGCAGCCACAGCAGAAGCTCCTGGAGTATTCTTGACAACACAGTGCTCTATCTACTGTACTGCTAGCTTTTAAATATATAAATGATTAAATAACTAAGACATATGCAGGTAGGGGTTTGCTGGGAGGAGAGAGGGGAATGCTAAACAGAAGATTTTAGGGGAGTTGCTTTTGGAGCCTCCATTTTGTGGAGGGGGCCAAGCTGCCCTCCCTTCATTCAGTGGTAGTAGGTCCCCTTTGTTGAGCCTACATATTCATATTTTATGTTTCTAAAAATTAATAATCTTTAATTGTCTTTGAAGAGTTCTCTGATAGCACTTATCAAGGAATCTTGTGTGATATTGATAGAAGTACATGATAGACTCCTTGTTGAAGTACTGTGTTTTGTTGTCACAATTTTTTTATAGTCAATAATCATAATGGGATCTGGTATTCTTTGTGCTTTTCAGTCAATTATGTGATTTTTTTCGGTCTTGGAATACTGTTTGCAAAAGCCTATTTCTCATTTCATTTATATCAGAGATACCATTGATACATGTATAGATCTCATAAAGTTGAGTAAGTAGACATACAGGGGGTAGGGATGACTATTACTAGTCTATTTCGGGGGTAAATGTTTTTATTTTATTTTTCCCATTGCATGTGAAAACAATTTTTTAGCATTTGTTTTTTAAAATTTTGAATTCCAGATTCTCCCTCCCTTCACCCCTCCGTGAGAAGACAAGCAATTTTATACATATTATACTTATGCAGTTATGCAAAGCATTATTTCCTTATTAGCCATGTTGGGAAAGAAAACAGACAAAAATGAACAAACAAGCCAAATAAAGAAAGGAAAAAAATAAGTATGTTTTAATCTGCATTCAGAGTCCATCAGTTTTTTCTCTGGAGGTGGATAGCATTTTATATCCTAAGTGCTTAAGAATTGTTTTGGATCATTGTATTGCTGAGAATACCTAAGACATTCATGGTTGATCATCATACAGTATTGCTGCTACTCTGTGCATTGTTCTCCTGGCTCTCCTCACTTTACTTTGCATCAGTTCATATAAGTCTTCCCAGGTATTTCTGAAACTACCCTCCTTGCCATGTCTTATAGTACAATAATATTCCATCATAGTCACATACCACAATTTGTTCAGCCATTCCCCAATTGATGGGCATCTCTTCAATTTCCAGTTCATTGCCACCACAAAAAGAGCTGCTATAAATAATTTTTTACATGTAGGTCCCTTCTACCCCCTCCCTTTTTTAAAATCTCTTTGGGATATAGACCTAGCAGTGGGATTGCTGGATCAAAGGGCATGCACAGTTTGATAGCCCTTTGGGCATCATTCCAAATTACTCTTCAGAATGGTTGGATCAGTTCATAATTCCACCTAGAGTGCATTATTAAGACTGTCCACATTTTTCCACATCCCCTCCAACATTTATCATTTTCGTTTTCTGTCATATTAGTCAATTTGATAGGTGCAAGGTGGTACCTCAGAGTTGTTTCAATTTGCATTGCTCTACTCAATAGTGATTTAGAGCATTTGACTATAGATAACTGATTTTTTCTTCTGAAAACTGCCTGTTCTTATCCTTTGGCCATTTATCAATTGAGGAATGATTCATTTTTTTAAAAATTTGACTCAGTTCTGAATATATTTGCGAGATGAGGCCTTTATCAGAGAAACTCATTTTAAAATTTTTTCTTCCAGTTTTTTGCTTCCCTTGTGATATTGACTGCATTGGTTTTGTTTGTGCAAAAATTTTAATTTAATGTAATCAAGATAATCCTTTTTATTTGCCATAATTCTCTGTCTCTTGTTTGTTCATAAATTCTTCCCTTAGCCATAGATCTGACAGATAAACTATTCCATGCTCCCCACATTTTCTTAAGATACCACCCTTTATGTCTAAATCATCTACCCATTTTGACCTTGTATATGGTGTGAAATGTTGGTCTGTACCTAGTTTCTGCCAAACCACTTTCCAGTTTTCCCAGCAGTCTTTATCAGATAATTAATTCTTGTCCCATATTTGAGCTTATCAAACACTAGATTTCTGTGGTCATTTACTACTGTGTATTGTGTACCTCATCTATTTCACTAACTGACCATTCTTTTTCTTAGCCTGTACCAGATTGTTTTGCTAATTACCACTTTATAATACAGTTTGAGATCTGATATAGTTAGGCCACATTACTTTGCATTTTTCCCCCAATAGTTCCCTTGATATTCTTGACCTTTTGTTCTTCCAGATGAGTTTTGTTATTCTTTTTTTTCTAGCTCTATAAAATAATTTTTGATAGTTTTCTTGTGATGGCACCAAATAAGCAAATTGATTTTAGTAGAATTTTCATTTTTACCATATTGGCTCGACCTATTCATGGGCAAGCAATATTTTTCTGTTTGTTTTGATCTGACTTTATTTGTATAAAAAATGTTTTATAATTGTGTACTTATAATTCCTGGGTTTGTCTTGGCAGGTAAATTCCCAAATATTTTATATTGTTTACAGTTATTTTAAAAGGAATTTCTCCTTCTATCTCTTGCTGCTGGACTTGGTTGGTAATATATAGATATGCTGATGATTTATGTGGGTATATTATGCAACTTTATGATTTTGTTAATTATTTCAATGAGTTATTTAGTTGATCCTCTAGGAATCTCTAAGTATACCATCATATCATCTGCAAAGAGTAATTGTTTCGTTTCCTCATTGCCTATTTTAATTCCTTCAGTTTCTTTTTCTTCTCTTATTTCTTGTTGCTATAGCTAGCATTTCTAACACAATATTGAATAATAGTGTGAATGATGGGCATCTTTTTTTGTTCGTTTGTTTTTTTGGCAGGGTAATTGGGATTAAGTGACTTGCCCAAGGTCACACAACTAGTACATGTGTCAAGTATCTGAGGCCGGATTTGAACTCGGGTCCTCCTGACTCCACGGCCGATGTTCTACTCACTGCGCCACCTAGCTCCCCCCCATGGGCATCCTTGCTTCACCCCTGAACTTATTGAGAAGGCTTTTAGCTTATCTCCATTACAGATAATACTTGCTGATGGTTTTAGGTAGATACTACTTATCACTTTAAGGAAAGCTCCTTTTGTTCATGCGTTTTTTAGCGTTTTTAATAGGAATGTAGGTTGTATTTTGTCAAAAGCTTTTTCTGCACTTAGTGAGATAATCATAGGATTTTTGTTGGCTTTGTTATTGATATGGTTTCCTAATACTGAACTAGTGCTGCATTCCTGATATAAATCCTACCTGGTCATAGTGTATTATTTTCATGATAAATTGCTGTAATCTTTTCGCTAATATTTTACTTAAAATTTTTGCACCTGTATTTACTAGGGAAATTGGTCTATAAATTTTCTTTCTCTCTTTTGACTCTCCCTAATTTAGTACCAGTACCATATGTGTATCATTTAAAAAAGAATTTGGTAGGACTATTTTATCACCTATTTTCCCAAATAGTCTATATAGTATTGGAATTAATTGTTCTTTAAATGTTTGATAGAATTCACCTATAAATCCATCTGGTCCTGGAGATTTTTTCCTAGGTAGTTCATTGGTGGCTTGTTCAATTTCTTTTTCTGAGTTGGGTTATTTAAGTATTTTACTACTTCTTCTGTTAATCTGGGCAATTTATATTTTTGTAAATATTCATCCATTTCACTGAGATTGTCAAATTTATTGGGATACAGTTGGGCAAAATAGTTTCTAATTATTGTTTTAGTTTCCTGTTCATTGCTGGTGAATTCTTCCTTTTCATTTTTGATACTGGTAATTTGGTTTTCTTTTTTTTTCCATCAAATTAATCAAAGGTTTCTCTATTTTATTCGTTGATATATGTAAAGATTTAAGCTTTGGGGATAAGAATTCATTATTTGTTAAAAATTGTTGGGAAAGCTGGAAAGCAATCTGACAGAAATTTGGTATAGGCTAATATTTTACACCATTTACCAAGATAAGGTCAAAATGAATACATGATCAAATATAAAGGGAGATACTATAAGAAAATTAGAAGACCATATTACCTATCAGACTATGGATAAGAGAAGAATTTATGAATAAACAAGAGATAGCATTGTGAGATGTACAATGGAAATTTTGATTACATTAAATTAAAAAGGTTTTGGACAAATAAAACCAATGTAGCCAAGATTAGAAGGAAAGCAGAAAATTAGGAGAAATTTTTATAGACAGTTTTTCAGATAAAAGACTCAAAAATTATAGAAGGGGAAAATGACAAATGTTGGAGAGGCTATGGAAAATTTGGGACACTAATTCATTGTTGGTAGAACTGTGAACTTATCCAACCATTTTGGAAAACCATCTGGAATTATGCCCAGAGTTATAAAACTGTTTATATCCTTTGACCCAGCAATACCAGTATTAGGTCTTTTCCCCAAGGTGTTTTGGGGAAAAGGAAAAGACCTTATATGTTCTAATTAACAGCTTTCTTAGTGGTGACAAAGAACTAGAAATTGAGGGAATGCTTGTTAATTGGGGAATGGCTAAACAGGTTGTGGTATATGATTGTGATGGAATGCTACTGTGTTATAAAATATGATGAGCTGGTTGATTTTTAGAATAACCTAGAAAGACTTGTATGAAATAATGAAAAATGAATGAGCTGAACCAAGGGAATGTCGTACACAGTTATAGTAATATTGTTTTAAGAACAGCCTTGAACAGCTGTCATTTTGAGTATCATAAATGCTCAAATCAAGTACAAAAGGACCTATGAAGGATGATGTGATCCAGAGAAAGAACTAATAACAGAAGAATGTATAGTATGGTTTTATACACACACAAACACACACACACACACATTTGTGTCTTAATGGTAGCCTTCTCTAGGGCTGGGTGGGGGGAGAGGGATAAAAATATAATAAAAAAAAACACAGCAGAAAAAAAAAAACTTGGAAGGAAGCACAGAAAAGCATGGTAGCTTTGAAAACAATGTGTAGTATTACATTTTTTAAAAAAATAAACAGTCTGATGTAGAACTTCATGGTTTTAATATTGAATCCTCTTTTTATATTGTGCTGTGTATTTGGAAATTTTCTTTTTTTGTTTTTGTTTTTTGTATTTAAGTTCAAAATTAATAAAAATTTTAGAAAAAAATTTGTATAAATCAAAAAAATTGACCAAGAAAGCCTACTCAGGATGAAGAAGGTAGAAACATAACTACCTTATCAGAAGCCGGTTTTAACTAGAATTGAGTGCTTAATCTCTTCCAGGAATTCTTGTTTAATTTTTTTCTTAATCTTTTTTGTTGCATTTTAAGTTACAGGTTGTCTTCTTCCCTCCCAATCCCACATTAGAGATTTCCAACATTAGATGTAGCTATATATGTGGAACCATACGTATATGTAGTACATATGTCCATCTATCCTTTCTTTCTCTAGATGTGGATAGTATCTTCCCTCTTAAGTTCTTCAGAGTTGATATGTATGATCTTATTACTCAGAATAGCTCAGTCATTCATAGAGAAGAACTAAAAAATTACTTTCAAAGTAGAATGAGTGGTAGAGGAAAACTTACATAAAGATATGAAAACAAAGGGAAAAAATTATGAAAGGACAATTAACAGCTTGGTAAAAGAGGTGCCAAAATACTAAAAAAGACAATAACTTAAAAACCAGAGTTGACCAAATGGAAAAATACATATAAAAATTCACTGAAGAAAATAACTCCTTAAAAAGTAGAGTAGGTCAAATATAAAAAATAATTGTTGGATTACCTGAAAGCTGTGATCATAGAAAGATCCTAGGGATCATATTTCAAGAAATTATTAAGAAAAACTGCCTCAATATTCTAGAACCAGGAGGTAAAACAGAAATGGAAAGAATCCACTGATCACCTCCTGAAACAGATCCAGAATTAAATTCCCAGAAATTTTATAGCTGAATTCCAGAGCTCCAGGTCAAAGAGAAAATACTACAAGCAACAAAAAAGGATCAATTCAGATATTGTAGGGCCACAATCAGGATCACACAAAATTTAGCAGATACCATTTTAAAGGAGCAGAAGGCTTAAATGTGATAGTTCATAAGGCAAAGGATCTAGGATTACAATCAAAAATAATCTACCCAGCAAAGCTGAGTATAATCTTTCAGGGAAAAATGGGCTTGGGGGTAGCTGGGTGTCATGGTGCTGAGCTTAGAGTCAGAAAGACTCATCTTCATGAGTTAAAATCCAGTCTGACACTTACTAGATCTGTGACCCTGGACAAGTCACTTAACCCTGTTTGCCTCAGTTCCTCATCTGCAAAATGAGCTGGAGAAGGAAATGGCAGACGATTCTAGTGTCTTTGCCAAGAAAACCCCAAAGAAGGTCATGAAGAGTCAGACATAACTGAAGGATTGAGGATTTTCAAGCATTCTTACTGGGTTTACAAGTGAATGCTACCAAACATTTAAAGAACAATTAATTCAAATGCTGTATAAACTATTGGAAAAAATGATAGAGTCCTACCAAATTCCTTCTGTGACATAAATATGGTTTTGATGCCTAAACCAGGGAGAACAATGACAAAGAAAATCATAGACCAATTTTCCTAATGAATATTTATGCAGAAATTTCAAAGAAAATACTGGCAAGGAGATTACAGCAATATACCACCAAGATCATACACTCTGACCAAATGGGATTCATACCAGTAATGTAGGGCTGGTTCAATATTAGGAAAACTAACAGCATAATTGACTATAACAAAAAAAACCCATATAATTATCTCAATAGGTAAAGAGAAAACTTTTGACAAAATGTTGACAAACTATTAAAAATACTAGAAAGCATAGGAATCAATGGAACTTTTCTCAGTCTAAAACTAAGAACAAGCATTGTCTGTACTGGGGATAAATTAGAAGTCTTCCCAGTAACATTAGGGGTGGAGCAAGGATGTCCAATATCATCACTATTGTTCAATACTATATTAGAAATGCTACTATAGCAATAAGACAAGGAAAAATAACTGGAGAAATAAAACTAAGCAATAAGGAAGTAAAACTATCAGTCTTCACAAATGATATGATGTATAATACCTAGAGAACCCCAGAGAATCAACTTAAAACTAGTTGAGACAATTAGCAACTTGATTTGATGCTTTGTAGTATAGTTTGAAATCTGGTACTGTTTGGCCCCCCGTTCACTTTCATTCATTACTTCCATTGAGATTATTGGCCTCTTATTTCTCCAAATGAATCACATTTTTTCTAGCTCTATAAAGTAATCCTTTAATATTTTTATTGATATATCACTGAATAAACTAATTCAGGCATTGTCATTTTTATTATATTGGCTCATTGTGGGAATGAGCAATTCATACACCTAATTATCTGGGTTTGTTTTTATTTCTTTAATGATATTATGTAGTTGTATTCATATGTGTCTATATGTCTTAGTATAGATTCCACAATATTTTATAGATTTGATAGTTATTTTGAATAGAATTCCTCTATATCTTCTTGCTTTAGTTTTCAAGACCATATTTTTACCATAGAATTAGTGGTGTGGGATTCTTTGTTTCCTCATTTTGCACAAAGCTTATGTGATATTGAAATTAATGGTTCTTTAGGAGCAGCTTATAGTGGAATGGATGGAGTGCTGGGCTTGGAATCAGGAAGATTTGAGTTCAAATCCAGCCTCAGACACTTACTAGCTGTCTGATCCTGGACAAGTCAATTAACCTCTGTTTGCTTCAGTTTCCTCAACTGTAAAATTAAGGTAATAGAAGCTTTCTTGAAGGATTGTTGTTAGGATGAAATGAGATATTGTTTTTAAAAGCACTCAGCACAATGCCTGGCATATAGAAGACACATATTCCCTTCCCATACCTTTATGTAGAGGGTTTGGCCTCAGTGAGAAGGATCACTTTTTTTTCTTAATCAGAGATTTGAGATAATGTCAGTAATATAAAGGAAATATATATAAAGAAAACTGATCTTACTTTAAATTTTCATGCTTCAATTTCGGATGCAAGCAATGTTTATATTTGATTCGGGGTGTACATGTAATTGAATAGTATTGTTTTTAAGTGTATGGAGCAATATAGCTAAATTTTGTAACAGGGCATATTTCTGATTATACCACCTTTCCTCACTCAGTCTTTCCTTGTAACAAAGCAAAACAGTTAATAAAAAATGCCCATATATGACCAAATGTAGAAAGTTTTGTAGTTGTTGTGTAATACAAGGAAAATTAGGAACCCCTGAGTAACCCCTAGCTACTGACAAGCCCCCCCAGAAAGAATGGATTCAGATATCTTTGGTATTTAGCAAACCCCCTGGGACTCCATGGCTCCTTCCTGAAATGTCAATAGATAGGACCATCCCACTGAGAGATAACCTGGCAGATCCTGTCTAGCAGATATCCCTGAAACTCCTTGGTTCCTTCCTGGAATGTCAATAGATAGGACCATCCCACTAAGAGATAACTTGATAGACCCTTCCTGGGAGATATCCCTGGGACTCTGTGACTCCACCAAGGAATGTAAATGAGATTATCCCACTAGTACGATAACCTGACTGAATCTTTTGATCAGCCAGGACCTTTGTTCCTCTTCCCCCCTACTCTGTACCCCCATATCCTATATAAGCCAAGCCATCACCCCAACACATTTGCCATTGATTTGTGGTGCCGTACCCCGATGGCCGCCGGCTAATAAATTCTCCACTTAAAACTTATACTCTGTGGTGTGTCTCGCTCGCTTCTGGTACAACAGTTGTTCCCTTCCCTCTCTGCTGGGAGGAAAGAAGTATGTTTCACCATTTATTCTCTAGGACCAAGATTGGTTATTGCAATTAATCAGTGTTCAGCTGCATAAAGTCATAGAATTATAGATGTAGAACAAGAAGAGACATCAAAAGCCATCTAATCCAAACCCCTCATTTTACAAATGAAGATACCGAGGCACATAGGATAAGTGATTTGCCCAAAGTCACATAGGTAATAAGCGGTAGAATCAGGAGTTAAGTCTAGGTCCTTGACTCCAGGTCTTGAACCCTGTCCACTGTACTACATTGCCTTTTAGTTTTGTTTACATTATTGTAGTTATTGTGTATATTCTTCTGGCTCTGTTTTCTTTGTTTTTGCATTAACTCATAATCTTAAATTCTTCTGATTTTGTCTTTCACTTTCAGTTGTGTGGGTTGTGGTTGTGGTAGGACCATGACATCAGGAAGATTATGCCATGACTGGCAAATGAATTGGATTTAAGTGAGGGAGGGCTGTGCAAAGTCACCAGCCTCACTTTCTCCAATGGAGACATCTGGGTCCAGTGACTGATGTAGGTCAGGACAACTGGAGATGGCCTACAAGGCAGTGGGAGACCTCAGCCTGTTTAAGGTCTTTTAAGTTAAATTCTCACTTTGAGACAATGCCCAACCATTCAGTGATTAGGGCAGTTTAAGAAGTGAATGAGGGGGATGGCCTCTTTAATGCAAAAAAAAAAAAAAATCAAACTGGGAGGGGAAGACCCTTAGGGTTTCTGGCCATAAGAGAAACAATTACTATTTACATTAACTCTGAACCCAAACTTTTAAGTTAAATTCTTACTGACTGAGGCAGTGCCAATTTCAGTTTGGCAAATCAACTCCTCTCCACTTCTTTTCTCTGCTCTCCTCTCTCTACATGAGGTATCATGAAAGAAAGGTAAATTTTGAAGTCTGAAGCCTACCTAGATATCTTGGGTTTTACTGGCTACATTTCTTTCTTAAAGACCATGCCTTAAACCCAATTCACTCTGGTTCTCATGGATTGGCCTACAATAAGTCCCTTCCCAAGCACCATTTAATGGTTATTATTTGGGCCCTGTTGGCTCAGACTGAATATAAATAGTAATTGTTTCTCTTTTGGCCAGAAACCCTGAGGATCTTCCCCTCCCGGTTTGATGGGGTTTTTTTTTTTGGTTTTTGTTTTTTTTTTTTTTTTTTTTTTTTTTTGCATTAAAGAGGCCATCCCTGAATGGGCATTGCCTCAGTCTAAATGAAAACTTAGAACTTACCTTAAACAGGCTAAGGTCTCCCACTGCCTTGTAGGCCATCTCCAGTTGTCCTGACCTATATCTGGCCATTGGACCCAGATGTCTCCATAGGTGAAAGTGAGGCTGGTGACTTTGCACAGCCCTCCCTCACTTAAATGCAATTCATTTGAAAGTCATAGCATCATCTTCTTGATGTAATGGTCTTCTTTGAGAAGGACAAACCATGATGGCTAAGTAGTCAATTTCAGTGATGTTTCATTGTTTATTATGGAGTAATTCATATGCTAAATTATGCTAATATTCTAAAGCTATATTGAAAGTTTTACAACTTAAAATGTTCTCTTTATCATTAGGTATAAACTGATGAAAACACAGTCCTCTGAGACAATGCACCTAGCCGTGGTAGCCTGTGGTGAACGACTGGAGGAGACTGTAACTATGATAAAATCAGCTATTATTTTCAGCATCCAACCTCTTCAGTTTCACATTTTTGCTGAAGATCAATTGCACCACAGCTTCACAAACATAGTAGGTATTTGGGACAGGATTATTTTATTACATACATATAGTAAATATGTTGGTATAAAGAATAGTTGAAGCTTTTTAGATAGTAATGCTATGTTAGTGATACTACATTGCATTTAATAGCAAGTGCTTAATAAGTACATGATGGTTGGTTTATGAGCACTGAATTAAAACTTATTGAAAAGTAGAAGTTTATCTGAGAAAAAAATTTTGATCACATGTTGTTGTTGAATCATAGAGTTGAAAACTTCGGAGACTAGAGAAAGCCAAATTAAAAATAGTTAAACAGAGTATAACTTTATTATTTAAGACATTATCAAATTAGATGAACAAGAATTGTCTAGGAGAAATCCTTTAAAATTATGTTTTAATGTAACAAATAATAATTGTTTATAATTAGGATAATATAAAAGGAAATGTGTAAAATTCCTAATGATGCCAGAAAACAATGTTTTTTCATTATTTATATTAAATTTATGAAATACTTTTTGCATTGACAGCTTGCATTTTTTTGTGAAGAAAAATATTTTGCTTAGCAAAAGTAAAGCCAAATTATGAACTAATAGAATCTGGATTGCTGAGGTTTTACATTTTAAATTTCTTACATCAGAGCTTCCCATTTCCATTTCTCTATAGTTTTTTATGAACTTTTCTTTCAGAATGTTAATCGAAGGATTTTAGGTTTTTATACATTAAAGCTGAGCATTTTAGGTTTTTATAAAATAAACCATAAAGCTAAGTGTCAAGAAATAGGCTGGAAAAATGAGCAACCAACAACAACAAAACTTGACCATGAAAAGCTACTATTGGTTGCAGGGAAGACTGCCATAAACTCAGAAATCAAAATGCCTACATGCAAAGCCTCAAAAAAAAAAAGTCCCAATTGGATAGAAGCCCAGGAAGAAAGAGATGAGAGTGGTAGAGGAAAAAATGGGAAAAGAAATGTGATGCAAGAAAATTATGAAAAGAGAATTAACACTTGGTAAAAAGAGATTAAAAAAAATCTGAAGATAACATCTTAAAAAACAGAATTGCCTAATGATAAAAGAGGTACAAAAATTCACTGAAGAAAAGAGCTCCTTAAAAAGTAGAATTGCCAATAGACAAACAGGTACAAAAAGTTCACTGAAGAACACAATTCCTTTAAAATGAGAATTGGACCAAGTGGAATGAAAAAATAGAAGAAAATGTGAAATATCTCATTGGAAAAACAAATGACATGGAAAATAGATCAAGGAGAGAGAATTTAAGAATAATTAGACTACCTGAAAGCTATGATTTTTAAAAAGAGACCTTAGACTTCATACTTAAAGAAATTATAAAGGAAAACTGTCCTAATATCTTAGATCCAGAGGGAAAAATAGAAATTGAAAGAATCCATTTCCTCCTGAAAAAGACCCCCCAAAATGAAAATTCCCAGCAATATTATAGCCAAATTCCAGAGTTCTGAGATCACAGAGAAAATATTGCAAGCATCCAGAAAGAAACAATTCAGATATTGTGAAGCCAAGTCAGAATAATACAAGATCTGCCAGCTTCTACATTAAAGTTTTAGAGGGCTTGAAATGTGATATTCCAGAACGTAAAGGAGCTAAGGATTACAACCGTGAATAACCACTCAGAAAAACTTCAGGGGGAACAAATTGATATTTAATGAAATAGAGGACTTTCAGTCATTTGTAATGAAAAGACCAGAGCTGAATAGAAAATTTGACAAACACATTCTCAAGAGAAGCATAAAAAGATAAACATGAAAAAAAAAACCTTAAGGGCCTTAGCAAGATTAAACTGCTTGCATTCCTATACATAATGCCTAAGAAGAGGTGAGAAAGAAGGATTCACTGAGAAAAGGGGAAAAGAGAGAGTTAGAATGGTGAAAATTTTCTCACCTAAAAGATTAATGTTTCTAAAAGGTTACACCCTCCTTCTCCCTTCTCAGACCACACCCGAGACTAGCTAGAATCCAAACACTACTGCTAACCAAATGGGGTTAAAACTAAACCTTTTCACTTTTTCTTTAATATGATACTGGGAATCCTAGGAAAAAGACTTTCTAGTGATTGCTGTCTGTGCAAGAAAGTGACTTTTTTTTTCTTCTTCTCCAAGTATACTTTGTGTGATAGTAGCAGTATTAGGCTTTGCTTGTCATCTCAGCACTCAGGAGTGAGGCTGCCCTCTGAAAGTTAAAGGAGCAAGAGACTACCTTGATAGTAGTCTCTCTTCTGAGTGGCTTTCATATTAAACCGCAACACATCAAAACCAACCAGACAAAAATATAAAAACCAGACAAACATACTCAACTTCAATACAAGGAGAACATTCATTCTGTATAGAGTTCAAGCCACTTCTTCAGTGCTCTCTAAAAGGGAGAAATAGTGGGGAAAGAGAGTCAATCCAAATCAAAAAGAATAATTTTTAAAGTGGGTGGGTAGATGGGAGGGTGATGACAGGCAATGGTTAAAGACACTCTCACCTCTCACTGGAATTGGTTCAAAGAAAGAAGAACATATATGCACACTCAGTTGAGTATAGAAATCTATATTACCCAACAGGGAAATGGGATTACCCAACAGGGAGATAGGAGAGGAAGAGGATTAGAGAAAGGTGGAGGTTGGGGGAGAATGATAAAAGAGAGGGCAGATTAAAGGAGGTAGGGTCAGAAGCAAAGCAGACTTTTGAGGAAGGACAGGATAAAAAGAAAAAGAAAAGAATAAACAGAAGATAATGGGATGGAGGGAGATTAGTAATTAATAAAAATTAGTAATCATAACCATGAATGTGAATTGGATGGGTTAATCTATAAAATGGAAACAGATAGCATAATGGATTAGAAACCAGAATCCAAGAATATGTTATTTACAAGTGACACGCTTAAAACAGAAAGACATGGTGTTAAAATAAAGGTCTAGAACAGAATCTATTCTGGTTCAGTTGAAGTAAAAAAAAAAAAAGCAGGGATAGCAGTCATGTTCTTGGACAAAGCAGAAGCCAAAATAGACCTAATTAACAGATAATCAGGGAAACTGCATTTTGCTAAAAAAAAAAATACCATCTGTAATTTCTCTGTTAAAGGCCTCATTTCTCAAATATATAAGGAACTGAGTAAAATTTATAAAAACAAGAGCTATTCTTTAATTGGTAAATGGTTGAAGGGTATCCTCTTCTGAGGATATCCGAACTGAAGGCAGTTTTCAGAAGAACAAATCTTCCTATAGATCATATGAAAGCTACCTATAATCATATGAAAAAATTCACTGAGTCACAAATGATAAGAGAAATGCAAATTAAAAGAATTCTGAGGTACCACCTGTAGCAACAATGTGTCTAGCAGCTGCTGTAGGGTTGTGTAAGACCAATAACACCAGCATACAGAAGGACTGCCAACACAGGTTCTTTGATCTGCTTTTCTAGGGAAAGTAACTTTAAGGGGTTAATAATCTCAGTTTAGTCAAGCATACATATATCATTCACTTAGTTCAGGGGGAAAAGATCAGTCCCCTGAACTTCAAGGCAAATACAAACAAATTACCAACATTAACAGACAGACCTTGTCTGATTCAATTTATAGTTTACCACAGAAGCATCAACATCTTACCTGTCTGGGTTACAAAGCTGGGGAGCAGTTATGGCTTGCTCAGAGTCTCAACACTCCTTCCCTGAGTGTGCCCCAAAAGTCAAATGCCAAGCTTGGATCTTATATACCCATCTCAGGGCCCTGGGGCACTTGATTACCTCAGTGCTGAGAAGCACTCAAACAAAGAACAGTGAAAAATCCTATTTTGCTGACCATTACATTTGAAAAGCAAGAATCATTAAAGACACTTAAGAGAAGAACAGCAAAAATCACCTCCTTGATTACCATTACACCCCCTCATACCTATCATAAATGATAAGTACTGGAAGGGATGAGGGAAAATAGGTACACTAATGAGCTGTTGATGGAATTGTAAACTAGTCCAGCCATTCTGGAGGACAATTTAGAATTATGCTCAAAGGGCTATAAAACTGTGCATAACTTTGACCAAGCAATATGACTGCTAGGATTAGGTCTATCCCCCAAAGAGATCAAAGAAAAATGTAAAGGATCTATGTGTAGCATTTTGTGGTAGCAAAAAATTGGAAATTGAGGGGATGCTCATCAATTGGGGGACAGCTGGACAAGTTGTGACATATGATTATGATGGAGTAATATTGTTCTATAAGCCATGATAATGGGGATGGTTTCAGAAAAACATTGGAAGACTTAAATGAACTAATGTAAAGTGAAGTGATCACAACCAGGAAGATGTTGTAGCAGTAATATTGTAATGATTAACAACTTTGAAAGACTTAGCTACTCTGATCAATACAGTGATGTAAGACAGTTCCAAAGGACTTGATGATGAAAAAATGCTATCCACTCCAGAGTGGCAAATTATTATTTTTGAGTTAAATGAAATTTTGTATTGCCATAATAATGATTATTTGTCATTTATTATTAGGTATTCATGATGATAATTCTTTCAGGACACTGGATCAGTATACTAATTGGTACCATAGTGTTCTGAAAAATCGCGAATTTACCTAAAAGGCAACAAGTTTAGTTAGTTACAGGATTGGACCCAGTAACACTTGGAACTTTTATAGTATTTTTTCCTTCACTGTGCCAGGGAACTCAAAATGATTCTCAAAATATGTAAGACTAAAAAATGTAAAAATATATTGTCACTATCTAGTGCCTGTGCTTAAATTCCTTGTGGATTCTAATTAATGCACTATTATGGAATTAATAGAATAAGTTTATGATTGTCCATGTTGCTGACCTGACCAGTTGAAATTTTAATTGCATCAGTAGAGAATAGAATTGATATGGGCGTATTTGGCCAGCTGAATGATATAATACAAATTGGTTTAGGTGGAATTTCACCAATTATAACTCTTTTAATTGGCACTTTGTATCTCTACAGAGTTAATTATTATTCATTATGATTATCTTCAATACTAAGAGGCACTTGGGGTGTTTTTACAATTAGTCAAGAAAAATTGTTTGCAATTTCTATAATTATGGTAACATGTTAATTATATATTGAAATACCCTCTCTCCTTTCCAACTACATACCTGAGTATGTATCTGAGGTCAGATTTTCTTCATATACTTCAATCAAAACAACTTAATCCAACTGATTGAATGATGAAACAGATATGAAAATCTTGCTATCTTCTATTTATCAGGAAATTAAAGAGACTCATTAAAATATATTAAAAAATGCCAATCTTCTCACTCTTTTTTTTGTTTTGATATAGTTATTTTTCATTAAAATGTTATTTATGCTAACATGTAGAGGGTTTGTTATTATTTTAAATGAATTAACAAATATTTTAAATTTTAATAAAAGATTCTTTTATAAGAAACCGCAAGATTGCAGTATAGTCTTGCATTAGTCTATCCACTGCCTAGTTGTATAAGTCGTAGGTGTCAAACTCAGGGCCTGTGGGCCAATATGTGGCCCTCAGCGGTCTGTTTCTATTTAAGTTTGACACCACTGATGTGAGTGCTAACCCTTAAGTGCAGATCTAACCATGTCACTCCCTTTTTCAATAAACTCTAATACTCTTGTTTACTTACAGGCTTAACTAAAAACATCTCTTTTTATAGTTAGCATTTAAAACCCTTCACAACCTGGCACAATTCATTTTTCCAGCCTTATTATACTTTTCTCCTTTCCTCACAGTCTAGCCAAACTCACCTTTTTCCTGGTACTACACACAATTCTACATTTCCCATCTCGATGTTTTTGCACTGGCTGTTCTTCATGCCTGGATTGAACTTCTTAATCACCATCTGTTAGATGAAATCTTTTCTGGTATCTCCAGCTGCCAGTTCCCTTCTCACAATCATCTTTTAATTTATGTCGCATGTACTTATGTTTTTATGAGTTGTCTCTGCCTGCCCCCCAATAGAATGTAAACTCTTTGAGAGGTCATGGATAGTTTCAATTTTGTCTTTATATCCCTTACACCTAGTATAATGCCTTGTTTGCACTTGGTGCTTAATAAAAGTTTGCTAATTGATTGTGTTCAGAATAGTTTATCTTAAGTATATCTTACCGTATTCTTATTCTTCAGAAATTGGTGATTTTCTTTTTTACCACTTCTAAATGGATATTGAGTATGAACTTATTTTATGACATCAAAAATTACATACTTAAGAAAGCATCTGCTTAAATTCTTCATTAATGTCTTATGGATAGTATAACATTAAAAAACTGAATAAAAACAAGCAATAGAGAGTTATAATCTAATTTCTGCCAAATAACACAACATAAATGATACAGTTTTTATTTTTAAAATTACCTCTCTAGTTCCTTTAAAAGTATAGATTCATTTGAGGAGGTTTGATATTGAACTGTTTTACTTTTGTCTTTATGTTTCCCGTGTCTAGCATAGTGTATTGTATATACTTGGTGCTTGATAAATGCTTGTTGATTCATTGATCTGATTAAAAAAAAAGCAGAGGACTAAACTATTTTTTCCCCTTTGTTGTTTTTATCTTAGCTCAATGGCTGGAAATTTCTACAGACATTTAATTATACTATCTATCCAATAACTTTTCCAACTGAGAATGCAGCAGAATGGAAAAAACTATTTAAACCATGTGCTTCACAGAGATTGTTTTTACCAGTAAGTTCTTAAAAGAGACAATGCCAGAAAGCTATTCATGAGCAGTTTTTTTGATCAAAGCATATTTTTCATTGTATTCAGTATCAGAAATTAGGTCCATGTGAGTAGACCACAGTATAATTAACACTAGAGAATTGCATAGGAGAAGCTTACCTGGCCTCAGTTTATTCATTTGTAGAAGGAGGGAGTTGAACTTAGATAGCTTCTAAAGGTCTCTTTCAGTTCTTCTAGCCACATATTTGTGATCCTGTGATCTTAAGCAGAATAAAGGATATCACTGAGTGATGTTTTGTTTAGTGAAAGCAACAGGCCCTGGGTAGTCATGCATACCTGTAATCTCTACTCGTGGGGAAACTGAGGCTGGCGGATCTCTTGCATTCAGGAGTTCTGATCTGGAGGCTAAGTCAGTCAGTTGGCCTCACTACGTTTGACATTAATATGGTGAGTCCCCAAGAACAGGTTGCCTAAGGAGGGGTCATCTGGCCTTGGTCAGAAATAGTCCATGTATTGTGTGGACCAGGTATTGAGTGGGACCTGTCCCTTGAGAAGCTCCTGCACTTCCAGCCTGAGTGAGACAAGGAGATCTAATCTTTGAAAAGAAAAGAAAAAAATAGAAAGCAAAGGATAGCATATGTACTTCATTTGGTCTCTGTACCATGTAAAAAGAGACATAGAGGAAAGCATCCAGCATGTTGACTGTGGATAATTTGAGGGAGAACACGGATTAGAGTTGACTATGGCTAGGCATTGGTGGTTTGCCATATGCACCAAATACTGAAGTAGTAAAAGTTTAAGAAAGTTGGTACCTCAGGAAAGCCAACCTTAGGTCTTAGGGTCAAGAAAAGAAAGTGCTTTTCATATTGACATGGAAAATAGGGTTACCATACACATACATACACATAAGTCTGTGGGTGTGTGTGTGTGTGTGTGTGTGTGTGTGCGCGCGCGCGCGCCTCTGTGTGTGTGTGTGTGTGTGTACATAAAATAAGAAAGAAATTCCATTTCTTTCTGATTCCTAGCTAAAAGTATTAACACAGTAAACATGTTAGGACCAAAGTCTATTCCACTTGACAAAATATGACTAACAAGTTGGCCTACCTAGTCTTGATCTTTCTCATCCCTTTTCAGACTTCTTACTATACCCTCCCTTTTCCCATTCATCAAGGGGAATAGCAAAAGGCTTACTCAAAGTTTTAAGAAGTGTTTTATTGCAAAGTGATTGGCATGAATTCACTTAACTTTATACTAAATTTGTTATAACTTCTATTCTTTGTATTACTCTAAAATTGGCTTGAATTAATTCTTTTCTGTCACATCTTTTCCCTCCCCCACTTTTTAATAGTTCATTTGGTTCTTGTGTAGTATAAAATTCTTTTACTGATGTAATCTATTTCATGTCCTAAAGATAACCTGTATCAAGAATATCGTTTCTTAAAAGTTGCTCTGGCCTTATTTAACCAGAGTTCGGTGTAAAATAATCTATACTTTCCTGAATGATAGCCCTTGGATAAAGTTCCTTTAGTTTTCAGATAAGGAGTTGAAAAGTACCGATCTTTGGAAAAAAACATTCTATCAAAGGGACTCCAGAAGTGCTGAAGTGATTCTTTTAATTTCTGATTGCTGTCTCTTCAGCCTTAAACTTTAAGCTGTTTGTTTCCAGTTGATTGAGTAGGTAACAATCTTTAAACAAACACTTAGCAATATATCATTGCTTAAAAATGGAATTTTTAAAATAAAATCAAAATGAAAATTGGGGTTATAAACAGCTTAGTAAGCCCCCAAACTGCTCCTGCAGCTGTTTTAGGGTTTGGAAAGGGAATTTCCTCACAAGTTGTATGTCAGATACCAATATTCTCATTTTACAGTTGAGGAAATGATTTGTCTTTTAAAGTCTAGAATGTGATGATAGATCAATCTTTGATCTTTATTTTCTAAATTGAATAGTTTATTTTAGTAATTTTAGTGATTTAGTAAATTAGTAGTTTATGGATATTTGAATGAATGATGAATGAATGAAAGAAAAAGCATTTATTAAGCTGAAATAATTTTTCTGAATGGCAAACATTGTGCTCACCTCTAGGAACAGAAATAGAAAAAGCAGAATAGAGTCTGCTTTCAAGGAACTACCTCATACTCTTAGTTGGGGGAGACAATACATGAGAGAAAGTTTAACTGAAGAATGGATAGCAAAGTCCAGAATTCCCAAGGGTGTTTTGATATTGCAGATGATGAGGCCCAGAGGTCCTTGGGTTCACTGGATATCTGGACAGTAGATGATAAAGTCTAATGGTCCTTAATATCACCAGAAGGGATAGAGTTAGTGACTTCCATCTCATCTAACCCCTGTGAGCAGTGAAACTTCCTATATTGGTCCTGAGCAGCGAGGGGGAGAGAGTAATACAGGAAAGCAAAGGGGGAAGATGCCCTGTTTTTTGTGGGTCTTTCTGTAACATCCCAAATGAGTTATAAAGTCTTAATCTGAAAAAAGGATATCAGAGGACCTGAGTTCAGAGTATAACCTTGAAGAAGTTACTTAACCTCGTTGGGCCTCAGTTTCCACATTTGTAAAGTGAGGAGGCTGGACTAATTGGCCTATTCAGAGGTCCTTTCTATTTCTGAATCTATGATACTGCTTATATTTTTTTTTACTATTATCCTCACAAGTTTGGAACACTGATGTAGACAATTGTTAAAATATTTGTTTTCATCGAGAGTTACTACATTTAAAATAAAAAGTTTGTAATATACATATAGTAGGTGGTTAGGATGGAAAAAATCAGATTTTGAAAAAATTAAACTTTTGAGAGGCAAATTTTCATTCTTTTTTGAGCTAGTATAAATGTATAATTGAAATTTATGTGTGATGAAAAGAGTGCAATTTTTTTCCCCAGGCAAAGAGGAATTGTAATTAATTGTTCAAATATCTTTCTTTATAGTTAATCCTGAAAGAAGTTGACTCACTACTATATGTTGACACTGATATTCTTTTTTTACGCCCTGTTGATGATATTTGGTCACTGCTAAAGAAATTTAACTCCACACAAATTGCTGCCATGGCACCAGAGCATGAGGAACCTCGAATTGGTTGGTATAATCGCTTTGCCAGACATCCGTACTATGGAAAAACTGGAATAAATTCTGGAGTTATGTTAATGAACATGACTCGAATGAGAAGGAAATATTTCAAGGTAAATTGGTAATATGAGTAGTTGTTGGAAATGTTAAATTCTTATTTCTTGAAAGTTTGTTTCTAAGGTTTGGGTTTCCTTTTCTTTTAAAATCTTAAGTCAAAAGAACTATTTTAGGGAATGCTTTTAGTGGCGCAAAATCCTATTTGTTCAGGATGTCTAGAGGTGTTTCGATTAATTTAATATTTAATCACAACATATGTGATATGTTATTGATGAGCCATTTTCAGTCATGAACCCATTTGGGGTTTTCTTGGCAGAGATGCTAGAGTGGTTTGCCATTTCCTTCTCCAGTTTATTTTTTAGATGAGGAAACTGAAGCAAATGGGGTTGTGACTTTCCCAGGGTCACACAGCTAGTAAGTGTCTGAAGTCAGATTTGAACTCAGGAAGGTGAGTCTTCCAGACTCCAGGCCTGGCACTCTCTCTACTGTGCCACCTAACCACCCTACATAGGGTATTCAGATAGGCAATTTTCAGAACATTAGAATTCAAAAAAGTAGGTGATACTAATGAGATCAATCATCTGGGAGAGAGGACAGCAATGAAGGTGCTCTGTGAAGGCTTTTCACAACACAGTTCTAAATTGCCTTGAAGGGCTAGTCTGTTCTATGAACTTTTACCGATTTTCTTAGAGCAAGCAAATTCCAACTTACTGTCACCTAATTGATGTCATTCAGAATATGGGGAAAATAACTTTGTTGTACCGTTTCTCTCTGTATCATCTTCAATAATCTCGGTTCCACATTCCTTAGTTCCTGTTTTCCTTTGTCCTTTCTTCTCAATATGTCCTCTGGAAATCTTTACTGTTAACCACCATTTCACCTCGCCAAACAACCCCCCTCTTCCACCCCTGACCCCTTCACACACACACACACACACACACCCTTGACATCTTTTTCCTCCTTCCACTTCCTGGCACTGATTCAAATCTCATTTTCTTCTGTTCTGATCTTTATCTTTGTCATCTAATGGCAGGATAATCTCAAGACACCTTTCTATGGTTGTCTTCTCCATTTCAGCCCTTTTCATTATCTTTGATAACTTCAGTTTTCATACTGATGGCCCTACCATTTGTACTGTGGCTTCATTTCTTCAACCCTCTTTTATCTCTGTTTTATAGGAATAGAGATTTATAACTGTAAGGGGCTTTATAGATATGTAATCCAAACACCTCATTTTAGAGAAATTGAAACCAAGAGCTGCAAAGTAACTTGCCCAGGTAATGAGTAGAAGAACCAGGATTTGTCCGTAGTCACTCTGAATCTAAATCTAATGCTTCCATTCTCCCCCCCTCTCTCCAGCTATACCAGAATATCTTCATCTTAGCTATCCAAGGTGGTCATATTTTGGATTTCAATGTCACGGCAAAACTATTCCATCTTCAAAATTATTAACTCCCAATTTTCCCTCATTGCTCACAATCTCCTGTCCTTTCACTGTTCCACCTTAACTGAATTTCAGAGCTGCCTGCTTTTTAACCTCATTGTAACCTCTAACCCTTCTCTGTTCTACCAGTTCATTATCCCTGTTCTGACTTCATTTCCCTGTTATTTTTTTGCTAATTATGTATTTTTTCATTGAGCAAAACTCTTCTTTCTCTCCCTTTCACCTCAACTCCCCACACCCACTCAATTTAGAATGAAAGAAAAATAAAACCCTTGCTACAAACATGTTTAGTCCAAAACATATGCAAATATATGCAAAAATATGCACAGAAAATATGTCTTATTCTGCACTCTTGGGTCTTTTACTTCTCTAACATGTTCTATCATGAGGCTTTCTGAAATCATGGTTGGTCATTACAGTGATCAAAATTCCTAATTTTTTCTAAGTTATTTATCATTACCCATTATTGTTGTTGTATACATTGTTTTCCTGGTTCTGTTGACTTCACTCTGCATTAATTTATCTATGTCTTCCCAAATTTATCTTTTTGTAGTTTGGGTGGTGTTGCTAAAGAGAGGTATATTGTGGTGTATTGAGTGTTGTGTTGTTCTTGTATCTCAGGGACAGCTTAAGCTGGAGACCTATAAGTTTTCAGACCTCCCAAAGTCTGATCTAGGGTAAAATTTGATGCGGCATCCCCTGGTCTGAGGTTACAAGTTCTTGACCTGGGTTTGGATCTGAGCAACAACAAGTAGATTCAGCCATTATCAGCCAGCTCAGAAGCTCTGCCGGTTTAGAGTGACAGAATTGCAGGTTTCTATTTGGCCTGGGATTTCTACCCTGGTTATTCCTCTACAGGCTTCAAACTGGGCTGGAAGATGAAACTGAGACCCTGTTCTGCTTCTGAGATTTGAGCCACACTGCTTCTGCTACTTGATTCTGAACCTGCTCCTCTCTTGGTTCACTGCCTAGGGCCAGAGACTACTGGGCAGGGGATTTGCAAGAGGGTGCAGGTCCTCTCCTTGTTTCCCCTGAATCTGTGACCTAGAACTGGATAGTAGGTGAAAAAGATGCCGTTTGATACCTGTCCTCACTGTGGTGTCCCAGTATGGGAATGCGGGTGCCCTTGTATAGGTCTGGGACCTCCACTTGCCCTGATGTGCAGCCTCTCCCTTACTAGAATGCTTCCTATGTTGGACCCAGTGTCTTCAGAATCTGTCTCCTTATTCTCACCTGGACTTGAAAAATGACCCATGGTGACTTTTTCTTGGATTTCCTCATCTTTTCCAAATTCCATCCTACCTTCCCTCCCCTTCCCCTTCCCTAAGAGTGTAAGCAATCTGCTATCACTTACACATGTGCAGTCATGTAAAACATTTCTATATTAGTCATTTTGTGGAAGAAAATTTGAGCCAAAAAAAAAATAAAAGAAGGAAGGAAAGTGAAAAATAGTATGATACAGTCTGTATTCAGATGCCATCAGTTCTTTCTCTGGAGGCAGATAGCATTTTTCATCATGAGTCCTTTGGGACTTTCATGGGTCATTATATTGCCGAGAATAGCTAAGTCATTCACAGTTGTTCATTGTGCAGTATTGCTGTTACTATGGACAGTAATCTCCTGGTTCTGCTCCTTTCACTCTTCATCAGTTCATGTAAGTCTTTCCAGGGTTTCCTGAAGTCATCTTGCTTGTCATTTCTTATAGTACAGTAACATTCCATTACACTTATATACCACAGCTTGTTCAGCCACTTCCTAATTGATGGACATTCTCTCAATTTCCAATTCTTGGCTACCACAAAAAGGACTGCTATAAATATTTTTGCACAGATAGGTTCTTTTCCCTTTTTTTTGGTAACATCTCTTTGGGATACAGACCTTGTTGTGGTATTGTATGCACAATTTTATAGCCCTTTGGGCATAGTTCCAAATCGTTCTTCGAAATGTTCACAACTCCATCAACAATGCATTAGTGTTCCGGTTTTCCCATATCTCCTCCAGCATTTATCATTTTCCTTTTCTGTCATGTTAGCCAATCTGAAAGGTGTGAGGTGGTACCTCAGAGTTGTTTTAATTTGCATTTCTCTAACCAATAGAGAATTAGAGCATTTTTTAATTTTTTTTAAAAAAATATTTATTTATTTTTAGTTTTCAGCATTTACTTCCATCTGCTTTTGAGTTTTCAGTTTTCTCCCCCTCCCTTCCCTCATGTCCAACCTCCCCAAGACGGCATGCAATCTGATATAGGCTCCACATATACATTCATCTTAAACATATTTTCACAGTAGTCATGTTGTAAAGAAGTATTAGAACCAAGGGGAAGGACCACAAGAAAGAAGAAACAAAAAAAAAAGAGAGCAAATAGTATGCTTCGATCTACATTCAGACTCCATAGTTCTTTCTCTGGATGTGGACAGCATTTTCCATCATGAGCCTTCTGGAGTTGTTTTAGGTCCTTGCTTGGCTGAGAAGAGCCAAGTCTAGGAAAGTTAGTCATCCCACAATGTGGCTGTTACTGTGTAGAATGTTCTCCTCATTTCACTCATCCATTCATGTAAGTCTTTCCAGGTTTTTCTGAAGTCCACCTGCTCATTCTTTCTTTTTTTAAAAGTTAATTTATTAATCTTTAGTTTTCAAGATTCACTTCCATAAGTTTTAAATTTTCCCCCCCTCGCTCCCCAAGATGGCATGCAATCTGCTATGGGCTGTATACATACATTCTTATTAAACACATTTTCATATTAGTCATGTTGCATAGAAGAATTATGACGAGGGGGAGAAACCACATATAGTGAAGAAAATCATGAATTTGCCTCAGTGGTTCGGTATCACAGGATATAAGGAATTCTCTAAGTAGAAGACAGAAGAATTAAAGCATTTATTCAAGCTCCAAAGTAGCAGACCCACAGACCACTGTTCCCAATTCAATATCATGGGCAAAACCTTCCAGATCCAATAAGCCTGCCTCACAATAGTAACCAGGAGGTTACAGAAAAATATTATGGCAGCAAGCCAAACCATACTTGTGCTTACCCCCCAAAGCTAGAGCCCTCCTGTAAGATTACCCACATTGGGGTAACTAGGTGGCACAGTGAGTAGAGCACTGGCCCTGGAGTCAGGAGGACCTGAGTTCAAATCCGGCCTCAGACACTTGACACACTTACTAGCTGTGTGACCTTGGGCAAGTCGCTTAACCCCAATTGCCCTGCCTTCCCCCTCAAAAGAAAACAAAAAACAAGATTACCCACTGGTCTCAAGCCCTTGCTCAGCACTCTCTGGTCTGCATGCTCCTGAAGCTGGTTCTCTAATCAGTCCTGCTCTTAGTTTAGCTATCAGCACCATATATTTGTGTCTTAAAAAGAATTTGGTAGGACTTCTTCTTTGCCTATTTTCCCAAATTGTTTTTATAATATTGGAATTAATTGTCCTTTAACAAACCCATGTGACCTAGGCCTTCCCTTGACTTAAGCAGGTCATTAAAGACTCCCAATTAAATCAAAGACTCTTGATTGAATCAAAGGCTAGACTCAAAGGCACTTGATTGCCTTACTGCTGAGAAGCACTCCAAAACAAAGGACAACAAAAAATCTCACTTTACTTGCCATTACAAAGAGGTAAGGTAATTTTAGTATCTGCAGAAGCCAAGACACCAAGAAGTCTAACTACAACCTGTTGAATTAATAGCAGAGAAAACTAATTCCTAACCTCCTCATTCAGCACCCCACAGTACATCCTGACTCACCACTTTATGTCCTGGGATTCATTCAGCAGTTCCTTTGCTTCTGATGCAGTCCTTGCCAGCACACCCTGCTCATGTCCTTACCCCACTATTTTGTGGAAACAAGCAGCAGACCTCAGCACTGCCCATTCCACTCCCCTTCATCTACCTGAGGAGGAGGATGTATAGGAAAGCAGAAGCTTGCTCTGTTTGGCATACAGTGTGCTACAGCACTGCTCAGTCAGAGAACTAAAAAAACAGAACTAAGGCAGGAAGTATGCATGTATGTGAGGAGCTATATTAGGCTTGAAGGAAAAGAGACTGCCATCTACCTAGGGCTAGTTTTGTTATCCCAGAAGTCATTTGGGAGGGTTCATGTGTATGAGGGGTTACACTAGGCTTGAAGGAAAGGGGAGATTATAGGTCTTCCAAAAGAACACAAGAAATTAAAAAAAAAAAAAAACCTGGGTGCTCTAATGGAAGAAATTATACCAAAAAACTTCCTTGAACTTTTGACTATAGAAAACAATGCCAATCTAAAGAATTAACATATTTTCTCCAGAAAAAAAAACCTCAAACTATAAGATGCATAATGGTTAAACTTAATTTTAATAATATAATAATACAATTAAATACTAAGCTTGATACGTTAAACAACAAATTCTATAAATAATCAGGAGAAGGAATTTAGAGTATAACCCAAGGTCATATAATCTGCAAAACTGGCTCTAATCATTAATGAAAAAAAGAATAGTCTTCAATAACAAAGAAACATTTGAAAATTTTCTATTAGAAAAAAACCCACCCAGATGTGAGCACATTTTAAAATTTGCAAGCATTCTGAAAAACAGAAATAAAAGATAAATTTAAAAATGCACTTATACCAAGGAAAGCACACTGGCTTACTTGCTGTTCCTCAAACAAGACACTGATCTCTTGGCTCTAGGCATTTCTCCTTTCTGTATCCTGCTTGGCTGGAATGCTCTGTACTTATCTCTTATCTCCTACCTTCCTGCAAGTCCCAACTAAAATCCCAACTTCTACTGGCCATCTTTTCCTTCCCCCCTTAATTCTAGTCCCTTTCTTCTGTTAATTATTTCCTATTTATCCTACTTGTTCGTGAATATTTGTTTACTTATCTCCCCCATTAAATGGTGGACTCCTTGAGGCCAGGGCTGTCTTTTGCCTCTTTTTGTATCCCCCAGCCCTTAGCACAGTGCCTGGCACATGATAGGTTCTTAATAAAAGCTTATTTACTGACTGACCTATATCCCATGTAAATATATGTCATAGACACATGTATAAGTGTTTACATGTATGTAAAATAGATTTATAAGAATACATCCCCATCAGTATTCTCCTTTTTCTTGAAGATTACAGAAAAGAAAGTTTGCAGCCTTTTTAAATACTTTAAAAAGTTCTAATCTAACTTCTTGTTGCAGTTTTCTGTTCAATTTTAGCCTGACCATGATGTAAATATAATACTTTTCACCTCTCTGTAATTTCACTATTTTGACACCGGCTGATGGCAAACAAATTTGAAAAACATCAATGTATTTAACTTTCCCTCAGAGGATTCTTTTTTTTTTCAACAGTCAGTTTTTTTGCTTTCTCAGTCATCTCCATCTTCTTCTCTTTTGAACCCCACAACCAATTACAGTACAAGATTTAAATAATTTTGGTAGAGACTCTGGCTTTAGTATGTCTCTTCATTTAACTGATTTATTTCATTTTCTTTTTACTGTAAGAAAATTAAGGAAAATAAGCTTAAAACATTAGTCTTTTGCTGGGTAGTATTTGTACATAGTAACATATCACTGAAGATGGCACTGTAAGATTTTCTAGGTTTAATATGACTTTTAGTTTGCTAATGAATTTTATGCTGTTCCTTTTTAATTTGAAGATTTTCTTTACATTACTTGTATTCTATAAACTTCATATTAGTTCTATAGCAATGGCATTTAAGACATTTTAAATTAACAAAATTAAACCTTAAGCATTAAAACTTTAGAAAACAGGTTATTTAAAAGGAGACCAGATTCAATCATTATCATATATTCTCATTTGTAAATTGTGTTACATAATTTATACTTTTATAATATGATAAAGGAAATGGATAAACATAAAGAAATTATTTTGGTTTTGTAGCACAAATAAGGATTTCATTTATTAATATTTATTGTATTATATTCCCTGCAGAGATGTAGAAGTTTGTTACTGATCATGAAATATTTCAAAACTTATGGGAAACAAATATAGTGCAAATAGATATTTGTCCATATGCAATTTACTGTGATTTGACCACATCACTTGTTGCAATAAGAAACATGATCAAAAGCATGAAAAGCCACTCATAATAATACTATATAATAATCCTTATAATAAGCCTAAATCATACCTTTATAAATAATGCCTTGAAAATACATTTTTAATTAAAATTAAAATGGGATAAATTAACAGAGTTACCAAAACTGAATCGGCGTAAAGGATTATGTAGACATTTATACTACCAAAAAAAAAATCCCCCCAAAACAGGAGTGGTTTGTCACTTCCTTCTCCAGTGGATTAAGGCAACCAAGATTAAGTGATTTGCCTGGGGTCACACAGCTAGTAAGTGACTGAGGTCAAATTTGAACTGAGGTCTTCCTAACTCCAGCCCAGCACTACATCCACTGAATCACCTAGCTGCCCAATTTTTTTGTAGTTTGATGTGACACTAAATAAATTAATTCATGTTATATTGTAATTTTTATTATATTGACTCAGCCTACCCATAAGTAATTAATAGTCCACCTTATTTAGGTCTGTCTTTGTGTAGAAAGTGTTTTGTAGTTGTATTCATGTAGTTGCTAGCTATATCTTGGCAGGTAGACTCTCAAGTATTATACATTCTGTAGTTAATTTAAATGCAATTTCTCCTAGCTTTTTTTGCTGTGCTGTGTAATATGCAGAAATGCTGATGACTTATGTGAGTTTATTTTAGATCCTGAGACTTTGCTAAAGTTAATATTTTCATTACTCTTTTTTAGTTGACCCTTCAGGGTTCTCTAATGAAACCATAAAATGATCTACATAAAACAGGAATTTTGTGTCCTCATTACCTATGCTTTTACCGCAATTTTTTTGTTTTATTTTGTCTTCTTGCTATAGCTAGCATTTATGGCATTGTATTAAGTAATAATGGTGATAATGGACATCCTTTCTTTATACCTGATTTTGTTGGAAAGGTTTGATGATGATGATGATGATGATGATGATAATAATAATATAGTGCCTACTGTGTGCCAGGAAGAAGTAGCTGGTGGCTCAGTGGATAGAGCACTGGGCCTAGAGTCAGAAAGACCTTAATTAAAGTCCAGCCTCAAACACTTCCTAGCTGTGTGACCCTGAGCAAGTCACTTAGACTCTGGTTGCCTGACAAAATGGATCCACTGCAGAAGGACTCCACTCCAAACCATGCCAGTATCCTTGCCAAGAAAACCCAGAGTGGGGTCTTGAAAAGTCAGTCACAACTGAAACAACTGAACAACAAAAGAAATGTCAGGAGCTGTGCTGAACAATTTACAAATATTATTTCATTTGATCCTTCAACAGCTTTCTAGGTAGGTGCTATTATTTTCCCCCTTTACAGATAAGGCAACTTAGGCAGAGATTAAATGACTTACCCAAGATCACATGGGTAGTAAGTCTGTGAGGCAGGATTTCAAATCAGGGCTTCCTGAATTCCAGGCCTAGTGCTCTTGCTAACTACCTGCCCCTAGTTTATCCCCATTACATTCAGTGCTGGCTCTGGGTTAAAAATAGGTACCATTTACTGTATTAAGGAAAAGATCATTTATTCCTATATATTTCTAGTGGAAATGGGTGTTGTATTTTGTCAAGCTTTTTCTTCATCAATTAATATAATCCTGATATTTACTGGTGATTGTTATTAATATTTTCTATTATGTCTACTGCTTTCCTAATATTAAACCTGCCCCTGCATTTCTGGTTTAATCCAACATGGTCAGATTACATATTTTTTATATATTGGTGTAGCCTCTGTGCTGATATTTTATTTAAAAATTTTATGTTGATCTTCATGAAGGATATTGGTTTTTTTCTCAGCTTTGACTCTACCTGGTTTAGGTATCAAGACAATATTTGTTGTTAGAAGGAGTTTGGTAGAATTCCATATTTTCCTATTTTCACAAATAGTTTATGTAATATAGGAATTAATTATTCTTTGAATGTTTAATAGAACTAATTTCTCTTGGAGTTCACTTTTGGCCTAGTTTAATGTTTTTTTCTGAGATTGAGTTGTTTAAATTCCCTTTATTCTGTTATTCTGGGCATCTTAAAATATTCAACAATATTATTTAAGTTTTGGATTATAATAATTAATAATTAAATTATTGGATTTTTAGCGTATAGTTGGGCAAAAGAGTTTCTGACACATTTAAAATAATCTATTTTTCCTTTATTTGTTGTAAATTCTCCTTTTCATTTTTGATATTGGTAATTTGTTTTATTTTTTCCTTTTAAAAATCAAATTAGGGGACAGCTAGGTGGCACAGGGAGTAGAGAACACCAGCCCTGGAGTCAGAAGGACCTGAATTCAAATCTGGACTCAGACACTTAACATACGACCTACGTGACCTTCGGCAAGTCACTTAACCCCAACTGCCCTGCCTTCATCCCTACAATAAAAAATAAGAGAAAGAAAAAGTAAAATTAGCTAGTCATATGTTTACCTTAGTGGTTAAAAGGAAAAAAAAAACCTAGTTTTTTTCCTAATGCTGTAGTTTAAAAAAAAATTAGTTTTGACTTTTTAAATTCAATTTGATTTTCAGAATTTCTATTTTGTTGTTTAATTTATGCTTTTAATTTTTAATTCACTGGTTTTCTAAGTCTATTTAGTTCACGCCCAACTTGTTGATGAATGTATTTAGAGATATAAATTTTTCTCTATGGATTGCTTTGAATGCATCTTAAAATTTTGATTTGTTGTTGTTATTTCTTAGAAATTAGGTGTTGTTTCTATGATTTATTCTGTAACACACTAATTCTTTAGTATTAAGTTATTCTTCAATTTATTTTTAATCCTGTCTTCAACTGCCCTTTATTGGATGAATGTGTGTGTATTTAATTATGATCTCCATGCTGATGATTCTTTATTCTGCCTATTCTGCCCTAACTTTTCTACTGACCTGCAAGCTCACATCTTCATCTGTCTTTCAGGCATCTTGAACTGGATTTCCAATAGATATTTTAAACTAAATATGTCCAAACCAGAACTCCTTATCCTTTGCCCCTAAACCCTCCCCACATCCTACGTCCCTTAGTACTTTGAGAGTGAAACTATCTTCTCAATCCCTCACACTTGCAATTCCCCACTATCTCTCACTCTCTATATCCATTCTGTTGCCAAGACCTGTGGATTTAACCTTTGCAATATCTCTTGAGTATGCACCTTTTTCTCCTCTGACACTACCACCATTCTGGTACTGGTCCTCATTACCTCATGCCTGGACTGTTACAATAGTCTACTTGCGAGTCAGCCTGCCTCAAGTCTCTCCCCATATCAGTCAGTCCTTCATTTAGCCACCGAAGAGATTTTCTGACCTACTCACTCACCTACTCAGTAAACTCCAGTGGCTCTCTATCACCTCTAGGATTAAATACAAAATTTTCTCTTTGGCATTCAAAGCGCATTACAACCTAGCCCCTTACTACTTTTCCAGTCTTCTTACGCCTTACTCCCTGCCACAAATTCTTCAGTTCAATAACACTGGCCTCCTTGCTGTTCCACAAAAGACACTTCATCTCTCATCTCTAGGTATTTCTCTAACCGTCCCCCATGCCTGAAATGCCCTACCTCCTCATTTAAAGCTAATGACTTCCCTGGCTTCCTTTAAGTCCTAACTAAATGCATTGGTAACTAAGGTGGGACTTTCTTACTGTTTTAAAATGATTAAGTGTCTTTGATTGAGCCTTACTAGGTGCAAAGCCCCAGGCCCAAACCCCTATCTACTAGGTGCTAAGCCTATGTGGGCACAAAGCCCTCAGGGTCCGAAGGGGAGTTGCTAAGACCAGAGCCAATAGTAGGAGCCTGAGTTCTGGTCGCTCAGATGATGTTTGATGATGGCTAAAGAGTGTATAAAAAGAGAAAACAGAGCTATTTGCTTGAGGCTTTCACTCCTGGAGGCGAGGGACTCTGGGCAGCTGTTCTAAGAGCCTCCCGGCTGAACTCAGATGTTGATGCTTCTCTGATAACTGTATATTGTGATTTTGTCAGACGGAAATCTGTCTGTTGATTCATGTTTATTTGCTCTGAAGCTCAGGGTGCTGGCTTTTCCCCCTGACCTAAGTGAATGATACTTGTATGTTGGATTAAAGTAAGATTGTTAACCCCTTAACATTGCTTTCCTTAGTAAAGCAGATCAAAAGAACTTGTGCTTGTAGCATTCTTGTTGTTGGGATTGTGTTGGTTTTTCACCCTCACAGCAGCTGCTAGCTGAATTGTTGAAACACTAAAAACCCCATTTTTTTTTACAGGAAGCCTTTCACAACCCCTCTTAATTCTAGTACCTTCCCTCTATTAATTATTTCCTATTTTAAATATAGCTTACTTTGTGTATATTTGTTTGCATGTTTTCTCCCCCACTAGATTGTTAGCTTCTTGAGGGCAAGGACTGTCTTTTGCCTCTTTTTGTGCTTAATAAATGTTTATTGATTGATTGTATGTACCTGTCTATAATTTTCATTTCACTGTAGTATGTTTAGTATTTCTGCTTTTTTTGCACATTTGTTAAATTTTAAGACACTAAAACATGGTAAATTTTTGTAATAGTGCCTTGTAGTATGAAGGAATGTGTATGCTCTTTTCCCTTTCCATTCAATAATCTCTAGAAATCTACCATATCTAATTTTTCTAAAATGCTATTTAGGTCTTTAATTTCTTCCTTTTTTTATTTTTTGGGGTAGATCTATTTGGGTCTGAAAAGGATATACTTTGAGGTCCCTAAGTATTATAGTTTTACTGTCTGTCCCTGCAACTCATTCTTGTTTCCTGTAAATATTTAGATGCCATGCCTCTCAAGACATTTGTGTTATGTATTACTATAAATTAATGTTTATATTAATTAACAATATTATCTTTGATAACTTTCTGAATAATTTCGTTTACTTATTTATCTCTTTTAATCAAGTCTCTTTTTGTTGCTGCTTTATCTAAGATTATGTTCGCTACTCGTGTCTTTTTTTACTTCATCTAAAGCATGATAGATTTTGCTCAAACCCCTTATTTTAACTCTGTATGAATCTTCATGTTTCGAGTATGAGATAATGATTTCAGTAATTTTTTTCCTTCAGATCTCATCTCAGTTGCTCAGCTGTGAAGCCTTCTCTGAATCAATTTCTTATTCCTCCCTTCTCAGATTTCTCTATAGCACTTTTCCTCATCTCCCTGCCAACTATAATATTCAGTCTTGTATTGTGTTTATCTGAGTACATGTGTGTCTCATAGCATACCATAAGTTCCTTGATGTACAGACTGTTTCAGTTTTGGATCTGAGTCCTATTATACCTGTTTGTTCAACCAAAAAAGTGTTTTTTATTATAATTGCCCAAATTACAAATTACATCCCCCTTCATTATAATGCCCAAAGATGATATTCAGATTCTCTGTTGAAGAATAGCAGATACAGGCAACTTCATGGTTTGTATTGTCCTTCATCTCCCAAAACAGCTGATTTATGATAACTGCATTTCAACTCCTGCCCCTCTAAGGGTGGCAACATGAATTTTTTAGAATGTAATCAGCTTCCTGGTTTCTGGTGGTGACCTTAATAGTAAATAATGGTGATTGAACAGAAATGAAAAAGAGTCCTTCAAATCTAGACCAAGGTGATAGCTTCAAACAGGACTGACTTTGAGGACTTTTCCTTATAGTGTTTTGTCATACAAATTTATAGCTACTCTACCATATTTATAAGTATCTGTTTTGTAAACTTTCCTCGGAGTTTGCTAGTAAAATAGCAAGGCTTTTGTATTGTGAAATGGCCAAACTGCACTATTGCAAAATCATGGTGAAAAAATATTTAGTATGTGTTGGGAATACCCCCTCCTCCCCTTCCCCCATCCCCTTAAATTAGCTTTTTCCTTTCAGTTCCTGAACTTGATATTATGGAATAATATGATGCTTTTTTTTTTTTTGCATTTCAGTAGATTTATTGAAAGGTTACTTTCTTGGTGCTAGAACATAATGGTGCTTTGTTAGTTTACTTAAGACAACTTAAGTTTGTCTTGATGAATTAGAAAGAAAACTCTAAAATGAATCAGATATTTAAGAGTAACAATCTGTAAAATGCTTCACAAAATGAAGCATGAGACATGTGAGACATATTATGGTTCTTTGGTTTATCTTTAAAGGGAAGTTTTCCCACAACATTATGTCAAAGGGAAATTTGAATTAGTTATAGCTGTTGTGAAAGTTAAGATATGTATTGTCCTGATTAACTGTATTCACTTGCAATATTATATATACCATATGTCAATTTAAATTCATTAATCTACAACTAGCTTTAAGTGCTCCAATTGCCCAAATTACTGTTGTTTCTAGCACCAGTATTGGGTAAGAAAACTATTAGTGTAAACCGGGAGAATTAAATATATAAATATAAATAAGTATATATGTATGTTTGATATTTTATAATTTGATATAAATTATACACACATATATGTATATAATCAGAACTGATAAATTGCCATAAAAATCTCCAGTAAAACATATTTTCTCTACGTTGTCTTATTTATTAGGCCCTTTTTTAAAAAATTATTTTTTATTTTTAGTTTACAACACTCAGTTCCACAAGTTTGAGTTCCAAATTTTCTCCCCCTTCCTCTCTTCCCCACTCCCCCACCAAGATAGCATGCAATCCAATATAGGTTCTACATGTACCTTCACATTAAACTTATTTTCACAGTAGTAAAGTTGTAAAGAAAAATTATAACCACTGGAATGAGCCATGAGAAAGAAGAACCAAAGCCAAAAAAGAAGGAAAAAAAGAGAGAGAGCAAATCGTTTGCCTCAATCTGCATTCAGACTCCATAATTCTTTTCCTGGATGTGGATAGCTTTTTCCATCATGGTCTTTTGGAGCTGTCTTAGAACTCTGCATTGCTGAGAAGAGCCAAGTCCATCAAAGTTAGTCATCACAGATACCCTGTAGTCGTGTGTAATGTTCTCCTGGTTCTGCTTCCGTCACTCAGCATCAGATCATACAAGTCTTTCCAGGTTATTATGAAGTCTGTCTGCTCCTCATTTCTTGTAGCACAATAGTATTCCATTACATTCATATGCCACAACTTGTTTAGTCATTTCCCAGTTGATAGGCATCCTCTTGATTTCCAATTCTTTGTCACCACAAAAAGAGCTGCTGTAAATATTTTTGTACATATGGGTCCTTTTCCCACTTGTATGATCTATTTGGGATACAGCTCTAGAAGTGGTGTTGCTGGGTCAAAGGGTATGCACATTTTTATAGTCCTTTGGGCATAGTTCCAAATTGCTCTCCAGAATTGTTGGATTAGTTCACTGCTCCACCAACAATGCATTAGTGTTTCAATTTTCCCACATCTTCTCCAGCGTTTATAATTTTCCTGTTTTGTCATGTTAGTGAATCTGACAAGAGAGACATGGTACCTAAGAGTCGTTTTGATTTGCATTTCTCTAATCAATAATGATTTAGAGCATTTTTTCATATGACTGTAGATATAGATTTCTTCCTCTGAAAACTGCCTGTTCATATGATCTGATCATTCATCAATTGGGGAGTGACTTGTATTCCTATAAATTTGACTCAGTTCCCTGTATATTTTAGAGATGAGGTCTTTATCAGAGACACTGGTTGTAAAAATTCTTTCCCAATTTTCTGCTTCCCTCCTAATCTTTTTTGCATTGGCTTTGTTTGTACAAAAACTTCAATTTAACATAATCAAAATTATCCATTTTGCATTTCTATTTCTCTATCTCTTGTTTGGTCAGAAATTCTTCCCTTCTCCATAATTCTGACAGGTAAACTACTCCTTGCTCTCTGAAATTGGTTATAATATGAGCCTTTATTCCTAAATCATGAACCCATTTTGATTTTATTTTGGTATGCGGTGTAAGATACTGGTCTATGCCCACTTTCTGCCATACTATTTTCCAGTTTTCCCAGCAGTTTTTGTGGAATACTGAGTTCTTATCCCAGAAGCAGGACTCTTTGGGTTTATCAAAGAGTAGATTACTGTAGTCATTGACTACTGCGTCTTGTATACCTAACTTATTCCACTGATCCACCACTCTGTTTCTTAGCCAGTACCAAATAGTTTTGACATTCCCTAGCATGTCTTTTCTTTAGTTCCCTTGATATTCTGGACCTTTTGTTCTTCCAGATGAATTTGTTATTATTTTATCTAGCTCTTTAAAATAATTTTTTGGTAATTTGATTGGTATGGCACTAAATAAGTAAATTAATTTAGGTAAAATTGTCATTTTTATAATATTAGCTTGGCCTAACCACAAGCAACTGATGTTATTCCAGTTATTCATATCTGACTTTATCTGTGTGAAAAGTGTTCATATAGGTCCTGGATTTGTCTTGGCAGGTAGACTCCCAAATATTTTATAGTGTCTACAGTAACTTTAAATGGAATTTCTCTTTCTATCTCATGCTATTGGATTTTGTTAGTAATTTGTAGAAATACTGATGGTTTATGTGGGTTTATTTTATATCCTGCAACTTTGCTAAAATTGTTTATTATTTCAAGTAGTTTTTTTTTTACTTGATTTGTACCACTGAGAAAAAGGTATATTGCTTTCTATCCCCATTCAGTTTTCTCTAGAGGTCTATCATATCTACCTTTTTTAAAATTCCATTCACCTCCTTAACTTCATTCTTGTTTATTTTGAGTTTAGATTTATCAAGTTCAGAGATGGGGAGATTGAGGTCCTCCACTAGTATAGTTTTGCTGTCCATTTCTTCCTGTAACTCCCTTAACTTCTCCTCTAAGAATTTCGATGCTATGCCACTTGGTGCATACATGTTAAGTAATGATATTACTTCAGTGCCTTTTAGCAGGATATAGTTTCCTTCCTTATCTCTTTTAATTAGATCTATCTCTGTTTTTGCTTTCTCTCAGATTAGTATTGCTATCCCTGCTTTTTTTTACTTCAGCTGAAGCATAATATGTTCTACTCTAGAATTTTACCTTTACCCTATGTATATCCCCCTGTTTCAGGTGTGTTTCTTGTAAACAACGTATTGTAGGATTATGGGTTTTAATCAGTTCTGCTCTCTGCCTCCGTTTTATGGGAGAGTTGATCCTATTCACTTTCACAGTTATGATTACTATCTGTGGCTTTTTCTCCATCCTGTTCCCGGCCCCCATTTATGCTTTTCTTCCTCTTGTCTCCCTTCCTTTCCTCAAAATAGTTTTGCTTTTGACCACTGCCTCCTTCAATATTCCCTCCCCATCAGCCCCCCAACCCCCACTTTTCTTACCTTTTCCCCTCAGTACTTCTTCCCTCCCTTCTAACCACCCCCCCTTTTCTTTCCTGTTTCCCCTTCTACTGCCTATAGGACAAGTTTGACTTTTATACTTAGCAGAGTATGTTATTCCCTCCTTGAACCAAACACTGCTCTTCTCCCTCCCTTCTTTTCCTCTAGTATATGTTTTTGTGCCTCTTCATGTGATGTAATTTAGCTTTTTCTGCCTTGTCCTTACCTTTTCTCTCATTACAGTCCCTTTACACCCCTTAATTGGGTTTTTTATCATCACATCAGTTAATTTATACACACCCTGTGTCTATGTATATCCCTTTAGATGTCATAATAACTATACCATTCTCAAGATTAACAAATGTCATCCTCTCATATAGGGATGTAAACAATTTGCCCTTGTTGAATAACAAGTCGTCCCCCCCCCCCCCACCCCGTTTACCTTTTTATGCCTCTCTTGAGTCTTGTATTTGAAGATCAAATTTTCCATTGAGCTCTGGCCTTTTCATCAGGAAGGTCTGGAATCCCCTTATTTCATTGAATGTCCATCTCCTCGCCTGAAAGATTATGCTCAATTTGGCTGGGTGGTTCATCCTTGGTTGTAGTCGAAGCTGCTTTGCCTTTAAATCTTTTATGTAGATCCAGTCCTTCCAATCTTTTAATGTAGAAGCTGCAAGGTCCTGTGTGATCCTGACTGTAATTCCACAATATGTGAATTGTTTCTTTCTGGGTGCTTGCAGTATTTTCCCCTTGACCTGATAATTCTGGAATTTGCTTACAGTATTCGTTGGAGTTTTCAATTTAGGATCTCTTTCAAAGGGGTGATTGGTGGATTCTTTTGATGACAATTTTGCCCTCTGGTTCCAGGACCTCGGGGCAGTTTTCCTTGATGATTTCTTGGAAGATACTGTCGAGGCTCTTTTTTTCATCATGGCTTTCCAATAGACCTGTAATTCCTAGATTGTCTCTCCTGATATATTTTCCAGGTCATTTGTTTTTAAGATGAGATATTTTACGTTTTCTTCTATTTTTTCATTCTTTGGGTTTTTAATTTTTTTTGGCTGATTCTTGATGCCTCATAGAGTCATTTGCTTCTACTTGCCCAATTCCAATTTTTAACAAATTGCTTTCTTCACATAGCTTCTGTACCTCTCTTTCTATTTGGTCAATTTTACTTTTTAGGGGGTTATTTTTTCCTGATAGGTTCTGTAATTTTTCTTTTACCTCTCAAATTTGGCTTTTAAAATTCTCCTTGAGCTCTTCCAGGAATGCTTTTTGGGCTTGAGACCAGATCATATTCCCCTTTGAGGTTTCAGATGTGGGTATAGTGTCAATGCTGTCCTCTTCTGAATTTGTATCTTCATCTTCCCTGTCTCCATAGTAAGATTCTATGGTCTTTACTTTTCTTTTCTCTCTTCTAGTTTGCTTCTTCATGGTGGTTGCCTCTTCCCTGTCTTTTAAAGTGGATCTCTGCTTCTGGGACACAAGGAGCTCTGTCCCAATCTTCTTGTGCTAGGAACTAGGGGCCTGTTTACTGGCTTTGTGTGCCTCTGTTTTTGTCAGCTAGAAGCTATAAAATACTGCAGCTCACCTGGTGCTGAGCTGGAGCTGGATGGTGTGTGCCAAGGACTGAGGCCCAGTAAAGTCTTTTTGAGTTTCCTTGGGGTTACACTGAAGCTCACAGTGTGAGGTGTTGGGGAGGGGTGGTCTGGCTGCTGGAAGGCTCTTCTTCCCCTAAGGCTGTTCTAGCCCAGGTGGCCTCAGCCCTCAGTTTGGGCTGGTATCTGCCAATTCCCCTGGCTGTGCAAAGGCACACCTGGGGTCCTGGTGTTGGAGCTTGGCAGCTCCACCCCCCTGGGGCTCAGGAACTCCCGCTGGTCTGCTAAAGTGGGGCTTGTTGGGATTCCCCTCTTCCTACAGTGGTCTCCTTCCACCACTGCAAGGGGGGCTCGTCTCCCTATCTTCCTGGCCTAAAAGACTGCTGAACACCTATTTCTGGCTCCTCTATTCCAGGGTTTTTTGTAGGGCAGTATTCTCTGCGTTATTCAAGGTCAGCAAGGAAGGGATAAGAGCTTTTAGGGTTTACTCAGTCATCATCGCTCCTGGAAGTTCAAGAAGGTGAGTTTTAAACCTTTAGACTGATAGCCCCACGAGTAGCTGCTGCTGTTGCTGCTGCCGCAGACTTTGCACTTCTGTCTCACCTAACTCTGGCAGCCTCCCATCCTGCACTTAGAGGCCTGGAGATTGCCACTGCAGCCAGTGATTCAGCCCACTGGGGCTGCTCCCACTTGGATATGGTCAGGTGTAGTTCCGCATGCTCAGCACTCTTTCAGCCCAGTGCAACAGATTCTTCCTGTTGACTTTATAGACTCTCCTGGGATGGAAATCTGCCACATTCTGTCTCCTAGTGGATCTCACATTTGTTCAGATTCACTTTTTAATTGGTATCTGAAAGAACTTGTGAGAGAGTTCAGGTATGTCTCTGCTTTCACTCTGCCATTTTGACTCCTATTAGGCCCTTTTCTTACTCATACGTTTAATAACTGAATCAGAAGGCATTTTCATAGGGGAAACCAAGAATAAATAAGCCAAGAAGGACTAAATGGTCCTCCCTTAGCTGTAAGTTTTTATGTGACTTAAAAAAGAATAATTTTGCAAATATGTCTGCTAGACTTTCTTTTGAGACTATACTTAAATATAATCTTAATGTGTTTCTTTCCTTACAGAATGACATGACAACTTCTCGTTTACAATGGGGAGAGATACTTATGCCATTACTTAAAAAATACAAACTTAATATCACATGGGGTGATCAAGATTTGTTAAATATAATGTTTTTTCATAATCCAGGTAATTTGATGTTTTTGTACTTTTAAACATACTTTTATCACAACATGGACAATTCCTAGTCATCAGAAACCAAGAATTGTCATAGTTTTCAGTGAGTAGTTAAACTCATTCTTGTCATCATTGTCTTTGCAGTCATGTTCTAAACAACAAGGGTTTTTTTCTTTTCAATTTTGGTAAATTTTATCATGTAAAAATTCTATATTATATATTAAAATCCTTCCCAAATATTAACTGTGTAGAAAATTCTTAAAAGTTTGTTTTTAGAGTTATGTTCAACTCAGTCTTTCTTGTAATGTGTTTTTCTACATTTAGAAAGCCTTTTTGTTTTTCCATGCCAATGGAATTATCGGCCTGATCATTGTATATATGGAAGTAATTGCCGAGAAGCTGAAGAAGAAGGCATCTTCATTCTCCATGGGAACAGAGGTGTTTACCATGATGATAAGCAGCCAGTTTTTAGAGCTATTTATGAAGCACTGCGAAATGTAAGCATTTGCTCTTTTATTATGTTTCTGGGAAAAGTAAAATCTTGACTTCTCCACCTCCTTCTCCAAATTCCCTTCTCTAACTATTCATCACAGTTTCTTGCTTCCAGCCCCATCCACTTTAGTTAGGGTAAGATATGTTTCCCATATTCCAAAGTATAAACATGAATTCTTTGAATGAATTGAAACACCAGGAGGATAGAGGCTTCTGTAAATGTGAAACAGTTAACTCAGTAGAATGAATCATGGACAGTTAAAAGGGAAGCCCCATCATCTTTCAACTTTTTCCTGATATGCTGCCTAGTTGGGTGATCAAGATAATATCTTGTAATCTCACTTGAAATGCAAGCAGTGAACTGCATTTTCTAGCACATAACTGGAATGGCACTTTCCCTAGGTAATTTAAGTAGCATTCATTGTGAACCTGTTATTTTAAGGCATTAGACTAAGTGCTATGGAAAGATATAGAAATGACCATTAAGACATCATTGTCCTGAAGGGACTTAGAGTATAGAAAGGGAGATAATAAAATGTATGTATAAATTAATAAATTCAAAGTAGAATATCATAAACGTTATAGAATAGGTGGAAGCAAAGAACTTTTGGGAGGATACAAGATAATGATCTATCTTCAGGATTAGAGAAGATTTCATGGAGTAGGTGGTTTTTTTATTTTAAATTTGTAAGTTAAGATTTAGATAAATATAAATGAGATTGGCAGAAAGGGAAGCAGTTATGGTAGAAGGAATAGTGTAGGCTAAGGCAGTATAAAGCTCCTGGAGTATATTCTAGAAATAGGAAAAAGTCCAGCTTAGCCAAAGTATAGAGAGATAGAATTTTGGTGTGTAAGGGGTCTAAAAAGCATCTAGTCCATGAAGATCCCCAATAAGTGACTTTCCATCCTTTCTTTGAATACCTCCATTGTTAAAAGGAAACATTTTTTTTCTCTTTTCTTTTTATTTATTTATTTTTAACATTAATTTTAAAAATGTTGCCCTTCTCCACCCATTGAGAAGACAAAAATGTTAGTATCAGTTATATATGTGAAATCATGTAAAATCATATTAGCCAGGGTGAAAAAAAAAGGCAAGAAAAATAAAGTGGAAAAACGTATGCTCCAGTCTGCATTAACAGTTCATCAGTTCTCTGTCTGGAGGTGGATATCATTTTTCATCATGAGTCCTTTGAAAATGTCTTGGATCATTGCCTTGATTGGAGTATCTAACTCTTTCACACCTGATCATTGTTACAATATTACTGTTACCATGTACAGTATGCTCCTGTTTCTTCTATCTTCACTTTGCATTGTGTGATTTGTTCTTCATTCTTGAAGAGGACCATGACATCAGGAAGATGATGCCATGACTTGCAAATGAATTGGATTTAAATGAGGGAGGACTGTGCCACGTCACCAGCCTTACTTTCTACTCCAGAGCCATCTGAGTCCAGTGGCCAGATACAGGTCAGGACAACTGGAGATGGCCCATAATGGCAGATAGCCCAGGGGTAGACCTCAGCCTTTTTAAGCTAAGGTTTTCCAAGTTCTCACTTTGACTGAAGCAATGCCCATTCAGTGATTAGGGCTGTTTAAGAAGTGAGCCAAGGGATGGCCCCCTTTAATTAAAAAAAAAAAATCAAACTGGGAGGGAGACCCTCTGGCCAAAAGAGAAATAATTACTATTTATATTTACTCTTTGCCATCAAGGCCCAAATAATAGCCATTAAAGTGGTGCTTGGGTAGGGATCTCTTGTTGGCCAGTCCCTGAGAACTTAGGTTTAAGGCATGGTCTTTAAGAAAGAAACCTAGCCAATAACCCCCAATATATCTGTATCAGTAAGGCAAGATTCATGACCTTGAGGATGACCATGAACATACCTATATGTTTCAGAATCACAAAGTATGAAAAACTCTCTATGTAGAAGGCGGAGGAAGTATAACATTTATTCAATCCCAAGAAACAAGGGAATTATAACACAGTATTATGGCAAGGAACCAAGTCATCCTGTAACATTCCCTCCTGCTAGGTCCTTCCTGTAAACCATCACTCATGAACCCTAACTCTCCACTCAGCACAATCTTCTGCAGCTCCGTTGACATTGGCTCTCTCAATGTCTGCTCTCCTCTCTCTGCATGGGGTGTCATGACCTTACCTGAGAGTGATCTGCCCAAAGGAAGGTAAATTCTGAAGGCTGAAACCTACCTAGATATTGTAGTATTAATATGATCAAAGATCTTCCCCACCCATTTAAGGGAAATCTCTAATAGCCCTAGGGATCAACATTTTTTTCCAATGATAAGAATAACAGCAATGACAGTATACTTATCCACACCTTCGTGTTAATGATACGAAGATGAAGATAACTAATATATTAGATGACAGATTCAGGACTCAAAAAACCCCTGACAGACTAGAATGATGGGCCAAATCTAAAAAAGATGAACTATAATAAAAAGAAATATAATTGTCTGTACAAGATGAGGGTGAAAAAGCTCTGTGAGTCAACAAACTGATGAGTCAGAGTCCTAAACAAGAAAAGCAATAACTCCATCATCACACTCTGTCTCCCTTAAAGTTGACATCTACATACTCTCTTTGTTTTTGGTCTATTCAGCCAATTTCAAATCGTAACTGTACTTATCATTTAGCCCATAGCATCTTATCCATAAGGACAACACAAAGAGACTTTCCCCTCTTTTCTCAATCTTTGAATACCAGAACATTTGCTATATTCCGGGCTCTTTCCCATTTCTCCATGATTCTTTTTTTTTTTAATTTATTTTTATTTATTTATTTAATATATTTAGTTTTCAGCATTGATTTTCACAATTACAAATTTTCTCCCAATTTCTACCCTCCACCCCACTCCAAGATGGCGTATATTCTGGTTGCCCTGTTCCCCAGTCAGCCCTCCCTTCTGTCACCCCACTCCCCTCCCATCCCCTTTTCCCTTCCTTTCTTGTAGGGCAAGATAAATTTCTACACCCCATTGCGTGTGTATCTTATTTTCTAGTTGCATGCAAAAACTTTTTTTTTTTTGTTTTTGAACATCTGTTTTTAAAACTTTGAGTTCCAAATTCTCTCCCCTCTTTCCTTCCTACTCACCCTCCCTAAGAAGTCAAGCAATTCAACATAGGCCACATGTGTATCATTATGTATAACCCTTCCACAATACTCATGTTGTGAAAGACTAACTATATTTTGCTCCTTCCCAACCCATCCCCCTTTATTGGATTTTCTCCCTTGACCCTGTCCCCTTTCGAAAGTGTTTGTTTTTGATTACCTCCACACCCATCTTCCCTCCCCTCCATCATCCCCCCCCCTTTTTTTTTTATCTTCTTCCTCCTTCTTTCCCGTGGGGTAAGATACCCAATTGAGTATGTATGGTATTCCCTCCTCAGGCCAAATCTGATGAGAGCAAGATTCACTTATTCCCCCCTCACCTGCCCCCCTCCCCTCCTCCCACAGAACTGCTTCCTCTTGCCACCTTTATGTGAGATAATTCACCCCATTCTATCTCTCCCTGTCTCCCTCTCTCAATATATTCCTCTCTCATCCCTTAATTTGATTTTATTTCTTTTAGATATCTTCCCTTCATCTTCAACTCACCCTGTGCCCACTCTCTCTCTCTCTCTCTCTATATATATACATATATATACATACATACACATTCACTTATATATATATACATAAACATATACATATACATAAACATATATATATATATATATATATATATATATATATATGTATATATGTATGTATGCCTATTCCCTTCAGCTACCCTAATACTGAGGTCTCATGAATCATACACATCATCTTTCCATGTAGGAATGTAAACAAAACAGTTCGACTTTAGTAAGTCCCTTGCAATTTCTTTTTCTTGTTCTTTTTCTTGATTACCTTTTCATGCTTCTCTTGATTCTTGTGTTTGAAAGTCAAATTTTCTATTCAGCTCTGGTCTTTTCACTGAGAAAGCTTGAAAGTCCTCTATTTTATTGAAAGTCCATATTTTGCCTTGGAGCATGATACTCAGTTTTGCTGGGTAGGTGATTCTTGGTTTTAATGCTAGCTCCATTGACCTCCAGAATATCATATTCCAAGTCCTTCGATCTCTTAATGTAGAAGCTGCCAGATCTTGGGTTATTCTGGCTATATTTCCACAATACTCAAACTGTTTCTTTCTGGCTGCTTGCAGTATTTTCTCCTTGATCTGGGAGCTCTGCAATTTGGCGACAATATTCCTAGGAGATTTCTTTTTGGGATCTATTTGAGGAGGTGATCGATGGATTCTTTCAATTTCTATTTTGCCCTGTGGCTCTAGAATATCAGGGCAGTTCTCCTTGATAATTTCTTGAAAGATGATATCTAGGCTCTTTTTTTAATCATGGCTTTTTTTGATCATGGCTTTCAGGTAGTCCAATAATTTTCTCGACCAGCAACCATGAACATTTTTATATACAAAGAACAGGAGCATCAATTAAGTATTAAGTACATATTATGTACTAGGCACTAATACTAGGGACTGGAGTTACAAATATAAAGAATGAAACAATCGTTACTTTCAAGGAGTTTACACTTTAATGGGAAGAGAAAACAAATACATATAAAAATGTATACGTGTGTATGTGTGTTTGTGAAGTTAATACAAAAGTAGTTAAATGCAAGGTATCTTAGGAAAGAGGGCACATTTGGAGTTAGGTCAAGAGAGACTTGGTTCAAAAAGTGGTGTTTATGTGATCCTGCCTGATTGCTTGTACTTGGATGAAGTCTCTTTCTAGTGCCTTCTACTATTTTTTCTTTGCTTGGTGAGCTCTGCCATTCCTGGGAGTTTTCATGTAGGCAGTTTCATTTATGATTTCTTGAAATATAGTTTCTAGGCTTTGGAGGGATATAGATGAGATGTCTTGTTTTCAGGGAGAGCTATGATTCTCAAGTTGTCTCTGTTTGGCCTGTTTTCCAGGTCAGTCGTTTTCAATAATAGGTTAACTTAAATTTTACTCCATTTCTTTTACTCTTTTTATTTTGTTCTAATATTTCTTGTCTTGGGAATCATTGAATTATTTGGCTATTTTAATTTTTAAGGAGTTTTTTATTTGAATAATGTTTCCTGTTCTCTCTTCTAGGCTCTTAATTCTAGATTTTTTTTCCGATAGATCTCTTTTTCATATTTTTTTTCATTTTTTTTATCTCTTGCATTGTTTCTTCCAGGTACATTTATAGTCTTTAAAGCCAAAACATTTTTTTTTCCTGAGCCTTTGAGTATATTTGTTGCGTTACTTTCTTCTCTTGAGTTTTCCTTTTGACATGTAAATACCTTCATAGTATCTTTGCTTTATTCAATATTTCCAGCCTTAGTTCTTGATTTGGGACTTTTGAGCCAAGGCCAAGCTCATCCCCATCCCTCACAGGCCTTTTTTTTGCTCTTGACCTTACTCTTTTGAGGCTCTTGCTGGTGATTTTGACTTACCTTGGTGTGCCTCAGAATGCTGGTAGGTTTTGGTGTCCCCAGCAAAATCCACTCCCCTTTGGGATACCACTGAAGGCTTCCATTTCCCTGGAGTACATCTACAGATGTTGTGCCTCGGTCATCATTACAACCCCAGGGTTTCCCCATTCAGGGTATTGCTGTGGGCTAATCCATTCATCTGAGCTTATGCCGGTTTTTCTTGGTGGGACCCTCATTCCAGTGCTCATAAATTCTGTCTGTCTTCTTGTGACATCCTAGAATGAGTAAAGGAACTTACTAATTTTCTTCTTTGGATTTCTTGATCATTTTTCAATGTGGTGCCATTTTAAGTCCTTGCCAGAGCATATATGGGATGAGCTAGGCTCCATTGTGCCCTTTCTTGCCACTTTCTTAACTGGAATCTTCAGCTCGCCTTTAACCTTTTTTATTCTATTCTTTACTGGTAAAAAGATTGCCATTCATGCCAGAAAAAGCAGAAGCAAAATTGAAGTTTACTAGTTGTCTTCTCTTTGTTCTTTATTAACATTATCTTATCTGCCCTGAATATCGACTGATAACCTTTTGTTATTCTGTTTCTTCATTAGGCATATTTTGGTCATCACACCTAAACTATTCTCTTAGTAATTCCTATGGGGTAGAATTTCCTTCCTTTCTTTGTGATTTCTAATGTACTTTATTTCTCGCTTTTTGTATTTGTTAATAGCCAGTGGAGTTCATGACTTTTATTGTTGATTCTCTTCCTGAATATTGGTTTATATCAGTTATTAATCCTCTCCTTTCTCTGTTCTCCCAACTTCTTGTGGCATTTTTTACACATACACATGCACACCCACCCACATTTATTAATCCTTATTAGACTTATTCTATTCATTTTCAAGAGCCCTTATTCTTATATTTTAAGCTGTGATCCAGAAATCCACATCCTGTTCTGAGATACTGTTTTCCATATCTCCTCTTTGAAAGGCTCTGTTTTCAGTTGTTAGTAGCCATGGAAAAGCAAGAACAAAAATTTTTTGCTCCTAAAATATTCTGTTACTTGCCTAGGATTTCATAATTCTCAACACTTATTTCTAAATTCCTTTTCATTGTATCATTTGCCTCTATGTGAATTACCAGAAGTAGTTCCAGTAGGTCTATAGATTTGACAAATCCAGAAAGTTCTCCGTTGGACATCTCTGGAAAGACAACCGACCTATCTCTTGTTTATGTCAGATCAGGAGGCGGTCATCAGCCACCACTACTTATCTCTTCTTCATTTGATCATTATTGGATGACTCTTCTCTTGGTGGTCACTATGGATCCACATTATCTTTTCTTGGAGTACAAGAAGGTGCTTCTTCCTGAGAGGATCTAGCTCTATCTTGTATGAGAGAGGTTGACAAGTTGCCTTCTATTCTCAAATGCTAGAGATATGTCCTGAACTCTCCCCATTCCATTTAATAATCCCTGATTAATCTGAATTGAATCGTAAATTTATATATTTCTTGAAATTCTTTATATTTTCAACAAGTAAAGTAGAAGTAAAAAATTACGTATATTTGTTCCTTGCTTTGAAAATGACTTCCTTTTGTTTGTTCTAAAGTCACTTCTTTCAGGAATCATAAGGGAATTCCATTTTTTTTAAATCATATATACCCTCCTGTTATTCTAGATTTTATTTGTTTCCTCTTTGATCATGCAACTGTGGCCTGCCAACTCCCAAATTCTGGTCTTAGCTGTAGTTATCCAAATGAAGGTGACTAGTTATACCTTTGTCTCTAACTTTCTATAGTCCTTCACTGGCATTTTTCTCCTTTTCCGTTAAATATATGACTTCCTTATCTTTAGAAACAAAAGCCCCAACAATTTAACAACTTTATCTTGGTGTAGTCATTTTCCTTCTTTCTATTACCAGCATTTGTTGTCATAGCTCTAAACTTATTACCTGCATTTCCATACTACTGACTACTTCCTATTTAATCTTTTGTAATTTTGATTTTGCCCATGCCACTCTATTGAAATTGCTTTCTCAAGGACTACCAGTAAACTTCATGTTGCCAATTTTGGCTTTTTCTCCTTTCTCCTTCTTTTTGGTGTTCTTCTGTATTTGACACTATTTTACCAACCCACACTTTCTGTCTTCAAACATTTTTCTTCTTGACTTATGACATGATACTGTCTTGATTCTCTTTGTTAAAAGAAGGCTTAATGCCAGTCCAGTTCAGGTTTGATGCTGGGACAAAATGAGACATCTGTAATTCTTTGAGCAGTTAATAGAGAGTTTGCTTTGCCCTAATATAGCATTATTATACAACAAGAATACAATAGCATTTAACTTCTTTGGGTAAGGCTCCCCCTCTCTATACGGAAACATATCTGGTCAGCAGGGTAAGAAATACTGAAGGGTTCCCTCTCTCTATATGGAAACACATCTGGTTAGCAGGGCAATATATACTGAAATTCATGATGATTCATCTGGTCTTCAGAAATCTACCAAGTTGGTGGGACCCTCACTGAGTCAGGGTGAAACTTTTTATGCCCTTAGGTAACCAGGAAGCAGTGTCAGGGAAGTAGGGATCAATCAGGTACCCAGACCACTTTGCTGAAACTAATCCTTCTTGCCGGAAACAGGGAAGTCCAGAACCTACCAGGAATCCTCTTAACTCTAGTCCAGGTCATCCTCCTCAAACCAATATCCTAGCTGACCTCCTTGACTTTGCTTTCTCACCCTCTGACCTTTCCTTTATACTGTTGCCAAAATAATCATCTTTCAGCACTGTCTTTGTCTTCTCTCTAAGCAATCTTATTTCCCGTTATTTCCTGTCATAAACATTCTGCCATATTTAGGCAGTTATAGCAGGCCATGGTGGATAGATAATTATCTTTTAGGTCTCCCTAAGACCTGGGTTCAAGTCCTGCCTCTCACACTAACTTTGCGTTTTTTGTGTTCTGGTATCCCAAGCCATTGTCTAAGAGTGTAAATTACAGATGAGTTGCTTTTCCACGTTGTTGAAGGGATTTTATACATTATGAAAGCCATAGTTTTGTATTCCTCCTTTGTATTCCTTTCCTAAGGAACAAAATGAAACATATAGGTAATGTCTGGGATAGACAAACTCTATTGTCTAGGATCAAATATGAATTCTTTGTTGGGAATTTAGAGCTCTTCATATCCTGATCCCTTGTTACCTTTCCAATCTTCTTATCTTACTGTACCTCACAAACAACGTTATATCTCCATTTCTGTACATTTGCATTGGTTGTCTCTTGGAAAGCTCTCGATCTTCATTTTAACTCTTAATATCTCTAGTTTCCTTCAAGATAGAGCTCAAGCACCATCTTTGGTAGAAGGTCTTTCCTGGTTTCCCAGCTTCTAGTGTTGACCCCTCTAAGGCTACCTACTTCCATCTACTCTATATATTTTGTATGTAACTCTTTATTCACTTGTGTTTCCCTTTAGGATGTAAACTTCTTTAGACAGGCACTTTTTTTGCTTTGTCTTTGTATTCTCAGGGTTTTGCACAGTGTCTGGTATATTTAGGAAGCACTTTCTTTTTTGAGGAAGTCAGGGTTAGGTGACTTGCCCAGCATCACACAGCTAGTAAGTGCCAAGTGTCTGTGGCTGGATTTGAACTCAGGTCCTGACTCCTGGGCTGGTACTGTATCTACTACACTACCTAGCTGCCCCTACATAGGAGGCATTTAAATGTTTATTAATTGTTTGCTATTTAATTTATCATGGAAGGAGTTATTTAACACTTCACTGGTAAGCAAACAAATACTGCCTTGATAATGTTAGGTCTATAGCAAATAAGAATGTGGTCTTTACTCAAATCACAAGTTAATTATCCATTTTAACTGAGACTTTCTTTTTTTTTTTTTTCATTTTTAGTGCTCATTTGAAGATGATAAAGTACAATCCTTGTTACACCCATTAGAACTGGAACTACAAAAGACTGTACATACGTACTGTGGGAGAATACACAAAATATTCATGAAACAACTAACAAAAAGTATAAGAGATAGTTATAACCGACCATTAAAGGAAAGGTGACTCTTGTTGGTGAAGACTTAAGTCTATGGAACTACAAAAAGAATATATGTGAATGATTTTCTTGCACAATGTATTAATGTTTAGGAAGGAATTATTTATCAGTTATCCAGATAAGCTTTACTAGAGAGTTGAGATATGCTTTATTGTTATGAAGTATAAGTTGGAGTCTGACCAGTAAGACATTCCAGACATTTGAAGTTTTGTTAATCATTGTTTGCTTTCAATCCAGTATTGGTGAAAATGGACTCTAACTGATGAATAGTTTTAGTTTATATAATTCTGTTGACTGTTCATTCTCCAGCGGGTGAAAGAAATAGGGGTATATAAGTGAAGAGCCATGTACTTGTTACATAATTTTAAAAATATGAAACTGTGAATGTTAGTAATACTTTTGAGTCAGCACTGACCTCACTTTAATTTTGTGAGAATAAAGTTTACAGGGACAAAAATTGTTTTGTCTCTAAGGAAATGTGATATAACTACATTGACAATCTCTGTGTGCCTTTTGATCTCTGATGTGTTTCATCTCTGACATGTTAAAATATTTTTTGTGACAATCATGTTTAAAATCTTTAAGTGACCACATACATATTTTAAAGCAAGCTGTACAAAGTAATAGAAAACTAGTATGAAATTCTGGATATTGTTAATAATGATTTCATGTGAAATATCACCCTTTCCTTTGTTTGTTCAACTGTCTTGCCAAAAATCAAATTTAGATTTAAATATGTTAAAATATGTTTGGGGCAGTACTTTAAATGAAATTCATTTATAGCTTTACTGTGCATTCTGGAAGTAAAAGATAACTATTCTGATATTAGAATTTTAGTGAAAATCATTACAGCATACTAGTATAGGATTGGTAAATATAGTGTGCCAAATTAATAGTTACACCTTTCTTACAATTAGTTATTTCAGTCATTATATATTGAAATGTGTTCCATTTCAACTTCTTTCTTCTACCTCAAATTTATTTTGCCAGGTATTTTTAGAACAAGAAAGTTGGCAGAGCATTACCATAATTTTATAGAAAATCTATCCATGGATAGTTTGTAATTAAGGAAAAGACGATTGGTTCTACTAGAAAAAAAAATGTTTCCACAAATTGCATATCCTTTTCAAGTGAGGATACTAAATTTTTTTTCTTCATTTTGAAAGCTAGAGAGTTTCTTTTATTCTTGATTTCTTGTCCTGTTATTCATAATTCCCATGGCGATATATGGCTCTTAAAACAATACTGGTTCTTGTGAATTGACCAAGTTCCATATTTACTATTTCCCTCTTTTTTTTCTTTGGTATTTTAACTTTTAAAGAAGGAAACAGGAATGATCTAGTTAATGTTTTACTTAAATGGAGAGAAATTTGTTTTATGAAGACAGAGAGCTCTTGTTGAGTCAGAAAGAAGATGGTTTGGGCGGGGGGGGGGGTGTTAATTTTCCTGCAGTGGCTAGCATTGTGGTGAGTTGAGAGGGGCGAGCAGTACTAATGAAGTAATGGAGGCAAGTCAGGGCATTACTAACCTACCTAATATTTAGCATTCTTATTTCAGAATGGGTTTTGAGAGTAGAAGAATTAGTATGTAGAATGTTGGTGTGAATGTCAAGGAGCTAGTAGCTCCTTGAGGGTGGGAATGGTTTCATTTTTGTCATTATATCTCTGGCACCTATAATAATGTCTGGCAATAGTTGGAGCTTAATGGAAGCGTGTTTGATCTGCTTAAGAGATTAAGATACATTTAAATTGGTGACTTTGAGATAGAGAATTAGAATTGTAGAATTTGAACCTGAGAAGGTACCTTAGAAATCATTTAGTCCTACTTTCTTATGTATAAATGGAGACCCCCAGAGAGATTAAATTACTTGCTCCAAAACACATAAGTAGTTGTGTTTTTTTTTCTTTGCATCTCTCACCAATTACTTAATTAACAGGAAGTCAACACAGCTACTGTCTTCCTTTCCTTTGTTTGGCACATCTTATCTTTATATAGGTGCAAGTATACTGATCTATACAGTGTGATATTATTTGTGTGACCAAATATGATAAATGTGGAACAATGTGGAACTAGGAAGTATGTAAAGTCAGAAGGAAATATAATCTCTAAGAAAATCTCAGCACAACCTGAAGAAAGAACATATAAGTTAAGTAAGGAATAAGAAAACTGACTGATTTCTGTATTGATTCAGCCTTACATACAGCCTCTTTTTACCTCTTCCATAAGGAATAAATCTTGGTGGGGAGAAGGTAAGTTTTCCTTCAAAATTTGGAGAGGAAAAAATACAGGATTGGGAAAATTATGTATGTTAATGTGGTAATTGTTTTTAAGTAGATCATGCACTCCTCCTAGTCTTTCCTCAGAACCCCATATCAGTCTTAACAATTGAATTTAGTATACATTAATTCTAGAATTTCCTCCATGGAATAAATATTAGATACCATGTTTGCTATTTATTACCTGTCTGGCCTTGGGAAATTTCCCTTAATTCTTTGGGCTTCCATTTCCTTATCTGTAAACTAAAGAAATTATATTAGATATTTCCGAAGTATAAATCCTATTACTGTCTAAATAATAACCATAGCTTTTTTAGACTAGACTGGAAATTATTAGTTTGTGGTGGTTCGTTTGCTTCATAAAATTGTATTATACTTTATTAAGATGATTCTTAATGGATCTGAAGATTCCATTCTGTTTATTTAGATTTGTCCTAGTTACCATTTTATCTTGAATTGAAATATCAAGGGAAACTCCATTTACTCATGTTAGGTGACTAGCCTGTTATATTTTGTACCATAGAACATTCATTTTATTATTTAAAATAATTTTCTACATTTGGCTTCTTTTGTCCTAATATTTTATATATGTTTATGGAGTAAATGGAGCTTTTAACTGCATTTGAAAAATTATCTCATTTCAGTAATGTAAGTATTGCTTTGTCAATTGTGTGTGTGTGTGTGTGTACACAACACATTTTGGCTAAATTGAACAAACATTAAGTGCCTACTGTGTATTGTAAAGCATTGTTATGCAAAAAAGAAAAATGATAATTTCTGTTCAGAGGAGTTTACAATCTAATGTAGTGTATATAAAATGTACACATGTAGCGGTATATTCTTTGAATAAGTATATTTAGCAGTCACATGAACCCATATATGGCCTGATATACTAAAGTAAAATGACTTTAAAAACAGTTGGCCAAAGTTCTATTGTTTCATTCTTAAAACTGGCAAAGTGTCAGGGAAAAATAGAAAATATATATTTTTTGAAATTTATATTTTATGAAATAATTTTAATTACATTTTATTTTTTAAATTATTAAACATTTATTTTTTTCTCCCCACCACAGGGGAAAACCCTTGTAACAATAGACATTGTCAGACAAAATAAATTCCTGTATTGGCCTTGTCCAAAACTGTGTTTCCCATTTTGCATACTAGTACATCAGTATGTCAGAAGGTAAGTAGCATTCTTCATTATTTGTCCTCTGAAATCATTATTGATCATTGTTCTCAATCAGAGTTCTTAAGTCTTTCAAAATTGTTCGTTTTTCCATGTTGAGATTATAGTATAAATTTTTCTCCTGGTATTTAACTTGGCATCAGTCAAAGTCTTCCCATATTTTTCTGAAACCATCTCTTACTTCATTTGTTTTAGTATAATTCTGTTCCATTGCATTCATATTCAATAATTTATTCAGCTGTTTCCCAATTAATGCCCTCCCCAGTTTCTAGTAATTTGCCAACATAAAAATAGCTGCTATAAACATTTTTGTACATATATGATCTTTTTTTCTTTCTTTTGTTTTTTTGGGGTATAGGGAGAAAGGGACAGGGAATAAGTGTTTATTAAGTGTCTATGATATGAGAGATAATGTGCTAAGTCCTGTAGAAATATCTCATTTGGTCCTCACAACAACCCTTGAAGGTAGTTGCTATTATTATCATTTTACAGTTGGGGAAGCTTGAGGCAGTCAGAGGTAAGTGACTTGACCAGCATCACACAGCTAAGAAGACTGAAGCCAGATTTGAACTCAGTCTTCTTTACTCCAGGCCCAGTAATCTGTCCAATATACCATCTAGCTAGGTACAAGCCTTAAAAAGGTATTGCTGGATTACTTTGGGGGCATATTTCCAAATTCTTTTCCAGAACGCACGACCAATTCACAGCTTCCTCAGTAGTGCATCATTCTGCTTGTTTTCCTATAGCTCCTATAACACTTGTCATTTTTCTTTTTCACTATCTTGGCAAATCTGATGAAAATGAGGTAGAACCTCAGGGTTTTAATTTGCATTTTTCTGATTATTAGTAAGAAGTTGTTTTTTAAAAAAAACTTAAATGTTTATTTTTCATATGCAAGGGAGTAATCAAGTGCTCCATTCAAGTTTTTAAAAGTTGCTATGTCATCGTTGGAGATTTTAGTGCGTAAAGCAGATAAATTGGACATCAGTGAATTCATCTCTGCCTTTTAATCCCGTCACTTGATAGTCCTTATTTATTGGTCACAGAAGTCTTTCTCAAACCAGGCCATGTAATTTACAATAGAAAGAAAACTATTCTTGGAGTTAGGAGACTTAGCTCTGACATGGGTTTAAGCATATCACTTAAATTCTCCATGCCTCAGTTTCTTAAATTTCAATTACAAATAATATTTGCTTTACATACTAACCACAGGTGTATGAAGAGCAAATGAGATAATGGATTTTTAAAAGAATAAAGTTCTTTCCTTTCCCTTTTATATGGCCCCCCCCGCCCCCACCACCAATTCAGCAAGCATTTGTTTAGTGCCTACTACATTCAAAGTACTATGCTAGGCGCTGGGAATACAAAGATAATGAAATATAGTCCAGGCCATCAACGGAGGTAAAGTGACATGTCAGTCAACATACATTTCTTAAGAGCCTAACATCAGTGACACACATGTGATGCCCACATATACACAAGTGCTAGAGATTGAAAAGTAAAAATATGGTTTTGTTGGCCTTAAGGAACTTACCTTCTTTTGTTTTGCTAATTAAATTTTTTTTTCAAATAAAGATCTGCTTTCTCTCCATCCCATCTCTTTCCCCACCAAATCATAATTGAGAAAGCAAGAAAAACAAAACCCCTCTTATAGACATATTTAGTTAAGAAAAACAAATTGCCACATTGGCCGTGTCCAAAAAAATTATGCCTCGCTCTACTTTTGAGTCCATTACCTTTCTATTAGGAAGTGGGTAGCCTGGTTCATCATGAGTCCTCTGGACTTTTGGTTGGTCATTGCATTTATCAGAGTTCCTAAGACTTTCAAAATTATTTGTCTTTAAAATATTGTTGTTATTATTTAAATTGTTTTGGTTCCCTCATCATTACACAATAGTAATCCATCACATGCATATACCATATTCTCTATTTGATGAGCACCCCTTCAGTTTTCAATTCTTTGTTACCACACAGATAGCTGCCATAAATATTTTTATAAATGTGAATCATTTTCCTCTGTCTTTTTATGTATCCTCTGTCATTGGGCTATAACCCTAATAGAAGCATCACTACACTAGGTAAAAGAGTATACACAGTAAAATAAATTTTGGAGCATTTTCCCAAATTGCTTTCCAGAATAACTGTACCTGTTTTCCCACAACATCCTTGTTATAACCTCTTCTCTACCTTGCATTTTTCCTTTGCTTGTTCATTTTGTCAGTTTGAGATGTGAGATGGAACTTCTGATTATTAATGATTTAGATCATGTTTCCATATGGTTGATAGTTTTGATTTCTTCCTCTAAAAATTAACTGCTTTTGACAGTTTATCAGAGAAACTTGCTACTAAGGATTTTTTCCCCATTTAATGGCTGCTTTTATTTTTTTTATTGATTTTTATTGATTTCTTGTTTTTTTTACATCATCGTAGTTATCTCTAGTATCCCTAAATTTCCCTTTCTCAGAGAGCTGTCCCTTATAACAAATAGTATTTTTTAGAGACAAAAAAGAAAGAAAAAAAAGAGGACAATCATAAGCACAAGTGACTGACACACTGAAAAAGTCTGAAAACGTGTAGTTATAACGCCCATAAACCTCCTAACTTTATGAGGGGGATATCCTGTCGTATTTCTTCATTTGAGTCATGCTGTATCTTTATGATTATTAAATTCTCTTTAAAAGCTTTTACTGTCTTCTGTTTCTTACATGATCATAGTTATCCCAAGTATCTACCTCTTCCTACAGGGCTATTCCATATAACAAATAGTATTTTTTAGAGAGGAAAAAAAAACAGCACAATTGAACAAAATATTTAAAAAATCTAAAAAGATGTGTAGTTTGAACCTGTCGACTTCTTACCTCCAGAAAGGGGTAGGCTAAGGATGTCCTCTCACATCTTTTCCTCCCAGTTCTGCTTGATCTTTGTATTTTTGTGACCTCCATTTTTTATTTTTTGCTGGACAGTTTATATTTATATTGTTTTAGTTATTGTGTATATTATTTTCTTTGCTGACTTCCCTCTATATCAGTTCATATAGATCTTTCCATACTTTTCTGTATGTATTGCACACATTTATTACAGCAGAATAATATTTGATTACATTCATGTATCACTGTTATATTTAGGGATTCCCCAATCAGTAGGCATTACTTTGTTTACAATTCTTTGCCATTACAAAAAGCACTACTGTAAGGATTTTGGTGTATATGGGGGCATTCTTATTGATCTCTTCCTTGGGATATGAGCCCAGTAATGGAATAACTCATCCAGAAGGTGTGGACATTTTAGTCACTTTATTTGCATATATCCAAATTGCTTTTCAAAATGTTGTAAAGCTCCATCAGTAGTGTATTTAGTGTCCCTGTCACTCCACAACCCCTCTGACATTGACTATTGCCATTTTTGTAATTTTTTTGCCTGTTTACAAAGGGTGAGATAAAACTCAGGGTTATTTTAATTTACATTTCTTATATTATTGATTTGGAGCATTCTTTCATGTGGTTGTGAATACGTTGCTATTCTTTTGAGAACTGCTAGATTTGACCCTTTGACTTTTGACCATATTAGTCACACACACATATTCATTCAATACCAAATTCTCATCACACAAAATTGATACAAAAGTTTTTTTTTTTCTGATTCAGCCACTTCCCTTCTTATCCTAAATGCATTAATGTGGTCTGTGCAGAAACTTTTCAATTTCAAGTAATCAAAATTATCTGTTTTATTTTGTATTCACCTCTCTCTCTTGTTTGGTTAAGAATACATCTTCTACCAGTAGCTGTGAGAGATATATAATCTGTTTCTCTTTTAACTTTTTTACAGTATGATCTATAATGTTAAAGTCATATATCTATTTAGAATGTGTTATGAAGTAAGGTTTAAGATACTGGTCTAAGCCTAATTTCTGCCAGACTGCTTTCCAGTTTTCCCGGTAGTTTTTATCAAATAGGAAATTTTTCCTTAGGTAATTTATGTTTTCCACTTTCTCAAATAGTAGGTTACTGAGTTCTACTGTTTCTGTATCTCCCTTGTCTAATCTGTTCCATTTATCTGTCTCTCTATTCTTTAACCAATACCAGATAGTTTTCATGATTGCTTGTTTATAGTATATTTCTTATTGTCTGAGGTATTCTTTAGCATTTATTTGGTCAGCTTTAATTTTCAGGTAGTTTTTTTCTTCAAGGGTTGTGTACTGATATTCTCATTCCAAATTTTTCCTCCATAACACTCAATTCTTTAAAAAAAATTCTTATTTTTTTTAGCTTTTTCCAATTGCATGTAAAAATGATTTTGAACATCTTTTTTTATTATTCTTGCTTTGGTGACAAAGAAGACCAAAACATACAGACAGAACAAATCAACAAAGTGCAAGAGCCTACACCAAAAGCCCCCAAGAAAAACATGAACTGGTCTCAGGCCATGGAAGAGCTCAAAAAGGAGTTGGAAAAGCAAGTTAGAGAAGTAGAGGAAAAATTGGGATGAGAAATGAGAATGATGCAAGAAAACCATGAAAAACAAGTCAATGACTTGCTAAAGGAGACCCAAAAAAATACTGAAAAAAGTATTGAAGAAAACAACACTTTAAAAAATAGACTAACTCAAATGGCAAAAGAGCTCCAAAAAGCCAATGAGGAGAAGAATGCCTTGAAAGGCAGAATTAGCCAAATGGAAAAGGAGGTCCAAAAGACCACTGAAGAAAATACTACCTTAAAAATGAGACTGGAGCAAGTGGAAGCTAGTGACTTGATGAGAAATCAAGTTATTATAAAACAGAACCAAAGGAATGAAAAAATGGAAGACAGTATGAAATATCTCATTGGAAAAACCACTGACCTAGAAAATAGATCCAGGAGAGATAATTTAAAAATTATTGGACTACCTGAAAGCCATGATCAAAAAAAGAGCCTAGATATCATCTTTCAAGAAATTATCAAGGAGAACTGCCCTGATATTCTAGAGCCAGAGGGTCAAGTAGAAATTGAAAGAATCCACAGATCGCCTCCTCAAATAGATCCCAAAAAGAAAACTCCTAGGAACATTGTCGCCAAATTCCAGAGCTCCCAGGTCAAGGAGAAAATACTGCAAGCAGCCAGAAAGAAACAATTTGAATATTGTGGAAAAACAATCAGGATAACACAGGATCTGGCAGCTTCCACATTAAGGGACCGAAGGGCTTGGAATATGATATTCCGGAGGTCAACGGAGCTAGCATTAAAACCAAGAATCACCTACCCAGCAAAACTGAGTATCATGCTCCAAGGCAAAATATGGATTTTCAATAAAATAGAGAACTTTCAAGCTTTCTCAGTGAAAAGACCAGAGCTGAATAGAAAATTTGACTTTCAAACACAAGAATCAAGAGAAGCATGAAAAGGTAAACAAGAAAGAGAAATCATAAGGGACTTACTAAAGTTGAACTGTTTTGTTTACATTCCTACATAGAAAGATGATGTGTATGATTCATGAGACCTCAATATCATAGTAGCTGAAAGGAATATGCATATATATATATGTGTATACATATATATACATATGTGTGTGTCTATGTAAATATGTAGGTATATATATACACACAGAGGGCACAGGGTGAGTTGAATATGAAGGGATGATATCTAAAAAAAATCAATTTAAGGGATAAGAGAGGAATATATTGAGAGAGGGAGAAAGGGAGAGATAGAATAGGGCAAATTATCTCGCATAAAAGTGGCAAGAAAAAGTGGTTCTGTAGGAAGGGAAGAGGGGACAGGTGAGGGGGAATGAGTAAATCTTGCTCTCAGTGGATTTGACCTGAGGAGGGAATACCATACACACTCAGTTGGGTACCTTACCCCACGGGAAAGAAGGAGGAAGAAGATAAAAAAGGGGGGATGATAGAAGGGAGGGCAGACGGGGGGGAGGAGGTAATCAAAAACAAACACTTTCGAAAAGGGACAGGGTCAAGGGAGAAAATTCAATAAAGGGGGATAGGTTAGGAAGGAGCGAAACATAGTTAATCTTTCACAACATGAGTATTGTGGAAGGGTTTTACATAATGATACACATGTGGCCTATATTGAATTGCTTGCCTTCTTAGGGAGGGTGTGTAGGGAGGGAAGAGGGGAGAGAATTTGGAACTCAAAGTTTTAAAAACAGGCGTTCAAAAACAACAACAAGAAAAAAAAGTTTTTGCATGCAACTAGGAAATAAGATACACAGGCAATGGGGCATAGAAATTTATCTGGCCCTACAAGAGAAGAAGGGAAAGGGGGATGGGAGGGGAGTGGGGTGACAGATGGGAGGGCTGACTGGGGAACGGGGCAACCAGAATGTACGCCATCTTGGAGTGGGAGGAGGGTAGAAATGGGGAAAAAAATTGTAATTCAAACTTTTGTGAAAATCAATGCTGAAAACTAAAAATATTAAATAAATTGAAAAAAAAAGAAAGTTTAACTTTTAGTTATCACCAGAAATGGCTGCATTCAACTTTTTTTTATGACGTCTTTTCTCTTAATGTTACACTGTCTGAAAAACTAAAAGTATTACCAAAAATAAAAAAAAGATAGAGAACTATGAAAATTAACTTCTGAACATAATTCATTGACATCTTCTCAAACGTTTTGCACAATTCACAAAAATTATTTTTCACCACTGCTCAAGAGCTTCATTCAATAGCTGGTAAGAAAATATCAATGAAAGAAAATGAAAATGTCACTCTGAATCATACAAATGTGTGAATAATCTGGCATTAAAATCTGAATAGAAAAACCTTAATTTTTAGTTATTTCAAGATACCTAAAGAAAATAATGAGTTCTGGAAGTGAAAACATTTCTAAAATTTCAGGACTTCAGTGTCACAATATGCTGTGATGCATTTGTAGAAATTAATGTCGCCAATCTTTTTATCCTAAAATGTTCTGAAATTTTATGCTAATTTGAATGTTTTATTTCAGATATTTGTATTATTTCCATTAAAAGTGAATATAAGAGAGGCAGCAAAATAAAAGAGTTAACATCTGAATGAATAAGACTGGAGTTGGAATCCCACATCTGGCACCTACTGGCACTATGTCCTACAGCAAATCACTTAACCTCTCAGTGCACAAGTAGGCTTTGTAAGATTGATTATAAGAACAGTTGTCAACCTGCCTTTGGCATAGAGAATTTCTTCCCTGGGAGTTCTTTGTACCAATAAGGCAAAGAAGAAGAACAACAAAAAAAAGTGAACACAAAACTGTTTTTAGGTTCAATGCAAACATGATGAAACATTATTTTTGTCTTTTAAATACCTTTCATAGAAAACCTTTTTGTTTGTTTTCTGTATGTATAGAAATTGTTGTTTTAAGTTCAGAATTTTAAAATTAAAAAATGCTAAACAACTATCTCTCAACAAATTACATCTTGCTATTATAAATAAAAAATTTACTGAAACGATTGTTTCTATTATAAATATCTAAACATTTTTAGATTTAAATTTTCAGTATGGAATATGCGTGTGTACTTATTTATGCATACATGTATATCTATCTATATATACATATGTGTGTATATGTACATGTGTGTATATTTATATTCTACATACATAGATATGTATCTCTCTATAAATTTTTCCCCCAGCCCAGAGCAACTTAAGAACACAGACAGGTTTGTCAATAGTTGAGTGGGTCCAGCTAGGAGTGTGCTTGGGGCAGTGACATCAGATAACATTCCACTTCCCCAGAAGAGAAACAGGACTAAGATAGAACAATACAGGAAGTACTGAGATAGAAAGAGATCCCAGGGGTTCCTGAGCTAACACTGGTTTCCCAAATGGGTGCCAAGTTATCAGTATCAAAAATGAAAAAGTAAGTTAACAACAATAAAGAAAGATTTTTAAAATGATCATTGGGAGCTATTTTGCCCAACTAATTATGAATAACACTGGAAATCTAAATGAAATATATGAGTATTTGTGCGTGGTAGTTTGCACTTCGTTCTTGAAGAGGACCATGACATCAGGAAGATGATGCCATGACATACAAATGAACTGAATTAAAGTGAGGGAGAGCTGTGCAAAGTCACCAGCCTCACTTTCTCCTCTGGGTCCAGTGTCCAGATACAGATCAGAACAACTGGAGATAGCCCAGCATATGACTATTTATAAAAAACTATGTGGGTCCATATTAACAGAATGGTAAATAGAATACTTAAATAGCCCTATTGGGTGGTGGGGAGGGGGAGGAAGGAGGAGAGGCAGAGCCAAAATGGGTGATCAATGTCAAGGACTTGCCTGAGCTCTCCCAAATTACCCTCCAACTTTAAAATAACACCTAAAAATGAATTCTGAAATGGCAGAATCAACAGGGCAGGTAGGTGGCATAGTGGATGGAGCTCTGGCCCTTGAGTCAGGAGGACCTGAATTAAAATCTAATTAAAGTTAATTAAAAGCTAATTAAAATTAAAATCAGACGCTAGCTGTATGACCCTGGGCAAATCACAACCCTGATTGCCTCCCAAAAAGGGGGGGAGAATACCATCCATGTCTTAATTGGGATTCCTCCAGGTTTAGCCCTTGATTAGCTTGGGTCCCCTGACAAAAAACATTGTTTCTCCCTATGTTGGGAGAGCTATGAACCCATTTATAGTACAGAAGGGCCAATGAGGGAATTTGTGTCCTCCCAAGAAGTATGCATGAAGTGCATACCAAAAGCACTGACATAACCCACAGGTTATTTTTTTTTCCCTTAGCCATTAACTGACCACCAGTTCTGGTGCTAAGACACTGGCATCTGATTTCTTGGTATCTTGAACAGTCAGGAAGAGATTCCTGGTAGGGACTCCTGAGTTCTGATTAGATTCATAAAATGAACACCAAGCCTGTGACTAGGCTATTTAGTTGAACCATATGACCCCTGAAAAAAATTGAAACTTTAGCAGGGCTTTCTCAGAGACCATAACTCAAAAATCTAAGTTGGAAATAAAGCCAAAAGATTTATGTCTAGGTCACATTTAAGAATTTTATACACACACACACACACACACACACATATATATATACACACATATACATACATACATACATACATATATATATATATCCCAAGGTAGCAAAATCAGCATTCCAAAAGGAACTCCCTTATTTAAAAAAAAAAAAAAACTTATAGCATAGAATAAGGGAGAGCTCCCAACTAAGCCAAGTATGACAAAAAAGCAAGCTATTAATTGTTCTGTGATATTTGGTTTAAAGCAACAACCAATTCAGCAGAGGAATTATTGTGGCCTCGGCATTTATAACTTTGAATTGTCAGAAAATGAAAGATTTAAGGCTAATTATAGTGGACAAAAATGCAAAGCAGCTGGTGTATTGGTATTTATGGAGCAGATTAACCGATCCTGCCACTAAAATTCAGTCATCTGATGGCATCTGCTCAATTTTTTTTCCCCGTTTCTCTCCTCCTGTACCCTGCCTTACCTGCTCCCTCCCCTGCTCCTTCAACCCCATCTACATCTTCATCCTTATCTTCAGTTTTCCAGCCTTTTCCACCCCTCCCTGTCCAACCCCAGGCTGTCCTCCTTAACCTTTGCCCCACTACTGGGCACTATCTGTTCCTTTCCCTTTTCTAAACTTTTTCTGCTACCACACCCTTTGTTCATGAGCCAGCTACTGCTCTACACTTGTAGCTCAAAGAACCCCCAAGCAGACGGCACTGAGATTCCACAGAGCCACCTTTGCCAGCTACAACTCCTTCATATCCTGCCTCTCCTACCCTAGTCTCTGCACCTCCTTCTTACTCCCAAGAGCTTGATTTCTCATGAGACAAAGGAAAAACTAAAGGCATTTTTCCTCTGAAGAGGTTGCCATTCATGATTGAAGGGGGAATGTAGTTTTATTCGCACAGCATGTGCCTTTGAGCCCCATTGATCTTTGTATTTGGAGAAGAGATAGTGCCAAGCTTGAAGAGGATCCAGCACCTGTGGTGCAATTTCAAACCATTTTTAGCGGGGAGAAATACAGATTTAATCCAAATTTTACTCTCCTTTGTGGAAAGGCAAACAGTGAATTGGCTAGTTCCTACAGGTGGATCAGCCCAACTTTGGCCTCTAAAAGATCCTAATTGAAACCCAAATTATTCCAAGGATTACATCAAATTGCAAAAGGAAAGAGAAACCTTACTTCGGGGACTAAAAGTATGTGCTTTTATATCAGAGAACTGGGATAAATTTCAGGGAACATTGCAAGAAGAGAAAGAAAATCACCACTACTCTGTAATAGACTGTACAAAAGTGCTAAATGATATGCTGGATTAGAAAATTAACCTGCAAGATACACATATCATCTGTATTTGCTTTGTTAATCATTGCCAGAGATATGAAAACATTTCCATAAGTGATGTCCTGGTTGCCATGGGATGAATATAGAAGAGCTGAAAGATACGGCTTTGTGTGTATGAAGGGAAAGAAAGGAGAGAAGCTAGATAGGTGAAGGCAGGAGAAAGAAAAGCATGAAAAAAATGGGGTGATTACCACAACCTCTGTACAAGACTTACATATCTCTCATAGGAGGCATCTAAGGCTCTGGCTCAGGTAGCTGGAATCATCTCGAAATCCCAAGAATTACATGCTTTTATTGAAGACAAAAAGGCCATGTCATTGCAGACTATAGGAAAAAGAAACATGACTTCAAACATAAAAGATGCAATGACTCTAGGGGCTCCCAGGGGAATAGCAATAACAGAAGTTCCCAGAGGATGATGGTGAATGAAGGTATGGGGGAGCGGTAGAAGCTGTAGAACCTGAAGAGAATGCTTTTCTTTTCCCAGAATCTGATGTCCCAACCGAGTTATCCTAGTCCATTCCACTTCCCAAAGCAATGAACCTCATGTCACCTTTAAGTTTGGGGACACTTACTATGACTGTTTATTGGACACTGGAGCTTCTAATTTAGTCCTGGTGAACAAGCCAATTTTTAAGTTTTTAAATTTATTTTAAACAAGTAAAAAATTAAAAAAAAAACCCTTGCTCTGTACACAGCAGAACATGAGAGGATTCAATGTAACGCAATAAATTTCCATTTCACAAAAACCCATATAATAAATACTACACATTGTTTTCAAAGCTGTACTACTTTTCTTTGCTTCCTTGTAGGTTTTCTTTTGTTCCCTGCTATGCACTTTTAACTTTATTTTGCCTCTTCCCTCCTCCCCCCCAAAAAGGCTACAATTAAGTACGGGAAGATATAGATATGTGTGTGTATGTAGATATATACATATACACATATCTACATACATATACACACAGACATACATATCCATAGATATTTATAAATATACAATCATACACACATGTAAGACTGTATTATGCTTATTTCCACTTGTCATTTGTTTCTCTGAAGATTGATAGCATCTTTCATAAGTCCAAGGCTTTCCACATCTTTCTAAACTAACCGGCCCATCATTTCCTACACTACTGCAATATTCCAACCCAATCCCATTCTATCTGAGAGATTGTCTGTGAAAATGTTTTTCTCCAATTTTCTGCATTCCTTCTATTCTTGACTGCATAGGTTTTATTTATACAAGAAAATTTTAATTTAAAATAATAAAAATAAAACATTTTACACTTCAACAATGCTCTCACCTTATAATAGGGTTCTAGGTCTGGTACTACTGAATCTGCTTCCTTTACATCTTTTCCCCCCTGGTTTCTTTAAAGTTCCTGACCTTTTGTTCTTCTAAGTGAACTTTGCTATTATTTTTTCTAATGCAACAAGATAATTTTTTAGTAACTCAATTGGATGGCATTATATAAGTTGATTAGTTATGTAAAATTGTAATTCTAAAAATTATATCGGCTTTACCTACCCATGAACAATGAACATTATTTCAATTATTTAGATCTAACTTTGTTTTAAAAGTGTTTGTTTAAATTTGTATATATAGTTCCTGTGTCTTTTTTGGCAGATATATTCTCAGGTATTTTATACGGTCTAGTTTCAAATGGTCTAAAACAATATTGAATAAAATGGCTGACACATAGTGTAGTTTCTCTATTTTTTCTCTTTTGATTAATCTATTTTAGTTTTAACTTTGTCTGAATTCATGATTACTAGCCCAGCTTTTTTTATATAATAAACTCTACTCCTGACCTTTATTTTATGCTTGTGTGTATCTCTTATTTTTATAGCATTTCTTGAAAGCAACATATTGTTGAATCCAAATTTTTAATGTACTATCAGTTCCCATTTTATGGGTAAATTCATCTCATTCACATTCTAAACTATAATTACTTGTATATTTTCCTCCTTATTTTTCCTCATTTTCCTTCTTACCCTATTCCTATCCCTCCTCACTCCTCTGCTTTACCTCTATCCTTTACCTTGCCCTCCTATTCCTTAACTTACCCACCCCTCCAAAAGTCCCTCCCTTATTGTCTCCCCCCACCCTATCCACTTGCCCTCTTATTTCTTTCTGAATATAGAAGACTTTTATACCCTTCTAGAATCACCTCATCATACTCAGCTCAGCCCAAGTCTTTCTTTCAAACTACCCAAATAAAAATTACAGTCATAGTAGAACTGATAACATTTTCATATATAAGATGTAAATTATTTGACCCTCTTGAGTCCCTTATTTGGTCCTTAATATTTGCTTTATATTTCTCCTGGATGTTATCTGTCAAATTTTCCCTTAAGTTCTGCTATTTTTGTCACAAATACCTGGAAGTGTTTCAGTTCACTAAATGTCCTTTTTTTTTTTTCCATTCAGGATTATACTTAACTTTGCTGGGTAAGTTGCCCTTGGTGGTAACCCCAGCTCTTTTGCTCTACAGAATATAGAATTCCAAGATCTGTGGTTCTTCAACATAGTAGCTCCTAGGTCTTGTGTAATCCTTATTATAGCTCTATAATATTTAAATTGGTTTTTTTTTTTGGTTGTTCACAATATTTTCTCCTTAACCTGGGAGCTCTAAAACTTGGCTATGATATTCCTGTAAGTTTTTGTCCTGGATTTCTTTCAGGTGGTGATTGGTGGATTTTTTTTTTCCTTTTATTCTTTGCCTTCTTCTAGAACTTTAGGGCAATTTTCCTTGATAATTTTTTATCCTAATTTTCAGGCAATCTGATTATTCTTAGATTATTTTTCCTTGATCTGTTCTCCAGATCAATTATTTTTCTGATGAGGTGTTTCATATTCTCTTCTATTTCTTCATTCTTTTGATTTTGTTTTATTACTTCTTTGTGTCTTAGAATGACATTAGCTTCCTTTTGCCCAATTCTAGTTTTCATTTTTATTTTTAGAGGGGGGAAGGCAGGGGAATTGGGGTTAAGTGACTTGCCCAAGGTCACACAGCTAGTAAGTGTGTCAAGTGTCTGAGGGCAGATTTGAACTCAGGTCCTCCTGACTCCAGGGCCAGTGCTCTATTCACTGCACCACCTAACTGCCCCCAATTCTAGTTTTCAAGGAATTTTCTTCCTTAGGTTTTTGGTTCTCTATTAAGTTGGTTGACTTTCTCTTTTCATAATTTTCTTGATTTTCTTGGTTTGCTCTTATTTTTAAAAAAAATTTTCCTCAATCTCTTTATTTGATTTTTTAAGTTCTAAGAAATCTTTTTGTGCTTGGGATCATTTGATGTTTCTTATTGAAAAGGGAGTGGCTTTTTTAGCTACATTATCTTCCTCTGAACCAGATCTTCTCTATCCCTATAGTAACCATCTATGGTTGGGTTCTTTCTCCTTTGCTAGCTCATTTTTATTTTTATTTAATTTTTGCAGCTACTGGGGTGATCAAATTCTAGTCCTGAGTAATGCCCCAAGCCTCATGTTCTTCTTACTGTTATTTTCTGAAGTCTGTCCCAGAGTTCGACCTTGGGGTCTCCACTCCTAAGTCATGGCTAGAGCCCCCTGGTCATGCTGTCCTGCAAATAATCTTACTCCCTCCTGTCTCTCAGGTGACTGTAAACTACAGTTGTCCCCTCTTCCCTGAAACTGAAACCAGGGACTCTGCTCTCTTGCAGGTGTTCACCATCAGCAGGGTCTCATCCCCTCTGCTACTGCACTCACCAGTTGTGTGCTAGCTCCTTCTCCTGACAGCCACAGCCTGGGGTGCATCTGATCAGCACAGGTGTGCTTGGTGTCCCTCAGCAGTGGAAGGTTCTTCAGTCTTCTCCTCAGCTGTCAGACCCTCACATAGTCCATGAGATGAAAGTTTCTAAGGCTGAGGCTGCCTCCCCACCCCAGCCACCCCTGTTGAGGGTGAAAAGAAACCCAGGGATGCAGGGATCCCAAACCAAAGTTCCCAGGGCAAGGCCACCTGGAATGAATTCGCAGACCCAAGCATTCTTTAAGTTAAGGAGGCAAAGATTTATTACGCTTTACAGTGGGCAAGAGTTCTTAAGGAACTTGCAACCATAAAGAGGGGCAGGGGAAATTTCTCTAGAAGCTTTTAGGGGACTAAAGGGGGGGAGCATGTCAGGTATTTTGGGGTGGGATTAAGGAGTGGTTAGTTCTTAAAGGAACATGCACATTTAGCATCTATTGCGCAGGCGTATTACCCAGAGTTCTCTAGGAAACAGCCCCCAGCGGGATTACTAGGGGTGTGGTTTTTACTGTGAAATGTCACTGAGTTCACTATTGGTTGAGGCTAAAGGGAATCTCTATATAGTTTCTCATCTAGTGTCTTAGACAAAATACTATGTCTGGGATACATGTTAGAAAGGTCAGTAAATAGTAAATATGGTTATAACTCAGTGTACTAAGGAAGAAGCAGAGATAAGTTGGGGCATGCTGCCCTTTAGCTAGGCAGAGACTGCCTGAGAGAGAATATCTTTTGAGAACTAGATGTGTTTTGGAATTGGGATTCTGGTACAGGCATCCAAGCAGAGGCCGTTAGAATCAAGGTCCAAGCAGAAGCACCTCATCACCCTGAGGGCTTGTTGTTTGTTGATTCTGCAGAGTTGGCTTGCAGTTGTTTGCACTTCACTCAAGCCAAACCTCTGCCCCTAGAGGTCAGCTCTTTCCAGGGGTCTTCTTAGGTTTTCTTAGAAGAACAACTGTTTTACCCAGACTTTATTTCCATGGGTCTACTTTCACTCTGGGACAATGTTCTGTCTTTTTCTGTGGAGTAAATTTGGAGAGCCACAGGTTTTCTGACCTGCTCTTCCCAGAATCTTTTGCAAGCCTGATTTTAAATGTATTTCTACTGGAACTTTAAATGTGGTTGAGATTTCAAAGAAGCCTCAACATGTTCCTAAACTATCCTCCCATATGGTCTCTTGCAGTAGACCACTAATTTTTCCTCATGCCCAAATCCCCCGTAAATTTATTGGAATAAAATTTCCTGTGTAGATTTATGACTACTATTTCCTGCACTCCTGAAGGTACTATGTCTCTACATATGCCTGAGGTACTATGGTACTATGTCCTCATGCCTGAGGACTCCCTCTCTTTGTTCCCAGTCCTCACTCAAAATACCCAGAAGATAGTAGGAAATACTTTTGATATCCCCTCTGACATCCCTAACTCCCTGCTTCAACATAGGCCTCCTAAAATCTGCTGTTTCTGTTACCATTAAAACTAAAGGAGGCTCCCCATCATCTGCTTCCCAGTTTCCCTTGTCCAGGGAAACTATTGAAGAAATTTCACCTATGATTGACGTGTTAATCAATGAAGACATTTTTAGTCCATATAAATCCCCATGGAATATATTCTCCCAGTTAAAAACAAAACAAAAAAAACCTAAGCCATGGCCAGATGGCAAACCTGTGGATCTGCATGAGATTAATTTGTATATCATGCCTAGGCAGCTAGTGATGCCAAACCCTGCCACTATAATCTCAATACCTTGTGAGGCAACCTGCTGGATTTTTTTTCTATGGCCACACATCTGAATTCCCAACACCTGTTTGCCTGGAAATGCTCACAGTGGACATGGACTCATCTGCCTCTTGGGTTTGTAGAGCCTCACCTTATTTTCTCAAATTTTGCAGCAGATCTTAGCCTCTATCACCTTTAAAGGTGCCACCCTATTTCAGTATGTAGATGATATGCTCCTAGCTGCAGCAGAAGAGATCTGCCAGGAAGACAACTCATCTATTACTGGAACTTCACCAAAGAGGCCATAAAGCCTAAAAAGGTACAGTGATGCCTTTCCACAGGTGGAGTATTTGTAGTTTATTTTGGCCTCTGGGACCTGCTCTCTTTCTTGGAGGAGCATTCAAGCTATTCAACAATTCTCTGCTCTCTCCTCCAAGTGGCAGCTGAGAGCCATCCTCGGAGAAGCTGGATCCTGCAGGGAGTGGCTAGCTTCTTTCAGTGAGATTACCAGCCTCTTGTATCTCTGACTAAGAACTTTGTTCCTGAACCCTTGCATTTAGATTCTCAACATCTCTCAGCTATAGCAGAGCTGAGATAAGCCCTGTTATCTGCGATTGCATTGGGACTCCCAGATTTCAGTAAGTACTTCACTCTTTTTAAACATAAACAGAGCAGAGTGGCTTTTGGTGTCCTAATTCAAGCATTAGGACTCACCCTGCACCCAGTAGCTTATTTTTCTGCTCAGCTTGCTGCTGTGGCTACTGGAGCACCTTCCTTCCTCTCAGCTGTGGCTGCCTCTGTAGAGAGGCAGCCACATGAAGTTGAGGCCCTCTTGCTCCATTATCAGGGCTTTTCAGATCAAAGACTTGGTAAATATGAAGTGACTTTGCTAGGGAATGAGAACATCATTGCTCTCCAATTTGCCGCTCTTCAGAGAGCCATTATGACTGTGCCTCTAGTGGGCAAGGCCAAAAAGCCCCATGATGATCTCTCTGTCACCCTTTTAGAGAACTCTGACTTCTGTTTTCTATACTAACAGGTCTTTTATTAGAGAAGGCACCCTCCACATTGGCGCCACTATGGCTTTTATCTGTGATACTGTCTGGGCAGCTTCTCTGCTCTCCAGTCTTAGTGCCCAGGCTGCTGAGGTCTTGCTCAGGCACGTCACCTAGCTAAAGAGAGAAATTCCACAATTTATACAGCTACAAGATATGTGTTTGGTGTCTGTCATGCTGTGGGGATGCTTTGACTACAGAGGGGATTTTTGACTTCTTACAAAGTTGTTGCAAATGTAGAATTCATTAAAGGTCTCTCTGCCCTGAAACTTCCCATTGCTCTGGCCATTGTGTGCTTCTCTGCCCATACAGAAGAGACCGATCTGAATTTGTCTAAGGATGGAATGGTCATGCTGCCACTGTTGCTAACCTTGCTGCCCTGGAAGCTCCTGCACGTATTTTTGATTGCTTACCTTCTGATACCCACCTCTCTTTCCTATGATGACTCTGAAGTGGAAAAGTAGAAGCAAAGGTTTAAGGCAAAATAGGTTGCTGGGATCTGGGTGTCTGCAGAGGGCAGACGCTCCTTCCCCAGAGCTTCTAGCACCAGGTAGGTCTGTCTGTTTGAAAGAGTGGCCACTTTGGCACTCAAGGGATTGCGTATTCAATTAGGAGGGTCTGGATCACCCCAGATGTCACAAACATAGCATCTTTGTGTGTGCCTCTTGCTCTACCTGCCAAACATATAACCCCCATGCTCTCTGTTCACCAAGGCCTATGGTAGGCACTCTATGCCTTACACACCTTTTGAACATCAGACACAGATCTCGTTTGTATGCCTAAGGCTGGACATTATAAGATTTACCTTGTTATTGTTGATCAAATCGCCCAATGGCAAGATTCTTTTCCTGGCTCCCATGCCACTGTTGTTTGTTGTTAAGATGCTCCTGAAGGAGAATGTCCCTTGCTTTGGCCCACCAGCACAGATAGACTCTGACGAGGGCACTTATTTCACTGATTTTGTCTTATTCCAAATCTACTTTTGTCTGGGGATGACTCTGAAATTCCACACACACAAGTTCAGGCCAAATGGACCACGTGAATAAGGAACTTATTTTTTTAATTAGGAACTCATGATTGGCAAACTGTGTTCCAGACACATCTGGAACAGCCTGTTGTTCTCACCCTAGTATTGTTCTATCTGTGCAGCAGACCAAAATAGGAATTACATATATCACTTTTTGGAATGTGTTTTGGATATTCCCTTATCCGTTACTAGGAGAAAATGCCTCTGTTGCTTCCTATATGTAGGAATTACAATCTAGGCTGTATGAATTTTACAATGTGAGAGCTGCAGTACAGGCTGGACCCTTGGACTTTTTAAAAACTTTCAGCGTATTAGTGGGACTTGGCCTACTTAGAAGGTCCATTCCAGGTGCTGCTGACCACTCCTACTGCCATCAAGATTGGAGAATAAGATTCCTGGATTTGTTGCTTCCACATAAAACTAGTACCATTTTCTGAAACATAGTGCTCTTGTCTTTCGACTCTGGTAATCCAACATCAATTATAGCTAATAAAGACTGCTTCCTTATTTGAGTGTATACTACAGTCTGTTGGTGTCATTTTAATCTTAGCATCATTACCCTCAGTCCTCTCTTCTACAGCTCCCTCTTGCCATGGTGATGGGACAAGAAATAATGCTGCATTGGACTCCATGTAGGACATACCCTACGCTAGGGATAGTGGCCACATGTGACCTTCTAGGTCCTTGGATGTGGCCTTTTGACTGAGTCCAAGTTTTACAGAACAAATCCTTTTATTAAAGGATCAGTCAAAGGTCTGCACTTGAGGACCTAGAGGGCCACATGTGGCCTTGAAGCCACAGGTTCCCCACCCCTGCCCTATACCAAGCCAAAGTCACTAGGCCCCATGGATTCTGGGTCTCTTACCAGCTCCATCAGTGCACGCTTGTCTCTTGGGTGCCTATTCCTGTTCAAGCAAATGAAATAGTGCTACACCTTGTGATTGAAGAAAGTGCTATTTGCACCTTTGTTTTTGTCTTTTGTGAAATTACTATTAATAATTGGAACCCATTTAAGTAGTCACAACCAGTGTCAGTAACTTTCAGACATCTCAAGAATTTCTAGATTCCAGTGAACCTTATGTCATCTAGAGTGATGCTCAGTGTTGGGTTTCCCCAATCCCACTTGCTAAACCTCTGTCCACCTTTGAATTATGTATTAAAAAGAATAAGAGCTGGGGTAGCTAGGTGGCGCAGTGAGTAGAGCACCAGCCCTGGAGTCAGGAGGACCTGAGTTCACACTTACTAGCTGTGTGACCTTGGGCAAGTCACTCAATCCCAATTACCCTGCCTTGCCCCCTCCAAAACAAAAAGGAAAAGAAGAAAAGAGCCTGTTGGCTACTACATACATGTGGGATGGCATGAAATGCAACCTTACCCTTCCATCCTCTGTAACATTTACCTGTAAGGCCCATCTCTCTAGACTCAGGGATAGGCAGTCTGAAAACATAACTCTTAAAACTGTTATCGTTTCATTATCACTATACCTAGAATTTCTATGGGGCTAGTGACCCTGGGACAATTCTACATCTATAGTGTTTCAGCTTACTTCTCTCTTCACCAAGGTGGTATGGAATATGTGGAATGGACTACCTAGCTCCACCCATATCAGTACACAGCCACTCTATAAGCCAATTAGAAAGAAAAATTGCTAGGAATTGGGCACCTGGTGGCATGCACATAAAGATCTAGAGCAAATTCTGTAGCCATCTCTACTGCAGAATTCTTCTGGGTTGCTATGCCCACTTTTGGGATGTTGGCAGTTTTTAGGAACATTTCTGCTGAGGTTATAAAACTAGCTCAAGATACAACCCAAACCATCTCTGAGACATCTAGTGCTATCTCCTCCCTCCAGGCAGAGATTGACTCTTTAGCAAAAGCAGATCTACAGAACTTCTTGGCTTTGGAAATTCTTGCTGCTGCTACAGGGGGATGCTGTGTTCTCATTAATTGCTCCTGCATTAATGGGTCAGGAGAAATTGTTACAAATGTCCATAAACTCCAGTGAATTATGATTAACACTTAGCAGGCTGTGATGGAAACCCATGGAATGCTTGATGATAGCTCATGGTGGAATCCCTCTTTGTGGTTGCAGAGGACTGGTTTGTCAACCACCCAGGTTAAATGGGCCCTTAGGCTTTGCCTTAGTTGCTGTACTAGAAAACGTCCCAAGCTTTTGCCAAAGGAGAATCTAATGGCAGTAGGTACTGATGATAATGACGATAATGATAATGATAAAAGTCTTATAGAATTAGCTTATAAATAAGTGATCCATGAGAGAATCAGATTAATATTTAGCTCATTCTATACAAATATGTGAATTTAATTGTTAAACAACTGATGTAAATATGTTTGAGAATTATTTATTTAGAAGAATAATAAGATAATGGTGATAATCATCTGTGTCTAACTCCCTTTTACAAAGTTTATATTATAGTAGTAATTTATGGATGATTTGTGATTGTGAAAATTATGAAGTTATACCTGGGAAGCTATATATTGAAGTTGCATCTTGAGTCATCCTAGTCTTAACAAACTTCAGTCTTAGAGACTTGAGGTCAATCTACAATACTTAACAACATGGGAGTATTAATAATCCAGCCTTAAGCTATGATTAGTGAAGCTTGCTGTTTTTAATGTTAGATCTTATGGGACTGTAATTGATATTATTCTGAGTCTGATTCCAGGTATAATAGTCAAGAAATCTATTGAGCCAATGATCCATAATGTAAGCAGCCCTATGGAATGACATCTGTGAATTAAAGGTGGAGTTCCATCTCAGGAAAAATTGGGGAGAATGACTTTTGGTATGGCTCTCTTGACTTGATGTCTCTAGTGTAACATTTCCTCCTGAACAGAAAATTTTCTCACCTGGCTAAAATTCTAAGCGTGGCTGTGATATTCTGTCAATAAAATTGGCTGCCTATATGACTCTTGCCTGGAATTGACATCAGGTTGTTGTGATTCAGTCATTTTTCAGTCATATCCTCGTTTGGGGTATTCTTAGCAAAGATATTGCAGGGATTTGCCATTTCTTTCTCCAGCTCATTTTATAGATGAGGAAACCGAGGCAAATACAGTTAAATGACTTGTCCAGGGTCACACAGCTACTAAGCATCTGAGGCTGGAATTGAACTCAGAAAAAGGAGTCTTGACTCCAGGCCTGGCACAGTATCTACTTCAACGCCTAGCTGCCTGACATCGTTAGGGGAACATTTTTCTCTTACTGTAGCTATGTTCCTCTTTTCCTTATATGGAAAATTTCTATAATCATGGTAGGTGGTCAGTAGAAATCTTAAATCTTTATCTAATAGGCTAATACTGGAACACATTTAAGCTACTATAATAAGATGCAGATATGTAAGATCAAAGCTCATCAGCCTGAAATTATATTCCTTTTCCGTATCCTGAACAACTAAGTAGATGAGTACTTGGGCTTATTATCTGTTAGCCAGTAGTTATGTGTAAAATTAGGTCCTTGAAATCAATTTGTATATAAAGCATGCTCTGAAATGCAAGCAAATTACACAAGAGTCTGAAGAGAATTTGAGAGCAGTGGCCTATGTGAGTTCATTTGAACATGGTAACAGTTGAACATGCAACTCATTTGATAAAACCTGGAGCCAATTACTTAGTGTATTTACACACACTTCATCACAGCCTTTTGTTACAATTGGAGTGAAATAAGCATCTTTTAAGTAAATTCAGTTGTGTGGCCATTAAACTTAGGCATAGAAGTCATCTACTTACAATGTTGTTACCGATGTGCTTATGTGCTTATTTATAGGATAAGATTTCTTGCAGTATCTCATCTTCCTAAGGAGGGAATGGGCAGCTAAGTGAATAACTAGAGTATATAATTGAAATGAATAACTAAAGTGAACATTTTTAAAGAAAACAACAAGACCAGATGATTGCATGTCAAATACAAATATTTCTAATGGGATACAAAGGCTTTGAATGTGTTCTAATCACAAGTTCTAAAACTGGGTTCACAGTTTTATATATGCCTAAGTATATCAACATGACAGTTTTCTAACTCACAGCACAAGGCTACTCCTTTGTGGAGTTTGAATCTGAACTGAAGAATAAAATAAATGAGCACTAGTCTAAAGAAGTTAAAAGATGGTGGAGTTAATGCTGACTTAAAAGCCCCCCCTAACCTTAGCTTATGTATCTACATTAGTAAATATCTAATTTGTAACTAAAATAGCTCTTTCTACAAGTCAGGTCCTCATATATTGTGTTAGGTTATTCCTTTAGCTGTTATTGGTAGTGTCTAAATCAAGGACCTGGTTTAGATAAGGATAGGAGCTGCAAGGGATATGGAAAAATGCAAATTCTCTAGTGTAAGGATTCCTAATTTAATGTTCTTTTTAGAGCTGTAAGGTTTGAGCTACTGTTTACCACATGACCACATTGGCAAAGCAAAATTAAAATGATTGTATTAAATTGTATTGAGATTTGTTTTGCAAGGGATTTTAGCAGAAAAGGGATCTCCACAAGTGACCTGAACTGGAGAAGCAGATCTGCTAGAAGAAACTGCTCTGAGAATTGGCCTATTTCAGAATGCCTGAGGTTTCCAGAAGATTAGCCAATGGCATTAGGAGATGTTCTCAGAAACCAGATGGCTGTGTGAGATGTCTGAGCCCTAAGATATGATGAACTGATGAAATGGACAGTAGAAATGGGTTACTGAGAAAGAAACTGACTGTTTACCCTTCCTTTTCACTCCTTCCACATGTGCTATTTTTCTTTGTAAGGCCTACTTACTGAAATAGACTGCCCCCAACAGTTCCTGTCAATGTAGTATTCAATCTCTCTCCCTCTTCCCCTCACAGTCTTCCCATAATGTTAAAACATTTGAACCTCAAGTTTAAATACCCTTGAATAAAGTACTTAGTACCTTCAGGTCTTTTTATATTGGTAAGCCAAATTTTTGATTGGTAGGGCAATCCTGAAATTTGTAGGAGACCATGTCTCTCAGTGAATTAGAGGGGAGAATAAGGAGAATTAATGTTGGATTGTAGTATTTATTACCAGTATTTCCATTCATTTACTTAGACTCTACTTCTTAAAGACAGGCAGTGTTTTCTGAAGGGCATAATACAACAAAGTAATTACTTCCAGCCCCCAAGGTATCTGCTAATTAACTAGCTTCAGCAGGGCACCCTTCTATTTACCCCATAAACAGAGGGCAGTTTGAACTAAGGCTTGCCTCACCCCCATGCATTCCCCCACAAAGAAGAATATGGAGAGAGCTGAGAACTTAGACCATCTTTTCATTAAAACGTCTACCAATCAAGGTTTTGTTATGTTTGCCATGAGAGGTCCAAATGATGTATTGTTGGGCCAATCAGATATAAAAGACACTGTTGGCTCTCCTTCCAGGTCTTTTTTGGCATAAGTAGAGGCTAGTCAATAAGACCCCTCTGTTATCAGGTTGCATACCCCTGCTAATAAAGGATATCTTCCTCAGAGAATCACCTCAGCCTACCTTTTGTTAAATTCTGGCCACTACATGTATATTTTTTTTTTCAGTCAATAAACATTTATTAAGTACCTACAATGTACCAGATGCTATGCTAAGTACTGGGGATATAAGAAGAGGTAAAGACAGTCCTTCCTTCAAGAAGTTCACAATCTAATGGAGGAGACAACAAGAAAACAAACACAGAAACAAGTTATAAATAGGATAAATAGGAAATAATCAAGAGACTGAAGGCACTAGAATTAAGAGAAGTTTTATTATTTATTTATGCCTCTTAGCACCTGCAAGTGATGGTTGGAAATGTACCAGAGCTTGATGATATCCACCATATCCCTTTCTAGTGATTATGTGTAATTTGCTATTTTTTATGATAGCAGCCTGAGTGTATTGTTTCTTTTTTAAAATGACATTTTATTTTTTCCCAAATTACATGTTAAAACAATTTTAAACATTTTTTAAAGTTTTGAGTTCCATATTCTGTCCCTCCCACCCTGCCTCTCTTCCCCCCTCCCTGAGATGGTAAAGCGATCTGTTATAGGTTATACATGTGCAATCATGTAAAACATTTCCATATTAGTCATTTTGTACAAAAAAAACAAAGAAAGAAAGAAAAAGAAGGAAGGAAAGAAAGAGAAGGAAAGAAAGAAAAAAGAAAGGAAAGGAAGGAAGGAAGGAAGGAAAGAAGGGAAAAAGAAAGAATGTTTCAGTCTGTATAGAGACTCTTTCTATAGATCTCTTAATGTAGAAGCTGCCAGGTCTTGAGTTATTCTGATTGGGTTTCCACAATACTCAAATTCTTTCTTTCTGGGGGGGCGGAGCCAAGATGGCGGCTGGTAAGCACGGACTAGAGTGAGCTCTGTACCCGAGTCCCTCCAAAAACCTATAAAAATGGCTCTGAACCAATTCTAGAACGGCAGAACCCACAGAACAGCAGAGGGAAGCAGGGCTCCAGCCCAGGACAGCCTGGATGGTCTCTGGGTGAGGTCTATTCCACAAGGAGCTGGGAGCTGGGAACGGAGTAGAGCAGAGCCCAGCCTGAGCGGCGTGGACGATCCAGACCAGAAGCCGGGCGGAGGGGGCCCTAGCGCCCTGATTCAGTGAGCTGCGGCAGTTACCAGACCCCTCGACCCACAAACACCAAAGACTGCGGAGAAGGTTAGTGGGAAAAGCTGCCAGAGTGGAAGGAGTTCGCAGTTCGGCTTCCAGCCCCGGGGGCAGCGGAGGTGGGGCAGCTACAGCTGTTGTTACTTCCGGCTCCAGGCCCACCTGGTGGGAGGAATTAAGTGGCGGATCACAGCAGGAGTGCAACAGCCTGCTGAAGATCTAAGCCCAGTCTGGACTGGGGGTCCTTGGGGAAGGAGGAGTGCGGCTCTGACAGAGCTGGCACCTCCCCCCCAAACATAGAACATAGAACTCGTTAGTCTACAAGCAGTCATACCCCACTGAAAAACTCAAGGGTCAAGTTAGTTGGTTGGGAATATGGCCAGGCAGCGAAAATGCGCCCAGATTCAGTCTCAGACTTTGGATTCTTTCTTTGGTGACAAAGAAGACCAAAACATACAGCCTAAAGAAGACAACAAAGTCATAGAGCCTACAACAAAAGCCTCCAAGAAAAACATGAACTGGCCCCAGGCCATAGAAGAACTCAAAAAGGATTTGGAAAAGCAAGTTAGAGAAGCAGAGGAAAAATTGGGAAGAGAAATGAGAAGGATGCGAGAAAACCATGAAAAACAAGTCAATGACTTGCTAAAGGAGACCCAAAAAAATACTGAAAAATACACTGAAGAAAACAACACCTTAAAAAATAGACTAACTCAAATGGCAAAAGAGCTCCAAAAAGCCAATGAGGAGAAGAATGCTTTGAAAGGCAGAATTAGTCAAATGGAAAAGGAGGTCCAAAAGACCACTGAAGAAAATACTACTTTAAAAATTAGATTGGAGCAAGTGGAAGCTAGTGACTTTATGAGAAATCAGGATATTATAAAACTGAACCAAAGGAATGAAAAAATGGAAGACAATGTGAAATATCTCCTTGGAAAAACCACTGACCTGGAAAATAGATCCAGGAGAGATAATTTAAAAATTATTGGACTACCTGAAAGCCATGATCAAAAAAAGAGCCTAGATACCATCTTTCAGGAAATTATCAAGGAGAACTGCCCTGATATTCTAAAGCCACAGGGCAAAATAGAAATTGAAAGAATCCATCGATCGCCTCCTCAAATAGATCCCAAAAAGAAATCTCCTAGGAATATTGTTGCCAAATTCCAGAGCTCCCAGATCAAGGAGAAAATACTGCAAGCAGCCAGAAAGAAACAATTTGAGTATTGTGGAAACCCAATCAGAATAACCCAAGATCTGGCAGCTTCTACATTAAGAGATCGAAGGGCTTGGAATGCGATATTCCGGAGGTCAATGGAGCAAGGATTAAAACCTAGAATCACCTACCCAGCAAAACTGAGTATCATGTTCCAAGGCAAAATATGGAGTTTCAATAAAATAGAGGACTTTCAAGCTTTCTCAGTGAAAAGACCAGAACTGAATAGAAAATTTGACTTTCAAACACAAGAATCAAGAGAAGCATGAAAAGGTAATCAAGAAACGGAAACTGCAAGGGACTTACTAAAGTTGAACTGTTTTGTTTACATTCCTACATGGAAAGATGATGAGTATGATTCATGAGACCTCAGTATTAGGGTAGTTGAAGGGAATATGCATATATATATATATATGTATATATATATATGTTTATGTATATATATAAGTGAATGTGTATGTATGTATATATCTATGTGTATATGTATGTATGTGTATGTATGTGTATATATATGTGTTTATATATATATATATATATATGTAAAGGAGAGCAGACACAGGGTGAGTTGAGGATGAAGGGAAGATAGCTAAAAGAAATAAAATGAAATTAAGGGAAGAGAGAGTAACATACTGAGAGAGGGAGATAGGGAGAGATAGAATGGGGTGGATTATCTCGCATAAAGGTGGCAAGAGGAAGCAGTTCTATGGGAGGAGGGGAGAGGGCAGGTGAGGGGGGAATGAGTGAACCTTGCTCTCATCAGATTTGGCCTGAGGGGGAATACCATACATACTCAGTTGGGTATCTTACCCCACAGGAAAGAAGAGGGAGGAAGATAAAAAAATAAAAATAAAAAAAAAATTGTTTCTTTCTGGGTGCTTGCAATATTTTCTCCTTGATCTGGGAGCTCTGGAATTTGGTGACAATATTCCTAAGAGATTTCTTTTTGGGATCTATTTGAGGAGGCGATCGATGGATTCTTTCAATTTCTCTTTTGCCCTGTGGCTCTAGAATATCAGGGCAGTTCTCCTTGATAATTTCTTTCTTTTTATTTTTTTGATAATTTCTTGAAAGATGATATCTAGGCTCTTTTTTTGATCATGGCTTTCAGGTAGTCCAATAATTTTTAAATTATCTCTCCTGGATCTATTTTCCAGGTCAGTGGTTTTTCCAAGGAGATATTTCACATTGTCTTCCATTTTTTCATTCCTTTGGTTCTGTTTTATAATTTCTTGATTTCTTATAAAGTTACTAGCTTCCACTTGCTCCATTCTAACTTTTAAGGCAGTACTTTCTTCAGTGGTCTTTTGGACCTCCTTTTCCATTTGGCTAATTCTGCCTTTTAAGGTATTCTTCTCCCCACTGGCTTTTTGGAGCTCTTCTGCCATTTGGGTTAGTCTGTTTTTAAGTTGTTATTTTCTTCAGTATTTTTTGGGTCTCCTTTAGCAAGTTGTTGACTTGTTTGCATCACTCTCATTTCTCTTCCCAATTTTTCCTCTACTTCTCTTACTTGATATTTCAAATCCTTTTTGAGCTCTTCCATGGCCTTAGACCAATTCATATTTTTCTTGGAGGCTTTTGATATAGGCTCTTTGACTTTGTTGACTTCTTCTGGCTGTATGTTTTTATCTTCTTTGTCACTAAAGTAAGATTCTATAGCCTGAGTCCTTTTATACTTTTACGCTTCCAGATCATTTCCCAAGCCAGTTACTTGACTTTTGAGTTCTTTGTCAGGGTATGAATGCTTTCAGAGTGGAGAGTGCTCTTTTCCAAGCTTCAGGGGTTTTGTGCTGCTGTTTTCAGAGCTACTTCTAGTCTGATGTGGTATGATACTCCTCTCCTGGCCTGTGTGTGGTATGTGAGTGCAAGCACTACTTTCTGCCATGTAACTACCAGGAGGACTCCCTCTCCACAGCTACCACAAGCTCTGCCACCCCAGCACTCCTCCTCCCCCAAGGACCCCCAACCAGAACTGTGATCCAGATCCAAGCAGGGCAATGCAAAAGAATCCTGCCTCAGTGCCAGCAAAGAGATCCCTGCATTCCTGCTCTGATAGGCCAGTTGATTCCCCCCACAGAATTTCCAACAGCAGCCACCAGAGCTTCCTGCTGTTGCCACCTCTGCTGCCCCCGGGACTAGGGCCAGATTGTACACTTCTCTCACCCAGGTGCAGCAGTTTTTCCACTGACCTGCTAGGTTGTCTTTGGCATTTGTGGGCTGAGAAGTCTGGAAAGTGACACAGCTGCCAGTGATTCAGTGCACTGAGGCCTGCTCCACCGGTTCTGTTCTGGCCTGGTCTGTCCTGGTGTGGCCCACATTGGGCTGTGCACCACTCCCAGCACTATGTGATAGCCCCCTCCCAGCCACCAGCCAAGCTTTCTTGGGTTGGAGACCTGTTTCACTCTGTCATTTCATGTGTTCTGTAGCTCTAGAATTTGTTTAGAGTAATTTTTTATGGGTGACTAGAGGGATTTGGGGGAGAGCTCAAGCAAGTCCCTGTTTTCACATCACCATCATGGCTCTGCCCCCCTGGAATGTCTTTTTAATACTATAATTAGAAGCTCCAAAATTAAGATAATTTTTTCATATTCAGGTTTAACTGTTTATGTTGGTTTTGTTTCAATAGATTTGTTTGACCTGTGTCATACACAGTTATCTCTTCCTAATCTTTTCAAGTTCTGTTAATCTTTTTACCTCTGTGAATTTCTTTCCATGTTATCATGGTCTATGTTGCTCTGAGGTAACCGAAAGTTTTACAGTGAATTTCAAATTAACTGCTGGAGTATTATCTGCATATCTTGTTTTCATGTTTCTTGGCTTAATGAGAGTAGTTTATAGAGTTAATGATACAGATCTCATTTACTTTTATTTCCCTATGTTACATGGCACCAAAGAAGAGGACTTTTCTTCCTACTTCTTATGAGACAGTCCTGGCCAGTGGTTTCACATATTAAGATTTAAGTTTTGTTCTGTCTGTCTTTTGAAATAATCAGGTTGATTTTGTCTTTTTAAAATTGATTTTGTCTTTTTACTGCCTAAGTCATGATTCTTTTTCTCTGAACTTAGTTCAGAAATTCATTTGTCCTATCATGAGTTAAATTTGAAATCGAGTTCTCTTGTTCTCTCACTTTTCTATTTTTGTGTCAAAGAAATCTGTTTACACTTATGTTTCAACAATCTGGCTAGCAGCTGCTGTGGGCATGTAAAACCAACAACAACCAGCTCACAGAATGCTGAAAGCCCAGATTCTTTTGATCTGCTTTACTAAGGAAAGCAAAGTCAAGGGGTTAACAATCTTACTTTAATCCAGCATACAAATATCACTCACTTAGTTCAGGGGAAAAAGCCAGCACCCTGAACTTTAGAGCAAATACAAACAAATTACAAACAGACCAAATACAATTCATAGTTACCAAGAAAACCATCAATATCTGAGTTCAGCTAGAATGCCTTTAGAGTGGCTCCCCAGAGTCCCACACCTCCAGAAGTGAGAGCCTTAAGCAAATAACTCTGTTCTCTCTTTTTATACAGTTTCAGACATCATCAAACATCATCTGAGTGACAAGAACTAAGGCTTTCACTCCTGGAGGTGCCGGACTCAGGGCAGCTGCTATAATGACCTTCGGGCTGAACTCAGATGTTGATGGTTCTCTTGGTAACTATGAATTGTATTTGATCTGTTGATGTGTGTAATTTGTTTGTATTTGCTCTGAATTTCAGTGTGCTGGCTTTTTTACCCTGAATTAAGTGAATGGTATTTCTATTAAACTGAGATTGTTAATCCCTCAACGTTGCTTTCCTTAGTAAAGCAGATCCAAAGAACCTGGGCTTGCAGTGTTCTGTGAGCTGGTTGTTGTTGGTTTTATACCCCCCACAGCAGCTGCTAGCCAGATTGTTGAAACACCTTAAAGGAGGCATGTGAATACCAGGGAGTCTGTTCTAGTACTGTTATACCACCAAGCAGTCCTTCAAGGATGTCTGGCTTGTTATCCAGAGAAATCTGATCCATTATCTCTAACCTTGTAGGTGTCTCAAGCAATGAACATTTCTTAGTCAGAAGAGAGAAAGAAGGAGTTGTTCCCACCTCTAGTTCCAAATTTCCAGTCAGTCATATTGTCCTCACGCTCTATTATAACCCATCTCATTGTTTTCTCACCTACCCAACCCTGTTCTTTGTTCTCTTGTACTTCCCCAAACTCTATGAAGGCTAGTAATCCCTATCTCATGTTCTTTCATCGTGGAGAAAGCCCATTGACTCAATTTATTGGTTACTGCTACTCTAACTAATAAATTGATCATGCACAGACCATTGTCTCTCAGTTTACCTTTCATTTTCAAATGTAACAGTGTTAACTAGATCAAATATATAAATCAATCTTCACAGCTTTCTGTGATTTGGTATGAAATGAGTATCTCACAAGAAACTTAAAATTTAAAAGTAGATTTCAAAATAATCAGCTAAATGCATAATTAGTAAAATAGAAATTTCTTAACCTTTTAATCTCATTTTAAAATAGATTACAATAGATGAATTATAGCTGTGTTAACTGCCATTACTGTTAATGACGGAATTTCATCCGTGTAAGAAAAGTAATTCTAAATAAAATAATTTTTTGCTTATTCATATAGATTTAACATGAGAATTGGAATTTAAAGGGTCATCAGAGGGAAGCCAACAAAGTTTTGATAAAAGTGACCCAGAATAAGTATGTAAAAATGATATTCAAATTTCTGATATTTTACTTCAATAGAAGTGCCATTCATGCTAGTTTTATTGGAAGTTTTTAGAACTTAGTTTACTTTTAAGTGCACTTTTGTCTGATTTCAGGAGTTGAAATTTTCTTTGGTGGTACAGGGGCCAGCTGTGAAACTTCATCCCTAGTTGTGTAATAGTAGAATAAAGAAAGAGTCCCTGGATAGTGTTTACTGCTGTCATTTTTATAAATTTCTTACATGATAGGTTAAATTATACTATCTGATCATATAATTATTTTGCCCTTTGTAGGCAAAATAATTGTGATAATAGAATTACCATGGCTCTGGATGCATATGAAAGAGTATCTTAGTCCTGACTTTAGTCAGGCTAAAATTATTAGTCACCAATGGCAGGATAATGACTTGGAATGTCAATATCTGAGAATGTATATCATTTTAGACAAATACACTAAATTCTAAATTACAATGTTAATGTATGCCATAATAATAAAATCTTAGCATTGAGGATCAAAGTTAATCTAGTCTGTCTTTAACTCAAACAGCCAATCCTGTCTGTAATAACCCCCCAAAGTAGTTGAAGACTTTCTATGACTAAAAATTTTCTTGGGGGGCGGAGCCAAGATGGCAGCTGGAAAGCAGGGACTAGTGTGAGCTCCCTGCCCAGTCCCTCAAAAAACCTATAAAAAATGGCTCTGAACCAGTTCTAGAACTGCAGAAGCCACAAAACAGCAGAGGGAAGCAGGGCTCCAGCCCAGGACAGCCTGGATGGTCTCTGGGTGAGGTCTATCCCACACGGAGCTGGGAGCTGGGAGCTGGGAGTTGAGCAGAGCAGAGCCCAGCATGAGCACCAAGGACCAACCAGACCAGGAGCCGGGCGGAGGGGGCCCTAGCACCCTGAATCAGTGAGCTGCGGCAGTTACCAGACTTCTCAACCCACAAACACCAAAGACAGCAGAGAAGGTTAGTGGGAAAAGCTGTGGGAGTGGAAGGAGTTCGTGGTTCGGCTACCAGCCCCGGGGGCAGCAGAGGTGGGGCAGCTACAGCTGCTGTTGCTTCTGGCCCCAGGCTCACCTGGTGGGAGGAATTAAGTGGCAGATCAGAGCAGGAGTGCACAGCCTGCTGAAGATCTAAGCCCAGTCCGGGTTGGGGGTTCTTGGGGAAGGAGCAGTGCTGGTGTGGCAGAGCTGGCACATCCCCCCCAAACATGGAACATAGAACTCGTAAGTCTACAAACAGTCATACCCCACTGAAAAACTCAAGGGTCAAGTTAGTTGGTTGGGAATATGGCCAGGCAGCGAAAACGCACCCAGATTCAGTCTCAGACTTTGGATTCTTTCTTTGGTGACAAAGAAGACCAAAACATACAGACAGAAGAAGTTAAGAAAGTCAAAGAGCCTACAACAGAAACCTCCAAGAAAAACATGAACTGGTCCCAGGCCATGGAAGAGCTCAAAAAGGAGTTGGAAAAGCAAGTTAGAGAAGTAGAGGAAAAATTGGGAAGAGAAATGAGAAGGATGCGAGAAAACCATGAAAAACAAGTCAATGACTTGCTAAAGGAGACCCAAAAAAATACTGAAAAATACACTGAAGAAAACAACACCTTAAAAAATAGACTAACTCAAATGGCAAAAGAGCTCCAAAAAGCCAATGAGGAGGCAGAATTAGCCAAATGGAAAAGGAGGTCCAAAAGACCACTGAAGAAAATACTACTTTAAAAATTAGATTGGAGTAAGTGGAAGCTAGTGACTTTATGAGAAATAAAGATATTATAAAACAGAACCAAAGGAATGAAAAAATGGAAGACAATGTGAAATATCTCCTTGGAAAAACCACTGACCTGGAAAATAGATCCAGGAGAGATAATTTAAAAATTATTGGACTACCTGAAAGCCATGATCAAAAAAAGAGCCTAGATATCATCTTTCAAGAAATTATCAAGGAGAACTTCCCTGATATTCTAGAGCCACACGGCAAAATAGAAATTGAAAGAATCCACAGATCGCCTCCTCAAATAGATCCCAAAAAGAAATCTCCTAGGAATATTGTCACCAAATTCCAGAGCTCCCAGATCAAGGAGAAAATATTGCAAGCAGCCAGAAAGAAACAATTTGAGTATTGTGGAAACCCAATCAGAATAACCCAAGATCTGGCAGCTTCTACATTAAGAGATCGAAGGGCTTGGAATACGATATTCCGGAGGTCAATGGAGCTAGGATTAAAACCTAGAATCACCTACCCAGCAAAACTGAGTATCATGCTCCAAGGCAAAATATGGATTTTCAATAAAATAGAGGACTTTCAAGCTTTCTCAGTGAAAAGACCAGAACTGAATAGAAAATTTGACTTTCAAACACAAGAATCAAGAGAAGTATGAAAAGGTAATCAAGAAACAGAAATTGCAAGGGACTTACTAAAGTTGAACTGTTTTGTTTACATTTCTACATGGAAAGATGACATGTGTGATTCATGAGACCTCAGTATTTGGGTAGCTGAAGAGAATACGCATATATATATATATATATGTTTATGTATATATATATATATATAAGTGAATGCATATGTATGTATGTATCTATGTGTATATATGTGTGTGTGTATATATATATATATATACATATAAAAGAGAGAGAGAGGGCAGACACAGGGTGAGTTGAAGATGAAGGGAAGATATCTAAAAGAAATAATATCAAATTAAGGGATGAGAGAGGAACATACTGAGAGAGGGAGATAGAGATAGAATGGGGTGGATTATCTCGCATAAAGGTGGCAAGAGGAAGCAGTTCTGTGGGATGAGGGGAGAGGGCAGGTGAGGGGGGAATGAGTGAACCTTGCTCTCATCAGATTTGGCTGAGGAGGGAATACCATACATACCCAATCGGGTATCTTACCCCACAGGAAAGAAGAGGGAGGAAGATAAAAAAAGGGGGGGGATGATGGAGGGGAGGGCAGATGGGGGTGGAGGTAATCAAAAACAAACATTTTCGAAAGGGGACAGGGCCAAGGGAGAAAATTCAATAAAGCGGGATGGGTTGGGAAGGAGCAAAATATAGTTAATCTTTCACAACATGAGTATTGTAGAAGGGTTATACATAATGATACACATGTGGCCTATGTTGAATTGCTTGACTTCTTAGGGAGGGTGGGTGGGAAGGGAAGAGGGGAGAGAATTTGGAACTCAAAGTTCCAAACAGATGTTCAAAAACAAAAAAAAAAAGTTTTTGCATGCAACTAGAAAATAAGATACACAGGCAGTGGGGTGTAGAAATGTATCTTGCCCTACAAGAAAGGAAGGGAAAAGGGGATGGGAGGGGAGTGGGGTGATAGAGGGGAGGGCTGACTGGGGAACAGGGCAACCAGAATATGTCATCTTGGAGTGGGGGGGAGCGTAGAAATGGGGAGAAAATTTGTAATTCAAACTCTAGTGAAAATCAATGCTGAAAACTAAATATGTTAAATAAATAAATTTAAATTTAAAAAAGCCATAAAAATTTTTTTTTCTCAAATGAAGCAGCCCATTGTCTATTTGAACAGCCCTGTTTGTTGGGGATATTTTCCTTAGGCTGAGCTATAATTTACCTTCCTATAACGTCCACAGTGGGTTCCTGTTCTGATTTGAAGAGTCAAGTTGAACAAGTCAAGCCCTTCAGCATTCTAATCCTCTAAATATTTGATGAGTATTATCCTAGTATCCCTTAAATCTTCTTTCCTACAGACTAGACACCAACACCCCCACTTGCTTAGCAGACCTTACTGTGATATGAATGATGGATGACTTCTAAGCTCTCTTTTAGTTCCACTGAAGGCACTGCAGTTTTCCAGTATCCTATCTAAGCATAATAATACAGATGTCATCTGACCAGGACAGAGTAGAGGATTGCCATGTCTCTCACTCAGGATGCTGTACTACTTTTGCTGCAGACAAAGATCCCATTATCCCGTTTGATAGCCACATCAGTATTAAACTTATGACCTGCTAACAAATACTTCTAGATCTTTCTCTCAGGAACTCTTTTGAAAAACTGTTTCTCCCATTTGTACATACATAGTTGTTTTTTTTTAAAGTCCAGGTATTGCATTTATCCCCTTTTAAACTGTATCTTCTCATCACTAGCCCACTGTTCCAATCTATCAAAATCCTTTGGAATCTCAGTTTTGTGACTTGTTTTATCAGCAGCCTCTCCCAATTCCATGACATCTACAAATCTGATAATAAGCATTCTATATATCACTTCCTCCTGGCTATAAAATGTTGAGCAGAAAAAGACTGAGGATAAAGCTACCTACTGCCCCCCAGATTAAATTAGTGTTCATTGGGTGTTCCCAGTGAAGCTGCTCCAAACCTACATAATTTTCCTTTAATACCATCCACATTTTTCATCTAGTCCACAAAGATTTGGTGAGAAACTTTTTCAAAAATTGTTGAATTCCAGGCACATTGTGTCTTTGACATTCCTTGAATCTAGTCTTCTATTCTCTAGTCTACTAACAATTTCAAAAAAAAAAAGAAAGAAAGAAACTAATAAGGTATCTAGCATAACTTGTTTTTAATGAACTCGTATCAATTCTTAATTATCCCTCTTAGAACCTTTTTTGGAAGTATGCATGAATATTACTTTGATAATTCAGGCTAGAATTTATCAGAACCCAAGAACATTCACCTTTTTCTAGTGCCATGGCAGCACCTTGCTAAACTGTAACTACTCAAAGATTTAAGACAAAGATTCTTCAGCCCCCAATGCAACTTAGTTTCAGTGTCTTTAGATGCTAATCCTAATCATATAACTTGAATTCAATGAAGATGGCGTCGGGATGCCCCATACTCTAGAGCCTCCTGACAATATCTTCCTTAACAGAAATTAGAGTTCCAAAACCCATGTTTCAGATGTTCTATCCAAGTGAGAATCTGATCTTAGAGTCTTGTTGTCATGTTTCACTTAGTTGTTATATCCTGCACAAACAGGAGTTGGGCGGGGTGGAGTGGAAGATGAATCAGGTCACAGTGTCTTACCCTCCCAAAGAATCTTTCTAATACCAGGTTCCAGTTCACAACCAGGGCCTTCAGTCCTATACTTTGCCTAGCCTACACAGTTTTCTTTACTATATCACTGCCCTATAAACAACTATCGAAATCACCATTTCAATGTTAATTCCTGATAATCAGAAATTTGTTACTGTATAACTTAACTTCATGAATGTATTATAGAACTTTAATCTAAGTATTGCCCAAATAGGACCACCATTTAGTCAGTTAATTGATTATTTTCTTAGAACGCATAAATTTCAGGTCAAGGAATAGCTATGATATACAATAGAAAGTGATTATGATCTAGGGATTCAATAACCTTTAGAGCCATTACTGTTACATGAAAAGATTCTATCATAACTTCATTTTTGTTCATTAAAGAAAATAATGGCATCTCTACTATTAATTAATAGAACAATAATTAACATAACTGATTTAGAAAATGGTATGTACCCAAACATTGGATGTCTCCAGCTGAAAGCAGACTGTCGACTTGTTAGGGATATTTTAGTTAAGATTTCTGTCCAATTACATGATATGATGATGAGTGAGGGCAGCAGAACCAGGAGAACATTGTACACGATCATAGACATATTGCTTCTGTGATGACTAACTTTGATAGACTTGGCTCTTCTCAGCAATACAAAGTTCAAAGACAGTTCCAAAGGACTCATGATGGAAAGGGCTATCTACATTCAGAGAAAGAACTATGGAGTCTGAATGCAGATTGAGGCAAACTATTTGCTCTCTTTTTTCTCTACTTTTTTGGTTTTGTTTCTTCTTTCTCATGATTCATTCCATTGGCCATAATTCTTCTTTACAACTTGACTGTTGTGTAAATAAGTTTAATGCAAAGGTCTATGTGAACATATATCAGATTCCATGCCATCTTGTGGGGAGAGGAGAGAGGAGGGGAGGGAGAGGAAGAAAATTTGGAATTCAAAAGCATGTGGAACTGAGTATTGTAAACTAAAAATAAAAAAAAAAATTAAAAAAAGATTTCTGTCCAAATGTCATGAACTAGTTTCCTTCCAACTTAGAGATTTTGAGGATCTATGAATTTGGAATATGGTAAAAATCAGTCAAAGAAAATGTTGCCATCTCATTTAAATTATGAATTTTATAATGTCCAGTTTTGGGGAAATGATATTTTAGGTAATTTAAAGTAGTTTATTTTGGTATAGACAGCTAAGGGGCACAGTGGATAGAGTGCTAGGCCTAGAGTCAGGAAGATTCATCTTCCTTAGTTCAAATATGGCTTCAGAAAGTCATTACTTGTATGACCATTGTCAAGTCACTTAACCCTGTTTGCTTCTGTTTCCTCATCTGTAAAATAATCTGGAGAAGGAATGGCAAACTCTTCTAGTATCTCTACCAAGAAAACCCCAAATAGGGTTACAAAGAGTTGGCTATGACTGAACAACAAAAAAAAGTTCATTGTGGTCATTTGTAAATGATAGAATGTGATTCTGTCCTGTAAACATTCCTTATGTAATTTATTCAAGAATATTTATATGTAAACTATTAGTATTGTGGTTTATCCCATGTAAACTAATTATGGGACTATAATGCCAGTACATCTCAACATTTGGAGATTCTTGCTTTGATCCATGGTTCTTACCTGTATTGGGGTCAGGGAATCATGTCTTAATTGGCTGTTTTGAAGCAGTCATTTCTTACCCCATAATCCCCACTAATTCTGTTGCTGGATCTAAGTTGAATATTGTAATCATTTCTTATTTCTTGCTCAGAATTATATACAAAAATTATATCCCTTCTCTTGGCCAACTCCTACCCTCCAATTAGTAAAATAATCAGAGAGGTAATTTTTACTGCAATCAAACTTAGACATGGACAATCTATACAGATACATCTCATGACAATACAGTTATTTTAAATCACTTTCTAGTTTCCCATAGACTTATGTCATAGTTTAAAGTTGCTGTTTTTACACTTATAACTGACCTTCACTTTAAAGAAATGTAAAAGTCAAAAATTTGCAAATATATAAATATAGTAAAGAATCTCACTACTTAAAAGTAGTAGTGAGGTGAGTTTCCTATCCCATCCCAAGTTTATATTTTATTTGGTTTGGTTTTTTTATTAGACAGAACATATCTTTATTATAATTTTGACCATTCAAAATTATTGTCTGTTTTTAACCTAATTTGAAAAATATTGTACTGTGAGACCAAAAAAAAGATATGAAATGGGAAATTATTCCTGTTTGTTTTGTTCGGAATATAGTATGATACATGGATAATAATACATTTACCCTAAGCCAGGTTACCCTGGATGAAACTTGCTTTGAAATTTTATTTGTTCTGTCATTTAGGGAAAGTTTGAATAAGTTTAACATTCCTTTGAAACACAGTGATTTGGGAATAGATAAGGTCCTAAGCTTAAGAGATTAATTTTAACTATTGTTCATTTATTCTTTAATTTTTCTTCTTCCATATTTCATTACACAAGGAAAACGTTACTTTAGAAACTGCCAACATACCAGAACAAACAACACCTAAGAAACAAGTAAAGCCACTTAATTTTCCACTTTTGCATCTGAAAAGAATGTCTCAAGAATTAGAATCCAATAAGGAATCTAATAGTGTTGATATGCATTTGGCTGTGATCCAAATTGGGAAGAAAGGTATGAAAAATGTGGGCTGAAGAGGAGAAAATGGAAGTCAAAAAGAATTTTTAAATCATTACAACTGAGTTAAAGCAGATATTTGGTAAAATTTATGAAAAAGACAAAATTGCTGATCAGCCTACAGAGAAACTATAAGAAGAGAAATCACAAGATGACTTTGAAGAGGAATCGAAACAATTACAGGAAGAAACCCCTAATTTGGCAAATAACTCAAGTGATATTGAGGAAATGGAGAAATATGGAGGCCCTCTCAATGTAGGAGTTCAGCCATTTCCTGAACAAAGGGAGTACAGTCTGGAACATTCTGTTTTACATAGTTTAAAGCTCACTCTCCAAGAAAATGTTCTTCAGTCATCATCTAATCTATGCTCAGAAAGTAGCAGCCTACACCATGAGAATGATAATAAGCCAGAAATTGAATGTACTTGCAATTTAAATGAAGAGGATGCTGCGTATGATGCAGAAAGTATAAAAATAGCAGACTCACAAATAGCTACAAACAAAATGAAGGAAGATGGAGCATTTGGTATGCAATTTGCAGAAAGTCTGAACAGAAATACCACAAATTTGGAACCAGATTCAGGACATTTGCTACAATTAAGTGGTCTAGGAAGCCATTTTGGTGGTTGGCTTACTCACTCTGATGATATGAAATCAATCATCCAAGAAAAAAAGTTTAAACTTACTACTGCCACAAAATTTAATGAGAAAATAAAACTAAAAGAAAAGTTATTCCAGAGTAGTAATCACAATGCCAGTAACTCTGCAAATGACCTAAGATACTCCCTTCCATATAGTGACAAAATATAAAAAATGTACTTGGATAAAGAATTAAATCAAGATATGCAAAGACTGAAAATGAAGTAGAAGTGTTGCAAGTAGAGTTCCTGTCTTTTGAGGAAAAAAGAGTACAATTACAGAAAGAAGTAGGTTGATTCATTCACCTTCTGCCACTCTACATTCTGTTTATTTTTCCTCTCCATCAATCATCCCGTGTAATTGACTTTTCACATAAGGAAAATGCTATGTTTAAATGCTTGCTATTTGTAAAAGGTATATTTTAAGTTGAATTAAGGAAAATATCCAGAAAGCCTTTTTTATAGTCTTTATTTTGGTTATATAAATTACTCCATCAGATTCCAAAATATTTTGCATGTGAACAAGAGACTTTCTAAAGCAGACATGCAAATTGGAATATTAGAGTATGTGGCCAAAAGAACAAGGATAAGCCTAAAGATAATGAGGGCACAGGCCTAAAAGAAATGTAATGAACTCAGGTTCTCTTATGCAAGTCACTGTAATATTTTACCCTTGAAATAACTGTGCTTTCTGTGGACACTTATTTTCTCAGCCAAGTGTAAGATGTTGTGGCTGAAAATATTGAAAATAGAGGCTAAAATTAGGAAATATCTAACCAATCCACCTGATTGGACTAATACTTTTATTGTGATCTGCTATGTTCATCTTTACTGACTTTACTAAAATCACTAAACTTTATTTACTTTTTTGCCTTTCAAAATGGAACACATTTTTGCCAATTTAATTAGTATCAATTTTCAAAAAAGCATTAGTACAGTATTTCTCTATTTATCCCACAATTAACACATGATGGAGTTGGGACTGAAACCTAAATCTTCTGACTACAAGTTCAGAGTTTTTCTTCTTGAATTTAGTTGTTTTTAAAATATTTTCATTTGCTATAGAGAGACAGTTATCATCTTAGTAATAGAAATAATATAAAATGTCAGCAAAAGATGGAAAAATAATGGCAAAACACTGATTTCTGATATACGTGAACACTGATTGGCTTTAAATACTATCAAACCAGCACAGTTCATTTAATCACCGAATTTGATTTTTTGAAAGTGGCATTGGCAATCATCCAGTCAAATCCCATTATCTTATGGATAAGGAAAGTTTAGGATCAGGGAGGTTAAATCACAAGGCTAGGATCCCTTGGCTCATCTGTACATTCACATTTTCTCTTCTAAGAACTCCTTGGACTAGTTAAATCACCAGTCTAGTACTTGTCCCTAAGTAAACACATAATTTTTTTTTTAAAAAGTGACAATTATACTAAGAACTAAGCTTTCCTTTCAGATTGAAGAGGAAAAGAAAAAGCATCAACACAATGAAATTGAAACATTGGAGGGAAATGATAGTGATAAATTAATTGAAAATAGAATGATTGGCAAGGTTAATGAGCTGTTTTCTATGGAGAGGAATAAGCATGGTAAAAATGAGAAAACTAAAATCCCTGGGTGTAATGGTAATTTAAATTTGAAGATCTTTCCCACCCATTAATAGGCCCATGTGACTTGCTTATGTCACTAGAAGGACAGCCTAGTCACTAGAGGAAGCCTAAGTCACATGTGGTGGGAGCAGTTTACTGAATAACTGGAACTGGAAGGGGGAGCAGGAAATTCTCAGAGTGAGTTAGAATCTTGGGAGGAGAAGGACACAGACAAGGAGTGAACTAGCTATGCTGTGAGTGTGTTTGTGGGAAGGCCCTAGCTGGGGGGAGGATGGGATGGCTTTGGGATGGAGTTTTTCTCTGCTATGATACTGTATACTAACTTCTTTGCTGCTATGATGGATTGGACTTACTGGTTTTGGGATTTGGTTCTCTGGTGTCTGAATAAATGTTTTACTTCTATTTTCTATATGGAGAGTCTCACATTTTGTGATACAGAACTACGCAGGCATATTCACAATTATCGTCGACACTGAGATTATTGCCGTGCTGATACATTTGGTGACAAATAAGGTGGGATTGTGTTGCAACAATCCGGCTAGCAGCTGCTGCGGGGGTGTAAAACCAACAACAACCAGCTCACAGAATGCTGCAAGCTCAGGTTCTTTTGATCTGCTTTACTAAGGAAAGCAGCGTTAAGGGGTTAACAATCTTACTTTAATCCGGTATACAAATATCATTCACTCAGTTCAGGGGGGAAAAACCAGCACCCTGAGCTTCAAAGCAAATACAAACAAATTACAAACATCAACAGACAGACCTTGTCTGATTCAAATCTCAATGCATAGTTACCAGAGTTTAACAAAGTCCCAACATCCAGGCTTACAAGCTAGAGGGCTCTACAGCTTCCCAGAGTCTCCACATCAGCATGCCACTAAGAGTGAGAGCCCTAAGCGAATAGCTCTGTCTTCTCTTTTTATGCACTCTTAAGCCATCATCAAACATCATCCAAGTGACTAGAACTTAGGCTCTTACTATTGACTCTGGAGTTAGCACCTCCCCCTAGGACCCTGAGGGCTTCACACCCACATCTACTTAACACCTAATAGATAGGGGTTTGGGCTTGGGACTTAGAACAATCAAAGACACTTAATCATTTTAAAAGAACAAGAAAGTCCCAACTTAATTGATATTACAGATTGCAAGGTGTAAAAACTCCATTTAGAGGTAGAAGGGCTTTAAAGGAAAAAATGGATATCCCAGGATGGTATGATATACCATATTCCTCCCTAACAAGGGAATAGGCTAAAGGCACGAGACTCTGTGGAAGTTGGGAACAGAAGCTACAGAGGGAAGAACTTAGAGATTTGGAAAGTTGCTTGTAAGAAATTAAGGGAGAGAACTGGCAGCAGTGTCTAGGAGAGGTTTTACTAACAGCTTATCGTATTATATATGAAAGCAGGGACAGACTGTTAAAAGAGAGAACTGAGATGGTTAGAGAATCAGCTAGCTCGAATGGGAATATTTCTATGCCACAGCAAGATGGGGAATCTCAGGTGGCAGAAAAACAAATTATTGTTCAGAAATCAACTGATTTGAATGGGAATTTTGCTGTTAATTTAGTTAAGAAAAAGTGAAAAACAAAGAGGTGAAAAATGCACATAAGTTCAGGACAGGTTGAGTCTGATTGCCAGTCTTGTTGCCATGGTGATGGGGAAAGAGAGTTGGTAGAAAATACTATGTTGCATGATGCTCCTGAGGCACGAAATGAGATAATGTTAGATCCTCAGGCAGAAGCATACCCCATACTGTGAAGGAAACAAGAGACCCAAGGAGAAAATATAGTGTTCAGAGAGGTGCTTGAAGATTTTCCACAACAGGAAGTCACAGATATCTTGAGTAGGTTTATCCAAAGAATGGGAGAATCATTAACATCTTAGATGGTGAGAATCAATGATGAAGGGGCTGGCAGAGTAACTGTAGATAGTGTGGATTGTATGAAATTTATAAGTATTAGTCAGAATCCTTTTGTAAAGCAAGTTTTTAGGGATTGTCATTTGCCAGGAGGTAACAGGATCACCAACTTGTTAGTTTTAGCATTAGAAGGATGCAACAGAGAGTATCCTGTTGATTCTATGTGGACCAGTGGGAATAGGCCCTGGTACTCACTTAGGGATTGTATGAGAAAGTTAAAGGAGGTAATGAAGACTGCTATTATGACAGGAAACACAGCTGTGTACTATGATACGCCTTTAGACGTTTCTCATAGAAATATGATAGTTAAGAGAGTTCCTCCTGCTTATGAACACCTAGTCCTGACTCTGCTAATTGGGGAGATAGGGCACCCTCTTTCAGAGGTGCTGGATAAGATTTCAGTTAAGTGACTCAGGAGACTGGAAAAAAGATAAATTTCCTCAAGAAAGAAGAGTGAATAACCAGCAGATGCAAAGTCAGAATAGAGTGACAAGAAGAACAATGTTTATGGCTCTATTGAGAGCAGGGATAGATTTTGGAAGTATAGATGGTATTCCAACTAGTGAGCTACACAGAATGTACTGAGATAAAGGGTTTAATAGTAGGTGGAATAGAGAAGTAAGAACTGCCCCTACAGATCTTGAAGCCTTGTATCCAAATGAGTCATACCTTCACAGAGACTAGGAAATAGGCTGAACCTCAGCTCAGATTAAAGAAAAACACAGACAGGATTACAGACTCAATGTTAACCTGACTATATATTGGAAAAATGGATCAAACTAAGAACTAGGGAATTGATTGACACTGGGGCAGAGGTCACCTTGATTTATGGGAATCCTGACAAGTTCAGGAACTCCTATTACCATCACAGGACCAGGAGGAACTGAAATATCAGCCAGGCAAGTTAAACTGATGATGAAAATTGGACAGTTACCTAAGAAAGAATATACCATGGTCATCGTAGCTGTTCTTGAATATATCATTGGAATAGAGATACTGAAAGTCATGACTCTGAGTTTACCTGAGGGGAGATATCAATTTGCAGTAAGGAAGATAGAAATTAATACAGTTTTAGTGGTAAAAGTAAAAATGGACCCAATTACTTTACCTGAACCTTCTGAAGTAATTACTTTGAAACTGTATCGTGTGCCAGGTCGGCAAGATGAAATTGCCAGTACTACAAAAGAATATGTTGAAGCAGGAGTGTTAGTCCCTACAACCACTTGATGAAATAACCCTGTATGGCCAGAACAAAAGTCAGATGGAAGATGGAGAATGACAGTGTATTATAGACAATTGAATAAGGTGACTCCTCCATTGTATGCTGCAGTTCCAGATTCTGTTACCTTAATAGAAAGGATCCAGAAATATGATGGGACTTGGTACACAGTATTGATTTAGCCAATGCTTTTTTATGATCCAAATATACTCTAAACAATCGGACCAGTTTGCTTTCACGTGGCAGGGCTGACAATATACTATTACCTATTTGTCACAAGGATATCTGCATAGCCCAACTATTTGTCATAGGAATGTGGCTGAACATTTGGATGAATTAAAGTCACTTGGTGTACAGCTTACCCACTACATAGATAATATAATGATACAGGGAAAAATGTAAAAGAAGTGAAGAGTTTGACCTTATTAATTGAGCATATGAAAAGCAAAGGATGGGAAATTAACCCTGCAAAGATTCAAGGACCAGCTCAAACTGTAAATTTTTGGGGGATACAATAGAATAAGGGAGTGCAAGAAATTCTCCCACAAGCCCAACAAAAGATTCGGGATTTTCCTATCTCTACTAATAAGAAAGAGCCCAAAAAGTTCAAAGGACTATTTAGATATTGGAGACATCACATTCCACATTTGGGACAGATTTTGAAACCCTTATATAAAGTTAGTAGGAAAAAATATAAATTTGATTGGGGACTTGAACAGAGAAAAGCTTTTGAAGAAGTCAAAGCTGCTATACAATTGGCTCTAGATTTATGGCCTATGCAAAGTGGCCTGGTGGAATTACAAGTGACCGTGCATGATCAATATGCAAACTGAAGTTTATGGCAAAAACAACAAAGCCAAAATGTACCCTTAGGATTTTGGTCTAGGAAAATTCCTTCATCTGGAGTTCAACATACACCTTTTGAAAAGCAGTTATTAGCTGCACATTGGACTTTGGTAGAGACTGAACAACTGACTTTGGGCCATGAAGGCCTGGAATCCCAATTATAACCTGAGTAATGCGCACCCCAGCATCTTACAGAATTAGACATGAGCAGGAGGCTAGCATAATTAAAAAGGAAATGGTATATTCAAAATAGGTCAAAAACAGGCAAAAGTGGAGTTTCTGCTCTACATGAATCTATAGCAAGCATAGATCCTGAGGGAAATGCTAAACTCCCAAACCAAGGCAAAAGGTGGTACAATCCTTGGTAAAATGGAATGAGGGATATGATGGATTAACTGAAGAAAAGAAGAAACATGCATGGTTTACTGATAGGAGAGCAAAATATTTTGGCCACATTAGAAGGCAGTACCCTATAACCCATGTACTAAGCAGACTTTGGAAAGTACTGGGATAGGTGGAAGTAGTCAATATGCTGAACTTATGGCAATACATCAAGCTACCAAAACAGTAAAAGGAGGACAGTGTCATACATTCACTGATTTGTGGGCAGTAGCTAATGGATTAGCTACATGGATGCCCATGTGGAAAAATCAAAATTGGAAAATTCATGGTAAACAAGTTTGGGGCAAAGAATTATGAGAAGATATATGGGACATGCCTTTGGTTACTAATTTGTCATTTTTTCATGTAGATGCTCATGTGGCTCTCACTATGCCAGAACGTGAGTATAGTGTGCATGCTGATCCACTAGCAAAGATTCCTACTGAATGTATTGTCCCCACCCTGACACCAAATGACGATTCAGTACTAGCAAAATGGGTCCACCAAAGGGCTGGCCATTTAGGGGTCCAGGCCACACACCAATGGTCACAAGATCAAGGTATTAGTGTCTTTCATTCATTGTTAAAACAAGTAGCAGAGGAATGTTACATATGCATACATACATACATACATATGCACATATGTATATGTATGTTATACATACATATACACATATGTATATGTATGTTATACATACATATACATATACGTCAATTGGAAAAGGAATGAACTGTTCCTAGGGTAGTAACTGGAGAGATAGCAAGGGGAAAAGTTCCAGCCCAGATACGGCAGACAGATTATATTGGACCACTACCTCAAGAGAAATGATATAAATTTATATGCACTTGTGTTAACACCTATTCAGGTGTACTAGTGGCTTGTCCTTATAAGAATGCAACTCAGAAAAATACTTGTAAAACTCTAGACATCATAAGTCTATATTATGGAACCCCAATGCAGATTCAAAGTAACAATGGGCTATATTTCAAAGGTAATGAAATAAAGAGATATTGTGTATTGAACAATATAGATTGGATATATCATATTCTATATTATCCACAAGCATCTGGGTTAGTTGAAAGAATGGAGTATTGAAAGAACAGTTAAGAAAGTTAAGTTCTAATAATTCATATCAACATTGGAAAGATAATTTGTTCACTGCTTTACATTATTTAAATAATAGACCATTAGGAAGAAGTACACTTCTAGCCAGAACGATGACTCCAGATCTGCACATTAGAAAACAGCAAACACATAAAATCTCAAATATTATGTATTGGACTATGAGGGAAGATGTCCCACAACCATATCCAGGAATACCTGATTCAGCAGGATATGATTTACATTATTTAGAGAACTTTTGGTTGGATAGAAAGGAGATAAGAAAAATCTGTATTGGGATATATATGAGAATCCTCAAGAATCATTTTGGACCAATATTACCTAAATCTGGAGTAGCAGCTCGAGGAATACATGTATTAGCTGGAGAGATAGGTTCTAATTATCAAGGAGGAATTATTGTGACACTCCAAAATTTGGGTAAAGAACCTATAGAGTTTTGTAAAAAAAAATGATAGAATAATTCAAGTGTTTATTATTCCTTGTGAAACCATATCCCCTTTGAAGACTGACCCTCCTTCTAAAATAACTAGTAGAGGAACAAGTTTGGTTCTACTGATAGAATAAAATTGGGAGCTAAAGTAGGGGTAAAACCTATGTTGGTCAATGTTCCAAAGGTTGTGGAAATTATAGAACATGGGAAAAATAATACTGTAACTATTGTTTATTCAGAAGAAGATGATTTCCAAATTGTACCTTTGACTTATATATTCTACTGTGAATGAGGCTATGATAGCCTCCTTGTTTGTTTTTGGATTTTTGTCCATTAAATTTGTTTGCTAGATTTCTTTCCTGCAGTCTTAGTACCATCCACCTGCAGATGCCTGGGGCTTAAGCCAGATGTCATCCACTGATATCAATATCACCCCTGGACCTGTCCATGACTGTGATGTGTCACCCCTGGACATGGCATCGACCAAGCTCCAGATGCCAGCTAAAGAACTGACCTCTCCAATAGTACTCTTTACCTCTTGGGGCAGGGACAAGTTTATGTCTAATTTCAGCAGGAAGAAGCTATGGACAAGACCTTCACCCCTTACCCCAAGATTTTGAGCCCCATTCGTTTAAAGGGGGAATGATGATATTGTTTCATATGCTTATTTTGTGTTAACCCTGTTATATTGTTGTTAAGTCCTGTTGACACCAGTTATCCCCAAACTCCTATTGATTGCCCCATTGACCTATGTAATGGATAAGTAAGATCTTGGGGCCAAATGTACTGCTAATTTAAATTTGAAGATCTTTCCCACCCATTAATAGACCCATGTGACCTGCTTATGTCAAAGGAAGGCTAAGTCTCATGTGGTGGGAGGAGCTTGCTGAGAGGAAAAAGAAAGTGTGCCACAGGAAATGCTCAGAGAGTGGTTAGAGATGGAGGAGAGGGTAGATGTGTCTTAGCTGTGCTGTGAGTGATTGTTGGTGGCAAGGCCCCAGCAGGGGGCGAGAAGGTTATGGGATGGCTTGGCTCCCTGCTGTGATATTGTGTATTGATTTCTTTGTGTTATGATGGATTGGACTTGTTGGTTTGGGGATCTGGTTCTCTGATATCTGAATAAATAGTTTACTTCTATCTTCTATATGGAGAATCTCTTATATTTTGTGATACAGAACTACATAGTGACATTGACAATTATCATCTTTTTGTGATTATTGCCTTGCTAATACAGATACATAGGAAATAATTAACATAGGGAAGGCATTGGGATTAAGAAGGGTTAGGGTAACATCGATGCTACTTGCCACTACTGTGGCTTGTAAGACCAATAACACCAGTACACAGAAAGGCTCCTAGCACAGGTTCTTTGACGTGCTTTTCTAAGGAAAGCAACTTTAAGGGGTTTACAATCTCACTTTAATCAAACATACAAATATCATTCACTTAGTTCAGGGGAAAAAGTTAGCACCCTGAACTTCAGAACAAAAAATACAAACAGAAATTATAAACAAAGCAAAATAACAAATGATCAGACAGGCTTCTGTCTGTCTGACCATAGCAATACATACACAGTTACCAGAGAGAGAAGCAGGCACATTTGGGTTTTTCAAAGCTGGGGCGGGGGTGGTTTCCAATGGCTACCCAAAGTCTCATCTGTTCAAATCACAAGACACTCTTCCAGTGAGTGAGCCCCCCCAAAATGCTAACCTCAGAGCATATATACACTTCTTCAGGGTCAGAGCACTTCACACCTCTGGAGGGTTTCGCACATCTTGTGGGTTTCATACTTCTCCTGACCTAATTAGCAAAAGGATGTGGGTTTTCCTACAAACAAAGGCAAGACTCACTCAAAGGCATTTGATTGCCTTAATGCTGAGAAGCACTTCAAAAGAAAACAGCAAAAAGTCCCACTTTGCTTGCCCTTACAGTTAGATGAAGGCTTCCTGTAGAAGGTAGGATTATTTGGATCTTCAAGGAAGCCAGGGAGGTCAACAGTCAGAGAGGAGAGAGAGTGTTCCAGGCATGGAGGACAGTCAGAGAAAATGCCTGGAGCCAAAAGATGGAGTGTTTTGTTTGTGGAACAGCTAGGAGGCCAGTGTCACTGGATTGAAGACTACTTGAAAGAAGACTGGAAAGGTAGGAGCAGGTTGGGTTATGAAGAGCTTTGAATGTCAAACAGCATTTTGCATTTGCTTCTGGAGGCAATAGGGAGCTACTGGAGTTTATTGAGTTGAAGAGGGGAGAGGCAAAGGTGAGTGACATGATTGGACCTGTGTTTTAGGAAAATCACTTTAGTGGCTGAATCAGGAATGGATTGGAATGAGTATGGAACTAAAGTAGGCAGACCCACCAAGAGACTATTGGGATAATCAAAGAATGAGGTGATGAGGGTCTGCACTAGAGTGGTGGTAGTGTCAGAGAAGAGAAGAGGGCATATGTTCAAAAGATGTTGCAAAAATGAAGTCAGCAGGTTGTGGCATTGGCTCAGATATGGGGGATAGAGGGGAAGAGAGATAGTGAGGAATCCAGGATCTAGGTTGTGAGCTTGAGAGACTTGGATATTGGTGTTGCTCTCTACAGTAATAGAAAAGGTAGGAGGGGGGAGGGTTTAGGGGGAAAGATAATGAGTTCTGTTTTAGACATAGTAAATTTAATTTGGATATCCAGGTTAAGGAGTCTGAAAGGCAGTTGGAGATGCAAGATTGGAGGTCAATAGATTGGGGTATATTAGGTAGATTTGAGAATCATCAGTATAGAGATGGTAATTAAATCCACAGGAGCTAGTGAGGTCACCAAGTGAAGTAGTATATAGAAGGAGAAAAAAGGCACAGAATGGAACCCTGAGGGATATCCAGAATTAGAAGTTGTGATCTAAAGGAGGATCCTGCAAAGGAGACAGAGAAGGAGCATTCAGATAGGAGGAGAACTAAAAGAGAATGGTGTCCTGAAAATTCAGAAAAGAATATCCAGAGGAGAGTGATCAGCATCATAGGCAGCAGAGAGGTCAATGAGAACGAGGACTAATTAAAGGTCATTGGATTTGTCAACTAAGAGATCATTAGTAACTTTGGAGAGAGCAGTTTTTGGTGGAATTATAAAGTTAGAAGATGGATTGTTAGGGGATTAAGAAGAGAATGAGAGGAAAGAAAGTGGGGGCACTTATTGTAGAGGGCCTTTTCAAAGAGTTTAATTATGAAGGGCGGGAGAGATAAGGAATGATAGAGGGGAATGGAAGAATGACTTCAGGGGTTTTTCAAGATATGAGAGATGTAGGCATGTTTTTAGGAAGTAGGAAGTGGGTCAGTAGAGAGGAAAGAGATAGAAAATAATTGAGAGAGTGGGGATGATGGGGGGCTATGTATTAAAGTGGAATAGTATGGGATTGCTTGAATAAGACTGACAAGGAGTAAGGCGACTTCACCATGTGGGACTGAGGTGAAGGAGGAGAAAGGGGCAGAAGGCATCTGAGTGATAGCAGATGAGGCAGAGGGGAAAAGTGGGAGCTCATGGCAAATGACCTCATTTTATTCTGTAAAATATGAGGCAAGGCTCTCAGCTGAGAGTGAGGGGAGGAGGAGCCATGGAAGGTTTGAGGAGGAATGGAAAGGTTTGGAAGAGCCTCTGTGGAGAGTGGGTTGGTGAATTGATGAGAAAAGTACAGTAGGATTCCCTAGCAGCAATGAGGTCCCAGTTAAGGTTATGTAACATGAATATTTAGTGGATTCACCTTCTGTCCCACCTTTTCCATGAAGTCATTCCTACTCCTCTGCCCTCAATGCTAATTTGTTCCCTCCCTAAAACTTTGTATTTACTTTCTATGCATTATCTTTATATTTATTTTGTATATACTTTTATACATACTCTTGACTCTCCCATTATTGTGTAAGGTCCTTTTGAGAGAATGGATTGTTTCATTTTTTAGTCTTTGTGTTCTCTTGGCCTAGCACAATGCTTGGTATATAGTATATAGTAGGTACTTAAATTCTTGTTCATTGATTGATTTCATGTCCTGGCCAAATTTTACTGTTAGCTTGTCCCTATACTTAACATTCTGTCTTCTGCCTTTGTGCATTTGGCTAAGCTATCCCCAATCCTGGGACAGATTGGGAATAGTTGAGAGAGAAAGTACAATGGAAAATTTAATGCAGGCTAGTGTTTTGACACAAGGAAGTTTGGGTTAGCCACATTGATCTCTCTTAATGCCAGAGCTTCAGCTACTAAATTTCTTGGTATGTATAATAAAATCCTATTCCTATGAAAAGGGTTCAATCTTAATCTAACTCCCTAATAAGGTCAATATGCCTTCATGTACATATTCCTCTTATTAATGTGCATTGCATACTGATATTTCAGCTATCTGGACCAGTTTGGCAAATCTTTATTGCTGACTTTAGTTCAAACACATTTGAATAGCAGGATTGGCAATGGTTCTACCAAGGTTCATCCACAGGAAATCTGCTTTGAGAAAAATCACTCCACTTTACTCTGTTTTTCAGATTAAGTTGCCTGAACCAAGGCAAATGATAGCAATTCATGTTATCATAATCCAAGTGTATTAAATATTAGCTCCTTGAGATGTTTTCTATAGGAACTTTTAACTACATGTCTTAAGAAAGGATTCAGAGCCATTGACTATTTAGTAATTAAACCTTTATTGTTGATTTTCATCCATGAGTTGGATATTTCAGACCAGATTAAAATTGATTATTTTCTGATTAAATTTAATTTTAAAGCTTAATATTCTTGTCTTTTAATCTTACTATACACATAATTGGAATAATGATATTTGGGGAGAAGATTAATATAGAGAGTAAAGATATCTCCAATTCTGTGATTAACCTACTGAAGACTAAATAATTTAGAGTGCTTCATATTCACTTTTGGGAGATTTTCCCGTACTGAATACATTTCCACTAATTATTGGTAGGATGAAGCCATCTTTGGTTTATTAAGCAGTCAGAGGATTGTTCATTTTTCAAATCTAATAAAGATAGCAAGAAAGCTTAAAAAAGAAACTGGGAAAGTTCTAGAAACAGCAACACAAATGGAATTCAACTGCTATTCCCTGTACTCACCTTCTAAGAAATATTTTTAAAAGAAACTTTCTAGAAGGATTATAGTAGAGCTTATTGGGAGTCTTAGGGTTCAGCTGACAGGAATAATAATAGTTAAAAATTTGGAGACTTTTTTAACCATAGTATAGCTTCTGTAAGAGGATCAGAAGCACAAATATTTGTCATTAATTAGGTTGTTTCATTCACTTGTAGGCTCTCACTGTGATCTCTGAATTTTATAGATTCGTCTCTCTTATTGGATTTAATAACTCCATTTATTTCTAATATCTCACCAATTACCTAAGGCTGAAGGAAAGGCTCTCTTACTGCTCAATTTGTTCTGAACACGGCCTCAGTTCAAAACAGGGCTGCAATGCTTACCCAGTTGACCTTATACGTATAAACCCATTCTCCCATAGTGAACTCAAAGCATAACCTACTTTCTCTTCAAAATACATCCCTTTTTATGTCCCCCAACATAAGGTCCATTGTTATGCTGTACAATCTGTTATAACTTGATGTTGGGAAACACAGAGAGATACCTATACAAGGGATGTAATGTAGGAACACCAAATACCATCCTTCCAGAGCCACGACTCTCTGCCCCAAATGGGTCTTAAGTGGGTCTCTTACATTCACTTCCATCAAGACAATAATTTTTACAGACATTTGTGATGTTTAAAAAGGTTCAAGAGATATAATTTCTAGGTAATTTAATCATATTTATTAATAATGCCAGCATTTTAATAAAAGGATGGTCATTTGGCTGTCTCTCTCACACCAACAAGAACCCTCATGTTGGTGGTCTCACAGTTTATATGCTCTTGGAAGAGTAGGTTTTCCTGAGGATGGCAATCAACTTTGGTTAAGAATTAAGGAGAAAATGAATATTACAATAGGAAGCTGGCCTATATTATAGTAAGGGTCGTGGGGTACATGACTTGGATCAACCAGATCTTGGTCAAAGAGATTTATCAATTTCCATATTGCCTGTGTGACAAAAGGGAGAATCAATACTTCCCCAGAGCTGTCTGAGTAAACACAATGATCATGAATGCAACCATTAGCAAAATCTTATTATTTCTTTTACTGTCTGATTAGATCTTGGCCTGGGTATATCTTTGAGAGAGAGATTTCTGACAGGTTGATTTCTGGATGAGGAAGTAGAAAAGGGGAAAAAACCCTGGTTGTGATTGAATAACTATTTAATAATAGATGAGAGAAATAAAAATTTCTCCTACACTCAATCCAAGAAATGGTGAATCTCTTTGTTTTATTTACTCTATTGTATGCAAGTAGAATCAAAAGAGCCTGGTACCTTTGTTCATTAAGGCTCTTTGCAGAAGTTGCTGGGGTTTTTTCTCCTACAACTCAACTATCCTGTCTCACTTTGACTATGGTAACATAGTGAGTTTGTGTGTTCCTCTTTGAGCCAATGTTTAAGGCATGGGTCCTACTAAAATAGGAAGAATAGAGATCCCTGGTGGGACCCAGTCCTATCTATCCATCTGTAGATTCTGTGTATGAGGGACAGGAAGGATTTGGGGAGAATTGTTCAAATTCATTACGTTTTTATGGGTAGCAGTCATTGATGAAAACTAGTTCCCCCATAGCAAGCATCTTTCCCTATCTCTAAGATCAAAGAAGAACACCTGCAGATGAACCTGTTCCCTCTCTACTTGGTAGAGCTTTAAGTGACTTCATCTGCCAGGTATAGTGCAATGGGGAAAAAAAAGGATTCTACCTTTGCTGATAACACAGTTTTAGACAATTTCTTCCTAGGTATGAATGAAAGAAGTGGAAACACCTATTAATGATATCATTAGGAAGAACAGCTTGACATCAACTTACATTTGGTAGATATTCTCCAACATTTAAATTAAAAAATACTAAATTACACCATTTAAGAATAGCTAGCCTCACATTATGTAGCTATAACATACTATGGAAGTTTGGCCTCTTCTTCAGGCATTCTTACTTTATTTAGAGATGGGGTTCAGTTGGAGGGATTTTACTAATCTGGGCCTAATTTTAATAAGTATCCATTTTGGGCCATGGGCCATGGTTCAAGGGCAGAGCATTTAACTGCAGATCAAAAGGTCTCTGTTACACATCCAGGTGCCTCACTCAGGAGCCTCACCTTTTGGAGGCAGTTTAATTTGGTGAGTAGATAGGTAACTGGACTTGGAATCAGGAAAACTTGGATTCAAATCTTATTTCAGACATTTACTAGATGTGTGATTCTGGGCAAGTCATTTAACCTTTCTATGCCTCAGTTTCCTCACCTGTAAACCAAGGAGGGGTAGGACTCATTGACCTCTAAGTTTCCAGCACAAAACACTGATTTCAACCCCACCCTCCACAAGCACTCTCACAGAGTTGGAAGGGACATCAGTGGCCATCTAATCCCCCCAGGCCAAAAAAGGAAACCCCAACATGACATATTTGATAAATGATCCTCCAGCTTTTGCTTAAAGACCTTCAGTGATGGAAAATCTACCACCAGCCCATTCCACTTTTGTAAAGCACTAAAATTAGGAAGATTTTCTTGACATCAAGCTTAAATTTGTTTTGTTGCAATTTTTACTCTTATTGCTGTTTCAGACCTCTTGGGGCCAAACAGAGCAAGTTGAAATTTTTCTCTAAATACTTGAATGCAGCTATTCCTCTCTGAAACGTCTCTTTGGTCATGCTAAACATTACCAGTTCCTTCAAATAATTCAGCTGAAATGGAATCAAGAACTTATATTATTTTGTTTGCCTTCCTACGGATATTTTCAAGTTTACCAGTATTCCAATAATGCAATAAATACAATCCAATAAACATTTAGTAAGGGCCTATGATGTGCTGTGCACTGTCCTTAGCTCTGAGGATACAATAAAAAAAGAAAGACAGTCCTGCCCTCAATGAACTTACAATCTAAAGGGAGAGACAACACAAAAGTGGAGGCATGAAACCTGGGGGTGGGGAGACATGAAAACGGGACCTCAGGGATACCACATCGCGTTCCATGGAGTTGAAACCAGGCAGGGCACCAGATGCAAAGTAGAGTGATCTGAGAGTCCAGGTTCTTCCCTCTATAAAGGCAGGTAATAGGAGGCGTGTAATACTCCATCCTCAAGCTCTCCAATTAGAGGGGAGGGGAGGCTGAAGGAGGTGGAGTCAGTGAAGGCTTGACAGGAGCCTGGTGGTGAGTTTAGAAGTGATGAACTTGTCCTTGGAGGAGCACCTTGTTCTGTGGAGTTGAAACCAGTCAGGGCAACAGATGCAACAATTTTAAACTGTCATCTAGAACTGAATTCAAAGCAACAGATATTAACTGACCAAGGCAGCATACAGAAGGACTATGTATTTTTTATATTTATGCTTCTTTTGTTGCAACCCAAGTTCTCATTAGCTTTTTGTTTGGCTGCCATTTCACACTGTTGGGTGTTTTGAGCTCGTAATTAAGTAAAACCTGAGGTATCTTTTAGATGAACTGCTCTCTAATTAACCTTCCCCCAACTAGAAATGAATTTTTTTGAACCTGTGTAAAATGCTATATTTAGTACAATTAGATTTCATTCAGAGGAGAGAAGTGTATTTGATCATCTGTTCTCTAGGTTGAAGACTGGTCATTAGAATGAATCAGAGATTAGCTCGTGGACTTACATTTTGCAAGCTCAGTATACTGCAATTCTGTTTTTTTTTTAAGATATCCTAAATGGGTCATCTTGAGATTCTTTTATGGTTCAGGTAATTGACTGGTAACATCTGTCCTTAAATCATTCAGATGCCAAATTTGTCTCTTCTATGTGATGTACACAAAGTATTGAAGCATTGATGTGTATGATGAATTCTGAGATCTCTGTCAAAGTACCATCTAAGTGAGTGAGTATATTTACCAGCTTTTTCTTGAGATAAATATTTGCCCTGCCTTCAGATTCCCTGCACCTCACTGCAGTGCAGAAATGTGCTACCTCCATTTAGGTAAAATAAATAAGAGCTGGGCTTTTAAGATTCATAGCAGGCTATTTGGTACCTAGAACATGGAGACTCCTCTTTAATGAACAGCACAAAATACCGGCACCTCAGGCACTTGTCGGAGAATTTAAACATGAATTGATTGTGTCCAACACCTGCCAAGTGGCCCTGTAAAAATCCTGCTATTTGAGAAAGAAGTTTAATGGAGGTATTCACTCTACATTTCTCTAAATTCCCTCAACTCTATCCCTGAATTAAGACAGATAAACAAAAGTCAGAATACCTCGACTATCTTATTCGGCATCTTACAGAAAGTGATTTCACTGAGTTAAGATTTATTGTTACACCCTTAGCTATTTTAGTGGGTCAATATAACAAGCATTATGGTTGGAAATGTTCATTATTTTATGCAATGTCTTTAAGTAAGGAATTATGTGATCAATGCCCCTTGAATTGGGGATAGGAAAAAGTCTCTGCTCAAACTCGTATGCTTTCTTTTTATCAGATGAGAACAATGTATAATCACATCTATTTTTTCTTCTTGCTTTAGCTGACAGGTTGGTTGGGGTGGCAGTTACTGATGGAAACTGGTGCCAGACTAGTGTGGAAAATATTTGCTACTCACAACTAAAGTCAGTACCCAGTTTCAAAAATCAGCTTACCCTAGACGCTTGGTAATACGTATTTCTCTTCTCTTTATAACTTTCTGTGTTTTTTTTAAAAAGTCCAATTTTGTATTGTATTTAATATAGACAAATGCAAAAAATTCTCTACAGATAGAAAATGGAGAATAAAAATGTAGAATATGATCTATTATAGAACTAAACATATAAATTTTATTTAGATTACCTGTTATCCCTTTGAATATACATATGAAGATATAATAAAATAATGTTACCAGCTATCTTTTTGTTCTGTTTTCTTTAGATGTACTTTTTAAATTTACTTTTTAAAAGACTCAAGTGTGATCTTGTATTATAGCTGGTTATCAACTTGAAAAAAACCCACAGAAGACTATTTCTCTTTTTTGCATCAAAGATTTAAGAAAGGTTCCCAACTGCACTAAAGATCTTCAGTTAAGAATAAATGTATTTGCAGTGAAATAGTAAAGGAGAGGTTACAGTTAGAAAATAGAATGGAAGGTATGTTAGACTGAAATACATAGCTCATAGCTACAAAGATATATGAAGTAAAGTTAAATAAAATATGGGCACAATTTATGAAATGTATGAAAACAATTTTTATAAACTGAAGGTAAACAGACATTATTTTTCAAATGTAAATTTTTTGCTTGCTGTTGATAGGTTACTAATAAGGAAAAGGAAAAGGGAAGTGCAGACTGTATCATTTATATGACTCACTTTGCTAAGTAACCCAATTAAGAAATACTTATTGAGTACTTAATAAAGGCACATCTTGAAGATATAAAAGGCTCATTATGCCTTCTTGAGAAGCTTAAATTCAAGAACAATTGAGAAATGCCCATATGACTCACCGTGGAGACACAAGACCTGAACTCAAATCTTGCTCCTGACTCATGAGACATTAGACTTGATCTCTCTGAGCCTCATTTTCCTCATCTGTAAAGTGAGGAGATTGAAATAGATGTGTTCTGAGGGATTCAACGCATTGCTACAGCTAGAGACTCTGGAGCTTTCTGAATCTGGTGGTGGACTTAAGACTTTTCTCCCTCCATGAATTCAAACAATGAATTGGTTTGGTCTATCATGGGCCTAAACGGAATGCATCATAAAGATGGGGTCATACCTATGGAAAGCTCAAGAAACATAATATAATGCATTAGATGAAGAGAACAGAGCAAGATAAAGGTGTATAATGACCACGTACAACATATTCAAGATTTCTGTTGAATTAGTTGAAAGAAACCTTCCCTACAATCGCAAGGTAAAATGAAACAGATGGGATTTGCTCATGACTCGCTTGGATTGCTTGGATTCAACACATTGCTACAGCTAGCGATTCTGGAGCTTTTCTCATTTGGTTGAGCAGTTAATGCTTTTCTCGTTCCATGAATTTTTAAAATGGATTGGTTGGGTCCACCATGGCCTTGAGAGGGATACAATGGAAGGGTGGGGATAAATCCTACAAAAAACTCGAAAAACACGATATGATGTATTAGATAACGAGAAAGGAGCAAGATAAAGCTGTATCCTGACCACTTACAACATATTCAAGATTTCTGTGGAGGTACGCTAAAGTAAATGTTTCGTAGAATCCTATGGACTAAGGTAAAATAAAACACCTAAGAATTGCTCATGACTTGCTTGGATTCCTTGGATTCGATGCATTGCTACAGCTAGAGACTCTGGAGCTTTCTACATCTGGTGGTGGAGTTAAGATCTTTTTCTTTTCATGAATTTGCAAAATGGATGGGTAAAAATCCTAGAGAAAGCTAAAGAAACAGGATATATTACAACAGAAGAGAAAGCAGCGAGATAAAGCTATCTCTTGACCACCTTTAAATGTTCAATATTTCTGTAGAGTTACATTAAAGGAAATCTTCCCTATTCTGCTATGCACCAATTTAAAGTGCAAAGGATGGGAATTGCTCATGACTTGCTTGGATTCCATGGATTCATTGCATTGGTATAGCTGGAGACTCTGGAGCTTTCTGCATTTGGTGGTGGAGTTAGACTTTTCTCTTTCTGTGAATTTCCAAAATAGATTGGCTTTGGTCCACCATTGAGTTCAATGGGATACACCTGAAGGATGGGGAAAAAATCCTACAGAAAGCTAAAGAAACACAAGATACTGCATTGCATGTATAGGAAGGAGAAAGATTAAGCTGTATCCTAAATACCTTCAATGTGTTCAATGTTTCTGTTGAGTTACTTTGAAGAAAACCTTCCCTATTCTCCTATGGACCAATTTACTGTGAAAGCACAGGAATTGCTCATGACTTACTTGGATTAATTGGATTCATGCATTGTTATGGCTAGACACTCTGGAGTTTTTGCATTTTGTGGTGGAGTTAAGACTTCTCTCTTTCCATAAATTTGCAAATAGGATTCCTTTGGTCCAGCTTTGAAATAAATGGGATAAAAAGTTGGGATAGGGAAAATTCCCATAGGCACCTCATGAAGCTTGATATAATGTATTACATAAAGAGAAAGGTATGGATTCAACATACTGCTATAGGTAGAGACTCTTGAGCTTACTGCTTTTTGTGGGGGACTTAAGTCTTTTCTTTCATGAATTCTTTCACGAATTTGCAAACTGGATTGGCCTTCGTCCCCCACTGACTTCAAAGGGATACCATGTAATGAAGGGGGATAATCCTACTGAAAGCTCAAGAAACATGATGTAATGCATTGGATGAAGAGAATGCAGTGAAATAAATCTGTAATCTGACTACCTCCAACATGTTCAATATTTCTGTCGAGTTACATCGAAGGAAGCCTTCCCTATTCAACAAGGAACCAATTTAGAGTGGAAAGGATGGGAACTGCTCACAACTTGCTAGGAATCCTGGGGTTCAATGCTTTGCTATAACTAGAGACTCTGTAGCTCTCTGCAGTTGGTAATGCAATTAAGACTTTTCTCTTTCTGGGAATTTTCAGGGGTTTGGCTTTGGCCCACCATTGACTTAAATGAGTTACAAGGTATGTATAGAGAAAAATCCTATAGAAACCTCAAGGACCACCATATAATTCATTGGATGAAGAGAAAGGAAGTAGATAAAGGTGTATCCCGACCACTTCCAATATATTCAATACTGCTGTTGGGTTACATTGAAGGAAAACCCCCCTATTCTTCTATGGACCAATTTAGAATGAAAAGGATGGGAATTTCTCCTGACTTGTTTAAATTCCCTGGATTCGATGTATTGCTATAGCTGGAGACTCTGGAGCTTTCTGCATTTTCTGGTGGAGTTAAGAGTTTTCTTTTTCCATGAATCTGTAAAATGGATTGACTTTGGTCCACCATTGACTTCAGGGGGATACATTGTAAGGATAGGGAAAAATCCCACAGAAAGCTCAAGAAACACTATGTAATGCATTAGGTAAAGGGAAAGCAGCAAGTTAAAGATGTATCCTGACCACCTTCAACATGTTCAATGTTTCTGTTGAGTTACATTAAAGGAAACCTTCCCTATTCTCCTATGGACCAATTTAAAGTGAAAAGAATAGGAACTAGTGTTGGGAAAATGAATAGGATAAGTAATAGAATAAGCTATATTCTTTCATTCCCGTTTCTCATTTTTCTCATTTGATGCCTTTATCTTTTGCTTTGAATGAATGTTTTTCTCAGAAGGAAAAACATTGAATGGTAAGGATGGTATGACCTCCTGACTTATTTTATTTCATTGGTTCATGGTTCATGTTGAAACAATATGGGAAATCTATAGTGCCTTGGAATAATCTGTGACCATTGGACTTTTTCTAGAATCTTTCATGGTTCATGTTGAAATTTAATCAAAGAAAAACATATTCAAGGCAGAATCAAGTGAAAGCCATTGAATTCAATGATGCATCGCCATAAGAGAAACCAGAAATTGAGATTTTAAACTACTGTTGGGAAAAAATAATGGTATGAGGCATACCTTATGTTGTTTCAATCAAATTTCTCTTTTTGCTTGTCACTTGATGTCGTTATCTTGTTGTGTTGAATGGAACACTTTTCTCAGAATGAAAAACATTGAATAGTAAGGATGGTATGACCTCAAGACTTAGTTTTATTTCATTGCATTCAATGCATTACAAGAGGTAGAGATTGTGAGGTTTCTTGTATTTGTAGGTGCAGTTATGACTTTTTGCTTGCATTAGTACTAAGGATTTCCTTTGGTAAAATCTTGCCTGAAGAAGCGTCACATGGTTTTGAGTCACATGATTGTGATGCCCTTTGACCCTGAACAGGGTCTATAAATTCAGAGATTAGCATTTTGTCACTCACTGGAAGAGTATGTCGTGTGATTTGACCAGTCGAGACTCTGGGTAGCCGCTGGAGGCTTCTGGCTTTGAAAACCCAGATGTTGGTGCTTCTCTCTGTTAACTACGTGATTCTTTGGTCAGATAGCTAGATTGTCTGCTGATAACTGTGTGTTTGCTCTGTTTGTAATTTCTATTTGTATTTGATCTGAAGTTCAGGTTACTAGCTTTTCCCCCTGAACTAAGTGAATGATATATGTATGTTTGATTAAAGTGAGATTGTTAACCCCTTAAAGTTGCTTTCCTTAGAAAAGCAGATCAAAGAACATGTGCTAGCAGCCCTCCTGCGTGCTGGTGCTGTTGGTCTCACACAGTCACAGTAGTGGCAAGCTACATTGTTGTTACATTGATACAATGACAGGAATTGTCGGCCTTTAGGAATTATAAGAATTGACCTCAAATATTACAAGTGTTTCTACATACCCATGCATTGAGAACTCTTTTATAGGAAATAGCCACCCAGGATGCAATGAAAATAAGTTCATCTTATCTAGAGACATAATCTATTATAAAAGTACAGCTGAAAATAAAATTTTAAAGAGAGCCGGTAACTTCTGAGGGTAGGCATTTGCCAAGAAGAGATAACGTAAGGAAATGGGGACAAGATGAGTTAAGGAAACTTCAAAATCTTGTCAGGCAGATCACTCCTTAAGCAAGCCAGTGATCCATACAAGTCTCAAATTAACTCATAATTATATTCAGTGTGGGGTAGCAGTGCCTTTTTTTTTCTTTGCAGTGGGGAAGGCAGGGCAATTGGGGTTAAGTGACTTGCCCAAGATCACACAGCTAGTGTGTCAAGTGTCTGAGGCTGGATTTGAACTCAGGTCCTCCTGACTCCAGGGCTGGTGCTCTACTCACTGTACCACCTAGCTGCCCCTAGCAGTGCCTTTCATTTATAATTAGCCGGCAACTAGTAACTGAAATGCATCCATATTCCTTCTCCTTCTCCCCCACCTTGGATACTCAAAAGTTCCTAAGTTTACCCCATTCTGAATAGTTTCTGATTCCCATGATCCTTAAGTCCCTTCTTCCAGGTGAGGAAAAATAGACTTCCCATTTGTCTCTTTGCTGATAAACGTCTACAAAAATATTGTTTTTTAATGTTTTTGTACGTTAATACAGATACAGGAGTATTGCCTTACATAAAGAATGAATGAATGAATGAAAAAGCATTCACTAAGTATTTACTATGTTCCAGGCACTAGGCTAAGTGCCTATGGACACAAATACAAATATAAAGATAGTCCCTACTTTAAGGAGCTTACATCAGGGAAGCCAAAATATAGTAGTGGCAAGTAGTGGTAGAAGTGGCAAGGGATGGGGTGTTTTTGGACCATGAAGTCACAGGGATGGTGGGTAAAGCCATAAGTCAATTGATTAACATGATCTTTCCAGTGTATGAACTGAGTGAAGCACACTGACTCCATCTTGTGACTCAATTCTAGAGCTAGCTCAGTTCCCTTTCTATGCAATTATGGGAACTCTTGAAACTCACTCATTTCCTTCCCAACCAGAAAGCCCCTAATCTTTCCTCCAATTAGGAGTCAGATTACCTAATCTTGTATTCTGGTTTATATCCTGTTCTTTGTTTTTAATGCATAAACATCTATCTCCCTGGGTATTTGGGGTCTAGTGTGAAGCTGAAGAGGGCTGGGTAATCGGTATGGCATAAATTGATATGCTCAGAAACTCAAACCTTTTGTTTCCTCAGTTATTTCAAATTTAGCTCATTACACCAGTGATAGAGGTGTTGTTTTGACTATTATTTTCAAAGCTAGAGGTGGAAAGGGGAAGATAAGTAGGAAAGAGGGTCATCTACATGGAACAAATATGGCTGGAAAGCAGCATCTTGATAGGTTTGGGTCACACTAGTTAGGGAGAACTCAAGAGTACAGGGTTCCAGGAACAGAGCTGGGGAGCAGTCCAGATGCAGGAGCATGGCATGAAGACACCCACTGGAAAGCCTTAAATAAAGACAAAGAATTCACATGGGTAGGTTTATTTAAGTTCTGCCCAAGCTTTCATTTACAAGAATATTTTCAGCAAAACACATACAACAAAACAAGGAAACAGCATTTTAAAATGTTGACTTACATAAAATTTTAAATTGACAGCATTTACAAATTAAGATTCTAAGGCTTTGGAAAATTATACATCCTTTTTCATTATCCATTCTATAACATTTAAAAATTCATACAGGCACAATGGAGAGTAATCTTTCTTTACATTTCACCTATTTACAAAGCTTTTCCCACTGCAGATATATTTCTTATTTAACTGCCAAGGTTCAAAAATGTAGTATATTTAAAATGTATTTAGCAGAATATATAAAAATTAGATAAAAAGGAAGAACATTTTGTTGTTAAATAAAATGAAATTAAGAGGTGATAATGGAAACACTTCATAGTGTTTAACATATTTATGATTAATATATTCTGTTATATTCTAACAGATTCTAATAGAACATAAAGATGTTTCTCATCACAGAAGATATGAACAGTACTAAGAACAAAATGGAGCAATCTAACAGACTTCAATCCTGAGCACAGAGGATAATAGAGCCATACAACTTTGATCAATAAGGGGAAAGGCTAACAACAACAGCAGTTATTTAGAATTCTTAGTTAATACATTAAGGTAGATTGCATTTCAAGAAACACCATAGATATCAGGGAGTATAATTTCATTACCATTTCCAATCTATTATAATACGAAAATCATGTGAATAGTACGCTTAAAGAAGTTAAGGGTTTTGCACTGTATTCCAGTTTCAAATCCTATATCATGATTATTACGAAAGCAAATACAGATCAAAGAATTTTCAAGGTTCCTTTTTATATAGAGGTATAAATATTAAGCCACAACTAAAGTGAGACATAAGTATTTTATCCATAATAGGGTATATATTTGTGTGTGTGTGTCTTTGTGTTCAGGGTATGTGGAACTGCATGAAGTAGATACAATTTATATTTAGCAATTTAGTTAAGATGCATTTCCAGTTTATTTCATTTAGCAATGCTTGCCTATTATAAGACAGCGTATAAAAGAGTACACATGTTACTTATCTTTTATCACAGTTTTCCATTTAATGGCTATCTAAATTTGTGTTTAATTAACGGCAATATCTTCGTTGGGGTCTCCTATGTCAGATATCTGACCATCTTGCAAACTGCGTGCCTTCCAAATCCTCACAGTATGATCACTGAGAAATAAAATATGAAAAAATAAATATATGCATACAGTAAAGTCAGGTAAAAAAAAGACTATTTGATTCTTGAGAACTTTTTATCAGCTATTGGTCCAAATCATTACTGTTCTACAACTATTTTTGAAAGCTGTATTCCTTCAATACTTCAGAGACATATGATTTTATCTGCATAAGTACCCTCTCCACAAAGACTGCAATGCAAATCCTCCCACCTTAGTAACTAACCATTGAGTTATGATTTATCTGTCATCTGATGACCAGTCTGTTTAAATGTGTCTTCATATATATATGTATATATATATATATACACACACACACATATATGTATGTGTACACACACACACACACACACACACACACACACACATACACACACACACACACATATATAATGAGAGAAATAACAACATCACATAACAGATATGTAGTAGTTTATCACTAGTCATATATTTAAAGTCTCCCGTATTTGGTAAGACTTGACATAACTTGCACTCTATTGGCATAGTCCTGGAAACCTGCGGGTTATCTCCACAGCTATATTCCCCTAACTGATCTGTTCAAAAAAAGACCAAAGTGAAGTTATAACCAGTTGCTGGGGGACATCAGAAATTTGGCAAAAGCTGAATTCAAATCAATTTAAGATCTCATAAAAGTGTTACAACAATATCATTATTGTGTTTAAAAATATTTATAATTGTCTACTTTGTGCTAGGAATTGGGATAAAAAGACCAAAATGAAACAATTCTTGCTCTCAAGGAAGTTATCTTCTGAGTAGGGAAAGTGGTGGATAGAGAGAATAAATTATCCAAAAAAATAAGTAAACATGAGTTTGTACTTGCATTAAATGGCACAACTACACAGGCCAACCAGAAGTCCTAAACATTGACATAAAACCTAACAAGTGACCTAGGAAAAGGAAAGTTTGAAATAAAAAATTTGGCTGTATTCTTAAAGGAGAGATGTTGTGAATATGAGCACCTAAGACAAGTTATTAAATAGACATAATAATTATTGTTGGGTATTACTCTTCCATCAGTCTCCAATATGCCCCTTTTGTTTGATCTTATGATGACATTAAAAATTAATTGACAGTGTTGTCAAGAGGTTGTAAGCAAATGCGAGCAGAACTATTAATAATGTTTCATAGAATTTTAGAAAGTGATTATCTAATCTCATTTTTATCTAGATCTGATCTATTTATAGAAAGCCCAATGTAGTCAAATGATTTGCCTGTGGTCACACAGGTAGGTAAAGGAAATAGGACTCCAGTCTTCATACTCCATTAGGAAGTTTAGTGCTGTCATTACTGCAACATACCGACCAGTCTCATTTATAGCTCCTGTAGTATATTAACAAATGATAGTTTTGGTGTTTACTAGAACTGGTAGCCATGTCCAATTCGTGATCTGAAACAAGAGTATCTGTCTGTAAGGCTGAGAATCTAAACATGGTAACTACAGCAATTTGAAACTCCATCTTTCCAGAGTTAACAATTTTTAGGTTTATTTTCACTTTTATGCCTATCATTTCCTATCTTCCTTTATAAGATTTTAATATCAATAGCTGCCAAATATCATAAAATAGGTTAAGCTCAGCTCTGCACAAGCTCTTAATAATCATAGAAACAAAAGCCAAAAGCAGAATTCAGATGAAAATATACCAAACCAGCAAAATGCCAACCAGCTTTGGTTTCTTTTAGTACATTGAAGTGAACCAACAAAAATGACAGGGGAAAAGGGAGAGGAACACGAAGGTTCTGAAAAGGTAACAAAAATCAGCACTGTTAGCCAAGATGAGTAGTACAAAGGAAGAAAGACAGTATGTTATGGTACAACAGGAATGATGGGAGGCAGTTAGTTTATAAGAAAAGAATAAGTAGAACAAATTTTTACATGTAGGAGTTATCCAACAGAAAGGGAAAGGATATAAAGTTATGGCTAAAGTTATTTCTGAAATGAGCCCATCAGAAAAATCATTAAAGCACTGTTACACTTAGGATAGACTCCTACGTAAGTAAATACATTAGTAAATTAGCTCCTGAATTCTCCAGTGCAGTCTCCTGCACAGTGCATAAATAGTGAACAAGGCTGTCACATAATGTGGGGAGGTGCTTGTAGCAAATGTTCATGACAAATCTTACTTCCCTCTATTCATTCCATCTATTAATAATTGATAATGATTAGTCATTGAGAAGCAGAATGTTATATTGGATACAGAAGTGTCCTTAGAATCAGGAAGACTTGGATTTATATCCTACCTCTAACCCATACAGGCTGGGTCACTTTACCCTATCAATACCACAGAACTTAAGAATTCTAAGAATATAAGTTATACATCAGTTGCTACATTGTTGAAGGGAGTTTCATTACCAGAAGTTCTCTACACCAATAAAAGCACATGCCTGGAACCAATAATAATACATTAACAACAATACAATTATATTATTGAGTCTAACACTCATTTCAAAATCACTTACTAAAAATCCTGTCTTATTTTATACTATAAGGTAATAAGGAAGACCTACTACTATTCTTGTTTCAAATGTAAGGAAGCAGGCAAGGAAGGATTAAGTGACTTGTCCATGTACATGTGACTGACTAGTGACACTTTATATAAAGAAGTGGCAGGGCCATGATCTTCTGTGAGAAAATGGCTTTAAAAATTAGCAATCTCTGAATCATTTTTAATTACAAGAAATAAAATTAATGACTGAAAAACTATTAATGAAAAGTACAAATGTTTAATAGAAAAATGATATACACTATTTCAATTTAACATGAGAAAAAAAAAGTATCCCCCCAAGCATAAATGACATATTATAAGGAAATCTTAAAACATAAATCAGAGTGATTATATAAGTTTTAGGAAAAATTAATTTTCTAGGTTTGAGAGAAGGCATATACATATATGTATATACACAAACACACACACACACACACACACACAATAAAATGTCTGTGAGGATTAGACATAAATAATACAAAGAAAATCATAGAGGAAACAGACTTACTCAGCTGCAGTAAAAATCTGGGTAGCATTGACACAAATGGCATTTATGGGACTATCATGACCCTTCATCTCTCCAACTGGCACAAATGTATCCACACTCCAGAGTTTCAAAATGCCTCCTCTGCAGCCACTGAGCAGAATGGGATGGCCTGGAACCAGGCCCAAGGCACACACCCAATCCTTGTGTGCATTTGGAACTTGCTGGGGGGAGAGGGGAAGGGAAAAGAGAGACCAGAAAATAAATGGAAGCCTTCCCAACCTTTCTCTTCTCATATAAAAAATAGGTGTAAATAACAGAAATAACTAAAATGGAGTAGCTCAAACTTGTCTAAACTTCTTGTAGAAATAATTCATATTTTAAAGAATAAAAAGAAAAATTATATCTTTTGTAATATTTTCCAAAGATGAAGGTAAGATGATGCTTTGTTCATAAATATGGGATTATAGCTAAAACGGGTTAATGAGATCACATATTCAAAGACTTCAGAGGCCATCTAGTCCAATTCCCTTATTTTACCAGTGAAGAAACCCAGGTCCAGAGAAATTAAGTGACTTAACAGAGGTCACAGAGCTAGTGTTAGAGGTACCTTCTGAACTCAGGTTCTCTGGCTCCAGAGATCTGGCTTCCACTTTTCTTTAAAGTTGGAGAAACAACACCGTGTGTGTGTGTACATATATGTGTATATATATATACACATACATGTCCCCATTCACAGGCAGCAAATATTGTTTTTTATTAGCAAATACCTTTTATTCTATTAGCAATTCCTTTTTACTCTACCAAAACATATCATGGCATTATCTAATATAAATGACTATATTCCCCTTTGAATGATTTGATAAGAATCCAATCCTTTTTCTGTGGTGCTGAGAATAGTAATAGGAAATAAATTCTTATAGAAAAGAATTCTTAATTAATCATTATTATTTGATGAAATAATTCTTTTGAAACCCAATCACTAATACTATGTTAAATAAAATTATTTAATATGTGATCATAGATTTTAGGGTTGGAAGGACTGTAATTGGTCTTATAGAAATGTAGACTCTCAGAGTAGGATGTGATCTCAGAGATCATATCTGAGCAAGAATGCCCTCTATCACACCAATGACAAATGGTCACCTAGTTTACACACAAAGACTTTCATTTGGGAGTTCATTAACTCCCAAAGTAGCCTATTCAACTTTTAGACAGTTATAAGGGTTAAGAGATAGAGCCTAAATTTCTCTCTTCAACTTTTATCCACTGCTCCTAGTTCTACCCCCTGAGCCAAGCAAAACATTTAAATATGTCTTCCATAAGACATGCCCTCAAATATCTGAAGACAAATATTTCCCCAATTAAGTCCTTACTTTTCCAAGCTGAAAAGCCCCAGTTCAATCAATCAGTCAGTTAACAGGCATTTATTAATCATTTATCTGCCAGATACCAATACTTCAAATGATGTTCATGTGGCATTGTTACAGAACATCCCTTTAGTCATATCCCAGTTGGTCAATGTCTTCTTTAAAACGAAGCATCCAAAACCAAACACAATACAGAAGGGTCTAATTTGGAGAAAGGATAGTGGGACCACAATTTCTCTTATTCTGAATGAAGGAACTTTATTAAGGTGGTATTGCATAGTGGATAGAGGCCTGGCTGCAGAGTAAGGAAGACCTGGGTTCAAATTATATAAGTCCCTGAAACATCCCAGCAGCGTGACTCAGTAGTTATTGCATATCATTTAAGATCAAGTTACTTTCAAGCAACCCACTAAGACTCTTGAGTTACAGTTGCCATCTACATCGATGGTTTCTTCATTGAGAGATACTGTTAATATAAAAGATGTAGACAAAAAATAAATTTTAAAAGATCATGTTGCATCATCTTCTGCACTCTCTAGTTGTATAAATGATTTTTTTAAGTATGGAATTTTCTATTTCTATACATTGATATTCATTTTATTCAGCCTACTATCTGAACCTACTCACAAAGGCATCTTTGGATTAACATTCTGGATTATCATTCTGTAGTCTAATGTGCTGCCTTTCTTCCTAGTTCTGTGTCATTTTCAAATCATCTAGTCCTAACCCTCTTCATTTTACATATGAATAGGATGGTTCTCAGAATCTAAGTGTTACCAAAAGTCACACAGAATTTTTTTCTACTACAGCCTGTTTCCTCATGTTTCTGGCAATGCATTCATTCAATCTTGATGCACTAGAACATCAAAGATTCATTTGCCTAGACAAACAAGAAACACTGTGGTGTAGTGGAAATAGTGTTAGACTTTGTGTTAAAGAACCTCAGTCCAAATCCTGGCTCTGTATATAATCTTTGGCAACAACTCTTTAAAAAAAAATCTCTGGGTATCAATTTCCTCAACTGTAAAATGAGGGGGTTGGAACAGGTGATTCTGCAGATGACACAAAAATGGAAGGGAAAGCTGCCCTGTTGGACAACAGAATCACGATTCAAAAATACCTTGTGGGATAAAAATTATGGGTTGAATGTTAAAAGGTAAGATTTGATGGGGATAAACTGTAACTCAAGATATACTTGGGTTAAAAAAATATCCACACTATGCTGTACAGCAACTTGTGTGAAAAATATCATTTAATGGACAAAAATAATAACAAATTAACATTTACATAGTGCTTACCACATCTTCCTTTTAATTGAATATTTTGTGCCTAAATGGAGTAAAAACCTCGTTATAATAAGCCCTGATTAAGAGGATCCTTAGAAGACATTTATGTAGAAATTGTGCACAGAAGTTGTAGTTGTCACAGCATTCAAAGGTCTTGTATTACCTGAAGAAGGTCTTTTTGAGACAAATCCCACTTCTTTATTCCATTGTCTCTGGATCCACTGAAAAGATTGTCTCCTTGTATAGTAAGGGCTTCAATGCCATCATAATGAGGGGGCTCAAAATTGTGAGTAGGACTTACAGTTCCAAGAGCCCCTTCAGTTACATCAAACATCTACAACAACAGAAAGAAAAGGGTTGAGCATGTCTAACATTAAATAACAACTGTTTTCTTTTGAACTAGATGATGATTTCATTGATATGGGAATTTCCAGTGAGGGAACATTTGCCAGCAATGTGTCTCCTATGCTATTTAATCTTAGCAGGTTTCTTGGGAAGAGTGAGAGGTTGAACGACTTGCCCAGAATCATACAGGCATTTTCTGTCAGTGGTATTACTTAAATTCAGCTCTTCCTGACTTGAAGGCTGTATTTATACTATGTTTCTACTCTAAAATAAAGATATTACCATAAAATGGTCAGTACAAAGGAACTTGACATGTAAAATAATAAGAATAAATGTGAGCTCTAGTTTTTAGGTAATCTTTTGAGAAAAAATGGTTTAAATTTATTACAAATTTAAATATTTCAAAATACAATACAATAAAAAGGAATTATATATGCAACTGTGAATATTTATTGTGTACAATTTGCCCTTTTTCTATTATGTACAATTTTTGTACTTTATTTTTATTTTTTTATAGTTCAAATTTAACATTGCGGTTTCAATCTGCCCTGGGTATCTGTGTTCCTTTCTTCCTTTTTTTTTTTCTGCTTACTGATGTTCTTTTCTTCCTTTTTTTTTTTATTTTTCTTCCAACTCCCTCCTCTCCAAAGAAAAATAACAACCCCTCTATAGAACACATGAGAACATTTGTGTTCTGTTGTCTGGGTCTGAAAATATGCTTTTCTTTTTATACCTCTTGGTTTTTCATGTCTTGGTGAGAATCATGATTTATCATCTGTTTTATGAAGTCCTGATTAATCACTGCATTGATCATTCTTAAGTCTGTCATAGTTATATTTCTATACTACATTGTAGTTATCACATAAATTATTCTGCTCACTTTAGTTGGCATCAATCCATACAAACACTCTCAGGTTTCTCTGAATTTTTCTCTTTTGTCATTTCTTATGGCACAGCAGTATTCCATAAAATCAAAAAATTTGTATTTTTGTTCACCTATTTCCCAACTGTTCTACTTCTTTGCTAAATCCAAAAGTACTGTTATAAATATTTTTGTACATAAGAGTCCTTTCACTTTTTGTTGATCTCTTTGGAGGACATGCTTAGTAGTAGTATCAAGAGGTCAAAGAGAATACATTTTAGAGACTTTTTTTGTCACTAAGCTGTTTCTCAGAACACAGCTACATGAGTGTGCCAGTCCTCCCAAATTCCTTCCAACAACTGTCATTTTCCATTTTTTGTCATTTTAAACAATCTGATGGGATTTTTGTTTAACATTGCCTTTTATATCGAAGTCTTATATGACCCTTATATGACCATTTAACTCCCTTTGCCTCAGGTTCCTCATCTGTAAAATGGGCTGGAGAAGGAAACGGCAAAACTACCCAAATATCTTTGCTAAGAAAACCCCAAGTGGGGTCACAATGAGTTTGACACTACTGAACAACAACAGCTTGTACCTATTTGGAGGTCATCATTGAACATAGATAATAAGGAATGTTGATATAAAGCTAATTTCTGCCAGACCGTTTTCTAGTATTCCCCCAAATTTTTGTCAAATAATGAGACAATAGTTGGGGGGAAAAAGGGGGTGGTCCTTGGACTTATAGAATACTATGCTACTTATTATGTTAATTTACTTTCGGGTCTTGTGAATCTAATTATTTCACAGATTTTGGCTCTGACATTACTGAGTGTTTTCAGTTTAAGATTTCTTTAAGGGGGAGTAAGTGGTAAAAATTTTTGTAGTTCCAACATACTGGGAAGTTTTCTTTTACGATTTAAGAAAAAATGCGGTGTTCAGGGAGCTTGATGGTTTTCTATTATCTTTCCTCGACTTGTTTTTCAAGTCAGTTAATAATGATTGTTATCTTTGACTTGGTTCTAATATTTTCTTTTCATTCACAGAGACATTGAAGTCTGATTGCTCCAGTATTTTTATTTTTTCCTCCGGGATTCCACTACTTGGGTCAGATTTTCTGCCTTCTGTCCTAAGTTATTTATTCTTCATCCATTTTCTTCCTTCCAGAGGTCTTATTTCAATTCCAATTTCATTTATTCAGTTCTTTCAGCCACTATTTGAGTTTTCCTTCTTTGTAGTTAGCATTTTTTCATCGTGTCTAGTATTTTCTTCTTTTTACTCACCTATCCAGACTCAGTTCCTAATTTGGAATTTTTTACTAGGGCCAACTTATTCCTCTCCTGCCTTTTTCAAAGGACTGGCCAGGCTCACTTTGGCCTTGACTTTGAATTCTTGGGTTCCTGCTGCTGTCTTCCTATTCTTGATTTATTTGCAAACAGACATCAACAGGCTTCAGTGTCAGGAGTCAGGGTTCTGATTCAAGTTCCTGGCCCCTCTTTTGCATCCCTGGTCAGAATGCTGCTTTAGGCTTCAGACCTGAAGTCATACTGGCTAGTCACCCCTCTTTCAGTGGCTATGGCTGCTGTCTTGTAGCCCTGGGTTCAGTGAAGGAATTTATGATTGTTTCTTTTTTTTGGAATTTTTTGACCATTACAATATTCACCTAGTGTCCTTTTAGATCTTTGCTGGAATACATGTGGGAGAGCTAGGTTCACTTATGACTTTCCACATCACTACCTTAACTGGATTTCACCACTTTCTGTATGTCACAGGCCTTGTTTATCCAAAGAATTCTAAAGAAAACTATCTATAATTTATCATCATATCTGAGCAAACAAATGAGGACATATTCAGCAACAGGATTTTATATATTGGAAATGACCTAACTGTAACCAAGTCCATTTTAATACCTAGATTATTTTTTAGGAGAATCAGCAACATTTCTGGTATCATAGGAATAAGAATCTGGAGCTTCATTATAAATGGTTTTAAAGAACTTTTGGAAAACGGGAAATGGGAAAGAGAACCATAGCTCCCTCTGGATATAGGGAATACTTAATATATATTTGCTGAAGTGAATTAAAAAGGAAGGATCCTTTGTCAGCATGTAAACTTCTTCTCATGCCATGAAATTTTAACTTGGTACTACAGTACTAATCAGCCAAAGATGAATATAGGGTTTTATAGATGAGGAAACTAAGGCCCAGGGACACCGTGACTTATTCAAGGTCACATAATAAGTAGCAAAGATAGAATTTGAAATTCGGTCTTCTGACTCAAAGGCCAGTGCTGTTTTCACTGCTGTGCTGTCTATTAAGAACAATGTATAAATATCTAATGAATGAATTAATGAATGAAACAAACAGGAACCCTGCACTGGGAAGTACGGTACTAAAGTTAACTGCATATTTCATTATCTATTATTTAATTTTAAAAGGCACAATCAATAAAATGTGAAAAGGTTGGTTGTGGGGCAACAGCTTTGCAAACCTTTAAAGATCATAGAAATTCAAGTTATTATCATCTGAAATCCTGGTGGGCTTTGCCTAGTTTTAGTGACCTGAAGAGGTCCCATTAACTTCCAGGACTTATCAACACTAAGAAGTTATGCTATAGAATTGCACAAAAAGCAATGTTATCTGGGCCTTTCATAGTTGTCACATTTGGGTAATATTCTGGGCATGGAAAGAAAGATGTGAACTTTTTAAATGTCATAACCAAAAAAATAGAAAAGGACAAAGATTATATTATATGTACACACCTTAATGTAGTGATCTTTGGAACCAGTGATGATCAAATCCTGTCCGTTAGACATTTGATCTACAGTAAGGCACATAACAGGGCCCAGATGACCAGTTAACTTTCCTGTGGACTGAAACCTGAGAGAAAGAAAGAAAGGTAATTTGGGTATATTCCAGAACCTCAAAGTTACAAAGAATTTCAGAGATCATATTGTCCATTTAAATAAAAAACTTCTACAACATATATGATAAGTGGTCAAGGCAATTCTCAGCATAAAAAAAATCTAAAAGTGCTTTGATAATGATTTTCATTAATTTTTTTCCTGTCTAAACTTCCATGACACCCTATATATTTGAATGCAGAAATGTTACATTTAAAGAGGGAAAAGTAAATAAACTTGGGAAATGAAGTCCAAAGCTGACCAATTCCAATGTTAATTAAATATGCCAATTATTATTGGAAATTTATTGGAAAGAGCACAGGAATTGGATTCAAATCCTGGGTTTTGCTGATTCCTAATTTGGACAAGTAATTTAAAAACTCTTGGCCTCAGTTTCTTCATCTGTAAAATGAGGGGACTGTACTAGATGATCTTTTTATTCTAAATGCTAGCTATTACTAAATCTAGATATTGGAAAAAACAAACACCTAAGGACTAAAACAATATAAACACCTGATCCTAAGTCTAACAAAGTAACTCCATAGCTCTAACCATACCTAAATGCCCTAACTTACTGAAATGCTGAGTTCTTAAAACAGGATGGAAATTTTCCTGTGTGCGTGTGCATGTGTGTAAATATATATGGATACATATGTGCGCGTGTATGTGTATCAGGGCTATCCAAAGTGCGGCCCTCATGCGGCCCACCTGTGTTTACTATGGGTGTGGAAATTGACATAAATGCTTTAACTAAAGCACTTGTGTCAATTTCTGTGCTTGTGGTGGACACAGGCAGACCACATAGGGGTGCGAGGCCCGTGTTTTGGACAGCTCTGATCTATATGTCTATATCTATATCTATTTATCTATCTGATACTACAATTGTCTGTATTTTGGACTTAAGTTGAAACAATTATATCAAGTAATTGGTAACTACATAATCAGTAGCATTACGGAAAAATCTATGTCATTCTCTGTCCGATACAGTAAATATGAATGCGTAAGACATAGCTACCCTGGATGAAGACTATAAAGATATTGAAAAGATATGAAAATGATTAATTATTGTAATAGAGAAAGAACTAGCCTGCGAACACTAGAACTGGATTCTAGTCTTAATTTTGCAAATAATTAGCTATATGACCTTGGACAAATCACCTTTTCTTCATCTGTAAAATGAAAGAGTGGACTAAGTGATTCCTAAGTCTCTTCTAGTTCTAATTATTTATAAGATAATCACAGACAAGCTGACTTTCTTTTGAAGGTTCTACAAGTCAAATGTCCAAGACTACTAAAAAATTGTTCTGTCTACATAAGGGGATTGGGATACAAAGATACTTTAAGCTTAAGGATTCCAGAATTTCCCCACTACTGTTCTCAAATAATTTGACAAGATGAGTCCAGAAAAGTGTATTTTTGAGCACAAGATAAAACACACAGTGCATCTGAAAGTTTATCGATTGTGTTGGCAAACTTTTCTGTCCTATATATAGTTTCCACATGACCTGTGACACTCTCACTACAAAACAAAAACTTCAGGTGCTCTTCCTGATCAACTCCATTTCCCAAACTTCTAGAGAAAGTTAATGTTTTACATGGCATTTGGTGACATGATTACATTATAATTATTTACTAATGGTAATTGGCTCTATTTAAGATTTAGAAGTGTGCCCATTATTAGTCCAGCTGTACCTCTAATTAGATTGTAATATCATACTACCATGAATATTATTATCTTTTAACATAAAAATCCAAGTGTCCACTCTCAAGAATGAAATCCTGGAGACACAAGATAAATAATTCTTATAAGGAGGAAAAGGGAGAGTTACCCACTTAGAGATTTTTAATAAATATATACATAGGATAGAGGCAAGATTAGGTTACAGAAGATGAATATAAAATTATGAAATGGACTTAAAAGACAATCAAGAGGGTAGGAGCAGGTGCTAACAGCTATAGTAAGGACATCAGTCTCTGGACGCTACATATAACAATAAACTCTGGGACAGTGTTTCTGAATTAATTACCTGTAAAACTAAAGGTGTTAGAAAGAATGAGAAAAGAAGACCATCTGTGGCAACATGAGGCTCTGGGGAGTTTACCTAGTGGACTTTCACTGTAATATTTATTTGTGCTCCCCTCTGTTTCATATGTCCTTGAGAAAATCTGGTGCATGCTATAAAATGGCTAGGTCATGATAATGATTCTACCACAAAACATGACAGCTGAATCCTTGACAATGCCTTCTCAATTATCCAGTATCTCTCAAGTGGGCTTTTATTAAAGTGGATTTGAGACCCTAGCGGTTAGCAGTTGGAAAACACCTAGCAATATTTGGAATCAAAAGACCTGGATTGGAATCTGAGCTCAAATGCTTCTTGGGCTCTGCGACTCAGTTTCTTTATCTGTGGCAGGGTGTTGACATTAGTACTACCTAAAACACAAGGTTGCTGTGAGAAGCAAATGAGACAATGTTGCACTTTGCAACTTTAAGCACAACATACACAAAAGCTATTACCATTTTTATTTAATTACATACCTCTTCAGATCCCACATTCTCACTGCATTTCCAGAAGCTGCATAAAGAAAAGTGCCACTTGGGTTGAGTGCAATTTGATTGATCTGATTCTCTCCAGAAGAAATAGTTACTGTACGGTTAGTACTTGTAGAGCAGGCATCACCAGGCATAACTTGACCTGAAGACCTTAACAAGGATGAAGAAAATTATACCTTATGTGACTTTGTTGTAGGACTTTGGAAACTCAGTAGAAACACAAAACAGACATTCATTCTTTTAAAATTTTTGTTTTGAATCTGTATTATTTTAAGATAATGCCACGAGTCACAAACCAAGCAATATCTAATTTAGCAGATACAAACATTAAAAAAAGCCTTGGTAGATTTATAACATCTTAGGAGAGGGGGCCAGATTGTAAGATCCGTGAGGAGGAAGCAGTAACACCTTAGAAAATGAGGAGAGAGATCTTGCATAGCTTGTTTAAGGCTGAACTGTTTTCATGGAATTTCCTTGTTTTTATGGAATTTATTAGACTAATATATGAAGGATTAGTGATTTCATCAGCATAAGGAACTCTCACCGTGAGAGCTCATTCTACTATCTCAGACTGAAATCTGTCTATGAGTAGGTAGATAAATTCTAGGAAGTTGCTCAAATGTGGCATATTGAGTTTAAGTAATTTGCCCAGGGTCAAAGAACTAGTAAAAGTCAGGATATTCTTGAACCAGAATTTCTTGACTTTTGAGCTGAGTACTCTACTCACTATGATACATTGCCTTCATTTTATTATGTCAAAGCAGATTCTTAATCTTAAAAAAAATACCCTCACAAATGAATATTTTTATATCAATAAGTACCTCTCTTAAGTTCCTAATATAATGCTTTGGGCTACGTGGCTTTAGTCTCTGAGCAGTTTTAATTAACGACTAATATTTTGAAAATACCATGTTATTATTCCTTGACTTGACTTTGGTGTATTATGACAACAAGAAAACCTGGTATTTGCCCATAGTCTTATTCTAAATTATTAAAAAATAATATAGATGTTAGAAAGGAAAAAAAAAAAGATTTGTATTGCTTTCTTTTACTTACGTCAATGTGCGAATACACTTTGCTGAGTCTCTGATGTCCCAAACTTTAATGTAAGATGTTGAAACAGTGAAGACCAAACTGGTATAATTACAATATTTCACGGACACGACATTATTAGGATGACCACCCAGTGACATTATCTCTTGCCCAGTTACTAGATTCCATACTTTACAGGTACGATCTTAAAAAAAAATTAAGAAGAGGCATATAGTAAAATACATAAATATATTCATGTCTGGAGGTATTTTAAGTGACACAATGAAATAAATATTTAACTTAAAAGAATATACCAGCTAGAAGTGAGGGTACATGCCTATCACCTCTGTTAATGGGGATGACAAGATTTGAGCTGCAGTGTGCAAGTGTCCGCACTAAGTCTGGCTCCAATATGGTGGGCCATATTATTAGAGTGGGGGTACAGCAATTTGTTAAAGGAGAAATGAACCATCTCAGGTCAGAAATGGAGGGTCAAAACTCCAGTACTTATCATCAGTGGGATCAGGCCCGTGGACGGCTGTTGCATTTCCAGCCTGGGTGAGACAGGCCCATCTTAAAACAACAATAAAAACAAACCAAATGGTGTTTTATGACGACAGAGAATCCATTCCTTCACAACCTGTTCCTCTCTTCACTACTGCCTCATAATAACCTCAATTCTCCAGCTCAAAGCTGAGATGAGGACTACATAAACCTGGTTAGTGGAAAGTATCTTTCCATCTATAAAGCTGATGACAAAGGTATAACATACACAAACATCCTATTCCAACAGGATCCTGGAGATGTGTATCAAACTACCTTACCCAGTACTCTCAAGAAGCAAAACAATAATGCTTAAGCAAGTGTTACAAAACTTTCATGAATTACTCTCTGAGAGTAATTTGAATTACTCTGATTCATGAGTAATTGATGAATTACCCTCAGAGTTGTACCTGCAGTCCTATTATTGACCTCAGAGATAATAACTGTTTCCTTTACTTGAAGGTGACTGACCTCAGCTCCATGAAAAAATACAGGATTAGAGCAGGGATGACTATTCATTTGGGTTCAAAAATATGTAAAAATAATTTGGACAGAGAATTTTATGTAATATTCTCCATAACATACATTTGCTTATTTCCATAAGTTCAAGGTACAAAAATAAATTCTAAAATTGTTGTCTCCCCTGCTAAATAACTATATTTTGAATACTTATGTCAGGCTTTCTTCTGTCAGGATTTTTCCTTACCTTTTTCCTGAACTCAGGTACATGAAAGCCTCTTAGGGAACCCCTTACTTGCCTTCTAGATTAGGCAAGGTAACCAGTCATTTGTTGATGTCATTCTTAATTAGGGAAACACATCCGTTTCAATTACAATCTTTTGGGTTGCTCAAAGGATCATAGATTTATGAGGTACTGGATGTTATTGAGTCTATTCCCTCATTTTACAGGTGAGAAAATTGAGGCCTAGACAGTTTAAGTGCCTTATGCAGGGCCACATAGCTAATAATTGACAAAGCCAGGTTGAACTCAGGTCTTAAGATTCCAAATCTTGTGTTCCTTCCATCACAACACATTGCCTCCATGACTATTCTAGCAAACTAGGACCTATCTGCTTTACTCTAATGTGACTTTAACTTCTGACTACTAGAGTACATTTAGGAAAGAATGAGTCCATGATTTCTGACTTTGACCAGTGGTTGTCCTCCTGGATTTGCTACAACCTGATGTGTCTTCCTGATCTGAAGTTTATGTCCTCACACATCAGTTCTGGTTGTAGCTCTGGCGTAATCTTGAAGGTTCTAGATTATCTGTCTGGGTATCTAAAACTTGGATAAGACTCTTCTGGATTAAGGGATTTAAAATTTCTTGGACCAATTTATCTGGTAGTATAGAGTATAAACAAATTTTTTAAAAACCAGCTGTAAGTGACATGTGTGTGTATTTTTAAACATCAAACATCAGAGTTATAGAACGAAACTTGTTCTTGTTTGAATAGCCACTTATTATAAAAGTAAAGTCAATTTCACTCATTTGAAATTATGCTTTCATTAAAGTCCTCTCTTATTTCTTCCACAACTGGAGATTAGACATTAGCCACTATCCCACTGTGTGGAAGTGACCTTGGGCTCTAGAAAGCTATGCTAACAGAACAAATGTCTTGGCAGGTCTTATAAAACTGGAACAACTCTGAATGTGGGCTCAATGATAAACCACCTATCATTCAAGGAGCAACCTAGTGAAGTTTTAAGAGATTTATTACCAGGGGACTAACTATGATGCGATGAACATTTTTGTTGACACTAACTCGTGATTAGTGTCTACTAAGGTGCAATGCAATTGTTATATGCATCTGTGGAAGAGGAACAACACCAATGAAATACGGGATGTTTGTGGTAAGTATAAAGTTGTTACATCTATTATCAAGATCGGAGATTGGGGAGTTTTGCAATTTTAATAACTTACTGCTGACTCAATTTTTGGCTTTCAGTATATCATTCATATAATGAAAATTTGTTTCTTGCTATCTTTCTCTCTATAACATGCAAGTATGAGCTAGATTATCTTTAAGATTCTTCCCATGTCTAAGACTGTATTAATCTAGGATTTCCTTAAGTTTATGTTAACATTTTAATGGCACTTACCTTTTGATCCAGTGAACAGAAGATCATCAGTGGAATCTACACATAGCACAGCTTTTGTATGCCCTTCAGCAACATGAATGCACTGGAGTGGAGAAGATTTGATACTCTTCAAAGCAGGACATGGGTTGATTATTCCCCTGAGGGAAAAAGAGGGATATATTTACAAATAACTATTATGTGTTGTTATATCCTAATTCATTTTTTAATCCTTGATTTTCAGAAGTCTTAAGTAAGAATATTATTTGAATGAAAAGGCAGAGAGACCACACAACATAGAGATAAGAAATGTAAACTCTGGAGATTTAATAGGAATATAACTGTGCTATCAGTAAAACATAATACAAATTAGATTTTAAAAAAAGCAACTGAATGATGATAGGAAAGATCTACATAAAGAGGAATTTATATATTTTTTAAAAACCTCATGGGGGTAATACAAACTCAGTATTGGCCAACAACATTATGAGGCTGCCAAAAAAAGGTAAAAATAATATTAACTTACACTAATAGAAGTAAAAGTTACAGGATGATAGACATAATAATTTCACTCTAACCTACCTTCTTCACATCAAATGTGAAGTATCATAATCAGCTCTGGGTGTTACATTCTACAGTGAATGTTGACAAAAAAGTACATCTCTATAGGTGAGGAGCCAGAAAGGAAGGTTGTGGAAACCATAATATTTGAGAAGGGAACTAGGAATATTTATCTTGGAGAAGAGAAGATATATGAAAGACATTATAGATGTTTTCAAATATATGAAGGAATGTCATACAGTAACTAAACTGTTCTAACTCAAAACAGGAGAACTAAGTCCAGGCGATGGAAGTTATAGGTAGGTAGATATTGTCTGATAAGAGAATGTCTCTGAAGAAATAAGTTGCTCTTTACTTGAAGTATCTAAGCAAAGGCTACATGACTTCCTTAACAGGGAGGATATAATGAGATAACTTCAATAATTGGGAGGATGCAACATTAGAGCTAGAAAGGGGTCTTAGAAATCATCTAGGTCAGAGGTCCTCGACTTTTTTTTTTTTTAAATACCATGGATCCCTTTGGTAGTTTACAGAAACCTAAGGTCCCTTTTTCAGAATAATGTTTTCAAATACATAAAGTAAAATACATGGGATTACAAAGGAAACGAATTATACTGAAATACAATTATCAAAGTATAAAAAGTTCATTAATCTGAGGTTATGAAACCCTAATTAGTCTAATCCTTTATCTTACAGAAGAAGAAACTGAGGCTCAGAAAGGTAAAGTGATTTGCCCAAGACCAAACAAGTAATAAAGAGCAGAGAAGTTTTGAACCCAGGACATGTCACTCATGTTGCCTTTCAAGAAGATTATAAGACTGTTAACATGCCTTCTATATCTAAGACCCAATGATTCTAAATTCCAAGAAGAGTCCCTATAACAAAAAATATCATTTAAAGTATAACATTTATTCAGTGTTTTGAGGACCAAGAAAAGTACAAAATAAGGATTGAATGAGATAATGTGAGACAGAAGAAACAGGTACGGTAGTCATTTAGTTTAGGGAGGCAGAAAAAGTAAAGAGGAACATGCAATACAAGGATGCATAGAAGGCTCATGGAAAAATCTTGGAATGCGTATTTCTTCTTTAGTATTGACAAACTAGGTTTGTATTAAATTGATGATAAACTAAAATATGTATCGGGAGGAAATGGGTGACAATAACAAGGAGAATAGTGGAATTTAATGCATACATATGCAAAATAATACATAAGTGAGGTATGAATAAAGTGTTATTAAGAAGGAAAGGAAAGTCATTAATCACAGCAAGACCTTTATTTAGACCTTTACTCATTTAGGGTAACCTTTAAAGGATGACTAGAGATTTAGCAGCCAAAGAGTATTCGAATAGGGCCAACAATGTAGATATAAAGAACAGAGCAAAGGCATTGAGGTAGAAACGTGCATTGTCTTTGGGGAGAATTATAATCAGTTTGGCTAAAGATTAAGAAAAGCAGAATGATATATGGCTGTGGTAGGAAGTAGCAGATTGTGGAGGAACCTGAATGCCTAACAAAGGAGTTCGAATAGTTCTCAGTAGATATTATGGAGCCACTGATGACTCTGAGCAGAAAGATGACAGGGCCAGATCTACGGATGAATGAATGAACATGAATGAATGCAAGTATAAAAATTAAGTACATTATTATGCAAAAAAAATGTGCAAAACACTGTGCTGAATGTTAGAGTCTTGTCCACATTCTAATGGGTGAGACAACAAATATATTAGGTTTCAGCACCAAGGAATTAATTGGTTCTTAGGGAGCAGCAGGAAGTTATCAACATGAAGGATGGATTGCAGGAAGAGAGTAGAGGTAGAAAGAACTGTTAGGAGTATACTGCAACAGGTAGTTTAATGAGGCCCTAGACAAAGGGTAGTGGCAGTAGAAACTGAGGAGGGAATGGATTTAGAAAGATGTTGGCAGACTACTATCTACTATTAACACCTACTATACTACTATTACTACTAGAGATAGGTACAGCAGAATTAATGCTCTGTTCATTAAATAGTGAATAGTAAAATATTTCTGACTAGTATTACATGAAATACTATTGTCTGGAGGAGGCGGGTAGCTTCATTTATTAACTTCATTTTTTCTCATGTCTAAATTTGATAATTAGTATAATTCCATTGATTTAAGAATCTCATAAAGTTTGGTCAGTTCATTTCAGGTTGTGATCCTAGAATTCATGTCTTTCTCCTTGGCCAAAAGCCAGCCAGTTAATAATATGTCTGCTGAGAAATTTTTTTTAAAACAACTGGCACATCCTCAAAAAATAAAAGCTGAGGCTTCTCAATAGCAGTCATACTCAGGTTTAATATATTTATCTACCCAACTCAACTGTGTGTGTGTATGTGTGTGTGTGCGCGTGCGCACGCGCAGAGTGTGTATATGGTCATTCAAGAGGTGTCATAGCTCTTCATCAAGTAAAATGTAAGGTTTCCACCCACAGCAATTATAGAAAAGTTTATTGTTTGGTTAATGCTCAGTGTGATAAGTAGTTAAGGGTCAAACAGAACATAATATAATATATCCACTTTATGCAATCTTGGTTGGGTTTTGATTTTTTCATTACAGAGAAATAATTAATAATTTTTTTAGAGTAGTGAACTTGAAGACCACCACAAAGTCAATATAAATTAGGCATACATACAACATTTACATGTTATATAACATATACATATAACATGTTATACAACATGCATATAACATTTGTTTCCTATTTAAAATAAAACCATGCAAATTTGAAAAAAAGTCAAATTTTGAGTATTTTAAAACAGTACAATAGAAATATTGAAGTTATTGTTCATCAGAAACTAAATAGAAAAAAATTCTTCATTTTTCTCCAGGACATCCATAAAAGTATATAGCAATGAATGGGAACATTTCATCTCACTTTCATCTTGCCTACATTCTAGAAGATTAGCTGTTAATAAACAAAATTACTAAATAACAGGAAAAATAAGACAGACAGAAATAGGCAAAAGGAAGGAGGAAGAGAGAGGAAAAAAGGTAATGGAAAATTCCAAAAGCCAACAGTTATTCTTTTAATTAAAAACCAATCAGGAATGTAATTCCATATCCTATTTTCCTTTCTTTTACTTTTTTGCTTCATTCTTTTTTTTTTCTTTCTTGTTTCTTCTTTTTTTTGTCATTCACACCATTCAAGATCTGTTGCTTTAAAGAACACCTTAAAAATTCTCGATTTAAAATAATATTAGTAGACACAAATACCTCACCCAGAGCCCCTCATTTCTATGAATTATATCTGTGAACTACTAAATGGGGAATAATTATTATTAGCTTCTATGTATGTATAATTTCTACTTTTGAAAAATATTGTGCCACAGCAAGCAAAGACTGTAAATTTTAAAAGCCACCATAACAAAAAGTTTACCCCTATTTTCCCCTAAAAAGCATGCTTACAAAAGAGTAAATTTCTGGCAGACAAAAGTAAAATTCAACGCAGGTATATGGTTTAGAAGAAAGGGAAAAAAGGACATGCAAGAAAACGAGACTTTGCTTGGAAAACTCTTGAAAGGCATTTAAGAAATCAGTAAGAGATAAGAATGCAAGAAAGAAAGAGAAAGTACCTGTGTACCTCCGACAGAGAAGAATCACTGTCATCAGACCTACAATGAACAGTGGTAGTATCATGAGGAGAAAGAATACAGGTATCAGCATTGTAAAGTTTCTGAATGAACTGAACATTAATAGTATGGCTAATTCACAAATGCTGCCAACATTTTGCTTATGGTGTCCTGCTTCTCCATTTGAGGGGAAATCAATAATTTTATAAATTGTTAACATGGATACTAGTTTTTAACTTTTATTTCAAGTTTTTACTTTTATTCCAGGTTTTCCAAATTATAACTTACTTACTGGAAGAGCATTAAGGCCATAAAGAATGTGGGAAGGATAACAAGGGCATAATATAAATTCCTTCAATTCAAAACAATTTCTATTAATTTTCCTTAAAATGAACAACTTTAAATCCATAAAAAGACAGCCTCTAACTTGGAAGTTCCACTAGGAATGAGTATGGTGAATTTCATCATTAAATGTATCAAAAAATAGTAAGATGCAGGAAGAAATCATTTTGTTTTTATATACCACTTGCTCAAACATAAAGGTAGGGAAGTCACACTGTCGGGGCTCTGTGACTCATAAGCCTTCAAAATGGCAAATGGCCATATTTATCGTCGATAGGCTTAAGAAAAGAAAGGGATGGAGGGTGGGATTTGATATAGGGTGTAAGCCTACATGAGACAAGACTCAATATATGGAATTAGGTGTCTAGTTTCCAATGTACCAGTATAATAAATGGCCTAGGAACTATTCTAACGTGGCTGTTTGTTGAAATGGGGACTTACTGAAAATAGAATGGGGATAAAGGAATGACTGAAGGAAGGAAATGTACTGTGCATTTGGGTGGCTGATTACAGGTTATAGTAATCTTTCTTTTTATAATTGAAACTCTGCAAATAGCTTTTAGCTTTAAAAATTTTATTTATAGAGTCAAATTAAGTTGGTAAATTTCACTGGGAAATGCAGATCTATACGCAAATTATCAAAATTATTACAAATTTGAAAAAAAAAATTCTTAGGACAGTGAAAGTTACCATAGTGGTTATTTGGTAATTTTTAAAGCTACTTAATGAAGGCACAACTGTCAAAAGGAATCCTCAATTTATTTCCCAAATATTGCCACAAATATTTGTTAACCTAAATAAAAATAACAAAAGTGGTAGATAGAAGTTAAAATAAGTTAGAACCACTTTTACTTCAATTATTTCAAAACACAAATTTCAGTTATATCCACAGCATTACATTTATTATCTGAAATTTTAATTAATTATTAATTAGCAGAAATTCTTACACAAGCCAGATTGATTTTTAAATGACATTTGATAGCATCCTGTAAATTTTATGATCCACTTGAACACTTGAAGAATAAGAATAGCATAGAAAAACAAGCAATGAAAAAATACACATACTCTCAACATGCTACAAATTAAACTTAAAACAGTTTCCAATTACTAATGAGAGCTGATATGTGTATTATGCCAACAATATCAGTAGTGAATTTTTTCAAAAGATATTCTAGTTTAGTAATTTTTTGTACAGTTTGTTCTTAAAATCTTAATGTTCTTATTGTCAGCATGTCAAAAAACTATAGTACTCTTTTTTCCAAAACCAGAATTGATGCCATTCTTTGGTAGAGATGTTCTGATAGATCATTTTAGGCTATTATTTATATTTCAGGCTATTACTGAAGCTAGTGGATTTGCCTCTAGCAATGCAGAATACTGGGGTGAGAGGATATCATAAGAACTGAATTGTGGGCTTAAACTTCTAGGGGTCTTGAAGATAAATTTCTTTTGAAAGAATTAGGAAAGTTAAGCTCTGAAAGTACATAAGTACTAATCTTCTAGTAGTGAATATGATACTAAAGGAAAGTAGTTTTCTCTAATTTTTACCCTGTATTTCATTTAAACATTTATGCAGTAGAAAATAAATTTTAAAATATAGCAAGTGTTTAACTTGGGAGGAGATGAAAAGATTTTTTGGAAACCATACTAAAGAACTTAGAATGCCATGAAAAGTCCAGCTTTCCCCTGCAACTTACTTATCATGCTGAACTGATGTGTTTCCCTGAGAAACAGTAAGACGACTAAAAACATTCAGTTCATTACGGGGCCGGCTTGGTGGGGAAGAAGGAGGTGAAAGACTAGCCTCTGAGGTTCCAGAGTCTGAGCTACAAAAAAAAAGAACATTAAAGATGTGTCTTTAGTTGGTTATGATTTGTTAGAAAAGGTTGAAACATGCCTAACACAGCTTTAATTAGGTGTTCCCAGTATAAAGAAAAGGTAAGATAGCATGCATTTTCAAAAGAATTCTGAATATTGAAAAACTTTGTTGTCTGGTATTCTTGTGCTAACTACTCTGTGGGACCACAGAGAAAGTTCTGTCTGAGGACACCAGAAGTGAGCGTAAATACTTATCTTGTTCAAATACATGCAGAACATTTTGTCTGATTCTTATCTTTATAAGTAATTTATTTGCTTTACTCCTAAAATACTCTGAAGGATTTGATTCAGTACTATCAGGCAAATAATATGAAAACCTGAGGCTATGCCCCTGTGCATCTTTAATTAGACAACTCTAAACAATCAGCTATTGCCTCTCAGAAATATGTGATAAATCAATGTGATTAAAATAACTTGTGTAATGGATATCCTAGTGTTTGCAATTAGGCAGAGTACTTCTTACTCAACATTTGCTTTTGAGAGGCAGTTTGGCTCAGTGGACAGATAGAAAGCTGGCCCTGGAAAGAGGAAGACATGAGTGCAAGCACTGCCTCTGACATACACTGGCTGTGTAATCTTGGGCAAATCACTTAACTTTTCAAGCTCTAAGAAATCCTCTGATCATAAATTGCAGAGAAGGTGCTGATGTGCATTGCTGAGAGAGTTTACTTAGCTGAGAGTTCCCTATGGCAATGAAATAACAGGTCCAATCTCTATCCTAAGTTACAGATACATTATCACTAAATAGTATATTTTATCTGGGAGATGAATGGCAATAGCAACTTACTGTTTCTGTTCCTTAGTCTTTGATTTTTCTGCTCTCTCAAATGCCTTTCTCTTGGTTAAAGGTGAAGGTTCAGGTATTTTCTTTTCAGGTACAGATGGTTGTCTAGAGCTAAGGTGAAAATAAAAATTATTTTAAGTACTAAAATTTTAAAATTGAAATATAATTTAATTGGCCATATTGCCCTATTTATGAGGCCACTTGCCACATACTTTTTTTTCCTAAAAGAGGAATTTAGAAATGAGCATAATGTGAAAAAAGATAAAAAACAGAAACTCAGCATGAGAAAACCTTACAAATTATTTAAACAAATCTCACTAAATATATACATTTTTAAGTGCTTTTATTTGACACTAAAACATCTATTATACATTATTCCATGTCTATGCTTTAAATAGTGGTTAAATTAGATGTAAAACTGAATCACTAACTATCAAGAAAGAAATTAATAAGATATTAAGACACTGGTTTAAAAAAAAACCCAAAATGCCTCAAAACAAGTTGACTAAAAAACACAACCATACAAATGACTGTTAGTTTTATTTAATATAAATTATGAGAATAAGAACTCTTTGAATTCAAGAAAATTCAATAAATATTTGAATTTAAAAATTCAGTAAGAACCCACTATGTACTATAGATACTTTTTTTTTAACCATTTACCTTCCCCTATCCCATCTAATTGTCAAAATTTTATATTGTCTTGATTTCCTTTTTATATTGCAACAAAAACAGCTATGAGACAGCTTATTTGGAAAAAATATCTTTGCTTTATATTTATCCTTGAGGACTAAGAGAATTACTTTAAAAGGATTTAAATTAAACTTAAAAAGTATATTCTATAGAATAAGTAGGTAAATATATGACTGTCAGTGTATAGGATATTTATTCACTTATCTTAAAATACAAATCAGATTTTGCCATAGAAAAGGTATAAAATTGATGAAGTTTGGTATATTTCTAGTAAATTATTTTACTTTGAACAATAAGTAATTTCAGTCATTTATTGACTAAATCTTCATAACAATACAATAAAGAATATATACAAATTAGCATTTAAGAAGATTTAACTACAGTGAAGGAGGAGACATAACCAAGACAACTGTGCCTTCCATGACCAATAAAACCCATCAGGAGGGCTAAACGATAAAAACCGCAAAAAGTCAAAAAGAAGACATTACCTGAATCTGGATTCCAGGCCATAGTCTTGGAGTCTTGAGGCTCCAAAAGTTTCTATTCATCTGACAGACTAAATATTGAAACATGCGTGTACCTAAAATCCACTCTAATCTTTTAAGTAAATTTTATCATAAAAGTATTGAAATGCTCAGCTGTGTCAGTTAGCAGGCTCTAAACAGCAGCTGCAATTATTTATGCCACTTCAGGCACATGCAAGAAATATTTGCCATCATTAAAATAAAATCTAAACTGAAGACATCAGAAATATCTGTAGAAAATAAAGATTATAGTAAAAGAACAGATTTTTTTTTTGAGTGGGGAAAATGTGTTAATTAGCTTATTTGCAACTTTCAAATTTGATATGGTACACATACGTAGATCATTATTTTTAATATTCTTTAATACAGCCATGCTATCGAATGCACAAATTATTTGGTAAATTGTGTGTGAGGGTTAGTATGAAAAATGTCAATGAAGATCTGCACCAGAAAATGGTTGATACAATTTTTAAATAAGAAAAAAGGTCTGTGGGGATAGGTTATACTATTTGATCCCCAAAAGAAAACAATTTTAAAAGAGAAGTATCTTTCAGCTGTAGTTTTGTATGCAATGAAATGTGTGCAATGAAAAAAAGGATATGTCAGGACAGCATGTGAAAAGATTACGAGGGGCTAGACCTAGGCTTCATAGTGACAGAGATAGAGACTGTAGCCCCTACTTGTGATACTTTAAGAAATATCTTCTGCTGGGAAATGTTTAAATGCAATAAATTTCATGGAGTGAAGGATTAATATAAGTTTTTAAAAATTAAGTATTTCATAAATAAGTTACAAAGGACTAGTAGACCTCTACTGTGTCCAGGTTCTGAAAATGAGGGCATTTGCAATGGATTTAATATAATCTAATTTAGATGTTAACATCAGGATTAGAATTTGTTTATGCAACTGCCCCTAAAAAAAACCCTTACATTTAAAAGGTCACCCCTAAAATTTAGAAACAAGATAATTTCAATTCTGAAAAAAAAATTCACCTTGAAAGATCCCAAATTGACATAAACTTTAAAGTATGAAAAAAAATTAAATTAACACTCTTTAGGAGTGTATCTAATGCTTATTAGTCTGAAAAGTACAGATCCTATAAATTTAAAAAAAATGTTTATACTACATATAAGATATTTGCCACATGCATATAAAAAGCCAAAAGACAGAAAGTTAGTTTAGCTGTGCCAAACTTACATGCTGCCTATCTTAGAAGGTAAGCCAGACGGGGGAATGAGCTCTTTTTCCCTAGCAGAAGTACCACTTGTCTCTGTATTCATTCCAATCTCTTGCCCTTCAGCAACAGGTGTAAGAGGGCCAGACAAGATGGCATCTCCTGTACTAGTGTCTGAGGCTAGTTCACTGCTATCTGCATAGAGCAATTCCATTTGAGTTGTAGTCCTCCTTCGTGCCTAATACCCAAAGGGGGAAAAAGTAGTTAGAAGCAAACTATTATTCAAAAGATTAAGAAATATCTTAAACTTACATTTTTATTTTATATATATGTACACCAGGATGTCATATGAGAAGATGGGGGTGGGAGACTAGAGCTGGGCTTAAATAGTAAATACATGAAAACTTTAAATCTGCCACTTAAAATGTAGAACCACAAGTTAAAGCTTAGCTGCTTCCTCTATAGAAGATTTGTACTATCCCTACAGAATGACTGTGCCCAAATGATGATCATAGCAAATTAGTTCCACCAATGATATACGACAGCAGTTAGTAACAGCCCGAATAATTAAACTAGCAGTAATGTATGCCACTTTTAAGATTTCTGATGAAATCTACATATTTTTATAGACTAATTTATATTAAGCCCATTCTAATTTCTTTAGGTGCTAGATTTATGACAACTAGAACAGGTGATTAAAACATAAATGGAGAAAGTGAATAGATGTGCCAATGAAAGATTAGTAGTAGAAATTCACATTTTTCCTATTATCTTTATTTCACCTTACCTTGTTTTTTGGCTTAACTTCACCACAAAGCTTCATGAGATCTGAAGATAGTGAGCTATAGGTAAATAAATCATTGAAAGAATGCTTAAAAACTATATTCCACAAATATTCATGGCTAAAAATTCTTAACTGGACACTTTATCTTTGTTTTGCTTTTCTTCTTCTTCTAGCAGCACAATTAGGAATGGCAAAAACCATGCTAGCGGCACACAAGCTCTGGAAGTTTTAATATGCTACTAAGGACTTAAGTAGGAACTAGGTGGTGCAGTGGATAGAGTACCAGGCCTGGAGTCAGGAAGACTTATCTTCCTGAGTTCAATTCTGGCCTCAGACACTAGCTAGCTATATGGGCAAGTCACTAAACCCGGTTTGCCTCAGTTTCCTCATCTATAAAATGAGCTAGAAAAGGATATGGCAAATTACTCTGGTGTCTTTGCAAGAAAATTCCCAAGTGGGGTCACAAAAAGTCAGACACAACTGAAAAAGGACTGAACAACAAAAATTTAAGTGTGGTTCCGAGTGACAGGATGTCAGCTTTCTGAGGACTAGTATAGTTAATTATAAACAGGACTAGGACCAGCTATTAGGCAATCTATAAATACTGACCTAATTGTTGGTACTCTAAAGGAGAGATCCTTATCTAATCACCAAATGAATGTGCTGAAGGAACTAAATCACATCAGTCTTGATGTTCTCAATATAAGTGAAACCAGAAGACAAAAGTTAGTGGCAGTCAAAAAGAAGGATAACTCATAAATTCTCCTTAAATAAGCAAACTGTCCATCCAAAGATAAAAAGAAACAGCATGATTTCATGAGAAACTTGATTATCGTATATAGCAGTGCTCATGATGAACACTTGCAAAAAGACAACTATGAAGACAATTGTAGACTATATACCAACATCTGTCATAGAGAATGAGGAGGAAGAAAAATTCTAGGAAGATTTCAAAACTATTCTTGGTTTTACCAACATATATTATAATATTTTGTAATGGTAGGCACAGGGGATGACAGTTAAAACATAAAGGAAAATATCTTTAGGGTTAGGAGGTCATAGACTGAACTAGCTTTAACAACAAAGGTTCTGTTGGTTTTCCCTTAAAAGCAGTGAAATTATCCCTGAGATTTAATTGGCTTTGGGGACTAAGGCTTCATTACTTACAAAACTTCCTACTTGACTGAGTACAAAACGGGTGAGGGAGATGAGCTCAGACTACTTTCTCAGGACTCTGACGGTAGATAAGCCTGAGCAACTCAGAGGCAGAAGGTTATACCCTTGTTGAGTATCTTCTCTATGCTATGGCTAAGTACACATTCTTTTATCAACTACTAAATATTCCACAAGTCTCTCATTTCATTCCAATCTAGCAGCTGAGGTACGAGGATGTCCTGGCCAGGCCTAGACTACTACAAATGGACAAGGAAGTGAACCCAGAATTGAATTGGATGAAAACAGCAGACTGGATTTGCATCTGTGAAATTGCACAATGCTTTAATTACTCTTAGCTTCTCCTGTAAACAAAAGTCTGTATTTTAAAAATACAAATGCTTCTGGTAATACTTTAGGATTATAAGAAGAAAATGATAGTCTCCAAAGAATTAAAGGTGATAGACTGGTATATGGTGAATATGCATATTACCAATAAACAACTGAGCACCAAAAAACAGCACAAAAGTTAACACCAGAGACGGAGGTGGGATGGTCATATTTGAAGAGCCATGCAAAACCAATGGATAATCAAATAGTCTCTTATTACCCATATAAAGCAAAAGAATCCATAGAAAAACCCCAGAAAGACCACCAGCTTCCTGTGGAGAACTGACAGAAAGGCATCACAAAGGAGGAGGTGTAGTGGATTAAGATATGCACCACTGAACTGAGTATCCATAACAGTAAGATTTAAAATCCACTGAAATGCTGAAGAATGTTTCTGGTTCTAGATAATATTCATTTAGTTAAGTAGTTTAAGTAGTTTTTCTACTGGACAAATTATTTAACCTCTGCCTCAGTTTCTTCATTTATAAAAAAGGAGATAATAAAAGTACCCACTTCCCAAGAGTTGTGAGAATAAAATGATATATTTGTAAAGCACTTAGCAGACCTTAAAGCGCAGCAGCAGCAGCATCATCACCATTACAAAATGACTTCTTACCTTCCTTCTACTCCTGGGCTGTTCAAAGGTGCCTCTTCATCAGTACTATCCTCTATATTCTCTAAAAAAAATTCCAAAATAAAAAATTAGATATTATAATTTAAATTATAACCTATAAACCAACTATCTGCAGTTTAATATATGTATTTCTGTTCTAGTGATTAAATAAAAATAAAACCTCAAAGAAAATTAATTTTTAAAATACTTCTTCATTAGATCTTTTTTTTCTAGAATGATGCAAAAGACAAATCAAAAAATGGAAAGTAGGAAGGGCAAGAATATAGAGTACGACATATCAAGAGTGGGAACAATGCTATGAAATTTGTGAACAGACAAATCCTTTGGTCCAAAGACAAATTTTTTGTGGTACATTTTCTTAATTAGAAAAGAAAACTCTAAGATTCCGCCTTGATGTACGGTATCAATATTGGAAATCAGCAAATACATATAAACTGTGTATTTGCACCATGAACAAAAAACATGTTTAACTCATTAATTAAATCGAGCTTGCAAAATAAATATACCCATAAAAATGTGTGCCTGTAATTTTTTACAAGTCATATACTAACATTGATCTGATTCACAAGTATATGAAAAACAAAAAGATTTGCATGCAACAGATATTAGCAATTATGTGAACTTGTCCATAACAAACATAACTCCAGCCATTTCAGATAAATGCAGCAGACTAATAAAATAAAAAATATACAAATCTAATAGAGCCAGGAAAATAAAATGGCCACTCTGCATTTTAACAGTCCACTATTTTAAGAACTGGGGCAGCTAGGTGGCATAGTGGATAGAGTGCTGAGACTGGAGTCAGGAAGACCAATCTTCCGGTGTTCAATTTTGGCTTCAGGTACTTACTAGCTGTATGACTCTGGGCAAGTCACTTAACCCTGTTTGCCTTAGTTCCTCATCTGTAAAATGATCTGGAGAAGGAAATAGCAAACCACTCTAATATCATTGTCACGAAAACTCTGAATGGGATCACAAAGTGTCAGACACGACTCAAATGACTGAACAATAAAAATTTTAAGAACTTTCTGCCAGTTCATTTTGTTTGTGCCTTTAAAGGAGTATCATTAGGGAAACAATAAATCACTACTTCTCTACCACCTATCCATACCCTCTTTTTAGTCACAGAGCCACAACCTTAGTTCACTCCATCAACTGCAATAACCTTTTAAATGGCCTTCCTGCCTCAAATCTCCACTATTTCAATCATCTACAAAGTTGCCAAAGTGTTATTTTCTAAAGCAGGAGTCTAAATAAACCATTCCCTTGATTAAGAAGGCCCAGTGGATGAAACTCCATTGAAGGAAAATACAAACTCCTTTGGTTTGACATAGGAGAGGGGAACCTGCAGCCTCGAGGCCCTCAAAATCCTCAAGTGAGGCCCTGTCTGAATCCAAACGAAGTTCCCCATCCTTTGGCATACTTCACAATCTGGCTCTAACCTACTCTAAGTCTATTTCACATTATTCCTCATCACGCACTCTACATTCCAGACAAACCAGGCTACTTGTTCACCATACACGATGTCATCATCCATTTCAATGTCTCTACACACACTGTCTCGGATGCCTAAGCTGTAATTTCTCCTCATTTATTATTTTTAATATTTTTGTCTTTGTCATTAAGAACTTGACAAACATCAAGGAACATGAATACTTCCCCAAAGGGGAATAGAAAAAAAAATTGGACTGCTCATAAAACTCTGGCTTGGAAGGTTTTATAAAGCATAATTCCAATTTAACATGTTAGTTCCAATGACCTACTTTTCTTGTGTTTCCTTTTGGACTTCCTGTGGATCTCTTCTGTGTATTTCAAAAAAGAGACTCAATGAAACTCCTTTCTTACCTTTCAAAAATATCATTACTGTCCCCTAAATTATCTCCTTACTAACATACTCTGAAAGAAGTAAGAAAAAAGCATAACCGAACAAAATTAATTTACATACTGTTCATTTGTTCAGCACTTCTAATCCAATTCTCTGCCAAGCGATAGGCATCATGGATAATCAGTCTTAAGCTTTGATCATAGGTCTTAAGTATTCAGAAGTTTTGTTTTACAGTGCTGCATCTTGAGTTCATCGTTCTCAATTAGGAGAGTAACACAGATAACATGATTTTTCATCTATCCTCTGGAATCATAATTAGTCACTGCAATGACCAGAATCCTTAAGTCTTTCAGTTATTTGGTACTGTGATGCTGATGTGATGGTATAAATTGTTTTCCTGGTTCTGTCTACTTAATTCTGCCTGAGCTCATCCAAGTTTTTCCAGGTTTCTCTAAAATGGATGACTTTTAGATTACAGACAGTTCTCATTTTACATAAGTGGGCCATTCTGTAGACCTCTGTGTGATGAGAATTTACTCTCAGATATGTGGAAAGGAGCGAGCCAGCACACTGTTCACATGGGGGTCAGGGATAGACACGTGGTACTGTTTACATAGGGACAGAAGACAGACATGGGGGCAAGTCAGCACAGCAGGGGAGAAGTCTCCTCTCTTGGTACTGGAGGTCTCAAGTCAGGACCCCCAATCTAGCTATGGTGGTGGTATATGTAGGTTCTGTATTAATTTTGGAGCTTATTCATTCATTCAATAAACATTTATTAAGTATCTATTATATGCCAGGTGCTAAGTGCTTATTATTGCATATGGTACAAAGTTGGTCTACTCCCAATTTTTGACAGACTTCTTATGTAATACTGGAATTTTTAAAATGTTTGATAGAATTTATTTATAAATTCATCTGGTCCAACCCCTCCCCACCCATTCCCACTCTCTTTGGAGTCCATTTATAGCTTGTTCAATGTCTTTTTCTGAACTTGAGTTATTTAATCCTCTTATTTATTGTTCTGTTATTCATGATTCTTTTAAAAAATTTGTAAATATTCATCCTTTTCATTTAGTTTTCAGTTATCTTTTTAGCATATAGTTGGCCAAAAGTTTCTAATTTCCTTTGTTTCCTCTTCATCAAGAATTTTTTTTCAATTTTGGTCAGAAATTTATTTTTCTGCTCTATAAAATGATTAGCTGTGGCTTATTATTTTATTAACTATTCAAAAACTGGATCCTAGTTTTATTAGTTTATCAATTCAATGAGTTTTTAATCAATTTATTGTCTTTAGATTTTCAGAATATTTATATTTGTGTTCTGTTGTTTTCTAAAAAACCTGTTAACTTTTACATTTTATTCAGCTGTATAACAAATTTAGTAACCAGATTCTAATTTATTTATAATTCAATAGATTTTTTTGGTTATCAATTTTATTTATTGCTTTTTTGGGTTTGCTTGCCTTTATAAAAAAAATTTATTCCTTTTCTGTTTGTTAGTTATCTTTTTAAATTTAATTTTTAAATTAATTTTTTTAAAATTTCCTCTAAGGACTGTTTTTGCTGCATTGCAATAGTTTAGAAATATTGTGTCATTGTTTTCATTTTCTTTGTTTAAAATATTTATTGTTGCTCTTTCTTCTTTTGATCCAACAATTCTTTAGGATCAAAATTATTTAGTACCCTTTAAGTTTGAATTGTTTCTTCAAATACCCTTTCATTGATTATAATTTTTATTGTATCAGGTTAGTAAGGGATTTAATATTTCTCCTTTTCTGCATTTGCTTGAGGCTATATAATGTTAACACATGGTCAATTTTTGTAATAGTGTTATACACACCTGAGAAATCTTTATATCCCTTTCTATTCTCAGTAATCACTAGAAAAATAGCATAGCTAACCTTTCTAAAAAATATATTCAGTTTCTTATTTCCTGTTTGTTAAATTTATCTAGGTCCAGGACTACAATAATTTTGCTTTCTACTTATCCTTGTAGTTCAATTAACTACTTTTTCTTCAAGTATTTAGGTGTTATACCTCTTTGTTCATGTGTATGTGTGTGTGTGTACAGATACACAGATGTATTTATATACACACATGCACACACATATATGTATATAATACTGATATTATTTCAGTATCTATGGTTCAATTAGGAACAACACAGCTTCCCTGCTTATCTTTTTCTGACCTTGTCTAGTTTTATTATTGAGGCATAGTGAACTCTGGCCCAGGTCCTCATTTTATCTCTGTGTAAATTTTTATGCTTCAAATGTGTTTCTTAAAAACAACATATTTTTGAACTCTTCTTTCTAGTCCATTCTGCTATCCTCTTTCATTTAATGAGGGTGTTCATGCCATGGACATTCACCTATTGTGGCTGTTAATTTTTTATTTCCCTTCATACTCTTTTTCTCTTCTTTTTCCTCTCTTCTCCATTTATCCTTTACAAAGAAGAGAGGAAAGGAAAGGAAGGAAACAAGAATTTATTAAGAACTTACTATGTGCTGAACACTCCATTAAGTGCTAGGAACATAAACACAAACAAAAAAGACAGTCCCTGTCTTCAAGGATCTTACGTTCTAATGGGGGAAGACAATAATACAAGAGGGAGCTAAAGAAAGACATGTGGAAAAAATAAAGTACCTAGCATAGGAACATGGTTTTGAAATCCAGAAACAGGGTCAGGAAGGGAATGAAGGATGACTGGGCCCTCTACACAATGGAGGCTCCAGGAGGAGGACTTCACTAAAGGGAGAAGGGGGTGGTTCTTATAGTGATGTAGTCCACATTCAGAAGGTTGCAGGAATAATTGATTAGATGTTCCAGGGTTAGGAGGCCCCAGGTGTTAAGGGAGATACAGTGTGAGACAGAATGGTTTCAAAGTCTGAAAGCTAAAACAGGGATGGTAGGCAAATTTCAAGCTTTTTACACATTTCAGATCTTTAAATGAGAGAGGGAGGAAGGGAGGAAGGAATTATTTATTAAGCACCTTCTATGTGCTGGGCATTGTGTTAAGTGTCTTATAAATATTATCTCATTTGATCTTCACAACAGCTCTTCAAATGGGTGCTCCATTTTTCAGTTGAGAAAAGTGAATCAAATAGAGATTAAGTTACTTGGCCAGAATTATTTAGCTAGCAAGTGTCTGAGGCTGGATGTAAACTCATCTTCTGACTTTAGGTCCAGCACTCTTATCCACAGTGTGATCTTAGCTGCCTGAAGAATGTGTAAATGTACTCTATTCATTTTTCTCTTTAAAATTATACTCTGTTTTGAAGAGTAAGTTATTTTTAGTATTAGCTTTTATCTTCTGCTTTTTAGAACACTTTATTCCAAGATTTCCTTTCCTTTATATTTGCCATATAACCTTGTATGATCCTAACTACTGTTCCATAGTAGTTCCTTTCTGGCTCTTTGTAGTATTTTTTATTTAACTTATAAATTCTAGATTTTGACAATGACATTCCTGGCTGTTCTCTCTCTCTTTTCTTTCTTCCTCTCTCTGCTTCTGACTTTCACTTAACCCTCTAGATCTGAGTTGCACAATTTTCTTTTGTGACATCTTAAGTGACAGTATGCAGATTTATTGTTGTTGTTTCAGCATGGTATACAAGGAGTTTGCTATTTCTTAAAGCTATTTCTAATCAATCTGTTTACCACGTCATTTGTTTTTTATACAGATACTTCATATTTTCTTCTATTCCCTCCCCCCATTCCCACCAATCTTTTGATTTTATCTTAGTATTCCTTGTTGTCTCATGGATTCATTGAGTTTCTTTTGCTCCATTCTATTTTTTAGGAAGACCACAATTTCAGTAAGGCTTTCTACCATCTAGTTTAAGCTATTTATTCTCCCTGCAACTCCTTTTCCTCCAGAGCTCATAAATTTAATTTGGAATTTCATTTTTCATCACTCATTTCATTTTTTCTAGTCACTGTTGCAGCCACTTCTGACCAAGTCATTTTTTGCCTTTGTGGATCTACTTGCGGCTAATATGGATTTATTCTCTTCTGGGTTTACCTCTAGCTTCTCATCCCAAAAATATTTCTTCCCTATGTTTTCCTCTGATCACGTATATTTTAAGCTTCAGATCTTGGATCAGGTCTGCGTGCTCTGGCCAGTCTTCCCTCATTCTCTTAGGTTAGGTAGGCCTTCTTTGTTTCTTTCCCTCTGCACTATGGATCCCACTGCTGCTGCCTTTCTGTATGTATGTAGTGTTGTACTAGGTCCTATCCTCTGCCTTAATCCCTGATTTCTGTCTGATTCTTTTGGTAGAGTCAAGAGAAGCACAAAGATTTGGAAGCAGGATGAAGACGGTTCAAATGGTATTTCAGGAACTTACTTCACTTCAATTTTCTCAATTATAAAACTAGAGATTTGGACTCATTGGGCTTTAATGTTTCTTCTAGCTACAAATCAATGGTCTTATTTTCCACTAACAATTCTAGCCAGTCTTTGTCTCCTCCTTGCATAATTCCCCTGGTAGGGTCCAGTTACGTGTGGGAGATCATGCTGGTCTCTTGCTTCCTGAACTCTGGTGTAGACACTCTGGCCTTGTCTTCATGGTCCATGACCTATAGGGGCTGGCCTTGCCTTCTATATTTGTTCTCATAGGCCAGGGTCCAAATCTTTTTCAGTACCCCAATATTAGAATGTAACTTGGTTTGTGACCCTCCTGGTCAGAGTACCAGTTGGCTTCAAGATTGATTATTGGACCTCAAGGTGAAGCCAATGGTGTTCCCCCCAAATGTAATTATGGAAAATCACATCATCTAAACATTCCCCAATATACCACTTAAATGTGAATTTACAATGACTATTTAATCTACATGGTCTCTACAAAATTTCCATTTAATTTTTCAGTTGTGCTTCCTTGTTCTTTACCTATGAGATTTTTAAGAGATTTTAGTTACCTTTTCAATTTTCAAACTTGTAAGATTAATTCTGTAAAAATAACACTTCATGGAAACAAGAAGATTCCAAAAGAACCTTTCATATTTTACCTTGTTGATGAAATTTATCTAATACCTCTGGGTATTCAGGTACAAAGTCAAATACAGAAAGGCTGAATTTCCTAATATTAGGTATAGAATTACGCTTCTTAAACTGACAACAATTGAAATTCCTCAGATAAGCCATGGAAGCTGTGTGAAATGCATGCTTTTCTTAATTTTGCAATTATACAAACACAAACACCTTAGTATACAACACTAACATGCCAGTCTATAAAGTCTATCTCAAAGAATACCAGGCTGATTAATAACAACACAATATACAAATTCATGAAGAGCTTAGGTTCCAAAGTAAGTTATTTTACAATGTTAAAACAAGAAACAGAAGTTAACAGATACAAATTTAATTAATACTGACTCTATATTCCATTTTTCTCAGCTGAAAAGAGAACACAAATGAGATGTAGTATACTACACAGGGTTTACCAAATTACAGGTTCTGTGGAGGTTCGTAAGATAGAAAGGTAATTAATGAAGGTATATTTCTTGCTTTTACCTCTGGGTGGTTAAGTGATGAATTGAAACACTAAACAGTTTTGAATTAGGGGAAAAATAACTCTGTGATGAGTATGCTGACAAAAATAGTACATGCAAAAGCAGCTGACTATTGAAAAAACAACAACAACAACCCTAAGATGCACCACAGTTAGTGGACATGAATAATTAGTAATCCATGCAGCTGTAGAGCACACAAAAAGCTAATATACTTACCTAATGATATGCTATCTAGATCTGTGTAAACAACAGTAAAAAGGAAACAAAAAGCAACACTCCAATCAAAACAGATCCAACTTCAAAAATTCCCACATAAAATAAGATTATGTTCTTTTTAACTTTGGAGAAGTAGAATAGATGCCGTAGCAAACACAATTTCATCCTCTGAAATACACATAAAGCGAGTAATAAAATCGTTTTAATGTCTTAATAGTCTTAAGGATACTCAAGAGGCTTAAATTTTAAAATCACAAAAATGATAAATGGTATAATGGGGCTAAAAGTATTTTTTTAAGTGAACTTTTTTTTTCCTGTACTAGTCTATGTTCAAAAAAGTCCCTGCATGCAAATTAAAAATAGGATAATTTTCAGAAACATAAGTAAATACAGCATCTATTCACAAAAGGAATAGAAAAATATCCAGCACAGCAGGCAACATGAGCTAAACAACCATGCATTTTATTAAATAAAAATGTAATCAAAATTACCTTGTAAAGCATGTCCTAGTAAAGCATCTAGCTCTGGATTTAACTCTGCTTTCTCTTTCAACATATGGAATAAAAGCTGATTTTGAGTGGCACTAGTTATTTCAGTTTGCTTAAGTCGACCTTCAAGAACTTTAATTTGGGCTTCTTTCTGGGCTGCTTGGAGACCCTGAAATATTACCAAAAATAAAAATGTTTAAATGGCCTTTTTGAAAACATGAACAAAACGTTTCTCCTCAAATGTCTACATAACTGAAGAAAGTTAACTCTCACCACGGGAAAAAGTGATATGAATCAGAGGACAATTTAACACAGATTAGTCATAATCATATTTTTTTATTCATTTGGGAGTAAGAGGAGAAAGAAGTCTTCCAGTCACAGGTTTCAAATTAAAATGAAACTGTATATTTCAGGTTATTTTCTTTCCCCTTTGATTTCTTAATGAATGTCTAAAAATCAGTATTATTATTGCCACACTAATAATGCTGGGATTCATTAGACTTCTAGGGCTTTTATCTTTGCTTGATGCAAAAGCTAAATTACTTTCACATGTTTATCTGTTCTAAAATCTTAGGATAGAAAAAGACAAGCTAATGAAAAACAAACAGCACAAGTGATTCTGCTACCTTTAATTACCTAAAAAAAGATACTTTACAAATTAAGGTCTAAAGTGAAGAAAGGTGTTAAGTTTCATAGTGGAAATTAGGTAAGTAGGTAGAATTAAAAGAAGAATCAGACAAAATTTTAAAAGTCAACTAGCTCAACCCCTCATTCAATATAGAAATTTCCCATGCAACATCCTGAAATATAGACTGAGTAAGTCTAACTCTTGCTATACAGACATAGATGGCTGAGATACATAGCCATACCTCACACAGCACTTGTTAAAGCAATGTTTTTTCACAGTAACATCATTAATACATAGAATCCTAGAGTTAGAAGGGATCTGAGATTCCTTACATAAAGCATAATGTTGTAAACAAGGCCTACCTTAACTTTCCATTTAATTCAGTAGATTACCTAAACTACTACGAGTGACAATTCCAGTTAGTACCTAAGTCCAGGTGCAGATAGGTGGTGCAGTGGATAGAAAGCCAGGCCTAGAGTCAGGAAGACCTCACTCAGTTCAAATCTGGCCTCAGACACTTACTAGCTGTGTGACCCTGGGCAAGTCACTTAACCCTGTTTGCTTCTCTTATCTAAAAAATAAGTTGGAAAAGGAAATGGCAAACCACTCCAGGATCTTTGCCAAGAAAACCTCAAATGGGGTCATGAAAAGTCAGAACAACTAATCAACAAAACAACAACCACCTAAGTCCAGTGATGTGAACTCCTCCATAAGAATCAGTCTGAAAATAAGACCCATTCCTGAACTGCCAGTTAAATCAAAGGATAAGAGCAATAGGCAGTTTTAAGGACAAACAATTTTGAAAGACTTAAAGGCTCTGATCACTACAATGATCAGCCACAATTCCAGAGGCCTAATGATAAAATATGCTACCCACCTTCTGATAGAAAAGATGGACTAAGAATTCAGACTGAGACATTTGGGGGGATATATCCAATGTGGGAATTTGTTTTGTTTGACTATTCAAGTTTGTAACGAGATTTTGTTTTTCTTACTTTCTCAATGCAAGGCACAGGAGGATGAGGGTGGGGGGTTTACTAGAGAGAAGGTGGAAGGAAGAGAAGGTTCATGAAAATAAATAAAATTTAATTTTAAAAAATCAGTTTGACATGTATGTGAACATGAACACATTTTCACAGAACCAATGAATGCTATTAGTCATGAAGATGTGCTTACATAGAACTGGGCTGGACCTGACTAATATATTCCAGGACAGAATAAGTACTTCATACTATATTTAGTGTATTCACTAAATCATGTATTCATACTTTACCTTATTAATGCCCATTGACAGAAAATGGTCTAGAAGATATCGAGCTTCTGTAAGAGTACAAGCATTTATCACTGCTGTGACATCCAGGGTCTCTCCTTCTTCCTGAAGCAAAAACAAAATTGTGATCACTAATTTGAGTTAAATGAATTAATTACTCTACACTGAAAGTTCATTGTGCTCTCCATGTCTTAACAACTTACCACTGCTAATGTAATTATTCTGACTTTTATATTACAAAAGACAGGTGTAACTGAAAAAGTAAGTGGGCCAGTCATTTAGTAAGAACAACGGAGTTCAAATTCTACTATGACAACTCTAAAATTTAAAAACAAACCAAAAAAAAAAAAAAAACCACAAAAGGAAAACTTCCAAAGGTTTATAACAAAACATGGAAAAAATTTACAACAAATGAGAAGATAAAGAAGGGTAGTAATCTCTATTAGTGGAAGGAGTACCCACACTGAAGAAATCATGGATCCTCCTAGTATCACATTTGTTATTTGTAAGGCAATGTAGACAATTTAGAAAAGCACAATATGTAGTCTCTGCCTTCAACATGCTTACACTGTATTAGGAAAAAAAGACATAGGTACATGTATGAAAAGAACTCTATATAATATTATATTATATATCATAAGGAAATATATGGCAGTATAAGTGCCATATCAATCTTAAGTCAGAAGGAAAGACTACTTCAGAATAGGGTATCATAAAAGTACAGATTCACAAAGTCTGAAGGAGCCATAGAGACCATCTATTCCAACTCTTCCTTAAAGTATGAATCAGTAGTGTTAAGAAAAAAATTACATTTATATGGTATTGTTTCCTGTTTTACAGATGACAAAGCTGGGGCCTTAAGCAAGAGAGAAGTTAGGTTTAAGCTTGCCTTTAATGGTTGAGTAGTATTTAGATAAGGAATAGATGTAGGAGGGCATTCTAGGAAAGGAAGAACACATGATGAAAGCCATAAAGTAAAGAGAGTATATTTGGGGGCAGCGGGGGGGTGGGGGAAGGTGGGAGGTGGGGAAGAGTTAGAGAAGGAATCATATATCAGTTTGACTAGAATGAAAGGCATATGTAGAGGACTAGTGGAAAATAAAGTTGGAGAAGTAGGTAAAAATTAAATATTGGAGAGTGCTGAATTTTTGTTCCTACTTCAAGATTATTTAGAATAAAAAAATGCTGAATAAAGGTCCCTGACCCTTACAGTTATCTCTGTTGTAAACAAATAAGATTTTAAAGTAAGTAGTATGAATATGGGTTTAAGAAATACATGTGATAGGATGGAACCAAGATGGTGGAGAAATGGCAGGAGCTTGGTTGAGCACTCCCAAATTCCCCTCCAAATAATTTTAAAACAAAACTTTAAAATAACACCCCCCAAAGAGTTCTAGAGTGGCAGAATGAAAAGAAAGATGCCGTGAAACAATTTTCCAGCCCAAGACAACTTAAAAGGTCAGGAGGAAGGTCTGTCTCCCTAAGGTGAGAGTAGAGCACAGACCTCTCCTGGCAAGCCAGCAGCCAGTCTCCCATCACCTTCACAAGCAAGCAGTGAGGCCACAGGCCCCTGTATCAGGCAGCCCGTAGTGGGTCACACTGAGAACAAGCCAGCTGCAAGGCTTGGGAGGTGACTGAACCAGGAGCAGCAGCTTCCAGAGCTCTTAGCACACAGATGGTAAGGGGGTTGAACAACTGGTCAGAAGGAAATTAGAGGACACCCTTTGCTGGCACTGGGAGGCAGGAATCTGTTGAATTGCCCATAAGCAATTCTGGGTTGCAGTCCCAGAGCAAGGAGAAGCACTAGTACACTAGAACATGTGGCTACAAGGGGAGGAGGACCCTGGTCACAGTTCCAGGTTGTTCCAAATTGTGGCTGCTCAAAGACCAGAGCATAGGCCAGAGCAGTAACCACACCTCCCCCACCCCTTTCGAGATGCACAAATTTTAATTCATTCAATTAATGATTAAAAAACAGATACACAACCATTAATCATCACAATGATTCTCACCACCATCATCAACATCATGATGATTGTCACTGGAATTTTCCTTCAGAATAAAAGGTAGTAATTAATAATAATAGTACTATGTGTTAGGTAACATAAATCTGAAACCCCTACACACACACCTATAAAGTTGCTGTCTTGAATTAAAAAAAAATAAAAGCAATATTTAGGATAACACTTTAAAAGGAAAACAACTATTCACTTCTTGGTTAAAAGCTGAGGAATAAGAGATAATAGTACAAGTATGTGAATTCTGAGTTGTTTGAATGGCTGGACCCAAAGAGGAATCATTAATGGTTTGATATGCACTTGAAAGACTTTCTCACAGTAAAGCCAATCAGTAAGTGAAAGATCTTTTCCTGCCCACTGAATAGGCCTCCAGTGCAACAAAGGGAGGCCTGATTAGAGACAGGCCCACACCCTTTCACTAACTAGATGTGTGGCCCCAGGCTTAAACCCTTTTGCTAGTTACCAAAATAATTTGCTAGTTTGCAAGAGTCCTGAAGCCCTCAGGGCCCTAAGGGGAGTTGCTAAGACCAGAGCCAATGGTATGTGCACTGAGTTCTAGTCAATCAAGGCTAGGACTGTATAAAAAAGAGAACCTACAACTGTGAGCAGCAGAATTCAGAAGCAGACACAAAGGGAAAGCCAGCAAGCATCAAGACTTCAGAGCATAGAGTGCTGAATAAAAGAGAGTTGTGGAGATTAAGGAACTCAGAGCCAGCAGAGCAGCAGGAGAGAGTGCTGAGCAGAGAGTTAGGATTTATGAGTGATCTTTTATAGGAAGGCCCTAACAGCAGGGGGAGGCTACAGTATGGCTTGGTTCCTTGCGATAATATTTTGTTATAATTTCCTTGTTACTACAGTGAGGCGGGCTTACCAGTTTTGGAATATTATTGCTACTATATAAAATTGGGGGCATTGATCCTTGGATTTGATCCCCTGGAGTCTAAATAAATGTTATACTTCCTCAGCCTTCGACCTAGAGAATTCCTTATACTTCTCAATTCCAGAACCACTCAGGCACGTCCATGGCCCTCTTTGAGGTCATGAATTTTGCCTTACTACCATAATCACCTTCCTAGAAAAGCATCCCAAACTTCTAGGCTTGACCTTGGGCAGGCTACTTCAGTGACATAGATAAGGGCACAAACAGTATGCTAATCAACTTTGCAGATGACATCAAACAAGGAAGGATAGCTAACACATGAGAAAACAGTATCCAAAGAGATCTGAACAAACTAAAACTCTGGGCACAGTCCAAATAAGATGAAATGTAAGAAGGATAAATGTAAAGTCTTACCCCTGGGTCAAAAAAAAATCCATTTCTAACACCATCACCTCCCCCTACTCTTTTGCAAAAGTCATGATCCACAGATGTAGAATATTTCATATATCAGATTTTGGGATAATCTGGTTAGTTTTGTTAGAGCTTTCTTACTCATTTTAAAAAATTCTTTATTATGAGAGAGAGTTTTCTGGGAGGAGGGAAAGGGAGAATAATACAGGGGGAATGTAGAAGAGGTAAGTCAATTAGTAAAAGTCTATTTTTTTTTTTAAATCAGCTCCTCAAATATAAGGTAAGGGAGGCATGGTTAAATGGCAGTTCACCTGAGAAAGACCTAAGGGTTTTTAACAAACTGCATAAACTGAATCAGCAGTATAATAAGGCAGTCTAAAAGGCTAGATTTCAGACTGTATTAAGGAGAGCACAGCTTTCTCACCTAGGCAGGAGATCTTCTCTCTTTGCTCTCCCTGGTGAGACCACACATGTGGTCAACATAATCTTGTCTTCTGGGCACCACCTTTTAGAAATGACATCACTAAGTTGGTGCGGGCAGGGGAAAGGGGCGGAGCCAAGATGGTGGAGTGAAAGCTGGGACTCACCTGAACTCTCACATAAACTCCTTCAATATCTCTAAAAGGTGAATCTGAACAAATTCTAGAGCGGCAGAATCCAAAAAGAGATAGAGTGTGGCAGATTTACACTCCAGGACAACCTGGAGAGTTATATCGGGGATCAGGATGGGCTCTTAGCACTTGTTCGGCCAAGTGCCCTTGAAGAGTTTGGTCTTTGTTTCCTTTGATTAATTCAGTGTCTTTGATTGAGTCTTACTAAGTGCTAAGCCCCAGGCCCAAACCCCCTATCTATCACGTGCTAAGCCTATGTGGGTGTGAATTGGTAACTAAGGTGGGGCTTCAGGTGGGGCAATGAAGGGAGGTGCTAACACCAGAGCCAATAGAAGGAGCCCAAGTTCTGGTCACTCAGATGACCTTCGATGCCGTCTGAAACTGTATAAAAAGAGAAGCTATTTGCTTAGGGCTCTCCCTCTTGGTTGCTGATGTGAAAACTAAAAAATCTAATCTTAAAGAAAGAGTGGGTCAAACAACAAATCACAGAAACAATCAATAACTTCATCAAAAAGAATGACAATAATGAGATAACATACCAAAACTTATGGGGTGCAGCCAAAGCAGTTTTTAGGGGAAATTTTATATCTCCAAATGCTTACATAAATAAAATAGAGAAAGAGGAGATCACTAAATTGGGCATGCAACTGAAAAAAGCTAGAAAACGAATAAAATAAAAATCCCTAATTAGGCTCTTGGACTTTGTTAACTTCTTCTGGCTGTATGTTTTGGTCTTCTTTTTCGCCAAAGAAAGATTCCAAAGTCAGTCTGAATCTGAGTCCATTTTTGCTGCCTGGCCATGCTCCCAGACAACTCCTTGACCCTTGAGTTTTTGTTGGGGTATGACTGCTTGTAGAGTAGACAGTACTTTGTCACAAACTTGAGGGATTGTGCTGTTGTCTTCAGAGCTATTTCTACACAGCACCAGTGCTCCTCCTCCCCCAAGAACTGCCAACCTGGACTGGACTCAGATCTTAAGCAGGCTCTGCACTCCTGCTCTGATCCACCACTTAATTCTTCCCACCATGTGGGCCTGGGGCCAGAAGCAACTGCAGCTGTAGTTCTGTAGCTGCCCCACCTCTGCTGCCCCCGGGCAATGGTGGAACCATGAACTCCTTCCACTCTGTCCCCCGCAGTTTTTCCCACGAACCTTCTCTGTTGTCTTTGGTGTTTGTGGGTTGAGAAGTCTGGTAACTGCCATAGCTCACTGATCCAGGGCTCTAGGGCCTGTTCTGCCTGGTTCCAGGTCTGGTTGGTCCTGCCACTGCCCACGCTGGGTTCAGCTCCCCTCTACTCCCAGCTCCTTGTGATAGACCCTACCCAGCAACCATCCAGGCTATCCTGGGCTGGAGCTCTGCTTCCCTCTGCTATTCCATGGGTTCTGCTGTTGTAGAATCTGTTCAGAGCCATTTTTTATCAGCGTTTGGAGGGTCCTGGGGGAGAGTCCTAGGCAAGTCCCTGCTTTCCAGCCACCATCTTCTCCACAACGATTTAGATTTGACTTTATTTGTGTGGAGTGTTTTGTAATTGTGTTTGTATAGTTTCTGGGTTTGTCTTGGTAGGTAGACTAACAAGTATTTTATTTTGTTGTTATTGTTGTTTAAAACAACTTTTAAATTTATTTTTTTATTTTTAGTTTACATCGCTCAATTCCACAAGTTTTTGAGTTCCAAATTTTCTCCTCCTCCCTCTGCCCCCAACCCCCACCCCAAGATAGCATGTAATCCGGCATAGGTTCTACATATACCTTCACATAAAACTTATTTACAGAATAGTCAAGATGTAAAGAAGAATTATGACCAATGGAAGGAATCATGAGAGAAAAAACAAAACCAAAAAAGAAAAAAAAAGAGAGAGAGCAAATAGTTTGCCTCAGTCTGCATTCAGACTCCTTAGTTCTTTCTCTGGATGGGCATAGCTTTTTCCATCATGAGTCTTTTGGAGCTGTCTCTGAACCTTGCATTGATGAGAAGAGCCAAGTCTATCAAAGTTAGTCCTTACAGACATGGTGTGCCTGTAATCATGTATAATGTACTCCTGGTTCTGCTCCCCTCACTCAGCATCAGATCATGTAAGTCTTTCTGGGTTATTTTGAAGTCCATCTGCTCCTCATTTCTTATAGCACAATAGTATTCCATTACATTCATATACCACAACTTGTTTAGCCATTCCCCAATTGGTGGATATCCCCCTGATTTGCAATTCTTTGCCACCACAAAAAGAGCTGCTATAAATATTTTTGTACATACGGGTCCTTTTCCCACTTGTGTGATCTCTTTGGGATACAGCCCTAGAAGTAGTGTTGCTGGGTCAAAGGGCATGCACATTTTTATAGCCCTTTGGGCATAGTTCCAAATTGCTCTCCAGAATGGTTGGATCAGTTCACAACTCCACCAACAATGTAACAGTGTTCCAATTTTCCCACATCTTCTCCATCATTTATCATTTTCCTGTTTTGTCACGATAGCCAATCTGACAGGAGAGATGTGGTACCTAAGAGTTGTTTTGATTTGCATTTCCCTAATCAATGACTATGGATACATTTAATTTCTTCCTCTGAAAACTGCCTGTTCATATCCTTTGACCATTTATCAACTTGGCAATGACTTGTAGTCTTATAAATTTGACTCAGTTCCCTGTATATTTTAAATATGAGGCCTTTATCAGAGACACTGGTTGTGAAGATTCTTTCCCAATTTTCTACTTCCCTCCTAATCTTTGTTGTATTGGCTTTGTTTGCACAAAAACTTTTCAACTTAACATAATCAAAATCATCCATTTTGCATTTCTATCTCTCTATCTGTTTGGTCATAAATTCTTCCCTTCTCCATAAATCTGACAGGTAAACTATTCCTTACTCTCCCAAAATGCTTATAGTGTCAGCCTTTATTCCTAAATCATGAACCCATTTTGACTTTATTTTGGTATACAGTGTAAGATATTGGTCTATGCCCAGTTTCTGCCATACTGTTTTCCAATTTTCCCAGCAGTTTTTGTGGAATGCTAAGTTCTTAACCCAGGAGGTGGACTCTCTGGGTTTATCAAAGAGTAGATATTTTTTATTTTATATTTTGCAACCAAATCATACTATTCACCATTCCATAATCTCATCTCCAGACAATAAGTCCTAGAATGGGATTTTTCTACATCTTTCTCTGTTGAAACAAGGCCCAGCACAAGTACAATCTCCTCTATTAAGTTTTTTCCTGATTTTCATGCCCCACTCCAAACTACTTACAAGATCTCTCCCTCCTTAAATATTTCATATTACTTTATTTGGACCTCTCTTAGGTACTTAATGTAACATTCTCTCACAGGCCACAAGTGGCGCTGAAGACCTCATGGAACAGGAAGTTTGAACACTATGGTAAATGTACTTAAGTGTGCCCATGAGACTATCATGTGATTTAAAGAGCAAGGAGAGATTACACAAGTTGTATTGAGGTCCTGTCCAAGGCTTGCACTGAGGTGGTCAGCAATAGTCTTCAAGAAGAAAGACAGAAGGGGCAGCTAGGTGATGTAGTGAGTAGAGCACTGGCCCTGGAGTTGGGAGGACCTGAGTTCAAATCCGGCCTCAGACACTTTACACACTAGCTGTGTGACCCTGGGCAAGTCACTTAACCCCAATTGCCCTGCCTTCACCCCTGCAAAAAAAAAAAAGACGAAGAAGAAGAAGAAAGACAGAGGCATGGAAGGAAGACTAGAGTGTGGTAAAGACAGCCAAGAATGCTCAGGTCCTTCAGTGTAGCCAGTGTCATGAGTTATCCCAGGCAAGTTAAGTATAAACCCTACAGTTAGGGAACTTTTTCCTAGCTATGACTCCTAGAGGCTGACAGAATATCTCCTTTCACCTACCCTATTTTTTCTATATTCTTTCTCCTTCCCTCCAAAGAGATTTAAGTCTAAAGTTTCCTGTTTCTTCAATGTTTGAGCAATATTTTTGTTAAGCCTGCAGCTTTATGAGGAGTATGAAATGAATTTGCCAGACGTATAGCTTTCTTTCACCACTATGATAAGTAGTATTATCACATTCTATCATGTATCATGGTGATTTGTCTTCATATCCCCCTTACTGGAATATAGATTTCCTGAGGATATGGACTTATCTTTCCATCCCTAGTATATAAAATAGGGCATGTACATAATAGATACTTAATAAATATTTTTTAAAATTGTTAAACTTTTTGAACTAGTTATAACCTTCAAAACGCTTCAAATAACAATGATTCATTATTACTTAAAACCTACTTCAAAATACAGATTTTTTATATAGCAAGCATATATAGTTAAAATCAAGTAAAATGAAGTATGTAGATTGAACAAACTAACTAAACTAAAGAATCTTTATATTTCCCACAGTGCCGAACAAAGTGTTTTACAAAACAGGCCCTTAATAAATGTGTTGAACTGAATATAAATTTCACAAGGGAGGAAGGAGAGGAGGAATAAATGCTGGTCAATTAGGGGAAAAAAGAAAGAATAAAAGATGAATAATAAGGACTTCTTGTGCCAATATGGCGGAGTGAGGAAGGAACAACCCAGATTCCTCCCAAATTCCCCTCCAAAAAACCTTATGACAACCCTTCAGATTAAAATTTTGTAGCTGAGAGGCAGCTTACCTGCCCAAGACCGTTTGGAGGGTCAGCAGAAAAGGTCTATCTCACTGGGGTAGGAAGGGAGTTCAGTCAGGCCATAACCCAAAGGGCATGCAGGGAGGCTCCAAGCCCCACTGTGCAACATACCAGTGAGGCCCTGCCTCCAGTGTAAACCCAAAGCAAAGCTGAGCCCCAAAGCAAGCCAGCAGTCCCTGCAGACCAACAGCACAGTGAGGCCCCAGTTCAGGCTACCAGCAAAATCCTGCCCCTCCACTGTTGGCCAGCAGAGAGCCCCTGACCCTAGGACAGGCAAACAGCAAGAACCCACCCCTAAGAGCCAGCCAGCAGCAAGGCCCCAAATCTGGAGCAGGTCAGCAACTAGACTGAAGCCTCTGGGACAAGCCAGCAGAGAGGCCCTACACCCCATTACAAGCCAGCAGGGAGAACCCCACTTCCAGTGAAAGCCAGCAGCTGGGCTCCAAGGCACAGTGCAAGCCAGCAGCTAGACCCCAAGGCCTAGTGCAAACCAGCAACAAGGCCCAGAGGCCTAGCACAAGTAGCTTTGGACATTGCCTTCTCCACTTCAGGAGTAGAGCTCAACTTTTTCATACAAGTACAAAATCTAAAAACAGAAAACTAGTAAGCAAAAAACAAAACAAAGAAAAAAGTACCTAACCATAGAAAGTTACTGTATGACAAAGAAAATCAAGGCACAAATTTAGAGGATGGCTATCATGTCAAAATGACTACATGCAAAGCCTCAAAGAAAAGACCTTATGGAAGAGCTCAAAAAGGCTTTAAAAAGTAAAAAAAAAGTAAGAGAAAAATTGAGAAAAGAAATAAGATACAAGAGAATCATGAAAAGAGTCAACAAGTTAGTAGAGGAAGCACAAAAAAAATGAAATATATATATATATATAAGAAAATTCACTGAAGATAACAACTCCTTAAAAAATAGAATTGGCCAAATGGAAAAGGAGGTAAAAAAATGAAGCTCACTGAAGAAAGTAATTCCTTAAAAATCAGAACTGGGTAATTAGAAGCTAATGACTCCATGAGACATCAAGAAACAATAAAACAAAATCAAAAGAATGAAAAAATAGAAGAAAATGTGAAATATCTCATTGTAAAAACAACAGACCTGGAAAACAGATCAAGAAGAGGTAATTTAAGAGACCATCTGGAAGCTATGATTAGGGGAAAAAAAAAAGAGCCTAAACATCATATTTCAAGAAAAACTGTCCTGAGAGCAACCAGAAGGCAAACTAGAAATTGAAAGAATTCACAGATTACTCCTGAAAGAGATCCCAAAATGAAAACTCCCAGGAATATTATAGCCAAATTCCAGAGCTCCCAGGTCAAGGAGAAAATATTGCAAACACCCAGAAAGAAACAACATGAAGCCACAGTCAGGATTACATAGGATTTAGCAGCTTCTACATTAAAGAACCAGAGGGCTTGAAATATGTTATTCCAGAAAGAAAAGGAGCTAGGATTACAACCAAGAAACCCAGCAAAACTAAGTATAATCCTTCAGGGGGACAAATGGACATTTAACAAAACAGAAGACTTTCAAGCGTTCCTAATTAAAACACCAGAGCTGAATAAAAAATTTGATTTTCATATACAAGACTCAAGAGAAGCATGAAAAGGCAAACAAAAAAGAAAAAACATTAAATTGTTTATACTTAATAAGGTTAAATTATTTTTACTTAAGGTTTTATACGGCAAAATGATATATGGAACTCAAAAACTTTATCACTATTAGTGCAATTAGGAGTATACATAGAAAGATTGCAAATGTAAGTAGAATATGATGGAATGATATATTTAAAAAAAATTAATGGGTGAGAAAGAAGACTGCAGTGGGAGAAGAGAGAAAGGAGAGACTGAATAGGGTAAATAATTTAACACAGAAGAGGCACCAAAAGAGCTATTAGAGTGGAAAGTGAGGGAAATGTCTGAACCTTACTCTCATGAGAATTGGCTCAAAGAGGGAAGAAAATACATAATAAACACAGAAATCTATCATACCCTGTAGAGAAGTAAAATGAAGCAGGGATAAGAAAAGTTGGGGGAGTAGTGATAAAAGAAGGGGGCAGTTAGGGGAGATGGTGGTTTTGTGAGGAAAAACAGGATGAAAGGTGAGAGTGATAAAAAAGGGGAAAGAAAGTATGGAGGGAAAAACACAGTCAATAATCATAACTGTGAATGTGAATGGGATAAATTCACCCAAAAACCAGAAGCAGACAGCAGAATGAATTTAAAAAGAGAATCCAACAATATATAACATATGAGAAACTCATTTGAAACAGAATGACACACAGAGTAAAGGTAAGGGTCTGGAGCAGAATCTATTATGCTCTGGCTGAAGTAAACAAACACAGGTTAGCAATTGTGATCTCAGACAAAGCAAAAGCAAAACTAGATCTAATTAAAAGAGATAAGGAAGGAAACTATATCTTACTAAAAGGCATCATAAACAATGAAAGAGAATCAATACTAAACACATAATACACTAAATGGCACAGGATCTAAATTTTTAAAGAAGTTAAATAAGTACACAGTAAAACTATATTAGTAGGGGATCTCAACTTTCCCCTCTCAAAACTAGATACATCTAACCAAAAAATAAGTTAGAAAGGGGTTAAGGAGGTGAACAGAGTTTTAGAAAAGTTAGATATGATAGAGCTCTGAAGAAAACTGAATGGGAATAGAAAGGAATATACATATTTTCAACAGTACATAGCACTTTAAAAAACAGGACCATGTATTAGGGCATAACAATCACAATTAAATGAAGAAAAGCAGAAATATTAAATGCATCCTTTTCTGTTCACAATGCAATAAAAACTAAATTCTATAAAGGGCAATTAAAAATTCAATGAACTATCAACATAACTGACCATATTAATAACAAAAACCAATAAATCCATGATTATCTCAACAGATACAGAAGAAGCCTTTGAGAAAGTACAACATCCATTGCTACTGAAAACATTAGTCAGCACAGAAATAAAGGATAAGTAATATCTATCTAAAACCATCAGCAAGTATTATCTATAATGGAGCTAAGCTTATGGAGATAAGTCTTGAGGGTGAAACAAGGATGCCTATTATCAGGACTATCATTCAATACTATACTGGAATTGCTAGCTATAACAAGAAGAGAAGAAAGAGAATTAGAACAGGCAATGAAGAAACAAAACTATCACTTTTTGCAGATGATATGATGGTATAATTAACAACTTTAGCAAAGTTACAGGATATAAAATAAACCCACATAAATGAGAATTAAAACTTAAAAATAACTGTAGACACTATAAAATTCTTGGTAGTCTACTGGCCAATACAAACCCAAGAACTATATGAACACAATTACAAAATGCTTCTCACACAAATAAAGTCATATCCAAATAACTGGGAAAGTATTAATTGCTATGGGTAGGCCAAGCCAATATCATAAAAATGAAAATTCTACCTAAATTAATCTGCTTATTCACAGCCATATCAAACTACCAAAAATTTATTTTATACAGCTAGAAAACAGTAACAAAATTCATCTGGAAAAACAGAATGTCAAGAATATCAAGGGAATCAATGAAAAAAAAAAGTGAAGGTGGCCTAGCGGAACCAGATTTCAAACTGTATTATAAAGCAGTAATCATCAAAACAATCTTGTACCAGAAATAGATTGGTGGAACAGGAGAATAGATTAAATATACAATATACTGTAATAAATGACCATTATATTTTGATATTTGATAAACCCCAAAATTCAAGCTTTGGTGAAAAAAATTCATTATTCAACAAAAACTATTGGAAAACAGTAATTGCGAAAACTGGGTATAGACCAACATCTCACACCTTTTACCAAGCTAAGGTCAAAATGGGTACATGATTTACACATAAAGGGTGATATCATAAGCAAATCATGATAGCATGGAATAGTTTATCTGTCAGATCTATGGAGAAGAGAGGAATACACAGAGCATTACAAATTGTAAAATGGATAATTTTGTTTACATGAAAGTAAAAAGTTTTTGCAAAATAAAACCAATGCAACCAAAATTAGAAAGAAAGTAGAAAACTGGGGGAAATTTTCACAGCAATTATCTCTAATAAAAGCCTAATTTCTCAAAAATATAGAGAATTGAGTCAAATTTCTAAGAATACAAGTCATTTGCCAATTGATAAACTGTCAAAGGATACAAACAGGCTATTTCCAGAAGAAAAAAAATCAAAGCTATCTATAGGCATATGCAAAAATGCTCTGAATCACTATTGAGATTTACATGAACTCATACAGTAAAATGAGCAGAACCAGGAGAACCTTATACACAACAACAGCAACATTGTGTGATGAACAACTCTGAATGACTTAGCTATTCTCAACAATACAATGATCCAAGACAACCCCAAAGGACTCATGATGAAAAATGCTTTCTTTCAGAGAAAGAACTGATGATGTCTGAATACAAACTGAAGCATACTATTTTCATTTTCTTCCTTTCTTTTTTCTTTTCTTGTTTCAGTTTTCTTCCACAAAATGACTACTATGGAAATGTTTCACATGACTGCATATGTATAACATCTCAAATGGCTTACTATTTAAGGGATGAGTGCAGGGAGGGAAGGAGTGATAGAATTTGGAAATCAAAACTTAAAAAAAGAATGTGAAAAATTGTTTTTACATGTAACTAGGGAGAAAATAAAATATTATTTAAAAATAAAAGAAAAAATAATTTGATTTTTAGAGGACCAACTTTAGCATTTCTGGGCATAATACTACGATACACTTGCAAAATCTTAAGAGTAGATATACATAACTAAGTACTTTTTCCTCTATAAGTTTACCAGGTCATAGAAAACACATTTTATGTTAAATTTTTAAAATTAAATATATATTAATTTTAAAAAAGTTCCACTACTCCAAGTCATCAAGTATTTTTTTTTAATTACTGACCTTTGCTTCTTCCATCTGCATGATATTGGCTTGACAATCAGAAATACTATCATTGATGTAATCTATATTTGCAGTTAGTGACTCCATCTCTTCACTGATGTTATGTACATTTCTATCACTATCTCCATTATCCTTGATGAACTTTTCCTTTCTTTTTGAAAGTTTTTCTCTTCTTTTTGTGAGTTCTTCACGTTGCTATTGCCACAAAAATGGATATAAATGAAATATTTATATGAAATCATCAAGGCTAATAAAAAACTTGAAAAATATTTGTGTATTTGATCATGGAGAGAGTAATTTGAAAATAAAATCAAAATTGAACCATTATATGCCATACCTTGAGGAGTCTATTCATATCAGCTTCCATATTTGAAATAGTCATTTTTTGCATAATAATGTCTGTGACCCTGCGCTCAAGGAGCTGCCATTTCATCCGAGCTGTCTTTGATATGAACACTCGACTAGTCATTCCCTTCCTCTGGTATTTCTTTCTGTGAACATTTGTATAAAAAACATTTCTTAGTACAATGTTATAGTATACTGTTACACAACACAAGGTTTTTCATTTAGTCAATCAATCATCAAGAAGTCATCATGTTAGGCACTGAGGATACAAAGAAACAAAACTATCCTCACCCTCAAGAAGCTCACATTCTATCTGAGCAGACAACATGCACATCCATACATTTATACAAAGTATTTGGGGGATGGGGAGGGAGGTGGGAAAGGATAGGAAAGATTTCACATAGAAAGTGACATGTGAACTGAGCTTTAAAGGCAACTTGGATTTCTAAGGGGTAGAGATGAGGAGGCAGTGCATTCCAACTGCAGAAGACAGTCTTTGCAAAGGCATGGAGACAGGAGAGGGAAAATGTGGTGTGTTATGTGAGGAACAACAAGAAAGTCTGCCTAGACCAAACCATGTGTGAAGGATACTAACATATAAGGCTGGAAAGGTATGTTTAAGTACAACATTCAGGGACAATACCTAAAATAGCTGTTACAGGAGAAAAGGAGAATTATTTTTACCTGGTACCATTTACTGGAATAACTGGCAATGCCTGAACTCTTGCAACTGGTATTTTCATTTTCTGTTGTATTACTCCTCTGGCTGAATCTGAATCTACGGAGGTTATGCTAGAACCTGAGTCCTGAACAGGGACATCTGGTGAACTCAGTTTTCTTGCAACTTTCCCAGCTACTTTATCTGACATGGGTCGTACTTGCCTACGAAGAGCTGTAACCTAAAAGAGAAATGATGAACTCATTTCCTTGATCTAAGAAATTATTCAATTTATTACAAAATTTCCAATAAATCACATTACTATACCTCTTCTGTTTTACGACGAAGAACCACTTCTTGGTTTCTCTTTTGAGCTTCCAGGAGTCTGAGTTGATGCTACAAATGATATTAAAGAAGTCAGAGTAGTAAAAATAAAAACCTATTATCTCTGGGATATTAATTAGAACATATAAATAGTACTAAAAATATAAAAACTACAACGAAAAAGTCACACTAATGGTAGAAAATCAACTGAAAAAAATACTTCCTATGATGACACAGCATAGTGGAAAAATCTGCTGAAATTGGTTTCAAAAGAGACTTGAGTATGAATCTTTTTTCCTACATGTACTACCTGCATGACCTTAGGCAAGTCTTAAAATTACAATCATCTGTAAAACACGGATAAAATGTGAGTAATGTTGTAAAGATCAACTGAAAAAAATCTTATTAAATTCAAAATATCAGCTATGACTATTTTTAGTAGTTAGTTTTTCCAATATAAAAGGCCAATTATACACTTTTGACTGCTGAAATGCAGATATGATCTCTTATTTTTATCAGTGTTCAGTGGCTATTTTTGGAAATCTGGGTAGAATTCCAAAAGAGACAGACCATGTCATTCCTGCATTTATTATGTAGTATGTATTACCAGTTTGTTTTCAAGCAGTACAGGTAATTCCTAAGAATATGGTGACAGTACACTTGAGTGTTTGTTAAACGCTATAAGCTACACATAAGAGGTAAGATAGGGTACGGAGGAAAAGTTTCTGACTAGCAGACCTGAACTCTCTAACCTAAACATGGCATTGCCAAAATCTGTGCCTAGACAGATTTCTCTTTGCTCACTTTTTTCATCTAAGATGGAGTTGAACTAGATGATCTTTAAGTTTACCTTTAGCTGTAAAATTCTATGATCTATAAAGCTCAATTAAATCTTAATTTACATAGGGACTACTACTTTCCAATTTACTATATAGCTACTATTACGAGTCAAGTACAATTGAGTTGAAACATTTGGGGAACAGAAAAAGATATGGAAATCATCAAGACACATTCAATTTCTATGAAATTTGACCTTACTTGCTCATAAAACGTGATTTCCAATGATTTTTGTTGTTTTCTATACTTTGTTTACAATGCTTTTGAATTTGCCATTTTAGTCTGCTTCCAAGTGGTAAATATTACTGTAGAATTTATCTAACACACTAGAGTCCTCAATAAAGTTGCTGAATATGTCACTCTGCAGTTTTTTTAAGTCTGAGTACCTGGAAGTAAACCTCAGAATACAGCAAACACTTGGCCTTTCAACTCAGCTATTTTCACAGTATAAGTCTCATATTAGTTCAAATTCTACAAGTCATAAGATTATGAAATAAGGACAATCAATACTCTGAAGATAGAAGGAGCCCTCATTGGTATAGCTTACACCCAGTGAGTGAAGTCCCTCTTCTAGTGCAGGCCAGCATTTCCTATGTAATATATAGTCTTAAATTGTTACCTAGGGTACTAAGAGGGGTCACACAGCTAGTAGGTGTCAGAGGTAGGGCCTGAATCTGGAGTTCGTGGTTCCAAGGCTAGCTTTCCATCCATTCACCACTCTATCTCTTTGAGAAGCAATTCTGAGTTAAGAAAAACTACATACAAACACTGATCCACCCATAACCAAAATTATTTGTTAGGAACTTTTTTATTACATGCTAAAAATCTCATTTCTATCTAGAACCCAAAAACATTTTAACTAATAATAACCGACATTTACAAGGCAATTTACAGAGCTTTAGACTGAGTATTCCTCAGTCCCAAGAGGCAGTACAGATAATTATTATTCCTAATCTATAGATGAAGACACTGAGGCACAGAAAGCAATTTGTCCAAAGTATCATGGCTATTCAGTGGCAAAACCAGTACATACTGTAACCTAGGCTTTCTGAAATAAAGAATCATACTTAAAGACTTCAGGGGTTTGGAAAGGACCTCAGATGCCAGAGTCAAACCCATTCCTTAACATGAATCTTCACTGCAATGTATATAACATCCTTTGTTTGTAGACCTCCAAAGAAATTAACTCTATTTTTGGATAGTTCTACTCATGAGGAAATTTTTACTGACATCAAGCCTAAATATCTCTCTTTACTACTTCTATTAAATTGGTCCTGCCCTCTGGAGTCAAGCAGAACAAGTCTCACTTCTTTTCCACATAATAGTCCTTTAAATGCTGGAAAAGTCACATGGGCCTCCTAAGTCTTCTCTTCTCCAGACTAAACATCTACAGCTTCTTAAATCAAACCTCATATGGCATAATCACTAGGCCATTCACCACCTTGGTTAGCTTCCTCTATATACTTACTAGTTTCTTTCCTAAAATGTGGCACAATACAGTATTATAGATGTGGTCTAACCACAGCAGAGCTCACAGGTACTGTCACCTCTCCCCTTCCCTAGACCTGGACACAATGCTTTTCTTAATCCAATCTATGATGTTAACTTTTTTGGCTTCTGTATCACACCTTTGATTCAAATTGAGCTATTATTGACCAGGTCAATAAAACCCCAAAAATCTTTCTCCAAATGAACTGCTACTTTGACATACCGGGCTCATCTTACACTTGTTAAATTGATCTTCTGAACTCAACTATAATAATTTACACTTAGCCCTATTAAATTTGGCTCATAATTCAAGCCAGGATTTTTTGAAATCCTGATTCTGTTACCTAATGTGCTAAATGTACCTCTCAGTTTTGTGTCACTGGAAAATTAGGTAAATGTGCCATCTATGATTTTAGCAAAGTCACTGATAAAAATATTTAACAGTACCAAACAGGGCCAGGAACAGATGCTAAGGAAATAGAGACTTCCTTCCAAGTTAACATTGCACCATTACTATTATTTTGTTCAGTCATTTAACCACTTCCAAATCCACCTAATTTTAATACTGTCTCTCCTGTATCGCTCTGTCGCTTCATCAGAAGCAGATGAAGCCTCAGAATCAGGAAATTCTGGGTTCAAGCTCCATCTCTGCCAAATAATGACTGTTTGACCTTGGGCAAATCACTTAAATTCTCAGTACCTCAGGCAACTATTTAAGACTCTATGTTGTAAAACAACTAGAAGGAATTTCTTCAGCAGGATCTATCTAAACAGATGGTCTAGGTGGAGAAAAAAAAGTTGACAAAACACATAAACTTTAAATACACAAACCATTTTTCCTAAAACAAAACGCCTTCTCTCCTGACCTCTCACTGCCTGCTCAAAGGTCCTTTTCAATTTCCACAAGTTACCTACATGTTGATGCATTCTTCAAGGAGCGTTCAGAGAATCACATATCTAGTCCAACATATTATCTGAACAAAAATTCCCTGCTGACAAATGATCAAGCAGCCCTCTCATTTGAAAACCTCCTAAACTGTTAGAACCTATTACCATAGAAGCAGCTCATTTCTCTTTAGAATAACTTTTTATTAGAAGGTTTTCCTTTGCACTAAGCCAAAATCTGCCCCTCTGCAACTTCTACCTAAGTTTGACAAGACCTGCCTGCTAATGGAGAAGTGAACAAAAAAGAGAGACAGAAAAAGTCCAGTGATAAATTCTTTTCCAATAAGTAGCTTTCTTGAAGCTCCAGAAAGTTCTGTTTAGAATGGCTGATAACAGAAATAGCTTACTTCTCGTGTGTGACTTTGGACAGGGCCCTCCCTGGGCCTCAGTTTCTTCATCTGTAAAATGGTGGCGTTAAGACTAGGTGGTCTCTGAAGTCCTGTCAAACTCTGGATCAATGATCCTTTGATCCTATAGCCTCTAAAGCTATACTATTACCTATTACTCAGTTTCTCTCATTCTTCCTATAATCCGATCAACAGACAGACAGACAGAAAGACTGACAGACAGATAGATAAACTACCATATGCTGGAATAGTAAGGTTAATTTTAATTCTTTCTCTTCATAAATTTTCATATTTATTCAAGGAATTTCCCTCTAACAAGTGAACGAATGAATTCAATGTCTTTGATAAATGGAATTATTGTGGGAAAGCTGAATTTTGGGAGAGCTGAAATCTTTAGACTCACATCTCGTTTACGTTGATCTTTTTTAAGTTGTGCAATCTCTCTGTTTCTTCTAGATTCTGTCATTCTGGCTTTTTCTTGTTCTTCTTTCATTTGTTTCATTAGGCGCACCTATATAAATTAGAGATAATTTATAGAATCACAGAATCACAAGAAAGAACATTATATGTACTGTATGTAGTTTACTTCATAGGAAAGCACTTGGAATTTTTAAAATTCGCAAATTTTAAATGACCAGTTGGTTTCAGTTGGAGGAGGGTGTGTTGGTACAAGACTAATGTATAATGTATTTTTGTGCAAAATCTTATATTTTATATTTCTAAATTCCATGTACTCAGGTCCCAAGCTTAAGTTTGTTAATTAGCACTTACACACAAGTATATTTTTAGTGCTTCTACAGTTGCTTATGTTTGGTATTTTTAGGAAATGAACTGTTGTGTTGTCTTAAAAGTGGTCTATCCACAGAACAAGTTACAACTGAGATATACAAGTATTTAAAATTTAGAGAATAAAAACATTAGTGGCAATTTAAAGTGACAAAAGAGTAAGAATTTCAACTGAATTTCAGCTGCTCTACAGGACAAGAGTAAAGATGAATCAGCCTAGAGGAAACTGTTTCTTCACAGCTATAGGGGCAAGCATCATTTGCAAAACTGAAAATCACTTTGCTGAACAAATATGTCTTCCAACTCCAAGTGATAGGCATTCCAAACACCAAAATCTCTTTGAAATAAAAATCAATACCTTTGTTTTTTTCATTTCCATCACATCCTGCTGTAATTTCTTCAATTGCTTTTCATATTGAGATTGATTTTTCAGCAAACGTGCATGTTCTTTTTGAGCTGTTTGGAGTCGCTGTAGCTCTTTGTTCATTGTCTGAAGTTTTTTCTCATACTCAGATCTAACTTTTTTTGCCTTTTCTTCTGAGCAAGATTCCACCGAGCCTAAATAGCCCAAAGATAAATACTGAATTGTCTCAATGTAACACTCCCTGGCAAACTCCTTATCATACTTTGCAGTGATAATCTTCACCTCTGTCTCAGTTCTGATTATGTGAGTTTTTGCCTTACTGTGTCCAGAACCAGGCCCCCATATCACTTTCTGGCATTCTCTATACCATGTCACTACACTTATTATATCACCCCTTTCAGCCCTCAATTATGTGTTCTTTTTCCTCATTAGAATATAAGGTCCATGGGGGCAAATACTGTCTTGTTTGCTTGTCTTTGTTTCCTCAATAGTTAGCAGAATGCCTGGCACATAAGTGTTTAAAACATGTTCCTCCCTTTCTATCTTTCTGGTTGTTTCTTTCTCTCTTTTTCTATCTAATCTATCTCTCCTTATTTATATGAGTTGTGAGTTTTGACTTCATCAACTCAAAAATCAGGACTTTAAAGAGAACAATTACCCACTACAAAATATTTTCTAATAGACAAGTAAGATTCTAATAGACAAAGCTGTCTCTCTTCTTAGAGGGAGCTAGATGGAGCTGTAGATAGAATGCTGAGTCTGGAGCTGGGAAAATTTGAATTCAAATCTGACTTCAAATACTTATTAGCTGTGTGAGCCTGGGCAAGTTACTTAACCTCTGTCTGCTTCAGTTTTCTCAACTTTAAAATGAGGATTAAAAATAGCATTTATGGGGGCAGCTAGGTGGCGCAGTGAGGAGAGCACTGGCCCTGGAGTCAGGAGGACCCGAGTTCAAATCCAACCTTAGACACTTTACACACTTACTAGCTGTGTGACCTTGGGCAAGTCATTTAACCCCAATTGTCCTGCCTTCCCTCCTCAAAAAAAATTAAATTAAATTAAATTTAAAAAATAGCACTTACTTCCTAGGGTTGTGAGGATCAAAAGAGATAATATTTGTAAAGTCCTTAGCACAATGTTAACATATAGCAACTGGGTAATAAATGTTTGTTCCCATCTGATGCCTCATTCTACTACCCATGCTAATGCACATGTAATTTTTTTAAATTTCAGAATAAAGTATATAAATATAAATCAAGATATTAAAGGAAAATTAAACAGCAGTAAATAATCTGAATTTTGTGCAAAGTAATTATGGGTCCTTAAAGTCTACCAGCCTGGAAAAAAAAATCAAGCTATGACTATTAAGCATAATGGGACCGATTATATTTTTATCTAGCTTGTCGCTTTGTTATTTTCTTTCTTCCATTAAAAGAAAGAAATATAAGGATAAAATTGACAATGATCTGTGAACATTTACTTAAAGTGTAATTCTTACCTAAGTTTTGCAGCACCTGGTCTCTTTCAAGCTGAGTATCCCGAATTTTATGTTGTAACATCATTAGCTTTTCTTCATATTGCTTTTTCAGTGTCTGTAGTCTTCTCTGGCTGTTTTCTAATTCATCAATCAGCTTTTGTTTTATTGCAATTTCACAAGTAATATGTGCTAAGTCTTCCTGATAATTGGCTATTCATAAAAAAAAGTAAACAAAAACACTGAGAATGTGTCTAAAAGATGATCCTGGGTATAAGTCATTCAAATAAAAGCAAGAAAATAACAGGGTAAACCAGAAACTCATAGCATTGAACATACGAAGCACCACATTAGTTTGACACACAAAACACTGCCTGTTTGAAATATGAAAGAAAATCAAACAATAACTAAATTCAGTAGTAGAAGAATCACTTTCCTATGGACAATATGAATATGTGGGTCAGCAGCCATAAAAGCTGCTTTTGGGGAATTGAGAAAAACAAAAGTTTAACAAGAAGTTAGGTAACAGAAGTTTAACAGAAGTTAGGTAAGTTCCCCAAATACATTTTCAGTATTAAAGGATAGGGAGGACAGTTACCTTTTTCATCTGACTCAGAATCAGATTCATCAGAGCTTTCACCACCTTCAATGTTATCCTCCTCCTCCTCTTCATCTTCTTCATCTTCCTCGTGTTCACTTGCTTCTTGGTTTTCTTCCTATGAGGTAAAATATTATGGAAAATTATTATTGGCAAAAATGTTGGTTTCCTCATAAAAGGTATTGTTAAATGAAAAAAAGATTACTTCTACAAAAAAGGCAAAGAAAAAATTTCATTTTTTCAAAAATTTCAAAATGACTAAAAGATTTTAAATAATAATGATATATGATCACTTTTCCCCTGAAACGAAAGTGTAACTAAAACCATCCCACTATTGTACTTCACAGACCGGTCAACCTACTTCCTTAATAACAGGATTCAAGATATGCCAATATATCAAGCTAATAAGAAGAAAAAAATTCCTTAATAAGTTTATAATCAAAGCAACAATTTATACCAGTGTGCCATTTAGACTCTGGTTTCCAAAATATGTTTAAAAACAGGTGCTAGGAATTACAAACAACAAAATCCAGTGATTAAAATTCATTCTTTCATACTTACTACTTCTAGTTCGTTATTTTCTCTTTCTGAAATGCCCCTTTCTTCTCTCTTCTCCTGTTCAGTGTCTGTATTTTCCTCTTTAACAACACTAAGAGAAACATAAAGACGAAATATTAAATTAAAGATGTTATTAATTTGCTTTCACCTTCATCTATTTTAAAAATAATACTCTACAACTATTTATAAGAACATAATCTCATAACAGATCAGATGATTAAATTACACACTGTAATGTCTTATGCTTCAGAGAAAGATGGAAAACACCAGTCATTCAGTCCTAATTCATAGGAAAACATATCATTTCAACAACAGAGGATGAGATTTTACCCTGAAGCATGAGAGTGATGACATAGCTAAGACTCCTGATAGCTCTAATTTGCTAATTTAAACAAGCTCTACTCTTTTCCCCCTGCTTCCCCAAGGACCTGTTTTTAAAAACAAATTTAAAATACATATGTAATTTATCACAGTTATAAAAGTAAGGATAGAGTTTGTGTCTCCACTAACAGCTCAAGTCAAAGTGGACCATAAAAACCAAGCTCAATTGTGCCTTGATGAGTGTGCCCACATTGGCCAAACTTTTATACAAGAGGCCAGCTTTCTGAGAGCAACAGTACTAGAACTTTTTGCTTTTGCCATCTCCATAGCACTGGGCTACTGTTTCTCCTTGTGCTATGACTGAAGTAGCTATCTTTTATAACACTATTTTGAATATACAGGTTGGGCTCTGAATGGATATGAAAATTCAGGTGGCTTCCTGTAAAACTTATGACCAACTGAATGTTTTCCTCTTCAAACATCAAGGACCAGCACCAATTTAAGTATAGATAGAGAGTCATCTCAGATAATTGTTCATTTGGGCTAATCTAGTGCTGAACTTTAATGAATAATACTGGGGCTTTTAGATGACCAGAGACTCCTTCAAACTCCAGATAATGCAATAAATAATGACTCCTCCAGGTAAATGGAGACATAGCCTTAGGATGTGAAAAAGGGAATTCATATGCATGTTAATTAGGTACAGAATTTATCAATATAAAACATCTAAACAAAATGGTTGTTTCACAGGATCAAATATTTAGAGCTAGAAGTAATCTTACAGAGCATTAAGTCTAACTTTCATTTTAGAAATAAGGAAATTGGATTCCTGAAAGGTTAAGTGACTTGCCCAGGACAGAAATTTTAATGATCCTTGACCTAAGATTGTATTTAAAAAGCTAAAAAGACATTCTAAAATCGTAAGAATTAAAAGAAGACATTAACAATGAAGCATCCAATATAAAAATCCCCTTGTAATAAGTGAAGCACTATACCAGAAAAGCTTCACAAGAGTTTTGTAGATATGTTTTAGATATTCTAATGTTTTTTAAAGCTTCTCCTCAAATATAGATTTATTTTTAATGTTTGGTTTAAAATATAATTTTATTAAGATATAAAATTCCTCAAGTGTTTGATAAATAAAACCTTAAAAGCTACTATGTTGTTGCCTTTACCAAAGACCAGTTAATAACAAAAAATTTAAGCAGAAAATAATGTGTGAACTGAACCTTTTTATTTTATTTTAAAGTATCAACAATTTTAAAGGCAAAGAAAACAAGAAAGGAATACATTTATGGTGGTAATGCAAACTGAAAAAGCAACATTAGAATTAAAAGTAGACTATAAAGTAAATTAGAAACTTTTTATTTCAACAATATATACTCTGCTGTTAAGGGAAGCAATCAGTATATGTATGACCTTCAGGGAAAGAATGAGAATGAAATTTAATGAAGCTTCACTTGGTTATGGATTTCCCACCTCCATGCAACCAGGTTGCACCCTACCTTCAAAGGATTCCCAAGTGGTAGCACAGCTTTTGTGAAACACTAAAAATACAGGTCTGATGTATAATGAGGACATTCCATTTTCATATTTCCTTTTTATAAACAATCACCTGTGTATATTATGAATTTTATCATAGCTATAAAGGCAAGTTTGTATTATTACAGAAATTTTGTATTCAAAACGAAGTGAAGTGAATGTATATATGTGTGCATACTTGAGCACTCATGCATCTTATTTAAATAGATAACAAGGATTCACATATCTCATATGTTTCAGTGTCAGGATGATGGTGAGTAGAATCAGGAACTTTAAAGCAGGCTGAAAATACGGGAGATGATCACATAAAAACATGCAAAACTGGCAGGGAAGAATGCTTGATTCTATTAAGAGAAAGAAATGAAGGGGACAGCAAGAAAATAAAATTCTGATGAAAGAGGAGGGAATAAACAAATTGAGCAGATTTAGTGATTGTTATATCACCATCATACAAAGGTCTGGTCTGAAGCAAAATAGATGCCACTTGGAGAGGACTTTTGTGGAAAAAAAAAAAAAACAAACTGTGTACAATATACTGAATGCTTCTCTTCTCTTAGTTATTCAAAGTATTGGAACTGCTGATTTTTCACCATCATAGAATCCCACTTGAAAACTGAAAAGAAAGTTAAACTCATTCACTTAAATACCAAGTTAAGTGTCATCACCTAACAATGTCACTAGTAGCAATGCTATACTTGAGTTTGGAACAAAGACATAAAACAGATAGCAATGGGGAAAATAAGAAATCTCATAGTCTTATATCCTCTATCTCTTTGATACCTCCTTGAATATAATATTTCCCTCTGGTCCTCACTAATCCAATCTAATTCCCTTTTCTCCACTCCCACCTACTTCATTTATCTTAACTACATTCAGGTTTTCATCCAACTGTCCAGCCGCCACACCATCTACCTCACTCTTTTATAATATTCAGTCTAGTGTTCCTCTTTTCTCACGAATGCTTAATTCTTAGTTCCAATATTCTCTGAAAGTAAGTAGCCTATAATTTTTTCTTTAATGCTGATTTTCTTAAATTGGTTGAAGTATTTATTGCCTAATAAATCTGATTCTGTAAAACAAGGAAAAGGTCTTTCTCTATGGAAATTTTTTTTTTAACCTATACCTACACAGGAAGGAAATCTCCCTCTACCAAAGTATAACAGCAAGAATTCTACAACTAATAATCTTAAAGAATAGCCTGAGGGCACTGGGAGATTAAGTGACTTTCCCTGGGTCACACAGCAAGTCTGTGTCAAATGTGGGACTTAAATTCAATTTTTGCTATACCATATTGCCTTTCATGCATTTTATGGATTGCTCTATCTCCTAAGGGTAAACTGGGGGTCTACATTTGTCCTCCTGTTGAAGAATGAACTCGTGTTCATTTAAACTAATGCCAAACAGAAATTACAGTTAAATGGAACAAAATTCATTAAAATTCCCAATCTTGCCAAATTTTATAACAGAAAAATCAGCAGTCCTGAACTATTAAATTAATTTAATTTACCGTTACATGTCACTTTTAAGAGTTTGCTTTCCAAATCCAAATTGATACTATATTATTCTAGCATGAGATGTGGAGTACTAAATGTTAATGAGCCAATTTGTAATCGAAAATTAATCTGAAGCATTAAGGTTATGTTTTAACATATTCATTACATTCTAGAATATAGAGTAAGCAGCTAGAAATTAATAAAGTATTACTATACTGAAAAACCATTGACCAGTTAGTTTATAAATCTTGTTAATATACAGTGTTGGTTCATGCAAAGCACAGTTAATTTCTTAACATTACTTCCTCAAACTGCAAATGCATTAGAAGTATGATTTTAGCATGAAATGAAAATAAGTTATAGAACAAAATTATATTTTAAATTCAATTTTAAGAATCACCTTAGTCCCCTCCCATTCACAAGCTCAATTTTTTTCCTTTTTTAAAAACTATTTTAACGGCATTTTCCTTACTAAACTTAGATGGACTATGTAAGAAAAGAGAATCATAGATCTAGAGCTGGAAGAGACCTCAGAGGCCATCTAATTCAACACTTTCATTTTACAGTTGGGGAAACTGAGGCCCAAAGAAGTTAAATGACTTGCCCTTGTCATACAGACACAGATTGGGACTTGAACCAAAGTTTTCTGAATCAAGGGCTTATGCCTTTTCCATAGTAATACCATGCCAGAGAAAAAAAGGCAACAAATTTCTCATCTACTTTATTAATTTCCAGGCTGTTCATCAGTTTCTTAAAGATATTGAATCTTTTTTTTTTAAAGTAACAGAATAAGGTAGTTTATTGTTGGATTGTTTCCAGCACTCTTTAAATTAAAGCTATGTCACCCCACTTACAGTATTCTAGTCTAATATATATGAGGTTACCTCATTCAAGTGTCTGAGTTGTTTTGTTTTTTTACTTTTAGAAAATATTTTTTAAAAAATCATTAGCTTTATTACTGTTCCTGATAATGTGATCTAAATCAATCAGCCTAATAGTTGTGTGTGTGAATTGCAACTAAATACTGAAATAACATTTTAATTTTTAAAACCTGGGAAATGTTCCAACCTTTTTTCTTCTTGATTTCTTTCCTCAAGTTTCTGAAGCCTTCAAAAGCACGAAGTACAGTATTGGAAAGCCAAGCCAATGAAGGACAAATCAGACAGTAAAAAGTGAAAGTGACAAGAAGGTAAAAATGAAACATGAGCTGGAGGACTTAAAATAAGCTTTCAAAGATATCATCAAAGATATCAAAGGACAACATACAGTAAAAAGGCAATACATTTTGCATGAATAAAGAGTAAACAGAAAATAACGAAGTTGATAAAATTTATAGTAGCTACTTATAAGTTTATGCTTAGCAGTTATTAGAAACAATACTTATTTTAGCTAGTTTTTTCCCAATCTTTCCCCCAAAACAGTGCCTTCTTCCTGCAATGCCTTCTTAAAACATCTTTTGATAGAAACACTAAAAGGTCATTTGTAAATGACTTAGAATTCAAAAAATAATGCATTTATACCCAAACAAAAAGAGAGCTAATACTGGATAACAGCTTACTATTTCAATACATTTTAACAAACTACACATAAATATTAAAATCTATAGAAAATGTACACTTAGAATTGCTAAAGATACAGCATTATGGTCAAATGGATGTTTTCTATGAAGTCAGTCAAAAAGTTCCAACTCTTGTATTTACAATTATGACTCATAATAGTCAATTAAAGAGGTTAGAGTAGACATTTCATTGCTTGTTAGAAACTAACAAACAAAAGGACAAATCAGAAGAAACAGAATTATTGAGATGGGAAACAATGCTTTCCACTAGTAACATAGCAATTTTTTTAATGTAAAAGTGTGGATGGGGAATCTACAGAAATATGATTAATATCCTAAATAGCACACTGAATATTTAATACATGAATGTTGGACCATTTAGTTATACTAAATGTAAATATTTGTGTGATGGTATATCGGCAATTAAGATGGGCTCTTAGCACTTATTCAACCAAGTGTCCTTGAAGAGTTTGGCCTTTGTTTCCTTGATTGAATTAGGAGTCCTTGATGAACCCCTTGCCTCAAGGGAAAGCCTAGTTTACATGGGTTTGAGTGACATGTTTGTGACACCAGAGGCTTTTAGACCATGTGGGGTTAAGTTGCCTCTTTGTGACTATTTCAGGTCACGTGGGTGAGTCGCATGTGTGACTCACCTTTGACCCTAAACAAGATATATAAACGCAGAGGTTGACCTTCTCCTTTGGAGCTCTGAGCCACAGCAGGAGTGGCGCATGACTCTGGGCCCGCTGTTGTCGAGCTCCCGGCTGAACTCAGACGTTGATGGTTCCTTGGTAACTATGAATTGCATTTGGTCTGTTTGTAAATGTATGTTTGTAATTTGTCTGTATTTGCTTTGAAGCTCAGGGTGCTGGCTTTTTCCCCTGAAGCGAATGATATTTATATGTTGGATTAAAGTAAGACTGTTAACCCCTTAATGTTGCTTTCCTTAGTAATGCAGATCAAAAGAACCAAAGAAAAGATCAAAAGAAAGCTTTCTGTGTGCTGGTTGTTGGTGGGTCTTATACCCCTACAGCAGCTGCTGGCAGATTGTTGGACAAAAACAAAGACCCACAAATTCTAAACATTTTCTAAGTACCATCATTACTTAACAGACAGAGTAGTGAAGTAGTGGGGAAAGACGTTGGTCATTCAGACCTACGATGACACAGAATCATGTGCACCAAAGCGCAGTCAAAAACAAAAAAAATGTCAAGAACAGATTATTGCTGTGGAAGAGTTTAAATAATTCTGAGAGAATAAACAAAGACCTTTAAAGGGATCTGCTGAAGGGGTTGTTACTGATTCCTCTACAATGCAGTACAAGTTGCATCACAGGCCTTTCGAAGTTGAAAGAGAAGTCAAAGTTGAGTTAAAAAAACAAATAGTTCATAGCTAACTATCGATAAGATAAAAAAAAAACCACAACCAACTTACCTGTTATGGTAAGACAATGCAAAGACTTAAATACTGAAAACTGGGAGAGGGGAATCTTTGCTGATAAAACTTGCTTTACTTTATCACAATGAATGAAAAATATATTGATGTACTGATAAAAGCAGAACTATAGAAATTCCCAAATGGAAATGGAGTACCACAGCATGGTTTTGTAACATGCCACATGTCATGAATGGTTAAGAAATTTATTCAAGAGATAACTATCCTTCAATGGCTGGAAACTCACTTGATTTAAACCCCAATAAAAATCTGTTTACTACATTCAAGGTTATATTTGGAAAAATGGACTATTCATCAAAAGTATACTATTATCCAATGTGATGTATGGTTTCATGATGAATTAAAGGCTGTATAAGAAGCTTAAGAACTCAATGCCAAATGATGTGAAATAAGTGATTACAGCAAAATGAGAATATATAAATCAATCAATTATTGACTTTTTGCCAAGTAATTCACATACCACTATGTAAGTATTAATGTGTTAATTACCCATACTATATTTTCTCTTTAGATAGATAGGTATAGTATATTTTTGATGAAATGTCTCTTTCATTTACTATATCAATATATAAAACTTTAATATCTGACTTTATCAGAACTGTAAGATGCAAAGATTTTTCTCTACTCAATTTTTCCTCCTATCCTAACTACACTGATTTTATGCAAAACCTCCTTAATTTTGTTTGATCAAAATTGTCTATTTTTTTTTTAAAAAACAGATAATCATTGATCTCTTTTGTTGCTTAGATTTCTCCCTGTATTCTCCTCCTTCCCCCTTTCCACAGAGCCATCGCTTATAACAAAGAATTTAGGAAAAAAAAATTCCACAAAACCTACCAATATACTGAAAAAATCTGACACGCTATGCTCTACATCCACTGTTGTGTTTTAAATCCTCTTTACATCCTCTGTGAAGGAGTGGAGGGAGGTAGTTTCTTATATCTCCTTTGGGGCTAAGCTTCTTTATTATTTTGTACGTTTATTTTCCACTGTTGTGTGGTGATGGTTCTTTCCATTTCCATTGGTGTGGTAATGGTGCATATTGTTTCACGGGCTTTGCTCACTTCAAGGCAGTTCATAGAGTCTTTTTCACATTTCTCTATATTCATCATATTCATTGTTTTTTAGAGCACAATAAATTTCCATTACACTCAAGTAATTCACCTAGGCATTCACTAATTAGTGGGCATCTACTTTGTTTCCAGTTCTTTGCTACTACAAAAACTGCTGCTATAAAAATTTTAGTCTATTTGGAGCTTCTCTTTTTGTCCTGGACCTCTTACCTGATCTTAGTGGTAGCAGCTTTGGATCAAAGGTATGAATATTTATTTAATTCTAAATAGCTTTCCCTAATGGTTGTACTAATTCACAGCCCAATTAATAATGCATTAATTGATATATCTGTCTTTCTAAAAATTTCTATAAAATACTGACTTTTTATTTTTTGTCATATTTGCTGATTTGCTGGATGTGAGGTTTCAACCTCAGGTTTATTTGGATTTGCATTTTTCTTGAACATAATTAGGGATTTGTAAGATTCTTTCATTTAGTTTTTAATAATTGGCTATTCTTCTTTAGAGAGAACTCTTTGTTCACATCACTTGACCACTGTTCCTCCCTTTTTCAGCCAAACTCCTGCACTTCCTTTCTTTTCACTTGTTCCCCAGTCTTAGCAATTCAGCTTCTGACCTCATCATTCAACTAAAAGTATCTCTCCAGAATTACCACTGATTTCTTAATTGTCAAAACCAATGGTTTTTTCTCAGTCCTAATTCTGCTCCTTGACAACAGGGACTATCTTTTGCCCTTCTTTGTATGCACTGTGCTTAGTCCAGTGCCAGCTACATAGGAGGAGCTTAAAATATGTTACTGACTTGACTTAACATTATAAAAAAAATAGTATATATGCACACATTACAAAAATACATACACATGTATACATTATGTAAATAATAAAGGCTTGTACAGGTATAGCATTATATTGTGGGTAGAAACCTTGGATTTAAGTCATCCATCTGACACACACTACCTGTGTGACCATAAACAGATCATTTAAGTCTCAGTGCCCCATTAAATTTTATAAGATAATAAATTACAGTCAGATTCCATATATGTAACCTGTGGAGGAATTTTACATACTATTCTGATTATATCAAAGGTCTGTTACTAACAGATGGAGAAACTGAATTAAAGTGGAGGTCCCTGAGTAAAGAAGTTCCGAACCAAAAACTTCTGACTTTCACTTTAACAATGAGTGTTCTCTGCTCTAAATCACTATTGACTAGAGAAATGCAAATCAAAACAACTCTGAGCTTACCAACTCACACCTATGGGATTGGCTATCATGACAAAACAGGAAAAAGATAACTGTTGGAGAAGATGTGGGAAAATCGTAACACTAATGCATTATTGGTGGCTGCAAATCAATCCAACCATTCTGGAGAGCAATTTGGTGTGATGACCAAAGGGCTATAAAAAATGTGCATACCTTCTGACCTAGCAATACCACTTCTAGATCTATAACCCAAAAAGATCATTAAAATGGAAAAAGGACCCATACGTACAAAAATATTTATAGCAGCTCTTTGTGTGGTGGCCAAGAACTGGAAATTGAGGGGATGCCCATCATTTGGGGAATGACTAAGCAAACTGTGGTATATGAATGTAATGGAATACTATTGTGCTATAAGAAATGATGAGCAGGCCAACTTTAGAAAAACCTGGAAAGACTTACAGGAACTGACGCTGAATGAAGTGAGCAGAACCAGGAAAACATTGCACACAGTAACAGCAATACCGTGTGATGACTAACTTTGATAGGCTTACCTCTTCTCAGCAATGCAAGGATCTAAAACAACTCCAAAAGATTTGTGATGGAAAATGCTGTCCACATTCAGGAAAAGAACTATAGAGAACTAAGAGTCTGAATGCAGATCAAAGCATAATCTCTCTTTTTTTGTTGTTTTTTTCTTATGGTTTCTCCCATTGGTTCTGATTCTTCTTTACAACATGAGTAATGTGAAAATATGTTTAATATGAATGTATATGTAGAGCTTGTATCAGATTGCATGCTGTCTTAAGGTGGGAGGAGGGGAGGAATGGAGAGAAAATTAAGAACTCAAAATCTTATGGAAGAGAATGCTCAAAACTAGAAATAAATTAATTTATTTAAAATTTTTTTTTAAAGAAATCTAATTCATTCCCACAACCTCAACAAGTGTCTTTATATAAATGAACCTCAAATTTAAACCTACATTTTCAACAGCATAGGTAGTGCAAGTTCCACTAGCTCAATATAGCCAAAACAGAACTTATTAACTTTTTTCCTGAAATTCTACTTTTCCTTCTGATGTCCCTACTTCTGTCAACAGAAAAATCAGTAAGTCAAAAACCACAAAACTATCACAACACCACAAGATAATCTCTTACTCCTCTCTCCCCTTTACCTCCTACATTCAGTTGCAGAATCCTGTCAATTCTGCCTCACAATATTCCTCAAATCACTCTTCAAAATCATTCACATGTATCTCCCCCAATTTGTCTTTCTACTCCCAATGACATCAACCTGATCCAGGTTCTTAATGCTCTCTATTGGACTTTTATAATAGCTTTTCAACTAGTGTGCCCACTTCTATTTTTTATTGATGATATTATTTAATATCATTTCCAGATCAATAATCCCAACACACAAAATTGATCAAGTCGCTCCCCAAAATTATTCAATCACTCCTAATTCAATTCCAAAATTTAAAAAAACACAAATCATTTAATCACTCCCGATTTTATTCCATCACATTTTGAAACTGGTCAAGTCACTCCTCAAAATCATTCAACAATTATTTACTAAGAAAACAGCTCACATCGCTTTCTACCATATGCTCTATCAAGCCAAATTTCACTAGCCTTGTACATGTATTGACATTTTACTGCATTTGTACCTTTGTCATGCCATTCCCTACACATGAAATGACTATACCTCCCATTTCTATTTGCTGAATTCTTTACAAACTTCAAGACCCAGAGAAGAGGTTAAAAAAAGGCATTTTAGTAGATTTCAAACTCAATGAGTCAACAGAGTAATCTGGCGGTCAAAAAACTAATTATATTTTCCACTCAATAAACAGAAGCACAGTGTAAACTTTGCCCCCGCACTCTTATTAATGTTCAGTCTTTTCTTCTCTACTGTTTCCCTGCTTCCCACAAATACACCCATATCCTCTCAACCCTGAAAAACCCTCTCATCATCCATCCATTCCCCTCAGATGTTGTCCTACATCTTGCCTACCTTTCATGTCTAAACTCATTGAGAAAGCCATCTACAACTGGTGCCTGCACATCAGACCACACCTAGAACTTCATATTTGGTATAAGTACCACATTTTAAGAAAGACATTATCAAGTTAAAACATGTCCAAGAGGATAACAAGGATGGTAAGGATACTTGGAATCATATAACACAAGAATTATTCGAGGGAACTGGGGATATATAATTTAGGAAGAGAGGGCATGACTTGTGCTCCCATATTACTCTAGTATCATGATACTCTAGAGAGATTAAATAAAAGCTGTTGTTTTATTAATTGAATTATCTATGGCGTTTATTTACATTTCCTAAGATAACATTTGCATCCAATTTATGTTACAGGGATAGGTAGCATCCAGCCCTCAATCCATCATGTGAAAATGCATTTAAAATGTACATTATACTGCGCAATTTTTTGTGATCACCTAGATCTTTGTAAAATTAAATTGCAATATTTGACTTTCTAACTTATGACAGCAATGACTTCTAAGTCATGTTCCCTGTTCTGAGTCTTTGCAAAGACTGAGTAACACTAGTCTTAACAATACTGTAATTAGTACTCTATTTGTAATTACACTTCATAAATGGCTAACTAATTATAATGTATCCTCCTTTTATACTGCTATAGTCAATCATTTATGATGAACATTTTTAAGAGCTTTATGTCTTAAGTACATAATTTCATCTACAATGCTTCCTAATGAAAGCTGTGCAACTCTTTCTGCTAATTATTCTGATGGTTCCTTTTCAACTCACGGCACACAACAGATCTAAGTGGAAGAACTAAAACTTCTAATAATTTTGTTTAAATACTCATTGTCTGAATAACCTAATTTATATAAATGAAGCAAAAATGTCGAATAAACACCATGTCAAATATAATACTTCAGAATTGGAGGTTTGTTTGGCATGAGAATATATAAACATATACTTGGCAGGTTTATATAAAAGACTAGCAGTTTTATGAAAAATTAGTAAATATAGAAAATTTGTAAATATTTAGCTGACATTCAAACACAAAGAAAATTTTTCATTTTCCTCTCCTTCCTTTGTCCAACCAATTTCTTAAAACATTGTGCTTCTCATGAAAAAGCACATGAGTTGCTGACAAAAGAGATAATGTTCACCGAGGAAAAAATATGGATTAGACACATTCCTTGTTGGAAGAATTTTTTAAAAAAGTAAACAACAATAACATAAAGATCTACTGAATAACCAAATTAGAAACCTTGCTCAAAACATTTAAAAGACCAAATGACATTAAACAACATTTGGAAGAATCAGTTTGTCTTTTAGATAAATACACCTACAAAAAAAATTTAAGGATGTGCATGAGTCTACTTAAATGTATTAAAGAATTAGAAACATATTTTAAAACTGAAAATATTCAAGTGCAGTGATATATGTTTTGTTCAATGCATGATGACTGCATCTGCAAGATGATTAAAAGCAAGAGCAGTTAATTCTATAGATAGAAAAAATATCCCATAAATATAATTTCACTCTTTCAGGATCAATAAAATAGATAATAACTTATGCTAATTTATCAAAAATAATTTCCCTACATGTGAAAATATACTCATAAGAAGAAATAAAATCAATTTAATTGTTCTAATTTCAATTACTTTAAAACATTCTTATTTTGACATACAGGAGGCATTGTTTACTATATCTTGAATGCAAATTAAAATATACTTCTTAAAAAATAAGTACCTTTTCTTCTTCTTTTTTTCTTTCCTTTTCAGTTTTTCTAAATCTTTTTTAGCCATATCTATAATTTCAATGGTTTCTCTCTCTGAAGAAAGCATAGAAGGAGAGAAAGCTGATGATCCACTGAAATACGGTGATCTTGCTGTAGCTCTTGTCAGGTTACGTCGAAGGTTCTCATTCATTGCTTCACTTTCTAATAATTTTGCCCTGGTGACCAAACACACACACACACACACAAATTCACAGGTATTATTTAACATGCTAAAAGGTGAATTTTTTAAAACTTTATGAATATAAATATTTCAGGAAGACTGCTTCTTCCTCCTGTTATTCGTAAAGACATGCCATTTCTCAACTCTGAATTTTCACTAACTCTCCTTCATGGCTAGAACTTTCTTCCTCCTTGTCTATGTCTCCTGTCCTCCCTGGCTTCTTTCAAGGCATAGCTAAAATCTGACCTTCTATATGAAGCTTTTCCCAATCCTCTTTAATGCTACCCCTGTTTATTATCTCCAATTTATCCTGTCTACATCTTGTTAGTATAGTTGTTTTCTTTCAATTGTGAGCTCCTAAAGCAAGGACAACCTTTAATACCTTTCTTTGTATCCCCAGCACTTAGCACAGTGTCTGGTACATAGTAGGTGCCTAATAAGTGCTTGACTAACGCCCGTAGTACTAATCTGATCAAAGACCATCCCCACCCATTCAATAGGGTGGGCCTGGGTGGGAAAACCTGATTACATCTTGGTTTATAAGTAGGTGCTAAGCTGATATGGGATGTGGCCCTGAAGCCCTCAGGGCCCTAAGGGGAGTTGCTAAGACCTGAGCCAATGGTATGGCACTAAGTTCTAGTCAATCTGATGAAGGCTAGGACTGTATAAGAGTCTAGAACTGGGAGAAGCAGGACTGGGAACTGAGAATTGGGAGCAGTGGAAGAGAGTGGCAAGATTCAGAAGCAGAGAGCTGGCATCGAGAGAGCTCAGATTGGAGAGAGCTGAGCAAGAGAGAGTTGTGGAGATCAAGGAACTCGGTGTCAGCAGAGCTGCAGGAGAGTGCTGAGCAGAGCATCAGGATTCATGAGGGATCTTTTTATAGGAAGGCCCTAGCATCGAGGGGAAGCTATAGTATGGCTCGGTTCCTTGCTATAATATTTTGTTATAATTTCCTTGTTACTACAGTGAGGTGGGCTTATTGGTTTTGAAATATTATTGCTACAATATCAGATTGGGGACATTGGTCCTTGGATCTGATCCTCTAGAGTCTAAATAAATGTCCTCTGTCTTCTACCTAGAGAATTCCTTCTACTTCTTGATTCTGGAACCACTCAGGCATGTCCATGGCCCTCTTTGAGGTCATGAATTTTGCCTTACTACTATACTAACTGACATTCCTGATCCTAATCTGGCATCTCCAACTGCAACTGGATATCCTATAGACATTTTAAACTCGGCCATGTCCAAAACTGAACTCATTATGTTTATTCCCAAGCCCTCCCTTCTTCCTAATTTTCCTATTACTGTTCTTCCAGTCACTAGGCTCACAACCTAAGAATCATCCTCCTCTCCTTATTTTTTCTCATTCTACTTTCTATATTCAATCTGTTCCTGTCTTGTGGATTCTACCTTCCTTTGTAACATCAGTACACCCTTTTCTCTCCTCTGACATTGCTACCAGCCTAATAACATGCTTACATTATAGCTTTCTAGTTGTTTTCTCTGCCTTGAGTCTCCTTCCATTCCACTGAGCTATCAATGTGATCTTGTGGAAACACTGGTATGGCCTTGTCCTCATCCCCTGCCCCTATTCAATAAACTCCAGTGGCTCGCTGTTACCACCAAGATCAAATACAAAGTCGAGAATTCTCTTATGCATTCAAAGCCATTCATAACCTGCCTCCCCTATACGCACTTTTAAAATTTTCTTATACTTTAATCCCCTCCATACAATTCACAGTCCAGTGACACTGGCCTCATTGCTGTTCCTCACTCAAGACCCTCCACATCCCAACTCGGGACATTTTCACTAACTGTTCCTTATGCCTGGAATGCTCTCCTTCCTCATCTCTGCTTCTTGCCTTCCCTGGCTTTCTTCAAGTCCAGCTAAAAACTCATCTTTTACAAGAAGCACTTCTTGATCTCCCCTAATGCTAGTAACCTCCCTCTAAGATTAGCTCGTTTACCCGATTTATATTTTGCATGTACATAGTTGGTTGTATGTAAGCACCTCCATCAGAAGCTGATTTCCTTGCAGGCAGGGGTATATTTGCATTTCTTTGTATCCCCAGCAACTAGTATGGTGCATGGAACATAGTAAGGATGTAATAAATACTCATTGACTTTAACTAATTCTAAATTGCAGGGTTATACATCTGAAACCACACTTTTACTCCTCTAGAGCACAGGTTTTAACATTTTTGCATGTAACAGAACCACTCTATCAGTATTCTGAAACCCATGAATTGAATATTTTTTATTTAGAACAATGTTTTTTAAATCATTAAAGAAAATGTTAAATTTCAGTTCGAGGTTAGTGAAAATAAAGATATGATTTTTTTTCTGAACCAAGTTCATAGACTCCCCTGAAAACATTCCACAGAATAGATCACAGGTTTAGAACCCTTGTTCAAGAGAATATCTTTGTATATGATGTTAAAAATAGTTATAAAAAAACAAAAAACATAGACAAGAAGGTGGAGCAAAGATGGTATAGTCAAAAGAATCACTGGATGCTTATTTACATAACTCCTCCAAACCGATCTAGATAGAACATACATAAGACAGAATCTTGATTAGGAAATCCAAGGGCAAAAAAAATCACAGAGTCATTTGTTCAACCCCTGTTATCACAGGGAGGACAGAGAAGTATTCTGACACTGTGTATAGAGTTTGGCCAGGAGCATTTTGTGTGCATGGAGCACTCTAGCACGCAGGGAAAGACTATGCACCAGGATAAGAAGTCCCAGAACCAGCACCAAGGGACCTAACCAAACTGGAATCTCAACAACAGCTCACTACCCAATTTTAGGTCACTGATCCAAAGCTGACAGAGGAAGGGAAATGCACCTAAGGATGACATTCTACAATAAGAAGCAGTCTTGGGCCCTAGGCTATGTATCCAACAAGGAATAAATTCAGAAGCAAGCAGCAGCTGTGTGGCTCAGACTCCAGGAATGAGTCAGGATGCCCAGTTTGAAGCCAGCAGAGGAATAACCAAGGCTTGATGCCTTAAGATCTTTTAATAGGAAACAAAATTTTCTTTTCATTAATAGAGATAAGATTTAAAATACAAAGCCATTAGGAAAGATAACACATTTATTTATATTAGTAATCATGTTTAGATGAATAATGAATAATTTCTTTTTTCACTTTTTTAAAATTTAGTTTTCAGCATTAATTTTCACAAGAGTTTGAATTACAAATTTTCTCCCCATTTCTACCCTCCTCCCCACTCCAAGATGGCGTATATTCTGGTTGCCCTGTTCCCCAGTCAGCCTTCCCTTCTGTCACCCCCTTCCCCTCCCATGCCCTTTTCCTTTCCTTTCTTGTAGGGCAAGATAAATTTCTATGCCCCACTACCTGTGTATCTTATTTCCTAGTTGCATGCAAAAACTTTTTTTTTTTGTTTTTGAACATCTGTTTTTAAAACTTTGAGTTCCAAATGCTCTCCCCTCTTCCCTTCCCACCCACCCTCCCTAAGAAGTCAAGCAATTCAACATAGGCCACATGCATATCATTATGTATAACCCTTCCACAATACTCATGTTGTGAAAGACGAACTATATTTTGCTCCTTCCAAACCTATCCCCCTTTATTGAATTTTCTCCCTTGGCCCTGTCCCCTTTCGAAAGTGTTTGTTTTTGATTACCTCCTCCCCCATCTGCCCTTCCTTCTATCATCCCCCCTTTTTTCCTGTGGGCTAAGATACCCAAATGAGTATGTATCGTATTCCCTCCTCAGGTCAAATTTGATGAGAGCAAGATTCACTCATTCCCCCTCACCTGCCTTCTCTTCTCTTCCTACAGAACTGCTTTTTCTTGCCACTTTTATGCGAGATAATTTACCCCATTCGATCTCTCCTTATCTCCCTCTCTCATCCCTTAATTTGATTTTATTTCTTTTAGATGTCTTCCCTTCACCTTCAACTCACCTTGCACCCTCTCTCTTTCTCTATGTGTGTATATATATATACACACATACATATATACATACATACATACTCACATATACATTATATATATATATATATATATATATATATATATATATATATACACACACACACACACGCATATTCCCTTCAGCTACCCTAATACTGAGGTCTTATGAATCATACACATCATCTTTCCATGTAGGAATGTAAACAAAACAGTTCAACTTTAGTAAGTCCCTTGCAATTTCTTTTTCTTGTTCTTTTTCTTGATTACCTTTTCATGCTTCTCTTGATTCTTGTGTTTGAAAGTCAAATTTTCTATTCAGCTCTGGTCTTTTCACTGAGAAAGCTTGAAAGTCCTCTATTTTATTAAAAATCCATATTTTGCCTTGGAGCATGATACTCAGTTTTGCTGGGTAGGTGATTCTTGGTTTTAATCCTAGCTCCATTGACCTCTGGAATATCGTATTCCAAGCCCTTCGATCTCTTAATGTAGAAGATGCTAGATCTTTGGTTATTCTGATTGTGTTTCCACAATACTCAAATTGTTTCTTTCTGGCTGCTTGCAATATTTTCTCCTTGATATGGGAGCTCTGGAATTTGGCGACAATATTCCTAGGAGATTTCTTTTTGGGATCTATTTGAGGAGGCTATCGGTGGATTCTTTCAATTTCTATTTTGTCCTGTGGCTCTAGAATATCAGGGCAGTTCTCCTTGATAATTTCTTGAAAGATGATATCTAGGCTCTTTTTTTGATCATGGCTTTCAGGTAGTCCAATAATTTTTAAATTATCTCTCCTGGATCTATTTTCCAGGTCAGTGGCTTTTCCAATGAGATATTTCACATTGTCTTCCATTTTTTCATTCCTTTGGTTCTGTTTTATAATATCTTGATTTCTCATCAAGTCACTAGCTTCCACTTGCTCCAGTCTAATTTTTAAGGTAGTATTTTCTTCAGTGGTCTTTGGGACCTCCTTTTCCATTTGGCTAATTCTGCCTTTCAAGGCATTCTTCTCCTCATTGGCTTTTTGGAGCTCTTTTGCCATTTGAGTTAGTCTATTTTTTAAGGTGTTGTTTTCTTCAGTATATTTTTCAGTATTTTTTTGGGTCTCCTTTAGCAAGTCACTGACTTGTTTTTCATGGTTTTCTCGCATCCTTCTCATTTCTCTTCCCAATTTTTCCTCTACTTCTCTAACTTGCTTTTCCAAATCCTTTTTGAGCTCTTCCATGGCCTGAGACCAGTTCATGTTTTTCTTGGAGGCTTTTGGTGTAGGCTCTTGCACTTTGTTGACTTCTTCTGGCTGTATGTTTTGGTCTTCTTTGTCACCAAAGAAAGATTCCAGAGTCTGAGACTGAATCTGGGTGTGTTTTCGCTGCCTGGCCATGTTCCCAGCCAACTAAGTTGATCCTTGAGTTTTTCAGTGGGGTATGACTGCTTGTAGAGTTAAGAGAACTATGTTCCAAGCCTGGGGGGATGCACCATCTCTGCCACACCAGCACTCCTCCCTCCCCAAGAACCCCCAACCCAGAATGGGCTTAGATCTTCAGCAGGCTCTTCACTCCTGCTCTGATTCACCACTTAATTCCTCCCACCAGGTGGGCCTGGGGCCTGAAGTAACTGCAGCTGTAGTTCTGTAGCTGCCCCTGGGGCAGTAGCCAAACCGTGAACTCCGTCCACTCTCCGTCCACTCCCGCAGCTTTTCCCACTAACCTTCTCTGTTGTCTTTGGTGTTTGTGGGTTGAGAAGTCTGCTGCAGCTCACTGATTCATGACGCTAGGGCCCGCTCCTCCCGGCTCCTGGTCTGGTTGGTCCACTCTGCCCACGCTGGGCTCTGCTCCGCTCCCAGCTCTGTGTGGGATAGACCTCACCCAGAGACCATCCAGGCTGTCCTGGGCTGAAGCCCTGCTTCCCTCTGCTATTTTCTGGGTTCTGCAGTTCTAGAATTGGTTCAGAGCCATTTTTTATAGGTTTTTGGAGGGGCTCAGCAGGGAGCTCACGCTAGTCCCTGCTTTCCAGCTGCCATCTTGGCTCCGCCCCCCATGAATAATTTCTTGAAAGCCATTTTGCCACACAAATCAACAGGATTTTGATATATAATAAAACCAAGCAAGAAGAGATGGAAAAAGAAACACCACTTTAAAAAACTGCAGACAGTAGAAAATACTTGGGAGTCAAACTGCCACAACACACATAGGAACTACATGAACACAATTACAAAAAATTCTTCACACAAATAATGACAGATCTAAACAATCAGAGAAATATTAATTGCTCATGGGTAGGCCAAACTAATTTAAAAAAAATGACAATACTCTCTAAATAAATTATCTATTCAATGGCATACAAATCATACTACCCAAGAATTATTTTATAGAGCTAGAAAAAAATAACAAAATGCATCTAGAGGAACAAAAGGTCAAGAATATCACAAGAATCAGTCAAAAGAAAACCATGAAGAAAGGCAGACTAATGGTACCAGATCTCAATCTATGATACAAAGCAGCAATTATCAAAATAATCTGGTACTAAATAAAAAATAGAATGCCTGATCAATCGAATAGATTAGGAATACAATATCTAGAAGCAAATGACCACAGTAACCCACTGCTTGACAAATCCAAAGATCCAAGCCATCGGGGCAAGAATTCACTATTTGACAAAAACTGTAGGGAAAATTGGAAAGCAGTCTGGCAGAAACTAGGCAGAGACCAACATCTCCTATGATATATGAAGATAAGCTCAAAAATGAATATATGATTTAGACATAAAGGGCAATATCATAACCCTATTAGTGGAACATGGAAAAAATTATCTGTTGATCTATGGCTAGGAACGAATTCATGACCAAACAAAACATAGAGAGGATCACAGAAAGCAAAATGAATAATCTAAATTACAAAAAGGTTTTGCACAAACAAAACTAATGCAGCCAAAATTAGAAGAAAGCAAGAAACTGGGGGGAAAATTTTATAGCAAGTTTCTCTGATAAAGGTCCTACATCATATATAAGGAACAGAGTTATATTTATAAAAAAAAAAATTGAGCCATGCTCCAATTGATAAATGGATGAACATATGAAAAGGCAGTTTTCAGATAAAGAAATCAAAGCTGGGGGCAGCTAGGTGCTGCAGTGAATACAGCACCGTCCCTGGAGTCAGGAGGACCTGAGTTCAAATCCGGCCTCAGACACTTAACACACTTACTAACTGTGTGACCTTGGGCAAATCACTTAACCCCAACTGCCCTGCCAAAAAAAAAAAAAAAAGAAAAAAAAAGAAATTAAAGCTATTTCTAAATCACTAATAATTAGAAAAATGCACATTAAAACAACTCTGACATACCACCTCACATCTATCAGATTAACTATGACAGAAAAGGAAAAATAACAAATGCTGAAGACATAGAAAAACTGGGACAGTAATACATGGTCGTTAGGGTTGTGAACTGGTACAATCATTCAAGAAAACAATTTGGAACTGTGTCCAAAGGGCTCTAAAACAGTGCATACTCTTCGACCCAGCAATCTCACAACTAGGTCTGTATTCCAAAGAGATTAAAGGAAAGGAACCATGTGTACAAAAATATTTATAGCAGCTTTACTAGTGGTGACAAAGAATTGATATTGAGGAGATGCCCATCGGTTAAAGACTGGCTGAATAAGTTGTGGTATATGTTTGTGACGGAAGACTATTGTGCTATAAGAAATGACAAGCACAATGATTTTCAGAAAAATGTGAGAAGAGTTACATGAATTGATGCAAAGTGAGCAAAACCAGAACACTGCACACAGTAAAGATGTTCAACTGTGAAAGATTAGCTACTCCGATCAATACAATGATCTAAGACAATTCTGAAGGACATTGATGAAAAATACTATCCAATTAAAGAGACAGAACTGATGAAATTTGAGTACAGGTTGAAGCATAACTTTTTTTATTTATTTTTCTTGCTTTTATTTGTAATATGGCTAATACAGAAATATGTTTTGCATAATTTCACACGTATAATTGATATCACATTGCTTGCCTTCTCAAAGTGTTGGAACGGGGCATGAGGGAGAAAGAGAATTCAAAACTCAAATTTTTAAAAAAATGAATGTTAAAGATGAATAAATAACAAATTTACTTTTAAAAAACCCTGGAAAACTTATATGAACAGTGAAAGAGTATTGAGTAGAAAAATGGGACCATTGTACATTATAACAGCAATAATGTAACACTAATTAATTATGAAAGACTTAGCTACTGTGATTAATACAATGATCCATGACAATTCCAAAGGACTCATGATAAAAAATGTTATCCAACTCCAGAGAAAACTGATGAACTCTGAATGCAGACTGCAGCATATTTTTTTAAATTTGTTTTTCTTCCTTTATTTTTCATAATGTGGCTAATGTGGAAATATATTTTGTATGATTTCATATGTACAACGGGTATTTTATTTCTTGCCTTTTCAATGGGTGGGGAAGAGGGTGGAGAGAGAGAGGGAGAGCACTTAGAACTGAAAATAAAAATTCAAAATAAAATAAAAGCAGTGATAGAGGCCATAGGAGCACTGAGATATAAAAGGAGTAGCAAGCAAATAGCATTGACGTTAATTTTTACATGTGTAAATTACTTTTAATATTACAAAACTGCAGAGATAAGATTCGGGAAGACCGCTTCTATAATAAGGAACTCAAATTATGTTACCAAGGCTACACATTCTGAAAATATGAGTGAAGCTGGTAAATGAAACCTAGAAAAATTTGAACACACATTGAGCTCCAGACCTATTAATCATCTCTGCTCTAAAAATCACAAAAAAACTAGAGGCTCTCCCTCTGATAGAAGAGAGGAGTATGCTTGTAGCTATCAGAAAGATAATGCAGAGAGGTCCCAGTGAATAACGGTATCTGTCATCAAGTCCATATGATTACAAGTGAAAATAAGCCCAAAATAATAGGCGAAGAACTCAAACTTCACTTTGGAGTAGAAACAGTATTGAGAATTGGCTAATGAATATGATTTAGGCAAATCAAGTAAGTGAAAGAGAAACTGATAAAGAATAAGATTAGAATTGGTAGAAGCCTAGAATCACATTAATTGTTGCTCTATTAACTCGTCAGTTTTCCCATTACAATGCAGGCTCCCTGAAGGTGGGACCAACCTGTTTGATTTTACCTTCTTATGACAGATGCTTAATATATGCTGAACTGTTCAGCCCTTTTTTTTTCTTTTTCACTTAATTCTCTAAAAAATTCCCCTTTTGAAAAAATTCTGATTTTATTGTTCTTTCTCCTTTGTTTTCAAAGAGGACCAATGATATCATAGGGTGATGTTGTATTTGCATGTGAATTAGATTTAAGTGAGGCAAAGTTGCAAAAAGACATCGGAGTCACAGAAGTCCAGTGACAAAACAAAAGTCAAGATGACTGGTGATGCCCTGGGATGCAGTGGATGACCTTGGAGTGTCTGATGTCTGACCCTGCTCTACAGCACCTGTTTTAGCTGCCTTCATGGCCGCTGGCACAAACTGTTCTCATCCACCTATTCCACTGGGGGGGGTGGGGTGAGGGTGGGGAATCTTTACATGCTTGGGTAGACATTCCCTTTATTAAACGAGGAGTTTGAGGCCTGTCAGTTACCCTTAACCTAGTTTATCCCATCTACCAAGTCAGTTTTACCAGTTTTACCAAGCTACAGCTAAATGAAGCCACCAGTGAGAGTTGAGTGATTGCCTGCACACCAAATGAATGAATAGCCCTGAAAAGGGCTTAGCAAGCCCTCACACCAGAGGTGCTAGTCCTGTCTTAACACTCCTAGTCCTCTGAACTAAAGGGAATATTTCTACATCTTAACACAGGGAAAATACATAAATTCCTAGAAGCCTGGTGGCCTCTCTTAGTTCAGAAGAGGTGGTGGACCAAGAGCATGGAGAGGTGGAGAGTCAAGGACAATCATGGACAATGGTTCCTATACATTCCTACTTGAGACCTATTGATTTAAAGTGGAAATAAGAGTAGAACCCCAGTAACTTATAGGTTCAGTCCACTTGACAAGTAAGTAGGAGCAGCATAACCCCCAAAATATCACAGACATCTCCCAAGGCAAATTGGGATGGCTATGCTAGAAAAGAGGCCTCCAAATTCCAAAGAACATGATATGTCTTCTCAGAGGAAGTAGTAGCTAACGGATTAAGAGTAGAGCAGGAACAATCTTCCTTAAAGCACAAGAAAGTTGGGGTGGTTAGAGAAGTGAAAACATAAGAGGCACACAAGACTTGGAAATTTTTTTTTTCTCTATAATTTATAAATAAAAAAACTGAGGCTGAGAAAAAAAAATCATCTTGTTCAAAGTCATACATACAATCAACGATTTAGACATGCAAGTGGCTGAGGAAGCCATTGAATCCAACTCCCTCATTTTAAAGATGAGGAAACTGAATCAAAGAGAGATTAAATGACTATCCAAGGGTAATACAGCTAGCAACTGTCTGAAGCAGGTTTTGAACCTAGGTCTTCCTGACTTCATATCCAGTATTCTGCCCATCATGCTACCTAACTGCCTCAGTTTCACATCTAGTAACTGGCAGAGCCATGACTAAAATCCAAGACTTGTGATTCCACATTCAGTGCTCTTTACACATATAAATGATAAATATATTATTTGCCTGAAAGGTGAAAATTACAACATTCTGAAATAATTCTCTTCCTGTTAATATAACTGTTAGTATCTAAAAGCAAAATCTTTTTGAAAATTGAATATAAACATGTACATCAGTAAGATCAAGCCATACCTGAGATCTTCTATTTCTTTTATATAGTTATGGATCATATTGCTGATCTCCTCATTACCCTCCCCTGAAAAATGAAAGACAATAGAAAGATTTAATAAACATTCTAATGAATTCTGAACATCAGCCAAATAAACCCAAGTAAAAGCAAAAAAAGTTTGAGTAATTTTCAAACTGAGATCAATAGCCTTAGTTGAATAAGTAGATAATTATATAATTCATTAACGTGAACTATGTGATTTGTTGAGAAAATGTAAAAAAAAGTAAAATGTAAAAATGAAAAAATAATTAGGTAGTGAGTTTAAGTCGCAACTCTGAAAAATGTTTGTGTTACTTAATACATGGCTCAAATAATAAATGCACGATTTAAATATGCTAGGTACACTGCCTTCTCACGAAAGAGAGGCTTGTGTAGTTCAATAAAGCTATGAGCTATTCCATGCAGGGTTACACAAGGTTGACAGGTCATAATGGGGAGTTTGGACAAAAAGTGATCCACTAGAGAAGGAAATGGCAAACTACTCAGTATTTTTTCCAAGAAAACCCCATGGACACTACTAAAACGATAAAACAGACAACACTGGAAGATAAGCCCCTCAGGTCAGAAGGTGTTCAATATGCCACTGGTGAAGAGTGGAGGCACCAGCACTAATGTGTCTGGTGACAAAAACAAAGTCAAATGTTGTAAAGATTAATCTTGTATGAGATCCTGGAATGTAATATCTATGAAGCAATTTAAGTTGGATGTGATCAAACAGGAGATGGGAAGATTTAACAGTAACATCTTGGGTGTCAATGAACCTAAATGAATGGGAACAGGTGAATTTAATTCAGATGATTACTAAATATACTATTGTGGGCAAAAATCCCTTAGAAGAAATAAAATATCCTTCATAGTCAATAAAAGGGTGAGAAAAGTAGTACTGGGGTATAATCTCAAAAGTGAAGGCAAACCATTCAATATCATAGTAATACAAGTTTACGCTCCAAATATTGATGCTGAAGAGGCCAAAGTTTCTCAGTTCAATGAAGACCTACAACATCTAGAAATAACATCTAAAAAGATATGACATACATCAAAGGGGACTAGAATGCTAAAGTAGGAAATCAAAAGATAGTTGAAATAAAAAGCAAGTTTGGCCTCGGAGTACAAAATGAAGCAGAGCAGAGACTAATTGCATTCTGTCAAGATAACTCACTGGTCCTAACAAACACTCTTTTCCAACAACCCAAAAGGTGAAGATAACTCACCAGTCATAACACACTTTTTCAATAACCAAAAAGGTGACTCTACACTTGGATATTACCGGATGGTCAATAGAGAAATCAAATTGATTTATATTTTGCAGCCAAAGGTGGAGAAACTCTATACAGTCAGTTAAAACAATACCTGCAATTGACTTTTAAGGGATTAGATCTGATAGAATGGCTGAAGGACTATGGACAGAGATTCATAATATAGCACAGGAGGCAGCAACACAAAACATTCCAAAGAAAATGAAGAGCAAGAAAGCAAAATAGTTGTCTAATGAGGCTTTACAAATAGGTGAAGAAAGAAGGAAAGGGAAAGGGAAAAAAGAAAGGAAAAGATATACCCAACTGAATGCAGAATTCCAGGGAATAGCAAGAACTAAGGTTTTCTTAAATGACCAATGCAATGAGACAGAAGAAAACAATAAAATGGGAAAGACAAGATATCAAGGCAAAGTTTGGGGCAAAAATGTTAGGGATTTAACAGAAGCAGAAAAGATTAAGAAGAGGTGGCAAGAATACAAAAAAGAACTATAAAAGAGAGATCCTAACATCACTGATAACCACAACGGTATGGTTACTGATCTAGAGGCAGACAGCCTGGAGAATGAAGTCAAGTGGGCCTTAGGAAACATTGCTACCAATAAGACTAACGGAGGTGATGGAATTCTAACAGAGCAATTTAAAACTCTAAAAGATGATGGTGTTTAAGTGCTGCCAGCAAATTTGGAAAACACAACAATGGTCACTAGACTGGAAAAGAGCAGTTTATATCCCAATTCGAAAGAACGGTAATGACAAGGAATGTTCAAATTACTGAACAACTGCACTCACTTCACAGGCCAGCAAGACTATGCTTAAGATTCTGGGAACTACCAGAAGAGCAGGCTGGTTTTCAAAGAGGCAGCGGAATTGGTGGCCAAACTGCCAATATTCATTGGATTATGGAGAAAGAAAGTTCCAGAAAAACATCTACTTCTGCTTCACTGACTATACTAAAGCCTGTGACTGTGTGGATCACAACAAAATGTGGCAAGTCCTTAAAGAGACAGGAGTACCAGACCATCCTTCCTGTCTCCTGAGGAACCTGTTCAAGGGAGAAGCAGCAAGTTAGAATCAAAACATTGGAACAAGTGATTGGTTCAACACAGGAAAAGGAGTACAACAAGGTTGTATATTGTCACCTTATTAATTTAACTGATGCAGAGTACATCATGCAAAATGCCAATCTGGATTAAATCAAAGCTGCAATTAGGGTTTTGGGGAGAAATATCAACAATCTCAGATATGCAGATGATACTACTCTAAATGAAGAGAAATGAAGAGACCTCTTGATAAGGGTGGAAGAGGAGAATGCAAAAAGTTGGCTTGAGGCTTAACATCAAAAAAACTAAGATCTTGGCAAATGGTCCCATCACTTCCTTGCAATTAGAGGGAGAAGAAATGAAAGCAGTGTCAGAGTTTATATTCTTGGGCTCAAAGATTACTGCAGACAGTGACTGCAGCCATGTAATTAAAGATGCTTGCTATGGCAAATATGGACAGCATACTAAGAGACAGAGACATCACCTTGCCGACAAATGCCTGTATAGTCATTCTAGTAGCAATGGAAGCTTGTGAAAGTCACACTATGAGGAAAACTGAGCACCACAGAATCGACACTCAAACTGTGGTGCTGGAGAAAACTTTTGAGATTCCCTTGGACACTAGAGGACAAATCAGACAATACTGAAAAAAAAATTTAATTCAGAATATTCACTGGAAGGTCAAAGTGGGAGTTTAAATACTTTGGCCACATAATGAGAAGATGGGAATCATTGGAAAAGACCCTGACACTGGGAAAGATTGAAGGCAAAGTGAAAAGCAGATGGCAAAAGATGAGATGGACAGATAGTGTCACAGAAACAACAAACATGAATTTGGAGAGATTTTGAGAGACAGTGGAGGATAGAAGAGCCTGGTGCGCTATGGTCCTCAGGATCATGAAGAGTCAGACGCAACTGAATGATTGAACAATAATTACAGTTATAAAGAATTATCCTTGCTTTTTTATTTTTAATATTCACTTAAAAAAGAAAATCAAATTCAGAATACCTGCTCTGGCAAGAATCTGGTTGGCTTGGTCACTAACAAGTTGTGTTATTCGGGTTCTTAATGCATCAACAGTTTCTTGCATTGCTTTAATTCTCACACGTAAATTATTATTTTCAGTTTGTAGCATGGCATTCTCATGAAACATGTCATTGATACTTTCAACGCCTTCCTCATCAATAATTCTTTTACCCTGAAAAATAAATTTTCCTTTTAGTTGATATACTTCCAAAAAAAATTCTAAATAAGGACAGAAATTACTCTTCCAAAACATTTAGTTCTTTATACTTGACCTGAACCAGTCACAACACAGTAAAAGTATCCCCTTCCCTCTATTAAGTTTTCTGTGATGTTAACTGTTACTGTCATCATTGTTACTAATATTATTATTAGCACTTTCAATTAGTTTTATATTATTATTGATTAGGGCTAGGAACTAGGCCTATGATTTAATTGGCATAAGGATCTCCAGGGAGAGGAAACCCTCTCCATCAATGCAAGTCTGTAACTTCTCAAGTCTTAGTTGCTTAACACAGCAAGAAGTTGAATGACTTACTCAAAGTCATACAGCCAGTATGTCTCAGAGAAAGGACACACAGTGTAGTTCCTCAACGCCATTTATCACATTCCATTTTGACTTAAAATAAAAATACAAAGTTAAAACACTCAAATGCATTGGCTTACAGTTTTATACTCCATGAGTTCCATCTGAAGTCGTGTGATTTCACTACGAAGTGAATTAATTTGTTGACTGGCTCTGTCCTGATTGACCATAACCTTGTTCTTGATATTTCGGGCACGGTTGGCATACTTCAGTGTATTCAAAGTTTCCATGAAATCTCTGTCTGAAGGGCTGACACATGCTATCATGACGGTTTGGCTGTAAGTTACAAAGATAACTTGTGTTTACTGATAGATGAAAATGAAATCCAACATAGAAAATAATCATTTTATATTTCAAGCAAGCAGCACTTTGGCTATTATGTACCAGACACTGGTGATGGGTACTAAAGATACAAATACATAAAGAAACAACTTCTACTCTCAAGAAGGTTACATTTTAACATCATATTTTCCTCCAACAATGTAAATTACTTCTGTATCATTAGCTCAGAAATACAAACAGTTTTTAAAAAGCTAAATAAAGGAAAAAGTTTCTTGTATTATTCACTATTTGGAATTCTCTCCTATCTACACCTCTGTTTTATAAAACTCCAGTCTGTCATTCAAGATCCAAGTATTGTTCCACCTCTTCCAAGTACTCTCTCATTATCCCCTCATCTTGAACCTATAACATTTTGCACTGCTTCCATGAACTTGATGAATGTGCATGTCATCTCCTCTACTAGACAGGTAAATATTTTAATTTGTATCTCCCCGGGTGCCCAGCACCTCCCGGTACACACAGTTAGTGTTTGTAAATGAACTCATGAATAAGCGAAAAAGGCATAACGTAGCTACTCCAGTGAAATACTGAATTAATGTTCTTAAGTTACCATAAGACGGTTAAAATTACAGCATAATCATAGGCAAATTAATTTTTCTGGTACCCAAATTATATGTAACGTGGAAAATGTAGAATGAGATAATACGGCACTATTTACCGTGCAATTTGCTATTTACTTTCAGGATTTTATATATCCTCTTACATTTAAAAAGAAATTAATGCTGTCCAATTCAACCAACATTTATTGTGCATTTACTAAATGTTAGGTGCTATGTTAGTCACTGGGGTTATAAAAATAAAAAGTAAGTGAGACATACACATAAATATCTATATAAGAAGTTGGAAGATGATTAAGAGCACAGAAATAGTGAAATACAGTAGTCAGAAAAATCCCAAAGGGGAGGATGAGGGATAGATGAGAGGATGCCAGAGTCAGGTCTTAAAGGTAAAAGATTTTCACAGGCTAAGATTTTAGGTAATAGAAAAGGGGAAAGTTCTAGGGCTGCAGGATGGCAGGCTGAAAAGAACAGAGAGAGGGCATGATGATCATGGAACAGTGAGGAAATTGGTTTGGTTTAAGTACAGAATATTCAAAAAAGTTAAAAAGAAAGCTATAAAGGTAAGGAGACTGTATATGGCCTTGAATACCTGGAGTGTGTGTTTCAATCAGCAGGTAATGGGGAACCATTAAAGGTTTTTGACCAGGGAATTGACATGATCAGACATACACATATTTGGATTTAGGAAGACATATTTAATACTGAGTGCAGTACAAAATCCTATCAAGCAGAACATTAAGAGAATACACTGTAGTCTTAAACTAATATAATTTTAGAGTTGTGGAATTTTTAAGATTCTAGTCAAATTTCAGATGGAAAATAAAAAGAAAATATTGCTTTATACACTTTGTTCTAAGTCTCCCTTTACAAAATAATGTAAATGAAAAGAAAGGCTTGTATTAAACATTCTCCAATTCCTATCCCAATGAAAGACAGTCATATGTGAATATTCTCATATATCGGTGCTCCACATTAAGAAAAGTGGATATAGCAAAACTCTTAGTATATACTTCATTCACATGACTGGATATACTTGATGCCTTTAAGAATCGTCAGCCTGCTCTGCTTATCTCGAGTGTCTTGCACACAGCAGATATTGTCACATTTGGTGAATTAATAACTGTCAATTTTTGCTTTATGAGAAGCAATACATTAAAATTTAACATAAGAAGTCAAACTCAATATTTAACTAATATTAAACTGAAATAAGACATAAAATATTTTCTTTTAAAAAGCAGTTCTATCAAAAGTGTAGACTCTTGTCATGGAGAATGTACTACATAAAGTCAAAAATTCCTCATATATAATGAAGATTTCTAAATGCTTTTGTTCTGCTGATTGTGTTAAGTCATAGAACACCTCTTCAATAAAATGTCACCATTCAAAAGAGATGCGTTTAGACACAGGAAAAATAAAGTTGATGAACTAGAAATATTGCTTTGATTATGATAGCTGTAGGGTAACCTTGAGAAGGAAGAATTAGAAAGGTGAAAGACAGGTGGAAGGGAGTCTAATTAGGAGGGTATTATAATGGCCCAAACAGAGGAGGAAAAGACTGTACAATGATTATAGCAGTATGAGTAGAGATAGAAGAATAAATGTGAGATGTTCTATGTTTTGGAGGGAGAACTGAGGAATTAGCATCTTATTGACTATGAAGTATGAGGTAAAGGGAAAAGTCCCTTTCCCTCAGTGATTCTTTGTCAAAAATGTCTCTTGATGACAGAATAAAATTGTCCACTTAGTTGTTAATACTCACTCTTTCCTCCTCAAATTGTTAAACTTAACTGTTTATAAGTTATACCACCTCAATAAAATATAAACTCCTGGGTCTGTTTTTCATTCCTTTTTTCTTTTTATCCCCAGAACCTAGCACCATGCTTTACATACAATAGGTGCTTAATAAATGTGTGTTGGCTTGTAATCAATCAAAAGGATTAAAATTTAATATCAGAATGAAAGGATAAGACAGAAATGGTACATATCCAGTGAAAAAGAAAGCAGAGAGATAAAAGCAAAATAGTGTCCTTGGATTTCAAACCAGGGCGGCTAGCTAGAAAGTGATTCCACAAACAGAAATAGGGAGGAAGGGAAGTTTCTTCTGGAGAGATGCTAAGTTCAGTTTTGAACCTAATGAGTTCAAGATGCTGACAAGACGTAGAGATGAGGATGTCCAACAGGTGACTGTGGATGTAAGAGTAGAGTTCAGGATCTGGAAGTCATCTACATAAAAATGATCACTGAATCATGGGACTACATTATTTCATTACAGAATCATGCGACTATATGATTCTATTACAGAAAGTGGAAAGAAACGGAATTCTGGAGGATACTCATGCAAAATAAGAATAATGAAAATAGATCAAGAATGAACAGTCATACAGGCAGATGAAGAACCAGCTTTGAAAACGATATCACAAACCAAAGGAAAATAAAATGCCCAAGAGAAAGAGTCAAATGTTGAGAGAGGAATAAGAAAGGGTCAAAAAAGCTGAGGAGCGGGAAAATAGCACTGGATATAAAAACTTAGGGGCTACTGGTGACTTTTGAAGGATCAGTTTCCAAAGACTGATGGAACAGGAAGCCATCCTGCAAGATGTTGATAAGTAAATGGGTTGGTGAGGATGTAGACAGCAAACATCAACTATTATTTCCAATTTAGCCTTTAAAGGGAAGAAAAATAAAAGCCCTAAGCTTTTGGGATTGTGTCTCTATTTAATAGAGAACCTGAACATTTTTGTGGGCACCTGGGTAGAAGTTAGTAGATACAGACTGAAGATAAGATGGAACGATTAACTTGTCAAGCTCCCCAAAAAAACAGCAGTCGATAGGATCAATACTAGAAGTAAAGTAAAGCCACCTCATCTAGGACTGCAACGGAGGAGAAGAGACTCAGTGAAGTCATAGAAGATTTTGCGATATGGAAAAGGGTAGATGAGGAAGTGCATGATCAATAGCCTCAACTTTCTCAATAAAATAAACTAGGTTGCTTGATTGATAGCTGGAAAGGGAGTTGGGTGAGAAACAAAATACATTAGCCAAACTGTGGTGTGATAGCAAGAGATTAATACAATGGACTGGAATGTAGGCGTGAAAACCAAGTTAAATATATAAGAACCTGCAGTATACCCAAACCCTGCCTGAAGTGGAAGAAGGAGGATATAAAGCAACTTTGACTACAATGACTGATAGGCAAATTTTAAAAATTGTTAAACCTGAAAAGCTTAAGTGTGATTAATCTATCATCTAACTGAAGGGTATACATGTATGTGAATTATATATGTGTATATGTATATACACACATGTGTACATATACACACATATATGTGTGTGTATACACACACACACACAAATCTGCTATAAAATTTTTTACACAAACAGCACCTTTAAGTATAGGCCTAGATGAGTAGAAGGGCACTATTTAGCAATGTTTTGCATAGAATTCCAAATTGCTTTACAGAATGGTTGGACTCACTCACAGCTCTACTAATCAACATGCCTATTTCCATACAGCCCTTCTAACATCTGTCATTTTTCCTTAATCTTTGCCAATCTGATCAGTATTGGGTGAAACCTCAGAATTATCTTAATTTGCAATTCTCTAATTAGTGATGGGACATTTTTTCACCTCTGATTTTACTGGAAAAGATTCTAGTTTATATTCATTACATATAATGATCACTCTCGCTTTTAGATATATACTATTCACCATTTTGAGAAAAACTGTATCAATTCCTTGTTTTCTAGTGTATTTAACAGAAATAGGCATATTTTGGTTAAAAGCTTTTCTGTAATTATTAATGTAACCATATATTTTTGTTGATTTTGTTATTAATATAGTTAAGATTATAGTTTTCCTAATATTGAACCAACCCTGCCTTCCTGGTAAAATCCAACCTGGTCATAATAAATAATCTTTGTGATGTTATTTTAGCCTACTTGTTAATATTTTGCTTAAAAAATATTCATTCATAATATTTCTAGAGCTGCCTTTGGAAATACATTTATGGCTTATTCAATTTCTTCCTCTAAGATGGGATTGTTTAAGTTCACCATTTCTTGCTCTGTCAATTTAAGCATTTTATATTTTTGTAAATATTGATTTATTCCAAATAAATTGTCAGTTTTTTTAGCATTTAGTTGTGCAAAATAATTTCTAATAACATCCTGTATTTCCTCTTCATTTGACGTGAATTAACCTTTTTAATTTTTGATACTAGGAAATCTGGTTTTCTTCTTTTGAATCAAATTAGTTAATGGTTTGTCCCTCCCCCCAAAAGAAAAGCAGCTCCTACTTTATTATTTAAATGGATTTTTTTTTTCCAATTTTGTTAATCACTTTCTTTTCAGGATTTCTATTTTGGTGATTTACTGGGATTTTTTTTGGCTTGGTTTTTTTATTGTATTTCCAAATTTGTTTATATGTTCTTTCTCTTTATGTTACTGCTTAGAGATACAAATTTTTCTCTAAAAATTGTTTTTTCCTGCATCCCAAAAATGTTAGTTTGTGGCCTCATTGCTGTCACTGTCTTAAGTGAAATTACCTATCATTCTATGATTTCTCCTCCTACCCATTCTTTTAAAAATTTTTTATTTTATATGATTTTTAATTTATCGAATGAAACAAGCATTTCTATAACAGTATAATTTTTTTAAAAAAGCTTGCACATGCCTCTGCAAATCTATTATGTACAATTTGCCATTTCTTTTATATATACATACATATATATATATATATATATATATGTATATATATATATATATATATATATATATATATATAGAGAGAGAGAGAGAGAGAGAGAGAGAGAGAGAGAGAGAGAGCGTGTAAATTTATTTTTTCCCTTTTTTTTTGCTTCTCCCCCCACCCTAGAGATGGCTACAAATATGTACATATACACAAAATCTTTCTATACGTAATTCTATTTATCAGTTCTTTCTCTGGATGCAGATAGTGTCTTCCTTCATATGTCCTTTGGGTATTTATAATAGTCAAAATAACTTCTTCACTCAAAGTTGTTCTTAAAACAATCCTGCTGTAATTGTATACAATGTTCTCTTGGTTCTGCTCATTTCACTCTTCATTATTTTGTGCAAGTCTATCCATGTTTCTCTAGGATCATCGAGCTCATCACTTCTTATAGCACAGTAACACTGCATCGTAATCATATACTACAATTTGTTCAGTCAAGGAATCTTCTACTTATTCTTTAGAATTAAGTTACCTTGTTCTCCAGTTGTTTTTAAATATCTTTTTCAATGGCCCTTAATTTAATTTTTATTACATTTTGTGCTCAGCAAAGGATGTGTATAATATTTTTGCTTTTCTGAACCTATAAGATATTTTAAATTTTTTGGAAAAGTACACAGTTCAGAAATATGCCTGTTCTTTTTTATTTCCAATCAATAATCTCCAGGTCTAGAACATCTTATTTTTCTAAAATGTGACTCCCATCCTTACTTTCTCTCTTGTTTGTTTTTTGGTTAGTTGCAGCTAGTGCTGAAAGGGATAAGCTGAGGTACCCCACTATTATAGCTCTACTGTATAATTCTCCTGTAGATGCAATAGGATTAGGTACAGATATGTTAAACATTGAAATCAATTCAAGGTCTATGATACCTTTCAGCAAAATGTAATTATCTATTCATTTAGTTTAATTAAGTTTATTTTTGCTGTTTCTTTTTCTAAAACCATGACTGCTATTCCAACTTTTTTTGAGGTCAGCTAAGGCATAATACATTTTGCTCCAGTATCTTATTTTAATTCTTTGTGAGTCTTTATGTTTCAAATGTGTTTCTTATAAACAAAATTTGATTGGATTTATCTTCGTTACTTCATTATTCTTTTCCATTTTATGGGTAAGTTCATCCCATTCAGATTCATAGTTAGGATGGTCAATTGTGTACTTCTTTTCATCTTATATCTTATATTTTCTTCTTCTCTATACCTCTTGATACTTTTCTCTATGGTACGTTCTTACTCTTAAACTTCTCCTTTAATATCCCTTCTTCAAACTTAGGGTTTGTTTTCCTTATGAGTAATTCCTCCATGAATCCATCCTCTCTCTTATTCTGCCCTTTCCCCTCTTCTTGTCCCTATTGCATTGAGTATATTCCTGCATGTGTGTGTTCTGCCCTCTTCTAACCAATTTAGATGAAAGTGAAGCTCACTTCCCCAATTCCCTCTTCTTTCTTCTTACAGCATCATGAAAACACAATAAAACTATTTATGGACCTTCTGTCTCATTTGACTACTTCTATGACCTCTTATGACATTAAGACTCTGAAAGATCCTTATTATCATTCCCCCTATCAACTGGAACACAAACAATTCATCTTTATTTGTTCTTTCCTATTCACTTGTATTTTCCTTTTTAGCTTTCTCTTGACTTCTGTATTTATATTTCAAAGTCCTTTGCAGGCCTGACTTTTTCTTTCACCAGGAATATTTGAAAGTCCTGTATGTCACTGAAGGTTCACTTTTTCCTTGTGAGATTAATACTCAGTTTTGCATATTTCTTTAGAGTGATAGGTGCTGTGTAATCCTGACCATGGACCCTCAATATTTGAATTCTTTCTTTTTGGTTGCTTGAAGTAATTTTTTTTCTTTTATCTAGAAGTTCTGGATTTTGGCAATGACGTTTCTTTTGGGGTTTTTTTTTTAAGAGCTAATCAGTGAATAATTTCTATTTTAACATTGTTTTATTATTCGAATATGTTTGGGCAATTTTCCTTAAATGATTTCTTGAAATACTGTATACAAGTTTCTGGTTTTGTCTTATTTTGTTTTTATCATAGATTTCAGGTAATCTAATGATTCTTGAGTTATCACTTGTGGATGAACTGCTTTTGATATGAACTATCTTACATTATCCTCTATTTTATTAATCTTCTGACTTTGTTTTAATAATTCTTCTTGTCTCCTGAAGTCATTAACTTCTATTTGGTCCTTTCAGATGTTGAGGGATGTTTTCACTTGGACATGGTTTTGTACCTCTTATGTTAAGCTATTTAATCTTTTTTCTAAGTCTCTCCTGCATAGCTCTCATCTCTTTGAGAAATCCTAATTGCTTTTGTGGGTAAGCTACTTTTTAATTTAAGGTTTTGATTGCAGGTGTTTCTGAGTTATTCTCTTTTGGGTTCATGTCTTCGTCACACCTGGTATTATAAAAGTCCTTTTTTTTTTTGTTGTTTGTTTACCCATTTTTGTTGTTTGTGCTCTGAGTTACTCTGAGAAACATATCAAGTTGAAGCTCTTTCCTTTGCCCCAGGGCTCTTTCTTTAGGTAAAACTCCCTCTTTCTTCAGGGGTCAGAGTAAATTAGGGGCCCTTCTTTCGATCTATGCATCTTCCTTCACCACAGACACCAAGGTTCCCCCCTCATTCTGTGACCAGCCTAAGATGAAAGATTTACAGCCAAACAAGTTCATCTTAGTGTTATAGTAAAATGAACACTGAAATTTAAAATCAGAATGACAGGATAGGACAGAAACTTAAGTACAGTGAACAAAATAAATTATAAGAGAGAAATAAAATATTGTCTACAGTCAAGGAAGAAATGGGATGGTGAGGGAGATAGAATTGAGGTAACCTACAGACCATAAAGTTATAAAAGGAACAAAGAATAAAATATACTTTGATGATATTTTAAGTGAACAGAGAAATAAAAACAATAATGACAACTTGTAAAATCTTTCTTTCTAAATCAAACAGAATTCAAAACAAGCTGAAATTGCCTTATGAATGTTTATTTTTCTAAATGAAATAAAGTTTTGTAAATAAAACGTTTTCATTAGGCCTCTTTTAAGAAGTTTGTGAGAGGAGTTAACTAGTATATTTCACAAAATTCACTATTTTGTTGACATTACATTATTTTGTAAATATGTATTACACTAACTTGCAGCTCTGACACCTGGTATACACCTTTAGCTTAAAATAATCATTTTTCCTAGATGATTTGGTACTTAAGCAAAATGTGACATTTTATTTAAATGTGCAAGAAATGGTTATAAAAATTCAATGCAGACTTCTTGAAGTTGTAGAAATGTTTTCACCAGACAACATGTATCAAAGTGATGGGCAATGTTTGATGACAGGAGGTAGAGAATCATGAAAGAGTAAGAACCAGCAAAAACAAAATAATAACTACATTTTATGAGACCTACACTAAGAAGTTTGTCACACATTCTATCAGAAAAGTAGTTAAAAAAGTGTTCAAACACTTGTAATGAGTATGTTCTGTATAGTTACTTTGCAAATTTGCTTTCTGAACAACTCTCATAGCTCATTTAATGAATAACTGAAACCAAGCATTTATTAAGTAAGAAATATGTGGGAAAGTATTTATTTTTCATACCTGTTACCTCCAAGGGAATCCTGCAGTAGTCTTGTTAGTTTAGAGTCCCTATATGGTACATGAGTGGCTCTCTTACTTTTATCTCCCAATGCACTTATTACGTTTCCAAGTGCCAACTTAAAAAAAAAATGCAAAATTGTATAATTACAATTAACTTCAAAGAAACTATGAGTTTTGGGGAAATAAGATTAAGAACTAGTTGCAACAGTATTTAAAGTTGTAAAAAATTTCTTCAATAGAATCCACTTACATGACATACGTAAAAGTAACAAATTTCTGTTAAAATAAAGTCTTTAAAAATAGAATTATTTCACGGCTGGTGATGACTAAAAATTTATAGAAGTAACAGGATATCATCTTGTGCTTTTGAAAAGTCATTAACTCACACTGCTAAACTGGAAGGGGTCTCAGAGATCATGTAGTTCAACTCCCTATATCCTAACACTGGTGCTCCTCCTTCCATGACTACACCTATTAGAATGCAGCAAAGCAGGCTCCATTGTAATCATTGAAGAACTGGCCACATTAGCGATTAATTCTATTAAATGTATTATCTTTTTTTGTATTGTTACATATTTATTCAATTAATAAGATGAATGCACATCTGCAAAGCCCGTTTCCTATCTGCTTCCCCTCCAAGCTACCATAGCACCTGAATCAGCTATTCCTCAGTGACCATGTCTTCTCAATAAAGGAACTAAATAACTCATGCTCATTCCTGAGACAGAGTCAAAAAAGATTATATGCATCAGTGACTATTCCTAATAATGGTGGAACTCTCCAATTTATATCTCATTTCAAAAGGAAATGGAATTGGAATGCTCAGGATCCTGAGCCTAAAACAAAACCAGAAGTGTTACAAATCCCTACACCTCTCTTCTCATCACAAAAACTGAAATCATTCCCATAATTTCAGCAGTTTCTACAGTAGCTATTTTCTTGCTATTCAGGGATAGACCACCAACATTGCTCTTCCTCAGAAATTTATAGCAATTACCAAAACCCAAGATCATAATCTTCCTTCTTGGTTCAATATCCAAGCCTGATGATAAGATCATTAAAATGGGCACCAAGATATAAAAATCTGGTCTCCCCTGTTCTGTGCCTTTTTATCCAATGGATCAGAAAGCAGTCTAAGTCAACTGCTTCCCCTACATCTTATCAATGACAAAAAGGGATCACACTCAGAGGTCCTAATCACAGACCAAGAGTAGAAATGAGTGATGAAGAAAATGAAGGGAAGCAACACACCCTGATATGGAAAATATCTCAAACTGCCAGTACTACACAGAGATAGAGTATCTTGGCATAGGAAAACACGTTCAATCTTGTGATTAAGTCAATAGGAATGCAGTATTCATTACAAAAACAATTCATTCTATAGGCAGTTTTGTATAATATCTCTTCCATATGTCCAAAGATACCTATGCTAAGCTTCTGCTAAGTAAAACTTTGTTCCTAAGCTTTCTGGCAACCCCAACTTTATTCCAAAAATAAATGTTACTAAGTAGTACAGAATTTTCCAGTATAATTTAAAAATAAGTTTTGGATGAAATACTGCTTCCTACAATCTTAAAATTTCTTTAACTTTCATATATTCATATACTTAATAATCTAGATGGTACTGATAATTTGAAACAATTATTTCTTGAAAATTATCAAAATTTAGTATAAATTCAAAGCTTACCTGGAAATTCTTCTCCCCTAGAATATGTTCAAAATCATCAACATACTTTCATACAAATGAAAGGGATTTTTAAATAATTAACATTTAATTTGATATTAATACCAAGAACAAAATATAAGTTAACTGAATTTATAATTAGGAGCCATCAAGCTTATAATTCAACAGACACTGATAAAAATAATTTTAATCAGAAGTAATCCTGTAAGTAATTGGAAGAACAGGACTTCAACTTGAATGGATATATTTGTCATTAAATTAAATTATACTTTCATTTGTTAGTTGCTATCAAAGTCCCTCAGTGATCTATTTATATAAATACCTTCATTTAGGATATTATAAATTACAAAGGAAAAGAAAGACTAAAGGAATACATTGATATACTGATAGCTTATCACTTTTAATCAGTTTAACATCTTTAATCTTACTAGACCACAGTTGATGGATATGCCTTCTTTGGCCCTTTCTCCAGTAGCTCCTGTACGTTTTAATCTTTCTGATCCAGCGAGATCAACAAAATGAAATTTTGCAGTAAGGGTTTCAAATTCATTCATCTGGGATGACTCAGATACCATCTTATTATCAATTACATTTTCCTGCAATTGAGGAAATAAAAATCCAAGAAATTTCGTTAATATAATAATAAAATGCTTTGTTCTCTGTATATACAATGTGAGAGGCAGACTGGCATAAGAGATGGAGTTTTAGAATTAGGAAGAGCTGTATTCTAGTCCTGTCTTTGAATCAGAATGTCTGTGACCTTGGACAAGTCATTTAACCTCTCAGTGACAAAGGCAATTCTCTAAGACTATAAGTTCTAGAGAAGAATATCAGCATTGGTAGAGAATTTCTTCATTGGGAGTTCTGATACCAAAGAAATCACAGATCTTGTCTAAAAACAATGTAGAAGATAGTCTATGAACAAGAGGTTAAACACAAAGGTCCACATAGTAACATCCAAAGCTAGGACAGAGGAACAAACAAGAGGAACCTTTTTAAGTGTAGTTAAATCTTTTTGTAAATTCATTATAGAGACTAAATAAAAATGACTCTCCATTGGTGTACGTTGGAAAAGGAATACCAGTGGCATGTCTATCAAGCCTGCTGCAAACACAGATATTACAAGAACTGGAACAGGAAGAACAGAAACTATGTTCAGCCATAATCACAACAATGTCTAAACTTGCCTCTTAATCTTACTAGTTTAGTTCCACTTTGTGAAAACAAGCCCAGTGGAAAGGAAAACAAACCAGAAGACAATATTGGGGAAAAGAATGGAAAGATGACACAGCTAAAAAGGTGGAGAAATGTTACTCCATTAACAACACTGACAGGCTAAGAATGATGAAATGTTAATGAAATGTGACAAGCACTAGAAATGCCAAATTGTCTTTCTTTCTGTTCCTCACAAATAGCACTTCACCTCCGAGCCTTTGCACTAACTGTGCCATACTCATCTTGTAGAATACCTTGCTTCCTTCAAAAGCAGCTCAAGAATCACACAAAGCCTTTCCAGATCCTCCCAAATACTAGTGCTTCCCTCTCGAAATTATCTTGTATTTAACTACTTCATATTTATTTTTATTTATTCTCTCTGTGTTTATTCTGTATATACTTATCTATGTCCTTGTTGTCTCTCCTATTCAAACAAAAGTTCCTTGCAAGTAGAGATTGTTTCATTTATTGTATCCGTATTCCCAGTATACTAAAGGCACTTAATTATTTACTGATTAATAAGTGAGCAGCTTAGATAGACAAAGTCAGGCCATCAGTGTTTAAAGTAAAACCTAGGGACAACCTTATGGTTTATTCAAGAGAAACCTCCAAGCCCAGTGTTCCAAAAGGCACAGGGTAGATCATTTACGTTATAAGCCTACATGGAGTCAAGGCAATTGGAGCTTTTCTCTATTTATCACTGAGTGGGCAAATCTGAAAGTCAAACAATAATATTCTTCTAAGGAAGGAAAGAAAGAAAAATAGGGATTGCTGGTAGGGTAGGTTCAATCTGTTAACAGGACTGGAGATCATCAGAGCAGTAGTAATATTAAGCTTCTGTTGAGGGAACAACTTAATGGTCTCACTGAGCTTTTCAGACAAAGGCAGGGACCGGCTAAACTACTGCTCTGGCTTGTCTTAAGGGCAAGGAGTTGAAGCTGAGTCACTTAGTCTGGGCTTAGCAAGCTAGTGAGTGCCCTTAGTGAAGGTTCACCTCTATCATCACATCTCATTGTTCTGAGAGAGAGGGCAGCCCAAAACCAGCCATGGGATGAGACTTATCTTTCTACCCCACCCCACTCCATCCCAACACACATACACACGTATATACACAATCAGTCCAGAAAAAGGGGCCTTAGCCATGACTCTCTGAGGATGCCTCTGTGTTAATTATAAACTTTATATTTTATGTTATGATTATTGCTGATGTTTGATGTTATGGATACTGTTTGATAGAACTCCAATACGGAGTCACTTAGGCTAAGTGGTCCCCTAACGCCATAGACGCACAGAGGCAACGCAGACAGTGGTACTTTTCTACTGTTAACTTTCTATCAGGTGAATCAGGCTAGCAACTTTTTAGTGAATAAACTCTTGATCTGCTACAGGGCCTTGAGTCATTCTCCTTCTGCCTTAGTTAACATTAGACCCTCACATTAATCTGTAGTCCTGATAAAGAAACTCCCCCACCTGAGCTTCACCTAAGTCTGGTATCAGTAAAGAACACTGAGAACTTTTCTACCATAACACATCTTACTTACATCCAGCTGGGGTAAGTTTCTTGCATGAGAGGAAAAACCTCTTTGTATTGCAATTGTGTGTGGATATATATATATTTTTGCTTGCTTTCTGTGCCACATCATAAAGTTAATGATTATATAATGTCTCAAGTATCAATTTTCTAGAAATTCCACAGTCAGGTATTTGCTTTAACCCAAGCTTTAAGAGGCTAAACAAAGTACTCTGGCCTTCCCCACTCCCAGCATTTTTCTTTCTCTTGAGCCTTTACCCTTCCAAAATACTTATATTTTCCTGAGGTTTGGATATTTGCATGGGGTCAGGGTACTCCCAGAAAGACCTACACTCCCTCATCATTCACTATCCTGAGTTATAAGGACCCTAGGCCTTTGCCCTAATGTATTGGTAATTAAGGTGGGACTTTTTTTTAACTGTTTTCTCTTTTAGAAATGCTAAAGTAATCAAATGCATTTGATTAAGCCTTACTAGGTGTAAAGCACCAGGCCCACAGCCTTCTGCTGATTAGGTGTGAATCCTTCAGACCCTGATAGGGGTATATAAGATCCAAAGTGGGCCTTTGACTTTTGGGGCTCTCAGTCACTGGAAGAGTGGTGTGTGACTCTGGGCAAGCCATTAAGGGCTCCCAGCTTTGTCAACCCAGATGTTGATTCTTTCCTGGGAACTATGAATTGTGATTTGGTCTGTTTATATTGTGTATGTTTGTAATTTGTTCGTACCTGCTCTGAAGTTCAGGCTTTTCCTCCTGAACTAAGCGAATGATATTTCTATGTTGGATTAAAGTGAGATTGTTAACCCCTTAACGTTGCTTTCCTTAGTAAAGCAGATCAAAGAACCTGTGCTGGCAGCTCTTGCTCCTGGTCTTGTTGGGTCTTACACCTCAACAGCTGCTGCTAGCCCAATTGTTGCTACACCTAGAAGGAATGATGCCCTTTTATCCTCTATGGATCCCAAATGTCAACATGCTAGCTAAAAGGACATGTCCAAGAAGCCAGTGGACCCCCATTTTAGTGACTCTGCCTCATAAATCTGATTTCTCTTCTATAAATGATAGGGTTAAAAAGTGGTTTCTAAGATCCCTTCTGGCTCTAACAGTCTTTCAATCTGTAGGGTCCATTTGACTCTACTTCAACTCAGCCTCAATTTCTTTTCCCCCCCACTCCCACTCCCTATACCTCAATTTCAATAAGAGTTGGATGTCCCTTCTTCTGTGTACTTCAGCAAGTTATTTCCCATCCATGAGAATTATTTCTTTCTCATTAAAATCAAGGAATTGAACTGGATAGGTCCTAAGGTCTGCTGCAGCTCTAATATAATACACTGATATCTGGGGAGAGTAGAAGTTTCAAGCCCTCTTCCCAATCATACCATCTGTTTCCTGTAAAAAATTAGCATTTTACCCACACTCCCAAGTAATCAGGCTTCTTAGATGTCAAATGAGAAGGAAAAACTAATTACTCTGAAAACTAGGTGCTATGCTCATTTTAAACAGGGAACTAAAAAATGATCCTCTTCTGGGTAAGGCAGGAAGAAAGACGGTCTTCCCAACCAGTGGCCTGTAGTCTTTGTACTATTTGCTCGAGGTGCAAAAATTCTTAGTTAAAGCTATAGGCCTATGGGTAATTGCTGCACACTATAAGACTACTAAGATATAAGCCTATTTTAATAGCTGCATATTATAAACCTGTTATACATGCTAATCAATTATTTCTCTTTAGAAGGTTTAAGTGTTAACCTTTATTTTTAATCAGGTTAGAATGAAACTCAATAAAATATGATTGAGACAATGAATCTCCTAGATGTGCAATATAGAGGACTTCATTTTGAACACAAAAAAATCTATGTAATAATTCACGTCAAAAGCACAATTATCCTTCCAGTCACCCAGATTTACTATTTTAAAGTCATTTTTGACTCCTCTCTCTACCTTACTCCTTACATGCAATGTGTTCCAAAGTCTTGTTGATTCTACCTCCACAATACATCTTGTATACAATCTCTTTTCCACACTTATACAACCACAACTTTGGTTCTAGCCCTTATCACCTCTTACTTCAACAACTGCAATAGCCTCTTGGATGATCACCTAGCTAATCTTTTTACTCTCTAATCCATCCTCCATCAGCTGCCAAATTGACATTCCTAAAACATAGTTGTCACTGCCTTCATCTGCTCAAAAAAAAAACCCCCTCTTCCTTGTAGAATATACCCCTTTGTTTGGCTTTTAAAGCTTTGCACGATATAGCTTCATACTACTTTTCTAATCTTGTTGCACATGCACATTTTTTCACTCAGCCCTTGCATTCTGGCCAAATAGGCTTACTTGCTGTTAATCAGCCAATACATTCTATCTCCAATCTTGATGCTTTCGCAAAAGCATCCAGCTGTTCCCCACAAATGGAATGGAGTCCCTCTTCACCTCTGCCCTGTAGAATACCTAACTACTTCAAAGCTCAAGTTCAAATGCTAACAGGAAACCTACTCTGATCACCCCAGGTGCTAGGGTTCCCCCTCCCCCATAAGAAACGGGGTGTATATTTTATAATTTTCTATGTATATATTGTTTACCTTGAAGAAAATGCAAGCCCATTGAAGGAAAAAACTTTCAATATTGCATTTATATCTCCATTGCCTAGTAATAATAATTATTAGCTAACATTTATGTAGCTATTTTGCAACGTGCTTTAGATACATTATCTCATTTGATGCTAACAACAACGTTGTAAAGTAGGTATTATTATTATTCTCATCTTATTGATGAGGAAACTGAGAGTGAGAAAAGTTAATTGATTTGCCCTTGGTCATACAGTGTCTGAGGCAGAATTTCAAACTCAGGTCTTCTGAATTCCAAATCTAAAACTGCTCCATCTAACTGTCTAGTTTAGTGCTTAGCACATATTGAATGATCTAGGGAAAGTCAAATTTGAATTTAGCGAAATCAAAGACTTTGAGAAATTAGAAACAGAAACTTACAGCATCTATTTTGGGACACACTCTGGTCTGACACAAGTGAATGGTAAAAATGGCATGTGAACGAGAGCTTTGCACGTTCATCTGAGTACTTGCAGTAGTTCGAGACAAAGCTCCCAGCTTTAAACACTGCATCATCTAGAAAATGGGAAGATGAGAAAAAAATAACACTTGGACAATATTTAAATGAGATACAACACAACAAAGATTTACCTTAAATGGTTAAACCAATCATATTTACTGATGTTTAGGACAGAGTTGATTAAGATATTATTTTATATCATTATTGTAGGTGCAACGAATCTTTGAGATTAAATTCCAAGTTCAATAGCCTATTATTTTAATAGAAGAAAATCCTATGAGATTTATTTGTTCAGTATTTATTGGCATATGCAGTTTTATTTGAAAATTATTTCCTAATAAGTTTTTGCACAGATTAAAAAAATGTATATCTGTGTGCACGCGCATGCACACGCACACACACACACACACACACACACACATCTTTTGCTAATTTTTAAAATTTTTTCACTATAGTCTTCTTTAAGACATCACAACATTACTAAAACTATGATAGCAAATAATGCAAAAGGATTCTGGTTTCATACCTCACCCCATCCATTTTATCCCTTTTGCTCCATTGTAAATTTATTAAAAGAAATGATTTTTTTTATTTCAGTACCCAGCCTAAAGCTTGAACATATTAAAAGCTTTATAAATGTTCAATAATTATTTGAAATGTAAGGTAGTCATCACCTCCGATTCTGTATTCACACTACGTGTTGTAACTCCCACAGTATAAATTCCTCCAGTTGAGTCCTCATGGATTCGTATACTAGACTTTTTGTTTCTTGCATCAATGTCACGAGTGGTATCAAAGAGATCAAGAACTTCTTCATTATAAAGCTGGCAAAATAAAATGTAAAATGTTAATCTTAATGAAAATTTCCTTTTTTTTTTTTGAGGGTTGAGGGCAGGGCAATTGGGGTTAAGTGACTTGCCCAAGGTCACACAGCTAGTAAGTGTGTCAAGTGTCTGAGGCCGGATTTGAACTCAGGTACTCCTGACTCCAGGGCCGGTGTTCTACTCACTGTGCCACCTAGCTGCCCCTGAAATTTTCCTTTTTGATACTGAAAAATTCCTTTTTGAAAATTACTTAATTCATAGCTACTTACAACTCTATATTTCTTTAATAAGATTATTATTTAAAAGCAGCTAATATAGAAGGCAATTAAAATTAAATTAGAAAACAATATTTACAAAAGTAATCATTTAAGGTACATAATATGCAAAACATCAAATGACTTTGTGGGTAAAGACACAAACAAAATGGAAAGATCAAGGTAAAAATTACCTGTTATGGTAAATAAATCATATGAAAGCCTGAAAATGGATTTGAAAGATTTTTATACATAGGAAAAATATATACCTCACTTTTCATATACCCTAAAAAATGACTTAAGGCACTCAGAAAGTAAAACTTCACATTTCAGTTGGTTTAATACAGTAATTGACACCCCAGGTTGAGGAAGCTGAGCAAATCTTTGTCATGAAGGCAAAGGGATAGGTCTCAGTAGTTGAAAAAAATACATTCAATCATGTAAAATGTAAATGTATTTAGGAACAATAAGTTTATCTGTAGCTCTAGAAAGTTAAAAATATTTCTCAGGTGAGTACTTGTTTCTTTTAGAGAATTTTAGAAAACATCAGCTACATCGTCCCTTAGTAAGCTATCAGTAAGTCAGAATAACATAACAATTATAATAATACAATATACTATTTTAATGTAACCTACTTCCTTGGTAAAATACTTATTACTATACTAAATATAGGTGCCTGAGTCATCTGTTAACAGTTTGCTTAATTTGTGACTTGGATGTTTAACTATGAACAAGGTGAATTACGAAGGGGCCTTCTAAAATAAGTTCAGTGGGGTTCTTGGTTTAAATGGGAAACTGGTAAATAATGAGATCCATTTTACGGATGAATTTTAGATGAGGAACAAAATAGGTGATATTTAATTTGAACTTCCTAGCAAATAGTGTTATAAGTTCAAGAGTAATCAATATTTTTTTGATATTTTGATAGATCCATGAACTTGTCAATATGGGTATTGTCTCCATCAGTGCATTCCTCCACACTCTCTCATCCTGTGCAATACTTGACCATGCTTTTCTCATCATTTCTCTTCATGGAAGATGAATATTCAGAAGACTTTCTTTGTTTTTATATTTTGTAGATACCAACGTAGTATTCAGACTAGATTGCTTTACTCTTGCCACATGACTCTTGGTACTTTTCTGGTCATATATGCCCATGCGATGAATCTGTCCACTATTTTTCATGTGCTAGTTAACATCATCACACTGCACTACCTACTTACACATTTGTTTCTGCAATTTTGATTCTTATGAGTTTGTGGTGTTCCATGATTCACACCCATATAATGTCATTGTTAAATATGTAAGTTGAAAAGATGGGGTCTAAAGGCAATGAGCAGCTTAAGATCACTGAAAGCAAAATTAACAAAATTTTAAAAAACCCCACTGAATAACAACAAAAACAAACATTTACATAGCACTTACTATGTGCTGGGCACTATGCTAATCACTTTACAGTTAAATCTCATTTGAACCTCACAACAATCCTAGGAGATGGCTGCTATTAGTATCCTCATCTTACAGATGGGGAAACTGAGGCAAATAAGGTAAGTGACCTGCCCAGGGTTACACAGCTAGGTAAATATCTGAGATTGAATTGGAATTCAGATCTTCTTGATTCCAGGCCCAGCATTCTATCCACTGCACCACTTATCTGAATTGATAAATAAAACTAGGAACTATTTAAAAATAAATAACTAACCTGATTAAAAAGAAAACCAAATTATCACATCAATATTATAAAAATAAAGAATTTTGAACACTTCTATAAACTAATGAAGAATGACAACAGCAGAACCACGAGAACACTAAAAATAAACTACTCTGAAAGCTACAGAAAAAATGATAAATATAATGGTCATAGCATCAGTGATGAAATGTACTATCCAATACATAGGTGATGGATTTAAGGAATAGAATGAGATAAATTTCTATGTACAGACAACAGGTGAATTGGTTTTGCCTGACTACATATACTTGTCACAAGAAATTTGTTCATTTTTTAAAAATAATGCAGTGGGAGTAGGAGAGAGAAAAAAAGAAGTTTTTTTGGTTTGGTTTTTAAATAGGCCGAGATGCTCTAGATGTGAAATGTTACATGAACTTTCAGATGAGGTCACTCTACCCAAATGCATATCATAATTTGATCACTATGTATTCTTTATGCATTTTCCCCAAATAACTAGGGCAAATTCTATTTTTAAAAAATTTTTTTAATTAACAAAAATTAACCTTTTCTCCCTCTCACTGCAACCCTTCTTCTCCCTCTGCCAACTGAGAATGAAAGAAAACAAATCCCCCATTGCAAACATATAGCCAAGGAAAAGAAATTCCCAAATTGGCCATGTCCTACCAGAAATGGCTCATTCTACACTCTGAATCCTTTACCTTTCTATTAGGGGGTGGACAGCATGTTTTCTCATGTCTTCTAGACTAGTGGTTGATCATCAGTCTTATCAGAATTCTTAATTCTTTCAAAGATATTTGTCTTTACCATATTGTCATTTTGTTCACTTCAGTTTGCATCAGTTCATACAAGTCTTAGGTTTCTCTAAAACCATCTCTTTCATTATTTCTCACAGCAAAACAATATTTCATAACATTTATATATACTCTACTTGTTCAGCCATTCCCCAATTTATGGACACCCACTCATATTCCCATTCTTTGCTACATCAAAGGAAGCTTAGCACTAATCCCTCCTATATTCACCCTCCTTCTAATTGCCCTCTTGTCCTTCTTCCCTTTTCTATTTCCCTGTGTATGTATGTGTATTCTTCCTTCCTTGATCAGTTCAGAAAAGAATGAGGTTCATAAGGCAGCTGCTCCTTCTCATCCCCTCTTCCTTTTTGTATTAGATGGCTATTCTGATATTACTGGTCATCACATTATACTCATATAAGGAAAATATTCTGAAATGAACAGCATTAATTGTCCTTGCTTGGTATAAACATTTGTCAAGTTTTTTTAATCATCAGTTACAGTGTAGTTTTCTTATCAGAATGAGTTAGGCATTCAGGTTATAAAACCCGTCAATCTACAAAATTAAGCACACATAAAAAAGTTTTCACAAAAGATGCATTACATTTCAAAATAGCATAGTAACATATGCATATATTTAGTAACAGTCCTTTTGACTCATGATGAAAGATGCTATCTACCTCCAGAGAGAACTGATGAACTGAGCACAGACTGAAGCACGCATTTTCATTTTCCTTACATTTTCTTGCAAGGGTGAGATGGGGGAGGACAAGGGGACGTGACTAACACGAAAATATGTTTTGCATTACTTCACATGTATAACTGATATACTGTTTGTCTTCTCAATGGGTCAGGGGGCGAGAGGCAGGAAGAGAATTTGGAACTGAAAATTTTTTAAAAATCAAGGTTAAAAATAAATTTTTAAAAGAGAGAAAAAGAAATACCTTTTTCAAGTACAACTTTAAATATCAGTACCACTTTTAAAAAGAATAGATGTTTTCAAAACAATCTTAATGTTATTCCATGATTTTAATTATCATATGAAAAATGTAAAAACAATTCTTACTGAACCACTTAATTGAAGACAAAGTTTTGGTTTTTTTTAAGGTTAAGAAAATAATCAAATATTACCTCTAAGAATTGTGAATTAACTTTAAAATCAGGGGGTGGAACTCCATTTTTAATAGCAATTTCTTTTTTTTCTTCAATACACTTAAAAAGATGCTTAACAGCACGAGAAATAATACCCTGTTCTTCTTCAATGATATTGACATCAAATCCTGTTCCCATAGTGTATGTTTTGCCAGCTCCAGTCTAAATATCAGAAAAAAAGAAAATGAACAAACTTGCCAAAAAGAAAAGATACAGTTTTAGACAATGTCAAGAATAGCAATAAAACTGCTACTGAATAACAATTCTGCTATAAGGAATGACTTGACCGATTTTTTACAATTTAGTCATAATTCAGTACTTACTTGTCCATAAGCAAAAACTGTAGCATTGTAGCCCTCAAAACAACCTTCAATTAGTTTTTCTATACATTGTGTGTAGATCTGTTCTTGCTGAGATTCAATATCAAACACATAGTCAAAGGTAAAAGCTTTATCTTTTCCTAGAAACACTTGAGGTTCTCCTGGTGTGACAGAAGTACAAATATGGCATCCTTCAATTTTTTCTTTCGCAAGCTGAGGTCGAATCCTGTGAAAAAACAAACATATAAATAAGAGATTGGGCTTTCGTTGGCTCAGGGTCTTGTGCTTAGTTGTCAGGAGAGGTAACACAGCTAATTCCACCTCCACCATAAGAAGCAGCAAGAAATATGATGGGCTAGGGGAGATTTCTATACCAGAGGGTAAAATAGAAATTGAAAGAATCCCCCGATCTCCTCTTAAAAAAGATCCCCAAAAGAAAACTCTTAGGAATATTTCAGCCAAATTCCAGAGTTCTCAGGTAAAGGAGAAAATATTGCAAGCAGCCAGAAAGAAACAATTCAAGTATTATGGAAACACAATCAGGATAACACAAGATCTGGCAGCTTTTACACTGAAGGATCGAAGGGCTTGGAATATGATATTCTGGAGGTCAAAGGAGCTAGGATTAAAACCAAGAATCACCTACCCAGCAAAACTGAGTATAATACTTCAGGGCAAAATATGGACTTTCAATAAAATAGGGGACTTTCAAACATTCTTGATGAAAAAACCAGAGTTGAATGGAAAATTTGACTTTCAAATACAAGACTCAAGAGAAGCATGAAAAGGTAAACAGGAAAGAGAAATCATAAGGGACTTACTAAAGTTGGACTGTTTTGTTTACATTCCTACCTGGAAAGATGATATTTGTAACTCATGAGACCTTTCTTGGTATTAGGGTAGTTGAAGGGAATATACATATATATAAACAGAGGGCACCGGGTGAGCTGAATATGAAAAGATGTTATCTAAAAAAAAAAATTAAGGGATAAGAGAGGAATATATTGGGAGAAGGAGAAAGGGAGAGGTAATAAATATTTATATTATTTCTTCCCTTAAAGCTAGCAGAATGTGTGTGTGTGTGTGTGTGTATGGAGCCAGATAAAATCTGACTGCCTGACAAACCCCCATTCAGGGTCCCTATGTCACTCAAATTTATAATCTCCATATATGTTTAACTATATTATAAGGAAGGAACTTTCTTAATTGAATAGGTGGCATATACAATAAGATAAGAGAGCTGACAAAGTGTCAATTGAAATTATGACCCAGGATATCTGTGTTTTCTTTATCATTAACATGCCACAACATAGTATATGTCCATAAAATATTAAGAAAAAGTCCCATTATTCAGGATAGTGTCTCAGGTTAAGGGTCTCATCCTTCATGGTCATAAACAGGAAAAAATGCTCTTAAGTCAGCTCCATCTGGCCTTGTTGACATAGGAAGAGGTATTCTCTGAGTTTATTCAGGGAACAAAGGAATATCTGTTAGGTCGAGGTTCTTCTGGTTGATTAGTTCAGGCTCTGGACCTTACTAGGATTCAAATGATGATAAATGATTATCAGTGCATAGCCCATAGCAGATGCATATTCAATGTTTAGTGACTGACTGACTTAGAGCATGCACAAATATTCTCTGTCTGCTTCCAATCCAAACACAAGAGGGCTTGGGGTGAGAATTTGTTTCTTATTCATTTCTTATTTCATTTCTTATTAATTCAGCTCTAAGCCTTGGAACTATTTTCTAGCTTAGCTAGAAAATCTGATGACTCACATACCACATCTTGTAGAAGAAGAGATAGGCAGGTTCTGTGAGATGTAGTTAAATTGAGATAAGACAACGTGATTCTAGTATCAGGGTGTAGGAAAAAAGGCTCTCTCCTTTTCTTTGAAAAATGGATGGGCAGGGGTTCCCCAGGCCCCACATTCTCCACATGAAGCATAGGCTCAGCTAGTAGGTCTTATACCAGGGACCCCTAGCTGCTTTTGCCTCTTTTTTTGTGTTTCTTTTCCTTTAAACATCAAAACATCAAGAACATCAAAAAGCCCTAGAAGACCTTCAAGTGCTGATGACAAGGGCAGTTTCTACCACAATTACAGTGGCTCGAAATGGCAAGATTAGATTTTCGTCTAGAAAAGCATCATCATCAGGACAGGTCACCAGAAAGATCAGACTTGGTATGATTGGACAAATAGCCAAAGCAAAGATGAAATGTGAAATGCTTCTACTTAATTAGCAGTCTCTCAACATACTGTAGCAATAATTATGATTAGCCACTAAATTCTGTTCTTAGCATTCCCTTTATTAAGTGAGAATAAATTATCTGCTCCATGTCCAATTCAAGTTTGTACACTAGGTACCTAATTTACATTGTTTTTACTGACTCTTCTCTTTGGTAAACCCTAGACAACAAGCAAAAATTTCATATGCTCTATATAGCCAAGGAGGAGGAGACTAATCAGTTAAATGTGAGAGTAGGGAGCACAATCTCTGATGACTGGAAGGTTAGACTCCCTGAGCAATGAACCTGGTACACATCAGTATGGCAAGGTACATACCAAGGAGGGAGGTGTACCCTGATCACCTGTGAGGTCCAACACTGGATACCTGTATCTAGCCTCTATGTTAGATGTGGGACAACTTAACCCAGTTTTTGTGGGGTTGATGCCAGTCAAATCTGAGTGCTTAATCCCCGTTTTCTGGAGCTCCTCACATGGTCAAGTTTTACCCAACCCTATTTCTGTTGTTCTTTCTTTCACTTTTGTTCTGAGCTTTTTTAACTTATTACTGGAATGCTATTAAGATTGTCCTTACAATGGAAGGGGATCCACTAGGGAGATTTTGCTATAGTATGAGAATGCAGAGAAAATTTTATCTGGAGAAATATGGGTGTGCCTTGTGCGTACAAAGGAAACACAGAGGTTTTGTATAGACCTTCCTCACTGCCATCTAACTCTATATTTATTTACCACATAGAACACTCTGGTAAATAAAGATTGTGGTTCTTATTATGGGTGACCTTTTGCCTTATCTTGCCAATAACCAGGTACCTAAGTCACTTTCCATTTCCTCAACATGCTGTCTGCCCTTTGACCATCATCCTCATTCATCTTCCTCTCAATGGACACCTGGAATCTGCCCCTGAAAAGCTGGGCTCTAATAAGTAAATTTTCACTTTATCTTGTCCCAAATCAGGTCTCCAAGCCACTTCCCATCATCCTGGGTGTCAAACCCAAAACACTCTCAAGTGCAACATCAAATCAATTAAAATGTAATTAGGAAACATTTAACAAAATAAATTTAAATTTAAAATACAAAAGAACATAGAAAATCTGAATATGTGGTTTTCTAAATCAATACGCAGACCCACAGGGATCCTTATATATGGCTCTTGTGTCTATTTGAGACTCACACCACTGACCTACATAACAAGTGGCCCATTCTAATGTGGCCATTAGAATGTAAGGTAAGGACAACTCTAACTGTTTATATTTGTATTCACAGTGCTTAGAAAAAATGTCTTAAACATAACATCTCAGAGAAAACTAAATTTTCAAAATGAAGGAAACAAATATTGAATGAAATCTTTTATATATTTATATTCATGTATTTATATTTATGAATAAATAAATACAATGTATTTATAAATATATTTCACCAAAGTGAAAACAGGAGGTAGACAAACAGGAAAAGGGATAGATACATTCACAGATATATATTGTTAGATTATTGTAATTTTATTCTATCTTATTTATTACTAAAATATGCTAATTCTGTTTCAACTAAATACATAAAAATTAGATGCAAAGTTTAGTTGCTGAGATAACAATCTTAGGATATCATCCCAGAATGTATTTTATTTAATTTTATAATTTATACTCAATAGTCTGTTTTCCTTGCTAATGAAGGAGAATCTTTAGAAAAGGCAATAATCATCTACTTTATTTCAACACAATCTCAAGGTATGGGAAAGGCATCTTAAGAATTACCAAGATAGGTGAGACCCCTGAGCTTGCGTGGCAAGAGGTAAACACTGCCAGTGTTCTGACAAAGTAGCAACCCCACAATTTAACTAGGGGCACAGTATCCAGGATGGAATCACAGAAATGCACCTAAGAAGACGGTTACATTTGGAAAGCTAAGGGTATAGGTACTAGAGGGAGACTGTTTTAAACCAAGTAAAACCCCCTAAAAATTATGTAAATCGGGAATTCTCAGATGAAGGTCCAATTCAAGCTAATTCAAACAAACTAAAATATGAAGTTTAGAGGCAGCTAGGTGGCGCAGTGAGTAGAGCACTGGCCCTGGAGTCAGGAGGATCTGAGTTCAAATCTGGCCTCAGACACTTGACAGGTGTACTAGCTGTGTGACCTTGGGCAAGTCACTTAACCTCAATTGCCCTGCCCCACCCCCAAAAAAAACCGAAATAAAATAATGAAGCTTGAAAACTAACTTGCCATAAGTCTAAATTGCAACCATGAAGTTTGCGGTAATGGATTTTCAAAACATATCAACTCTTATGTTAAAGAAGGGACTAGAAAAAAAGCATATGCAGCTCCAAATACTCAGAAAACCTTTCTTAAAAGAAAAAAAGTTATACAATATGCCTGAATGGTTCGGAATCGCAAAGTATGAAAAACTCTATGTAGAAGGCAGAGGAAGCATGGCATTTATTTAGACTCCAGAGGATCAAATTGGAGAACCAATACCCCCAATTCAATAAAGTAGCAATTATGTTCCCAAACCAGTAAGCCCACCTCAATGTAGTAACAAGGAAATTATAACACAGTATTATAGCAAGGAACCAAGTCATCCTGTAACCTTCCCCTTAACTAGGGCCTTCCTCTAAACAATCACTCACAAATCCCAACTCTGCTCAGCACTCTCTTCTGCAGCCCTGATAACACTGCTTCTCTCAAAGTTTGCTCTTCAGCGCCCTCTTGATGTCTGCTGCCTCAGTGTCTTCCTCTCAGTTCTGTGGCTCTCAGTTCTGCTCTCTCTTTATATAGAGTCCTAGCTGGCATCTGACTGGCTAGAACTCAGGTCTCCAATTGGCTGAATTCATGATTGACTAGAACTCAGTGGACATACCATTGACTCTGGTCTTAGCAACTCCCCTTAGGGCACTGAGGGCTTCACACCCACAATGGCTTGGCACCTAGTAGGGACTTAAGGCCTACTTACAAACAAAGATATGATAAAGCTTTCCCACCTAGGCCCACCTGAGGCCTAGTGAATGGGTGGGGAAGATCTTCTATCACATTAATACTACAGATGTCACCAAAGTGAAAATAAGAGGTAGACAAACAGGAAAAGGGATAGATACACTCACAAATATATATACCAAGCATATTTAAGTGCATAGGGGATATAAGATGAAGGTTTAGGGAGAAAAGAGAAGTGCAACTTTTTCAGCTGCTGCCTTCTCTTGCTCTAGTGCTTAACGGACAACCTGAATGATAATTAAGTTGTGCCTGTTAGGTATAAGACAGATCCTCAGAGCTCCTTTAATTTGCATATCTCTAATCACTAATGATTTGGCACATTTTTAAAAAACATGGTTCTTGATAGCTTGGATTTCTTCCTTTGCAAACTTTCTGTTTCACATCCTTTGACCATTTATCAATGACCAAATTTACAATATTACAATATTATCAAATTTCTCAGGGATAGAGATGAACAAATCCTACTTGTTTCAATACATGTACCTCTCTATACTACTTAATCATAATTTTCTTTTCTTTTAACATTTAATATTTTATTTTTTCCCATCACATGTAAAGATAGTTTTCAACATTCATTTTTGTAAGACTTTGAGTTCCAAACTTTTCTCTCTCCTTCCCTTCGTTCCTCCCTCCTCAAGAGAACAAGCAATCTGATACAGGTTATACATGTACAATCATGTTTAATATACTTCCACATTAGTCATGTGGAAGAATCAGAACAAAAGGGAAGAAACACGAGAAAGAAAAGACAAATTAAAAAAAAGGGAAAATTGTATACTTCAATCTGCATTCAGACTCCATAGGTCTTTTTCTGGATGTGGTTAGCATTTTCCATAATGAGTCATCATTGTATTGCTGAGAAGAGCTAAGTCATTCATAGCTGATCATCACACAATGTTGTTGTTACTATGTACAATATTCTGCTAGTTGAGCTCACTTCACCAGCCTCGGTCCATGTAAGTATTTACAGGTTTTGCTGAAATCTGCCTGCTTGTCATTTCTTACAGGACAGTAGTATTCCCTTACATTCATATACCACAACTTGTTCAGCCATTCCCCAACTGATGGGCATCCCTTCAATTTCCAATTCTTTGTAACCACCAAAAAAAAAAAAACAAGCGTGCTATAATATTTTTGTACATATCAGTCCTTTTCCCATTTTTATGATCTCTTTGGGATACAGACTTAATAGTGGTATTGCTGGATGAAAGGGTAGGCACACTTTGGACATAGTTCCAAATTGCTCTCCAAAACAGTTTCATCAGTTCACAACTCCACCAATAATGTATTAGTGTTCCAATTTTCCCATATCTTCTCCAACAATTAACATTTTTCTTTTTTATCATATTAGAAAATCTAATAGGTGTGAGATGGTACCCCAGAGTTGTTTGAATTTGCTAATCAATCTCTCTAATTTCTCTAATCAATAGTGATTAAGAATGACTATAGATAGATTTAATTTCTTCATCTGAAAACTACCTATTCATATATTTCAACAATTTATCAATTGGGAAATGACTTGTATTCTCACACATTTGATTCAGTTCTCAATATATTTTAGAAATGAGGCCTTGACTCATTTCTAAAATACATATAAATATATATGTGTGTATATATACACACATATATATAAAATATATATGTGTGTATATATACATACATATATATAAAATATATGTGAAAAAATGTTCTAAATCACTATTTATTAGAGAAACGCAAATTAAAACAACTCGGAGGTGCCACATCATACCTATCTGATTTGCTAGCATGACAAAACAGGAAAATGATTAATGTTGGAGAAGACGTGGGAAAATTGGAACACTGATACATTATTGGTGAAGTTGTGAACTGATCCAAACCATTTTGGAGAGCAATTTAGAACTGTGTCCAAACTATGCACATCCTTTGATCCAGCAATACCACTCCTAGGGTTGTATCCCAAAGAGATCATAAAAATGGGGAAAGGACCCACATGGACAAAAATATTTATAGCAGCTCTTTTTATGGTGGCCAAGAACTGGATTGAGGGGATACCCAAAAACTGGGGAATGGCTGAACAAATTGTAGCATATGAATGTAATGGAATACCACTGTGCTATAAGAAATGATGAACAGGCAGACTGGAAAGACTTATATGAATTGATGCTGAGTGAAGTGAGCAGAACCAGGAGAACATTGTACACAGTAATAGGCATAGTATGCAATGACTGACTTTGTTAGAATTAGCTCTTCTCGGCAATGCAACAATTTAAAACAATTCCAAAAGATTCATGATGGAAAATGCCCTCCACATCCAAAGAAGGAACTACGGAGTCTGAATGCAGATTGAAGCAGACTATTTTCTTTTTGTTTTGTTCTGTTTTGTTTTTCTTTCTCATGGTTCCTCCCATTGTTCTAATTCTTCTATACAATATGACTCATGTAAAAATGTTTAATAGGAATGTACATGTAAATCCTGTATCAGATTGCATGCCGTCTTGGGGTAGGGGGAGGTAAGGAAGGGGGAAATAATTTAAAACTTAGGGAAGTGAATGTTGAAAATTAAAAATACATTAACTTATAAAAGAAAAAAATACTTTGAAACTTGACAGTATAGAAACTCAGTTATCATCAGTGTCATTTGTGGTGTGAGGGCAATGGGAGGGACTGTGATTTCACTGGCATAGGGAGTTCCAGGCAAGGAAATCCCCTCTAAGCCAGAAGTCACAGCCAACAAAACTCCCCACCCAAACCAGAAACAAATGTAACTGAGAAATGTTTAACAGTATAAATACAACACAGCAACAACAACAAACAAATGAGGCCTTGATCAGAAACACTGACTATAAAAACTGTTTCCCAGCTTTCTAATCTTGGCTGCATTGCCTTGGTGCAAAACCTTTTTTAATTTAATGTTATCAAAATTATACATTTTGCATTTCATAATATTCCCTATTTCTTGTTTGGTCATAAATTCTTCCCTTCTCCAAAGATCTGACAGGTGAACTATTCTTGCTCTCCTAATTTGCTTATGGTATTATCCTTTATGTCTATATCATGTACCCATTTCAACCTTATCTTAGTATAGGGTGGAAATGTTGATCTATGCTTAGTTTCTGCCACACTATTTTCCAGTTTTCCCAGCAGTTTTTATCAAATAGGGAGTTCTTATCCCAGAAGCTGGAGTCTTTGGGTTCATCAAACAGTAGATTACCATAGTCATTTACTACTGTGTCTTGTGTACCGAATCTATCCCACTGATCCACCACTCTATTTCTTAGCCAGTACCAAGTAGTTTTGATGACTGCCACTTTATAATATAGTTTTAGATCTGGTACAGCTGGGCCACCTTCCTTTACATTTTTTCCCATTAATTTCCTTGATATTCTTCTTGAACTTATGCTCTTCTAGATGAATTGTTATTATTTTTTCTAGCTTTGTAAAATAAATTTTGGTAGGTTGATTGGTATGGCACTGAATAAACAAATTAATTTTGGTAGATTTGTCATTTTTATTATATTAGTTCAGCCTACCCATGAGCAATTGATATTTCTCCAATTGTTTAGATCTGGCTTTATTTGTGTGAAACGCATTTTGTAATTGTGTTCATGGAGTTCCTAGGTACGTCTTGGCAGATAAACTCCCAAATAGTTTATACTTCTACAATTATTTTAAATTGAATTTCTCTTTCTATCTCTGGTTGCTAGGCTTTGTTGGTCATATGAAGAATTGCTGATGATTTATATGAATTTATTTTATATCTTGCCACAATGCTGAAGCTAATTGTTTTAAGTAGTTTTTTAAGTTGATTCTCTAGGATTCTCTAAGTATACAATCCTATCATCTCCAAAGAGTGATAGTTTTATTTCCTCATTGCCTATTTTAATTCCTTCCATTTCTTTTTCTTCTCTTACTACTAAAGCTAACATTTCTAGTACAATACTAAATAATAGGCATTCTTGTTTCACCCCTGATCTTATCAGGAATGCTTCTAGCTTATCCCCATTACATAACGCTTGCTGGTGGTTTAAGATAGGTACTATTTATCATTTTAAGGAAAACCTCATTTATTCCTATGTTCTCTAGTGGTTTTATAGGAATGGGTGCTGTATTTTGTCAAAAAACATTTTGCATCTATTGAGAAAATCATATGATTTCTGTCTTCTTACTTATGTGGTCAATCATTCTGATAGTTTTCCTAATACTGAACCAGCCTTGTATTCCTGGTATAAATCCCACCTGGTCATAATGTATTATCCTCATGATAAATTGCTGTAATCTCTTTACTAGTATTTTATTTAAAATTTTTGCAGCAAAATTCATTAGGAAAATTGGTCTATAATTTTCTTTCTCTGCTTTGGCTCTTCCTGGTTTAGCATCATATTTGTGTCATAAAAGGAATTTGGCAGTATTCCTTCTTTGCCTATTTTTTCAAATAGCTTATATAGTACTGGAATAAATTGCTCTTTAAATGTTTGGCAGAATTTGCTTGTTAACCCATCTTGCCCTGGAGATTTTTTTCTTATGCAGTTCATTGATAGCTTGTTCAATTTCTTTTTTCAGAAATGAGGTTAAGTATTTTCACTTAGATTGTCAGATTTAATGGCATGTATTTGGGCAAAATATTTTCTGATGATTGCTTTAATTTTCTCTTCATTGGTGGTTAATTCACCCTTTTCATTTTTGATACTGGTAATTGGAGTGGTTCAAACAACAAATCATAGAAACGATCAATAATTTCATCAAAGACAATGATAATGTTTGTAATTATTTTAAATGAATTTCTCTTTCTATCTCTTTCTCCTAGACTTTGTTGATAATATACAGAAATTCTCAAGATTTATATGAGTCTGTATATCCTGCAGCATTGCTAAAGTTCTTGGTATTTGTTTCAATTAGTTTTTTTTCCAGAGTTCTTTAACTTAATCATATCATCTGCAAAAAATGATAATTTTGTTTCCTTTTTGCATATGTTCTCTCATTTTCTCTTTGCTATAGTGGGCATTTCAAGCACTATATTGAATAATAATAAAGTTAAAGGATACCCCTCTGTAACAACAATGCTGCTTGCAGTTGCTGTAGAGATATAAGGCCAATAACACCAGCACACAGGAGGGCTGTTAGCACAGATTCTTTAATCTGCTTTTCTAAGGAAAGCAACTTCAAAGAGTTTACAATCTCACTTTAATTAAACATACATATATCATTCACTTAGTTCAGGGGAAAAAGTCAGCACCTTGAACTTCAGAGAAAATAGAAATTATAAGCAGAAATTATATTAACAGAGCAAATAACACAAATCAGCAGACAGGGCTTCTGTCTGTCCATAGCAACACATACATAGTTACCAGCAAGAGGAGCACCAATATCTGAGTTTTTCAAAGCCAGGGGGCTCCTTAATGGCTACCCAGAGTCTTGTCTGGCCAAATCACACTAATGAGTGAACCTCAAAGCAAAATGCTAACCTCAGAATACACTTCTTCAGGGTCTGAGGGTGTCACAACCATGTGACTCAAACTCATGTGACTTAGGCAGGTCATCAGAGACTCTCCATTCAAACAAAGGCACCTGATTGCCTCAGTGCTGAGAAGCACTCCAAAAGAAAAAATAGGACTACCTGAAGCCATGATAAGAGCCTCACTATCATCTTTCAAGAAATTATCAAAGAAAACTGCTGCTATATTCAAGAACCAGAGCTTAAAAGAGAAATTTAAAGAATCCACCAATCACCTCCTCCTAAAAGAGAGCCCAAAACAAAAACTCCCAGGAATATTATAAACTTCCAGAATTCCCAGGTCAAGGAGGAAATACTGCAAGCAGCCAGAAAGAAACAATTCAAGCATCGTGGAGCCAGTCAGAATAACACAAAATTTAGCAGTTTTTACATTAAAGGACTGGAGGACTTGGAATATGATATTCTGGAAGGCAAAGCTAACTAGGATTACAAACAAGAACCACCTACCCAGCAAAACTGAGTATAAACTTTCAAGGGAAAAAAATGAACATTCAAGAAACAATAAAACAAAATATAAAAAATGAAAAAAAAATTGAAGAGAATGTGAAACATCTCATAAGAAAAACAACTGATCTGGAGAACAGATCAAGAAGAGAAAAACGTAAGAATAATCAGACTACCTGAAAGCCATGATCAAAAAAGGATCTTGATACAAGAATACAAGAAAGAATTAAAGAAAATTGTCCTGAAGCATTACAACAAAGGGGGAAAGTAGAAATTTAGAAAAAATCCATTCAACACCACTTGAAAGAGCTCCTACGAGGAAAACACATAGGAATCTTCTCATCAAATTCCAAAACCCCCAGCTCAAGGATAAAATATTAAAATCAACAAGAAAAAACCCATTTGAATATAATGGTGCCACAATTAGAATGCACAAGACCTAGCAGCGGTGACACTAAAAGACCACAGGTCTTGGAACACTATATACTGAAGAGTAAAAGAATTGGGGTTCTAGCTGAAAATAAGTCATACCCAGCAAAGTTAAGCATAATCCTGAATGAAAAAAAAAATGGACATTTGATCAACTGTCAGGCTTTCCAGACTTTGAAAAAGAAAAAAACCTGAACTTAATAGAAGAGTTGACATACAAGAGCCAGGAGAAACATTAGATACATACTAAAGACTGATTAGAAGGGATTCAATAAGTATAGTCATTTACTTTTTATACATGTAAAATGTACATATGTCTAAGATTGTCATTAGTAATTGGCTAATTCTTGAAAGATTGTGGTACACCTGAGTATGATATGACTTAAAAAGAGTAATTATTTTATACAAATGAGGTACAAAAAGAAGAATCAATACAGAGGAATTAGACAGGGGAGGAAGGCTTGTAGTTCTGGTAACCTACTTTCATTGGGAATGGAATTAAGAAGAAGCAATATATATATATATATCTAGAGGAGTATAAAAGTCTTCTAAATTCAGAAGAAATAAAACAGTAAGGGGCCAGAGAATGGGGAGAGGACAAGGGAGGGATCTCTAGAGGGGAGAGTGAGGGAATAGGTGTATCAGTAAAGCAATAATAACAATGTAGATGATAACTGTCAAAATGCCTATGTGGTTCTGTATTGCAAAGTATAGGAGACCCTCCACATAAAAGGTAGAAGAAGTAAATCATTTATTTGGACACCAGAGAACCATATCCCAGAAGCCATCTACCCAATCCATCAGAGCAATACAGCATTCAATACATAATATATCACAACATGGAGCCTTGACATCCCAAAACCTCTCTGACCCCCTGCTGGGGTCTTCCTAAAAACAAACTCAAAGTACAGCTATATCAGTCTATTCAGCTCTAAGTATCATGATGGCCATTAGCAGCCATAGCTGCTCGTGCTCTTGCGCTCGCTCTCTCTCTCTCCATAACTTCCTTTTCCTGTCAGGAAGCTCCTCCCACCACACCAGACTTAGGCTTCCTGTGACATAAGCAGGTCGCATGGCCTATTAATGGGTGGGAAAGATCTTCAAATCTAAATTGCTACTACAATAGGTTAAAGGAGGGTATGGAAGGGTGCTTAGATCAATGAGAATGGGAGGATAAGGCAGGGACCTCTAGAGGAGAGGGTGAGGGAATAGGTTATAGGGGACTATAGAAGGGTGTTTAGATTTATGGAATGGGAGGGAAAGGGAGGGATGGGGGGAAGGCAGGTAGGCTAAGCAAAAGGAATGCAAGGCAGTAGGTAGAAGTAACAGAGGAATCAGGAGAGAAAGGAAACAGAGATATGCGCAAATACAAAAACAAAGATCAACAGTAGAATTTGTATTTTTGTATGTATGTATATATCTATATTTATACAGTAATATATCAATACTTAATTGGAGTCTTCTGGGGGAGGAAGGGTGAAAAAAGAACAAAGTAAAAAGTGCACAGCAGAGAACAAAAGAAAAATTACAAGGAAGTCAAGAAAAACACGGTTTTCAATCCAACGTGTAGCATTTATCACATGGGCTTTCTTGAAATGAAAATTTATCATTACATATATTGAATCCTCTCTTATGCTCTGCTATGCACATGACTTTTTTTTTTCTTTTCTTACTTTGAATTTAAGGAAAAATATAAATTAAAAAAGAAAAAAAAAACTAAAAGAAAAAAAAGAAGCCTGCTAATGAACTGTTGATTAAGCTGCAAATTGTTCCAACCCACTCTAGAAAGCTATTTGGAACTACGTTCAAAAAGTCATTAAACTGTGTATACTTTTTGATCCAGTAATACTACATCTAGGCTTAGAAAGAGGAAAAGAATTCACCAACCGAAAATATTTATAGCAGCTCTTTATGCAGTGACAAAGAACTAGAAACTAAAAGGGTAGCCATCATTTGGGAGATGGTGTCATAAAAATTACAAAAGTGATAGTTTTAAATAATCAGAGAGCAACAAGATGGGGGACTGAATATTTTCTCTGATCCCCAAAAGCCATCAAACCTCTCCAAAACAGGTATGATACATCAAAGATAAAGCAATTTCAGCTGTCCCCATGGTCTAGTACACTCGGAATCCAAAAGAAAGGGAAAAAAAAAACACAAACTAAAAAATTCATGAATTCAATGACCCTGAACTCACTCAGCAACCATCCCTCTCAATTCCCACTGTACCAGCAGCAAGGCAGATCCAACAACATGAAAAAGGATTTGACGATGGACAAATAAGATACTCCTTTCAAAACGTACATCGCAGAATAAGGATCTAGAGTTGACAGAAAGAGGATGGGTAATGAAAGAGTAAGAGTGGTAGGTTAGTTGGTTGCTGTCCTTCGTTTTTTAAGAGGATCAAAATGACATCACTATGTTAGAATCAAGTTACAATGCATCCAACTGATCAGACCAACACGAGTTCAGAATGCTCAGTTCGGGCATAAATAGTCCATGTGAACATGTGGAGTGGACTCTAAACTTGTGGATCCTGCATTTCTTTTGAGCTACTTCAATTCTGCTTTGCTCAAAGAGCACAACACCTTCTCTGATGAGGGGACGCCAGGCTGGGCAGTCCTGTGCCAGTGTCTCTTATGTCACACAATCAATTCCAAAGTTCCAAAGGAAAATGCTAGGGAATCAGCAAATATACTAATCAAGACAATTAATAGCTTCGGCAAGTTGAAGACTAAAAAAGAAACCCATAAAAATCAACAGCATTTCTATATAATTATGACAAAAGAAAACATAATATATCTTGGGAGCAACTGCCCAAAGCACATGAAACACCCCAAATCACTAATAATAAGAGAAACATACATCAAAACAACCCCAAGTTTCCATCTTATACCCCCAAAACTGGTAAAAATGACAAAAACGGTAATAGTCAATATTGGAAGAATTGTGGAATGATGGGGACACAAAAACATTGCTGGTGGTGAAATGGTACAACCATTTTGGAAAGCAATTTAGAATTGTGCAAATAAAGTAACTAAAATGTCCATATCCTTTAGACCACACACTCCATTACTGAACTTACAACCCAAGAAAATTGATAAGAAAAAAGTCACCATATTATACCAAAATATTTATAGCAGCACTTTTTTGACACAGCAAATAATTAGAAACAAAGTAGAAACAAAATAGAAACTGAAACAAAAAAGATGTGCATTTATTGGGGAATGGTTAAATAAACTACAGTACATAAATGTAATGGAATATCGTGTCTTATCAGAAATGATTTATGTGATAAATTGAGAAAAGCATGGAAAAATTTACATAAACTGATACAGAGTGAGAGTGAAGTAAGCACAGCCAAAATTAAAAAAAAAAACCCCACAGTAACTATAACAATATAAATGGAAAGAACTATGCACCAAAAATTCAACAGTAAATGAAACAAAATTATAAAGATCAAGCAGAACTTGAATGAACTTACTTACTTACACTTAACTTACCTCTTTCACGGAGGAAGGCAATGGCTGTTATACATTTCACCTGTTTTCAGAGGAGTTTTCAGAGAGTCAATTGTATTAATTTTTCTTTCCTCTCTAAAAAAATACTATTTGTTATATAAGAATACTCTCTGGGAAGGGCAGGAGGAAAAATATTTGGGATTACTATGGTGATATAAAAAAGAAAATATCATTAAAAACTTTTTTAAATTTAAGAAAGATTCGTATGAGTCAGTCAATAATCATTTATTAAGTACCTACTATGTGCCAGGCACTGTGCTAAGCACTGCAGATACAAGAAAAAAAGGCAAAATAAAGTCCTTCCCCTTGACTCATGATCTGATGGAGGAGACAACAAGAAAACAACTATGTATAAACAAAGATAGATATAGATAGATTAAACAAGGATATCCTGGAAATAACTGAAAGAAAGAAGAGCTTAGAATTAAGAGGGTATGGGAAAGGTTTCCTACAGCGGCAACTAAGTGGTTCAGTATATAGAGCGCTGGGCTTGGAGTTAGGAAGACCTAAGTCAAATCTGGTCTCAGACACTTGCTAGCTATGTAATCCTGGGCAAGTCACTTAGCCTGAATTTAATCATCTGTAAAAATGGGAATAATAATAGCACCAACCTCCCAGGGTTTTTGTGAGAATAAAATGAGATAATACCTTTAAAGCTCTTAGCACAGTGCCTGGCACACAGAAGGAATCATACATTACCTACTATCATCATTATTACTTATCATTATTATTATTATTATAGAAAATGAGATTTTATTGGGACCTGAAGGAAGTCAGGGAAACTAGGAGGTAGAGATTTGGAGAGAAAACATTCCAAGCATGGGAGACAACCAGCAAGAATGCCGGATCAAAAAATGGAGAAACTTGTTTGGGGAACAGGAAGGGGTCCAGTGTCATCAGACCAAAAGGTACACGGTAGGGGGTAAGATACAAGAAGACTGGAAATGTAAGAAGGCAGTAGGTTATGAAGGGCTTTGAATACCAAACACAGTATTCTGTATTTGATCCTGAGGGCAATAGGGAGTCATGGGAGTTTACAGAGTGAAATGACAGGACCTATGCTTTAGGAAAATCAGATCAGGATCTGATGGAGGATGGGGAAAGCCTTGAGGCAGGCAGATGCACCAGCAAATTACTGCAATAATCTAGGCATGAGGTGATGAGGGCCCGCACCAGAGATGCAGGTGACAATATCACAGGAGACAAGGGGGTGTATTTGAGACATGCTGTAATGGTACAATATCCTCTAAGTTCCCAAACTCAGGTCTTTGTTTTAACCTGAGCTATGAGGGTCAATAAATTAGTACTGCTCCTCAAGAGGAGATGGGTAGCATGTATCAAGAGAGAGGGAGACATATTTGAGAGATATTGCAAAAATAAAGTCTATAGGCCTTTACAACCAAATGGATATGGCACTTAGATAATACAGAGTTGAGGATAACACCAAGGTTGTGAGACTGGGGGACTGGAACAATGGTGGTGCCCTCAACAGTAACAGGGAAGTTTGGGAGGTGGAGAAGGGTTTAGGAGGAGGATAATAAGTTCAGTTTGGACACAATGAGTTTAAGATGTCTACTGGAGGGGGCGGAGCAAAGATGGCAGCTGGAAAGCAGGGACTTGCCTAAAGCTCTCCCCCACGTCCCTCCAAACACCTATAAAAATGGCTCTGAACAAATTCTAGAACTGCAGAACCCACAAAATAGCAGAGGGAGACAGGGTTGCAGCCCAGGACAGCCTGGATGGTCCCAGGGTAAGGTCTATAGCACGGAGCTGGAAGCAGAGCCCAATGCAGGCTGTGCCTGGACCAACCAGACCAGGAACCAGGCGGGACAGGACCTAGCACCCTGAATCAGTGAACTGTGGCAGCTACCAGACTTCTCAACCCACAAACACCAAAGACAACAGAGAAGGTTAGTGGTAAAAGCGGCTGGGACAGAGTGAAAGGTTGTGGCCCTGGGGCAGTGGAGGTGGTGCAGCTCTAAGGCTGCTTCCAGAGCTACAGCTGCAATTACTTCTGGCCCCAGGCCCCCCTGGTGGGAGGAATTAAGTGGCAGATCAGAGTGGGAGTGCTCAGCCTGCTTGGATCTGAGTTGAGGTCTGTGGGGAGGAGTAGCACTGGTGAGGAAGAGCTTGCTGTACAGAAATAGCTCTGAAAACAACAGCGCAGCCCCTCAAGTTTGGAATAAAGTACTCTCTACTCTACCAGCAGTCATACCCTGACAAAAAGCTCAAGGGTCAAGTAGTTGGCTGGGAACATGAACAGGCAGTGAAAATGGACTCAGATTCAGACTCAGACTTTGGAATCTTTGGTGACAAAGAAGACCAAGACATACAGCCAGAAGTAGTCAACAAAGTCAAAGAGCCTACATCAAAAGCCTCCAAGAAAATCATGAATTGATCTCAGGACATGGAAGAGCTCAAAAAGGATTTGGAAGAGCAAGTAAGAGGAGTAGAGGAAAATTTGGGAAGAGAAATGAGAGTGATGCCAGGAAATCATGAAAAACAAGTCAATGACTTGCTAAAGATCCAAAAAAATACTGAAGAAAATAACACCTTAAAAAATAGACAACTCAAATGGCAAAAGAGCTCCAAAAAGCCAATGAGAAGCATGCCTTGGCCAAATGGAAAAGGAGGTCCAAAAGATCACTGAAGTAAATACTACCTTAAAAATTAGATTGGAGCAAGTGGAAGCTAGTGACTTTATGAGAAATCAAGATATTATAAAACAGAACCAAAGGAATGAAAAATGAAAGACAATATGAAATATCTCATTGGAAAAACCACTGACCTGGAAAATAAATCCAGGAGAGATAATTTAAAAATTATTGGACTACCTGAAAGCCATGATCAAAAAAGGAGCCTCGATACCATCTTTCAAGAAATTATCAAGGAGAACTGCCCTGATATTCTAGAGCCAGAGGGTAAAACAGAAATTGAAAGAATCCACCAATCGCCCCCTGAAAAAGATCCCAAAAAGAAAACTCTTAAGAATATTGTCGCCAAATTCCAGAGCTCCTAGATAAGGAGAAAATACTGGAAGCAGCCAGAAAGTAACAATTTAAGTATTGTCGAAACACAATCAGAATAACTCAAGATCTAGCATCTTCTACATTAAGAGATCGAAAGGCTTGGAATATGATATTCCAGAGGTCAATGGAGCTAGGATTAAAACCAAGAATCACCTACCCAGCAAAACTGAGTATCATGCTCCAAGGCAAAATTATGGACTTTCAAGAAAACAGAGGACTTTCAAGCTTTCTCAGTGAAAAGACCAGAGCTGAATAGAAAATCTGACTTTCAAACACAAGAATCAAGAGAAGCATGAAAAGGTAAACAAGAAAGAGAAATCATAAGGGCCTTACTAAAGTTGAAGTGTTTTGTTTACATTCCTACATAGAAAGATGATGTGTGTAATTCATGAGACCTCAGTATTAGGGTAGCTGAAGGGAATACATATACACACATACACACACACATATTGCAGAGGGTACAGGGTGAGTTGAATATGAATAGATGGTATCTAAAAAAAACAAAATCAAATTAAGGGATGAGAGAGGAATATATTGAGAAAGGGAGAGATAGAATGGGGTAAATTATCTCACGTGAAAGTGGCAAGAAAAAGCAGTTTGTTGGAAGGGAAGAGGGGGCAGGTGAGGGGGAATGAGTGAATCTTGCTCTCATGGGATTTGACTTGAGGAGGGAATACCATACACACTCAGTTGGGTACCTTACCCCACATGAATGTAGGGGGAAGGGGATAAAAAAAGGGGGACAAGAGAAGGGAGGGCAGATAGGGGCAAGAAGTAATCAAAAGCAAACACTTTTGAAAAGGAACAGGGTCAAGGGAGAAAACAGAATAAAAGGGGACAGGATAGGAGGGAGGGAAATATAGTCTTTCACATCATGACTATTCATGAGAATGTTTTGCATAATGATACATGTGTGGCCTATGTTGAATTTCTTGCCTTCCTAGGGAGAGTGTGTGGGGGAGGGAGGAGGGGAAAGAATTTGGAAGTCAAAGTTTCAAAAGAAGATGTTCAAAAAAAAAAAATAAAAAATTGTTTTTACATGCAACTGGGAAATAAGACATACAGGCAATGGGACATAGAAATCTATCTTGCCCTACAAGAAAGTAAGGGAAAAGGGGATGGGGTGCAGTGGGGTGACAGAAGGGAGGGCTGATCGGGGAATGTGGCAATCAGAATATATGCTATCTTGGAGTGCCGGGAGAGGGTAGAAATGGGGAGAAAATTTGTAACGAAATCTTGTGGAAATCAATGGGGAAAACTAAAAACATTAAATAAAATAATAAATAATGCCAATTAAAAAAAATATGTCTACTGGACATCCGGTCCAAGAAATCTAAAAGGCAACTGGAGATGCAAGACAGGGAAGAATAGGTAGATTTATTGAAAAAAATAAAAAAAATTGTCTCTCTCCACAAACGACTCCCAAACTGTCAAAACCAATTTATTCTCCTGAACTCCTCTGTCATGTCATGTTCAGAAAATGAACTCATAAATCCTCCCTTCCTTCAAAATTACCCATTCTGTTAAGGATATCACCATACTTCTAGTTACCCAGATTTGTTACCTCAAAGTCATCTTTTAACTTTTCTAACAATTGATAACAACAATAATACCATTTATACAGCACCTGCTATGTGCATGGCACTGTGCTAATAAGCCCTTTACAAATATGATCTCATTTTATCCTCACAATACCCCTAGGAGGTAGGTGTTATTATTATCCTTATTTTCACTTGAGAAAACTGAGGCAGAAGTTAAGTGACTTGACATGGTCACGTAACTAATAGTACCTGAGGCTGGATTTGAACTCAGGTCTTCCTAACTCTAAGCCCAGAACTCCATCCATTGTGTCACCTATCTTTGACAGAGCTCTCATCATCTGTATCTATCAACTGCAGTCTTATCAATTCTACCTCTATTAAATAAATCCTCATATCTCTGGCCACCATGCTAGTTCAGACCTTCCTCATCTCTCCTCCTAACTGCAATAATAGCTTTGGAACAGGTTTCTCCCCTCCAGTCCTTCATTTCTCCAACTAAATCTCCACACAGTTGCCAAATAATTTTCTTAGGCAGACAAATCTAATCATGTCACTAGTCTGCTCAAAAATCTTTAGTTGATTCCCAATGACTGAAGGATAAAACACACATTCCTGAGCCTAGCATTCAAGACATCGACAATGTCTTCTTCTTAGCTTTCTTTTCATGCTACTTCTATTCTCAAACTCTACCTCAGCCAAACCAGATTGCTAGCTGTTCCCCAAATTCAGCATATGATCCCCAAAACTACATTCTTCAAACTATCCCCCACGTCTGAATTCCTCTTAATTTCTAACTCTCAGAATCTGTCTTAGTGGAAGGCTCAGCTCAGAGGCCACCTTCTCCAAAAAGAAGTCTTTCCTGACCCCTAAACAAATTGTTAATGCTTTCTCCCTCCTCAATTTACTCTGTATTATGTCCATGATCATTTTATATTCCTTCATCTAGTACAGTTGCTAAGCAACTGGCTCTTTTGTTCCTTGTATTCTCAAAGTAGTACATACATAGAAGATCTTTAATAACTGTTTATTGCATTGAATTGAGCAGGAGGAGTTTTTTTTGTTGTTGTTTTAAATGTATTTAAGAGCTTATCTTCTCATACTTTACAAGCTCTAAACAGTTTAGAAGTTTGAAAACAAAAGCGGAAATCCTAGAGTCCAAGCCTAGGTGAACAGATTTTTAAAATCCAATTAAATATTAAAAACAGCTTACCTCCCAGTAGCAGTTTATCCCTAGTCTTCAAGCACAGAAACTTAAGTCAGAGTCAGTAAGAGTGAAACAGAACAGCAGAAGTCTCCACAACTTTAATCTCATACAAGAGAGCATGAATATACACACATCATGCACTTGCACGGACATACATGTGCGGGCACATACACAGATACACACACACACACACACATATTCTATATTTTAATAGCATAAGATTAGCTTTATACTTATGACATCATAGTTGGTACAGACACATACAGAGATTTAACACTTGCCAAAGGTTCCCATTTTTTGAACAGCTATAGCACTGCTCATTTTCCAGTGTGAAAGAAGGTTATTTTCCTGAAAGAACAAGTGAAAAGAGGAGGAAGGAGAGGAAAAGCATCTACCACCAAGGAAGCTCTAAGTTCAAAGTAGGTCTCAGACAGTTATTAGCTGTGTGACCCTGGACAGATCTCTTAACCCCTATTTGCCTCAGTTCCTCATCTGTAAAATGGTGACACACTGGAGAAGGAAAAGGCAAACCATTCCCATATCTTTGTCAAGAAAATCCAATGGACTCATACAACTGAACAACAGATATCTTTATTGGTACTCTAAAAATTTGTGATTTGATTTTTATTTTCACATTGAAATTATATCTTATCAACTAGATTGCTACACTTTAATTTTTTAGTGGTTGATTATTTCTAGAAGCAAAAATGGGTTTATATAACAAACACTTAAAACCTTTCAAAAGCTACAGACTTCTAATACCGAAATGGCAATGGAAATAGAAGTGAAGGTTTCAACAGGACTGCATGATTACTGCTTGAAAGGCTACGCAAAGGACTTTTTAAATGTGTTATCGCCCCTTTCAAAAATATTCTTTATGTCAGCATTTAAGAAACATCTATGGATGCTTTTCTATGTAGCTGTTTTATAAAAGTATATATAAAGCTCCAAAATAAACTACTAAAAAAGCTCTACAATATTGCTGATTATTTTTAACAAAACTTTCTCTATTTTTAACAGAAGGCAGCCTGTCCATTGTAATGCCTAAAAACAATGAGTTGGTCATTCTTAATTGTGTAATTGAAAAAAAAAAGTGCAGAAATGAAAATAATTAATTCACTGAACTGCTCACAAGGCTACAAACCTTTTACTGTATTTGTAATTAAAACATAAGGGCTTTATTCTACTACTAAATGTTAAATCTCACCTCTAACTCATAATAAAGTAAAAATATTCTGTATTTTCTTCCTGGAGAGTCTTCATGTTGAAAAAGATTAGCCATATTCTAAATACTCCCATATTTTTAGTTGAAAGGCTTAAACTTCAAATTCTATAAGTAATACAAACTTAAAAAATATCTCAGTACTAAACAGCAATAAGATTTCAAAGCCCCCAATTAATTTCAAAAAATATCTAAAATAGTAAATGAAAAAGACTCAAGCCCAATGTGGTAGGATTTACTGTATGTATGACTTACAGCTATATTAATTATTTCTCATTTACTCTGTAATATAGCTTGCTTTGTGTATATTGGTTTGCATGCTCTCTCTCCCATCAGATTACAAGCACCTTAAGGACAGGGATTGTCTTTTGCTTCTTCTTGTATCCCTAGCACTAAGCAGAGTATCCAGCACAGTCACCTGATAAATGATTGATTATGGCTAAGTTACTGTTTATTTTAGCCTACATTGGGTTTGGACTACTGGTGCATTCAACTGGATCTAATATAGCTACAAATAATAAAGAATTCCAAGGCTCTCCGCAAGAAGAAGCATTTCTAAAGCTGGAGAGATATTAATCAATTAGTTCTATGCCCAGTGAAGCTTCCCCTGATTGCTAGGGCACACATTTTTTCCCTCCCCTCCTCTGCACTCTGATATTATTTATGTTTTGCATTATTCATTTGGCACTTATCCAGCTTTAGGCTCAAGAGATCCCAAATTCTGGACCCGGGAGGAACTTTTTGAGAGATCTTCTAGTACAGTACCCTCAATTTAAAGATGAGAAAATTGAGTCTGAAAAAAGTGAAAGAACTCACCGAGGTTACAGATGATAAGTGATAGTGAGTTATAGAACCCAAATTATTTCATTCTTACTCAGTATTCTTTCCACTACATAAGTTATTTCTCTTCTAAAACATTGATTTTTCCCTATAAAACAGCTCTTATATTCCTCTCACCTTTCTACTCATCACATGATCTAGAATCTCCTCATTACACAGTCAGATTCCAAGCAAATAGCTCTGTTCTCTCTTTTTATAGACTCTTTAGCCATCATCAAACATCATCTGAGTGACCAGAACTCAGGCTCCTACTATTGGCTCTGGTATTAGTAACTCCCCTTAGGACCCTGAGGACTTCACACCCACACAGGCTTAGCACTTAGTAGATAAGGGTTTGGGCCTGGGATTTAGCACCTAGTAAGACTCAATCAAAGACACCCAACTTAATTGATATTTACAGACTGTTGCAAGGATCAAAGAAGGTAATGTAATTAAAATGTAAACCAGAAAATGCTATATAAATGTGAGTTGCGATGATGATGATGGTGGTGGTGGTGGTAGTGGTAGATGATGATGGTGATGACGATGACAATGATGACTCGCCATTACTAGACAATGAAACTTTGGCCCAAATAAGCAATTTTGGGTCCAAAAAAAAATTTATAAAAATTCACATAAAATTAATTATGAGATTATGGTATATATTTTTCTTTGGTGTTTAAGAAGATATAACTACATAACTGCTGTTCAACATTCAACCCTCATATACTGTGTCTAGTAGGGGCAAAACTTTTGTGAAAGGAGAGCACAGTGTAATCATAGGATTATAGATTTAGAACAGGAAGGGCTCTCAGAAGTTATCTAGTACAACTCTCTCATTTTACATTGTGAGAAAACTGATGCCCAGAATAATTAAATGGCTTCATGGGATCAGAATGTGAGAGTGAAAGGGACCTCTAAAGTCATGTAGTCCAGCCCATACCTAAAAGGAATCTCTACTTGTATTAGGAGGGCAGAGTTTATAATCTCAAAGAGGATCATAAACACGTCTGAAAGGTTCGGAACCGCCGGATATAAGAAACTCTCAAAGTAGAAGGCAGAAGAATCAAAACATATATTTAGGCTCCACAGTAACCAACCCATGAACCAGCAACCCCATTTTGATATATTGATCAAAAGCTTCCAGGCCCAATAAGTACGCCTTGAAAGAGTAACCAGGAGGCTACAGAGAAGCATGATTGCATAAAGCAAAATCATGCTTCCCCCTCTATGGTAAAAAGATTACCCACTGGCCTGAAGTCTTTGTTCAGCTTCCTCCCGTAGGTCAGCTCTGCTACTGGCAGCTCCTGCTTCGGCTGTGGCTATAGCTATGGCAGCCTCTGGCTCCAACGGGAGCTGCTTTTAACCATCCAGCTTCTGCGGGGGTGTAAGGTACACCGGGGAAAGCACAGGTTCTTTCAATCTGCTTAAGCAAGGTGAAGGGGTTGACCGGGAAAGCACAGGTTCTTTCCATCAGCTTAAGCAAGGGAAGCAAGGTGAAGGGGCCGACAAGCTTACTCCAGTCCAACATACAAACAGCATTCAGTTCAGGGGAAAAAGCCAAACTAGTCAAGGGCACTTGTTGACTAAGTGCTAAGGAGCCCATTTTTGGTTGCCAATACACTCCACCCCTTGTTATAGGATACATAATCTAATCAGCCATGTATCCTAGAACATACATTGTGATCCAATTACAAAGGAAACTAAAACATATCATTCATTATAAAGCAAAACATATCATTTGGTGACATTCCTAAATATTGGTTTACGATTCAAATGTGATCCACCCCTAGGTCCCAGCAAGATAATCTCTTCAATCAATCATCCCCAAAATAATTATTAATAATTCAAATGTCCACCCCTAAATCCTTGTATCCATTACATAGGATCAATAATATCATAATAATAAAACAACATAGCAAAGATAACACAAAATAAGTAAACATAGAACACTATCATTATTCCCACCCCCCCTTGAATGATTGGGGCTCAAAATCTTGGGGTAAGGGGTGAAGGTCTCATTTTCCATAGCTTCTTCATGCTGAAATTGGATGTAGAGATGGCCCTGCCCCCAAAAAGTCCCATTCCAGAGGTCAGTTCTTTCAGTGAGCTGGCAGGAATTCCAAGAACACTACATGCTTAGGCAGTCACTGGAAAGTGCAGGGTACTTAAGCCTAAAGGAGACAGAACTAGCAACAAAATTAACCAAAACAAAGAACAAAAAGAGTAGGCAAGTATGGGCTATTATCCTTCAGATAAAATCATCCAATATCAGAAGCCAAACTCAGGTGGGAAATGTTTCTTTTCAAAAGGAACATAATGAGGAAGCCAAGAGGATCCCACCCTAGATAGAGACTAAGATTGTCCTCTCAGCCTTTCCCCAGATGTACAAGGAAACACAATGGGAAAACTAAACTAAGAGGATCCCATCCTAGATAGAGACTAGGATTGTCCTCCCAGCCTTTCCCCAAATGTACAAGTTTTCATCTGTTAATCACACAAGGTCACCTTCAGTCTGAGTGGCTTGTGGGCTTGCAGGAGCAGTTCTTATTTCCCTATTTCTTGTGTTATCAAGTCCTCTATACATTCTGTATAATTCATTGGTTGGAATTCCATCTATCATTTCAAAACCTACCCCTGCTCTCAATAGAGCAGTAAACATTTCTTTCCTTGTTACTCTCCTTTGGCGCCAAGTTTGCTGGTTATTCACCCTTCTCTCTCGAGGAGATCTATCCCTTCCCCAGTCACCTAAGTCATGTAACTGTAAAATCTTATTTATCACTGTTGTAAGACGGCTCCCTACTTCTCCAAGTAATAAACAGTCCAACATACAAACAGCATTCAGTTCAGGGGAAAAAGCCAAACTAGTCAAGGGCACTTGTTGACTAAGTGCTAAGGAGCCCATTTTTGGTTGCCAATACACTACTATAAAATAACTAACAAATAGTCATCTAGTCTCTGCCTGAAGAACTTTCCCATATCATCCCCTTCAAGAAAGGATAATAAACAGTTTTTCTTTTCTTCTTAAGACTAAGGCCATTGCAGGAGGTGAAGGGGGAACTGATATTTTCTTAACATTTTAAAATTTTTTCTTACACAATGTCAGAGATGACTTGAACTTAGATCTAGCAGAGTATCGAGGTAGACTGATCTCAAAGTCCCAACACAGCCAAAACTCCCTCTGATGTATGACTTCCCCAAAGTTACATATGTAGTAAGTGGAAGAGTAAGAATTTGAATCTAGGTTTCAGAACCAAATCCAGTGCTCTTGATATCTCCAATAAGAAACAATAAATCCTATCCTTGATCTCATGGGGCTTAAGGATGAACAGAGACATATAAAATAATTGTAAAATGTTTTCAAAATATGCTACGATGTAAAATTATTTCACACTAATACATTCATAAGTGTTGGGCTTTGGGATTAAGGAATAATCTGAATTCTGTAAGTAGGTCCTAGTGTCCATGTTTTTAAATCAAATCAATAAATATTTATTGTGCACATCTTATGTGCAACTGCTTGTATCAGCTGTTATGGGTATACAAGTGTAAAGTCTGGTTTCTACACTCACATCAAAGTACCAGAATGGGGAAAGAATTTCATGAGCAAAAAAGCAGTTTTAGTTCTGGACCAACTAGAACACCTCCTTTTACATTTTTCTCTTGCTCTATAATTTTTGATAGCTTAAGTGGTATGACACACAATAAACTGATTAATTTAGGTAGAATTGCCATTTTTATTATATTGGCTCTGCTTATCCATGAGCAATAAGTATTTTTCCAATTCCAATCTGACTTTATTTGTGAGAAAAGTGTTTTATGATTTTGTTCATATAGTTTCTGGGTTTGTCTTGGCAGGTAGACTCCCAAGTATTTTATAGTATCTACAATTATCTTAAATCTAATTTCTCTTTCCATCTCTTGTTGTTGGGCTTTGTTGGTAATTTATAGAAGTGCTGATGATTTATGTGGGTTTATTTTGTATCTTGCAATTTTGCTAAAGTTATTGATTATTTCAAATAATTTTTAGCTGGTTCTCTAAGCATACCATCATATCATCTGCAAAGAATGATGGTTTGTTTCCTCACTGCCTATTTTAATTCTTTTAATTTCTTTTTCTTCTCTTATTGCTATAACTAACATTTTTAGTACAATACTGAATAATAGAGGTGATAATGGGCATCCTTGCTTCACCTCTAATTGTACTGGGAAGGCTTCTAGCTTAACCCCATTACAGATTGTACTTGGTGATGGCTTTAGATAAATATTACTTATCATTTTAAAGTAAAATTCATTTTTTTCTATGCTCTGTAGTGTTTGTAATTGGAATGGGCACTGTATTTTGTCAAAGGCTTTTCCTGCATCCATTGAAAGAATCATATGATTTCAGTTAGTTTTGTTATTGAAATGGTCAATTATGCTGATAGTATTCCTAATATTGAACCAACCCTGCATTCCTGGTATAAATCTCACCTTGTCATGTTTGGTAGATTTGACTTGTGAATCCATCTGGCCTGGGGATTTTTTCTTAGGAAGATCATTAATGGTTTATTCAATTTATTTTTCTAAGATTGTGTTCTTTAAGTATTCTATTTCTTCTTCTGTTATTCTGGATAATTTATATTTTTGTAGATATTCATTCATTTCATTTAGATTGTCAAATTTATTGGTATATGATTGGGCAAAATAGCTCCTAACAATTGTCTTAATTTCTTCTTCATTGGTGGTGAATTCACTCCTTTTATTTTTGAACTCCTTTTATTCATTATCTGTCTTGATCTATTTTCTAGATCAGCTGTTTTTCCAATGACAAATTTCACCTCTTTTTTTTTACTTTTTCATTTTGTTTTATTGTATCTTGATATCTCATACTTTTCACTTGCTCAATTCTAATTTTTAAGAAATTATTTTCTTCAATAAGTTTTTGTACTTCTTTTTCTGTTTGGTCAATTTCGGTTTTGTGGGAGTTATTTTCTTCGACGAATTTTTGTGTATCTTTTTCTATGCTGTTGACGTTTTTTTTCATGATTCCCTTGCATTACTTTCATTTCCCAATTTTTCTTCTACTTATCTAATTTGTTGTTTAAAATCCTTTTTGAGCTCTTTTAGGAGTTCTTTTTGGTTTCATTTTTGGTTTTTTCATTCTAAAAATCAAATTAGCCAATGGTTTATCTGTTTTATTGGGTTTTTTTTTTCATAAAACCAGCTTATAATTTTATTAGTCTAAAGGTTTTCTTACTTTCAATTTTATTAATCTCTCCTTTGATTTTCAGGATTTCCAATTTAGTGTTTAATTGGGGAATTTTTAATTTGTTCTTCTAGTTTTTTTTTTTTTAGTTACACACCCAATTCAGTGATCGGCTCTCTTTATTTTATTGATATAAGCAATCAGGGATATAAATTTTCCCCTTAGTATCACTTTGCCTACATCCCTTAAATTTTGGTATGTTGTCTCACCATTGTTACTTTCTTTAACGAAATTATCAATTGTTTCTATGATTCATTCTTTGACCCACTTATTTTTTAGGATTAGATTATTTAGTTTCCAATTAATTTTCAATCTATCTTTCCATTGCCACTTACTGAATATAATTTTTATTGCATTATGATCTGAAAAAGATGCACTTACTATTTCTGCTTTTCTATATTTGGCTGTGAGGTTTTTATGTCCTAACACTTGGTCAATTTTTGTGTAGGTACTTCTGAGAAAAAGGTATATTCCTTTCTACTCCCATTCAGTTTTCTTCAGAGAGCTCTCATATCTAACTTTTTTAGAATTTTATTCACCTTCTTAGCTTCTTTATTGTTTCTTTTTTTGTTTGTTTGGTTAGATGTATCCTCTTCTGAGAGAGGAAAGTTGAGGTCCCCAACTAGTATAGTTCTATATCCTGTTTCTTCCTTTAACTCATTCAACTCTCCCTCAAAAATGTAGATGCTATACGATTTGGTGCATTTTTGTTTGGTATTGATATTACTTTATTGTCCATAGTACCTTTCAGCAAGACAGAGTTTCTTTTCTTTTCTCCTTTAGTTAGATCTATTTTTGCTTCTGCTTTGCCTGAGATCATTTTTGCCATCCCTGCTTTCTTCACTTCACCTAAAACATAATAAATTCTCCTCCAGCCCCTTACCTTTCCTTTGTATGTATCTCTCTGCTTCAGATGTGTTTCTTATAAACAACATATTGTAGGATTCTGGTTTTTAATCCATTCTGCTATCTGCTTCCATCTGATGGGTGAGTTCATCCCATTCATATTCATAGTTATGATAACTGTGTATTTCCCTCCACGCTATTTTTCTCTTGTTTATCCCTCTCTCTCTTACTTTCACCTTTTCCCTCCTCACAAGCATTTTACTTCTGATCACTGCCTCCCCTTATCCACCGCCTTCCCCTTTCTATTATCGCCATCCCTTTCTACTTCCTTATATGGTAAGATAGATTTCTGTTACCAATTGAGTGTGTGTTATTCCCTCTCTGAACTAATTCTGTTGAGAGTTAAAGTTTAAGCTTTGCCTGCCACCCCCCCCCATCTTCCCCTCCATTATAATAGCTCTTTTGTGCTTCTTTTATGTCTCTTTTATGTAATTTACCCCATGTAACCAGAATGGCCTTTGTTTTCTTTGAATGACTCAGCTTACCTCATTGGGCCTCTGGATGCTGTGGCTTGCTCTTCCGGGGCAGGAAGCCCCATTCTATCTCCCCCCTTCCTCCTTCTTCTTTTCATCCCTTTATTTCAACATCACCTTATATATGCACTATGTATACTCTTCTAATTGCCCTTATAGTAATAAAGTTAAGAGTTACAAATATTATCTTGCCATGCAGAAATATAAACAATTTAACCTTACTGAATCCATTATGTTTTCTCTTTCTTATTTCTTTTTTAACCTTTTTATGTTTCCCGTGAGTCTTGTATTTGCAGATCATGGTTTTTATTCAACTCTGGTCTTTTAATTAGTAATGCTTAAAAGTTCTCTATTTGATTGAATGTCCACTTTTTTTTTCCCCTGAAAGATTCTATTCAGTTTTCCTTAGTAGGTGATTCTTGGTTGTAATCCGAAATTCTTTGTCTTTCAGACTACCATATTCCAAGCCCTTCAATGTGATTTCCAAGATTCTTTTATGTGAAATCTGCCAAATCCTGTGTAATACTGGTTGTAGCTCCACAATATTTGAATTGTTTCTTTTTGGCTGCTTACAGTACTTTCTCCTTGATCAATAAGCTTTGGAATTTGACTATGATGTTCCTGGGAGTTTTCATTTGGGGATTTCTTTTAGGTGGTGATTGGTGAATTCTTTCAATTCCTATTTTACCTTCTTGACAATTTTTTGAAAGATGTTGTCCACTTTTTTTTTTTAATCATGGCTTTCTGGTAATCCAATAATTCTTAAATTATCTCTCCTGGATCTATTTTCTAGGTCAGTTGTTTTTCCAATGACAAAATTCACCTTTTTTTTTACTTTTTAATTTTATTTTTTGTATCTTGATGTCTCATACCTTCCACTTAGTCAATTCTAATTTTTAAGAAATTATTTTCTTCAATGAATTTTTATACTTCTTTCCCAATTTGGCCAATTCTATTTTTTTGGGAGTTATTTCCTTTGATGAACTTTTGTATATCTTTTTCTATGCTGTTGATACTTTTTTTTTCATGAATCTCTTGCATTACTCTCATTTCCCAATTTTTCTTCTACTTTGCTTTTTAAAATCCTTTTTACACTCTTTCAGGAGTTCTATTTTTTCCCTCTTTCAAGGCGGGGTTCAGAATAGGCTACGGCCTTAGAAGATTTAAAGCCCCTAAGCCCTTATTGCCATTCAAGGCTCATATTTCTGGAGGTTCCTATCCATAAAGACAATGCTAAATCAAGCTTTTAGCAGATACCAAGAAGTGGCCAGAATAAATGATTGTCAAGTTTCATTCATTCATTCAATTCCATAAACTTTTGTTGAACACATTCTACATACCAGACACCATGCCAAGTTCTGGGGATACAAAAAGAGGCAAATGACAGTCTTTACCCTAAGGAGGTTACAATTTAATGAGGGAGACAACATGAAAAGAAATATATACAAAGCAACCCATTTACAATATAAATAGGAAATAATTAAAAGAAGAAGCACAGTAGAATTAAGAGGGGCTAGGATTCTGGAATTCCAAGATTCCCGGTCCCTTGCACACCACTTCTGAACAGCAGTTGTTTTATCTGTTACTGGGCCATAGTTGCCAGTGAACAGATGATGCAAAGTTATACAATCACCCTTTGTCCAGAATTGCCTATGAATTGGGTGATGCAAAATAATTCCTGAAGAACATTGTTTCGCCTGATTTAACAATGGCTTTATCCACTATGTGAGGCACATGTGAATAGACTTCAGCAGATACTTCCCTAGTGAATCCCCTGGGAATGGGGCCCTAGCAAGTCCTCTCAGTGGTTGAGCTCTAGGCTATATGGCATGGGAGAAATCCCTGAGGTATAATTATGGAAGAGAAAATATCCCTCTACATCAATTAAGTGGTCTGGGACCAGGAGGGCACAGGACTGGACAATCAAAAATTCATCAGGACTGAGAAAGCAATTTTGTCTCCTACTTCATGTAGTTGTTTGTGAAGCACAACAGCATCCATAAGTAACATTATATGCTAAACTAATATGGAACAATTATAAGAAGAGCAGAAGTCTGGGAGTGAGTCCATTGCCAATATGGATAATTGGGGTAGTGATACCATGTGGTGCTAGGTACAGGACCATATTGATCCCCCTAAGGACAAGGAAGGTATTCCTGCCCAACTGGCTCCTTGCACCAATTTAACACAAATGCTCTTCAACTTGTCTCCATCTGTTAAAATGACACTCTCTTACCTCAGTGCAAGAGGTTTGCTCCTGCTAATTAAGAGCTGCATCATCTGGTATGCCCAGGTTAGATGTCCAACTACCTAGCAGAAATGTCTATGATAAAATAATGCTGCCACCACCCAAGGAAAAAGAACAACTCTCCAGTCCACTGGTTCCTGGGATCCAGTCTCCAGGAAGGTTTACCTGGAGACATATCAGGCTAACATATGAGGGGGAAAAATACCTCTCTACTGGTTAATCTGCTTTACTAGTTAAGATTACCTACATTTAAAAAGTGATATGATGAAACTACACAAAAAGCTACACATGCAGGCCTTTACTTCACTAAGCTGATAGCAGTTTCAATGAATTTGATTTGCCGATGATCAATTTTTTTTTCACCATTTTACCCACTGAATATCATCAGACTTCATCTAAGTCATCAGAGCAGTTAAGTAGCCCAAATGTGTTGTGAACAGGGGACCATGGAGACAGTTAAGGAAGGGGGGAAGGAAAGAGGAAAGGGTGCCTAAGAGGTATAGGGTCTTTCAACTGCCCAATTGTCCCAAATGGTATACAGAATAAGAATAGAAACAAAACTAGAGAATACTATGTAATACATGCAGGAAACGAAGGGAAATATGGGTAAAGATGGTATCTTCTGCATTGTTGCTAGTTGAAGTTAGGAATACTTGTTAGTATTATGTCAAGCAAGTACTGAGAAACATAAGAAACTAAAATGAAATAATAATAACAATGTATCTTCATTAAAGGATCAATAGTAAAATAGAATTCAATCACATATTCTATGGAAGCATTCCCACCTTGAGTTTTAGAAAATTTTCACCTACCTCCAGAAGCCAAGATAGTGGAATAAGAAGTTAAGTTGCTCTCACCCTCCCTTACTGACCTCTGAAAATCCAAGCAATATCACCCAGGACAAACCCAGGAACTGCTGAGACAGCAGAAAGATGAGGTACAACAGTCTTGTAGCCCAGAAGGCTTGGGGGATTAATGGGAAAGGCCCTTCTCGCTCTGGGGGAGGGGGATCAGTACAGGACTAGGGATGTCCCAGGGAACCAGTGGCAAGCCCCACCTCAGCAAACCAGGAGGAGATTCTGAGCCTCAAGGTGGTAGAACAGGCAAGCACCAACACCAGGACCCCCAAGTGCCTCAGCACAAGCAGGGAAATGGTAGACACTAGCTCAGAAAACTACCATGTGTGCCAGCGTTCTCCAGCAGCCAAATCTCCCAGTGCTTCAGCACAGCTCCAGGTTGGCAAACATCCTCCAACAGCCAAACATTCAAGTGCAAGGCCCGGGTAAGCAGGAGCCAAATACTTGAGTGCAAGGCCAGGATGAGCGGGCATCCCCCAGGAACCAGACTCTCCACTTCCACCCTAAGAGCTTCAGTGTTGCTGACCCCAGCTCAGCAACAGGAAAGCTGCCAGACCCCTAAAGCCTCCAGCTGCCAGCACTTGAGGTCCCTGCACACAAAACCAGTGACTAGGTCCCGGGCTCCTAGCACAAGAAGCTTGGGTCAGTGTCCCCTGCACTCCAGCAAGAGAGCTCAACTCTAAACGCCAGTAATTAGGCAAACACCACAAGCAAAAAGCAAAAACAGACAATGACCATAGACTGTTATTATGGGGACAGCGAAGATCAAGGCATAAATTCAGAAGAGGACAACATTGTCAATATACCCATGCCCAAAAACTCAAAGGGGAATATGAACTGGTCTCAAGCCCAAAAAGCCTTCTTGGAAGAGTTCAAGAAGAATTTTAAAAGTAAAATAAGAGAGGTAGAAGAAAAATAGGGAAAAGAAATGAGAGGTATGCAAGAGAGAGTCAATAGCTTGGAAAAGGAAGGACAAAAATTAATTGTAGAAAACAAGTCTTTAAAAAGTATAATTGGCCAAATGTAAAAGGAGGCACTGTAATGGTAATCAAGAAAGGATTTTTTGCTATTCTTCTCTGGCCTTTGTTTGAATGGGACAGGTAAAGTGGGATCTTTTTTGTCTTGGAGTGTTTCTCAGCACTAAGACAATCAGGAGTCATTATTTTGTATATGATGTGGTTCTAGAGATTGAGGAACTTTCCCACACCCTAAACGCTAAGTTGGCCCCAGCCCCCAGGGTCCTGAACAGGGTATATATACTGGAAGGTCAGCATTTGACCTTTGGGAGTACACTCATCAAAAGAGTGATGAGACTCTGGGCAAGCCACTGAAACAGCTCCCCCAGCTTTGATAACCCAGATGTTGGTGCTTCTCTGGTAACTACATATTGCTATGGATAGACTGGTTTGTTATCTGATCTGTTTATAATGTATGCTTGTAATTTCTGTTTGTATTTCCTCTGAAGTTCAGGGGGCTGATCTCTTCCCCCTAAACTAAGTGAATGATACATTTGTATGTTTAATTAAACTGAGGTTGTCAACCCCTTAAAGTTGCTTTCCTTAGAAAAGCGGATCAAAGAATTTGTGTTGGCAGCCCTTCTGTGTGCTCTTGTTGTTGGTCTTATACAGCCACAGTAGTTGCTAGCAACATTGTTGTTACAGGCACAAAACTCACTGAAGAGAAGAACTCCCTAAAAAGTAAAATGGGCCAAATGGAAAAGGAGGTACAAAAGCTAATAGAAGAAAACAATTTGTTAAAAATTAGAAATTTTAAAAATTTAAAATTGGGCAAGTGGAAGCTAATGACTCTATGAGAAATCAAGAATCAGTAAAACAGAAACAAAAGAATGACAAAGTAGGAAAAAAAAACCCACAAAATACCTCATTGGTAAAACAACTGACCTGGAAAACAGACCCACAAGATACAATTTAAAAACTATTCATTTACCCGAAAACCATGATGAAAAAAAGAGCCTGGACAGCAACTCTCAGGAAATCATCAAGGAAAACTTCTCTGAGGTCCTACAACCAGAAGGTAAAATAGTCATCGAAAGAAACCACAGATCACCTCCTGAAAGAAATCTCAAATTGAAAACGCCAAGGAATATTGTAGCCAAATTCCAAAATAACCAGGTCAGACAGAAAGTTCTACAAGCAGCCAGAAAGAAAATTTAAATAGCATGGAACCATGGTCAGGATTACACAGGACCTTGCAGCTTTGACATTAATAGATCAGAGGGCGTGGAATACAATATTCTATAAAGCAAAGGAGCTTGGATTACATGCAAGAATCAACTAGTTAATCAACTAGCAAAATTGAGCATAATCTTTTAGGGAAGGAGATGGATATTCCATGAAATAGGGAACTTCCAAACTTTCCTGATGAAAAGGCCAGAGCTCAACAAAAAATTTGATCTTCAAATACAAGACTCAAAAGAGGAATAAAAAGGTAAACAGGAAGGAAAAAAACCATGTTATTAATAAGGGCAAAGCAAACTGTTTACATTCACATACATAACATTTGTAACTCTTGAGAACTGCATTGTTATTATGCCATTTAAAAGAGGTATACATAGACAGAGGGCATGGGTATAAGCTGACTGCTGTGCTGATAAAAAACCTAATTAAGGGGTGAAAAGGGATTGTATTGGGAGAAGAGAGAAGGAAGAAGGATAAATTACATCACGTGAAAAGGCACAAAAACTTATTACAGTGAAGGGAGAGAAGGGAGAGAGATGAGCATTATCTGAACCTTACTCTCATCAGATTTGACTCAAAGAGGGAATAACATAATTGGTTAGGTATAGAAATCTAACTTACCCTATAGGAAGTAGGAGGAGAAAGGGGAAAGAAAAGGGAGAGAGTGGAGGGAAGAAGGGAGGGAAGAAGTAGTAAGAGAAAAAGGAAAGAAAAGGAAGAGGCTGATAGAAGAGAGGGCAGATCGAGGAAGGCAGTGCTCAGAAGCAAAACACTTGTGAGGAGGAAAAGGGAGAAAGAAAAGCGTAAACAGGGGGGAAAATATGATGGAAAGACACAGATAGTAAGCACAACTGTAAATGTGAATGGGATGAACTCTCCCATAAAATGGAAGCAAATAGCAGAGTGCATTAAGAACCATAATCCTACAATATATTGTTTATAAGAAACACATTTGAAGCAGAGGGATACATGGGGAGTAAAGGTAAAAGTCTGGAGCAGAATATATTGTGCTTCAGCTGAAGTAAAAAAAAGGTGGGGGGGAGGATTAGCAATCCTGATCTCAGACAAAGCAAAAGCAAAAATAGGTATAATTAAGAGAGAAAGGAAGGAAACTACATAATGCTAAAAGGTACCATAGACAATGAGGTAATATCAATACTAAATATACATGCACCAAGTGGTATGGCATCCAAATTCTTAGAGAAGATAAGGCAGTCACAGGAAGAAATAGATAACAAAACTATACTAGATGGGGACCTCAACCTCCCCCTCTTGAAGCTAGATAAATCTAACCATAAAATAAACAAGAAGTTAAGGAGGTGAACAGAATTTTAGAAAAGTTAGATATGGTTGACCTCTGGAGAAAACTGAATGGAGAGGGAATGGTCTATACTTTTTTCTCAGTGGTACATGACACCTACACAAAAACTGACCACATATTGGGGCATAAAAACCTCACAATCCAATGCAAAAAAGCAGAAATATAATATGTATCCTTTTCAGACCGTGATGCAATAAAAATTACATGTAATGAAGGGCCTTGGGAAGATAGATTAAAAATTAATTGGAAATTAAATAATCTAATCCTAAAGAATGAGTGGGTCAGCAGCAGCCATGCATGGAGTGCTCTCTCATTCAGTTCCTCCTCCTCCCTTTCCCTCCTTCTAAGCCTGACCCCCGCCCCCCCCCCCCCACCCCCCCCCTGCAGCACCCTCTCCCTGCCCAGCGCCTCAGACACCAGACTGTCCCAGCCCTGATATGGCTCGTGGACAACAGAAGATTCAGTCTCAGCAGAAAAATGCCAAAAAACAAGCTGGACAGAAAGCTGCTGCTGCGGCTGCCTTGATATAGACCTGAACTTCCTGTAGGACACAGATGCTGGACACCAAGACTTTCAAACAGCACTTTGAGAACAAACATCCAAAGACTCCATTTCCTCCAGAATTGGCTGATGTTTAGTCATAAAGTTGTTTACAGGTAAATTCATGGCACCTATTGACTCTTCTACTATCTCAGACCTTAGGAAACAAACCTGCAGCTGGTTTTCTAACAAACTGTTGATCAGCAAGAATAAGGGGGCTACAGAAACACTCATTTTATGCTGTTCCCTTTTGGGCTTCATGGAAAGACAATTCTGTGCAAATGTAGTCGGGCACTGAGTTGGAAATCCTGAAAATCGGTCCATTCTTGTTATAATTTTTATTTTTCCGGCTCAGATTCAATTCTAGTAGATTGAATCTGGCCCGCTTGTGAAAACAAGCGTCACAAAGGGTGGGATTTCTTAAGACAGCCCATTATGGTGAATCCTTAATAAACTTTGTCTTTTCCCTTGGCTGAGAACGCTTGAGACGAATTCTTCACGCAGGACCCGGCGTGTAGGTATTTTGGGGTCTCGAGCACTCCTAAAAACCTATGGTTCCCTACCCATCATCATTTTGCTTAGACTTCTTCATTTTTGGTTCCCTGACTGGGAATATTGCTCATCTCAAGTTCTTCTCCAGCCAAGACTGGAAGGTAAGCCTCTCCCTATCCCAATCCCCTTCTCGCTCTCCAAGCATTTTGGAGGTGCTTTTCGGGCCTGACTCCCCAGGTCCCCAGTAGGTCAGACAGCTGCTCGCTGTCTCGGACTCAGCCTGACGCAATCAGGTTCTCAGTCCCATGGTTTATGTTCGAGGCCATGGACCTGGGCACACCTTCTGAAGCACAGAAGACAAGGACGGACACCCTATCCAGAAGTGCGCCCCCAATTTTCTCAATTCTCTCAGCGCTAGGGAATGGGAAAACCCCAGGTACCTTTTTGTGTTTATTTTTTCCTGTCTTGTTTTGTTCCTTTTTGAGGCTTACTGCCAGATCCTCCTTGCAGAGGAAGGAACTTCCAGCCCCCGAGGCCACAATGGGTCAAACCTCCTCGATCCCCAAAAATTCACCCCTGGGCTGTCTTTTACAAGATTGAAAAAAATTTAAGTTCTCTAAAGTACTTAAAAAGAAAAAGCTGGCATACCTTTGCAATACTGCTTGGCCACAATATCACCTAGAAGGCCATGAAGAGTGGCCTACTTTTGGGACTTTGCAATATACCACTCTTTTACAGTTAGAATTATATTGTCAGCAAGAAAGAAAATGGACAGAAATTATTAGGGGAGCTAGGTATGAAATAGTCATCTTTAATTCCCCCCAGGGAGACTGTCATTTACACCAGGGAAACTGTCCTTTCTCTATACTCCTATACTGTCTGTCTGGTTGTTTGCTTAACCTCCTTGCCAGGTTTATCTCCTCCAGGCTCCAAGCCATCGACTTCCAGATGACTGCTCAGACTATGTACCCCTTGAACTGGAACCATCGAGGCAGGGACAGCTCCTTTGTCCCTGACCCCAAAAGAATTTGGGTCCTATTTGTTTGAGGGGGGAATGATGAGGGCACAGTCTCTGGGAATGCCCCTGAATCTGGAATACAGTCTCTGGGAGCCCCATTGAACTCTCCTTGATTCTTCCAACTAGATCTGGCCTTCCCCTAAGGCCATAAGCTTTACATCCCTACCTAGCCTTGCCCTTTTTTGTCCAGCTACTTCCCACCCTTGATACTATCAATATCCATGCCTTCAGCTACTTCCCACCCTTAATCCCATTCTCTCCCGGTTCCATGGGACTCCTCCTCAAGACCCTCCCTAAATCCCTCCTCTAGTCACCCCAGACCACCCCTCAATCCCTCCCACAATCTTTGTGTAAAAGATTGTAAGATGCTCATAGCTAGAGCCCCCCCACAAAGGGGCAATGGGGGTCAACAGAACATTTTGGATAACTCCCTCCTTATGGCCCCCAGGGTTTCAGCCCCAGCCCCTCCTCCTGTTCCCCAACCTCCTCAGAGCACCCTTGTTTCCTGTGCTCCCCCTTCCATGGCCATCCTCTCTTTCCCTTGGTTTCCTGTAGTGCAACCCCTCTCTTTTCCTGCCTCCTTCACAGTCCAAGTCTCCTACCCTGCATCTCCTTCCATGGCCCCTCCCCCCTTGGCAACACCTGCTCAGGTCCCAGCCAAGGGTCTGGTTGAGGTGCCTCCCTCTGTGGCTCCTTCCCCTGGAGGGACCCCTACTCAGGTTCTGGCCTCATGGCCTGCCCCTGTTTCAGGCCCTGCAGTATCTACCACCATGGGCCCTAACCCCCCAGGCAACCCCTACTCAGGTTCCAGCCTCCAGCCCTGCCCCCATGGCAGTACTTCTTCCCCTGGCCCCTCCCTCTGAGGTGGCGCCTGCTCAGGTCTCTGGGGTACCTGCCCCTCTGCCCCCTACCCTCCCTCAGGTACCAGCTGATCTTCTCCCTCGTCAGCGGGATCCCCCTGCCTTGCAGTCTAATACAGATCAGCCAGATCTCTCTCCCCAAGCTCCAGGCCCCATAAAGCCTTCAAGGCTTTTTCCCCTGAGGGGAAAAAAAAGTGCCTGCCTCCCCTACAGAGACAAGAAGAGGGCATGTTCCATTCTCCATTTCAGATCTCACACAAATTAAAGAAAAACTGGGGAGATACTCAGAAGACCCCGCTAAGTTTACTGAGGGTTTTAGGGCTATGTCCCTAACTTTCTTGGTGTTATTTGACCGCTGTGGAGAAGAGGAGAATCTGGGAACAGGCCCAAAAATTTGGGGATAGTTTGGCTAGCAATAACCCCATAAAATATCCCCCAGGTACAGCTGCTGTTCCCACTAGTGACCCAGGATGGGATTACCAAAAGACTGAAGTATTAGGGGAAAGAGAGGCCATGTGATAATCTGCCTGTTAGAAGGCCTAAGCAAAAAAATTAGGGAAGTTACTCAGGGAGAAAAGGAAAACCCTGTTCTTTTCCAAGCCCGGCTAGTAGAAGCTATTAAGAAGTATACAAATTTGGCCCTTGGGGAAAAAAAAATTATTTTTATAATTGTAATTATATTGATGCTTATACTGCGTAAAATAACTCATTTAAATAAAGTAGTATTTTGATTTTACAACACCACAGGACAAATGTTTGTAGAAATTCTGGTCCACTTTTACCCACCTGCCTTAAAATCTAATGAAGACATCAGCTAGAATTGCAAATGCTTTGCCTCTGCCCCTTTTCCAAACAAATTTGTTGGTTATTCAAACTAAAGCAGACTCATTCAATACATATATTCCTATCATAGTATTTTAGGTAGCTAGCTAGCTAATTGAAACAAGAGAAGCATTGGTTAACTGCTGTCATTATAAACTTGATAAATATTTTAATTTGTAGGTTCGTCTAGTAAAACTCCTTAATAATTATATGCCATTCACCCTTCTTCAGTTCTGCTTGTACTGGGTGTGCCAATCCTTGGGAAAGGTTCTGAGAAAGGAATTGCAAATTTGACAAAATAATCCTTTTCTTGCTGGCTCTGAATTGGATATAAATTAAATTATTAGTTAAAGAACAGCCTACAAGTATTTGGTAAATGATTGAAGGAACTGAGTTTCCCTTGTGAAAAATAAGATTCTAAAATGTATCTCTGTCATAATGAAAGAGGTGAAAAATTACTGAACCATTATGTAAGATTAAGCCTGGAAAATTTATTACTATAAACTGGTCTGTCTTCAGTCTGTAATATGTAAATCTCTTTCAGAATTATTCTAGATATTTTTAAATTGAAGGTTAAACCTCTGAAAGGATTATTTTAAATATTTGTCAACATAATTGGAAAGTGAATTAGTTTAAATGGGTCAGATTTGTGGCTTGGGTCATTAACAGGAAGAAAAGAATGGCATACTTAAGCTTAGTACCCATATAGTGTCATTTGGTTTTATTTTTAAACTCTTAAAGGCCATATACATTGGATTTGGTTTAAGGACTTAAGAACAGTTTTATACCCATAAACGTGTTACGTAGGAATGTTAAAAGTATCTGTGGAGAAGAGCAATAAGAAATTAAATCCTACCAGGTGAAGAGAGGCTATGTTTAGAAACCAATTCTTAACAATTTATTCTCATCAGACCCGCAAGATTAAATTTGTTAATAGTGTCCATTTTAACTGATTTGGTTTTTTTTTAATGTAATAGAAATAAGAGTATTCAAATATAAACTTAGGAAATAGTAACAGACACTAGTAGTCAGACCAGATTCTATCTTTCTTTAACTGTGTCAATGCAGATTCTTCCTGCAGTTTTTATTTTATTTATTATTACTGTTTAAAATGAGGTTTTAAGAGAAAGATCTGATGATCAGATGGAGATAATTAATAAGAAAACTCTTACTGTTCACCTGGCCAATAGAAAATCTTTTAGCACCCTTTTCCATTCCCTAAATGTTATATGGCTATTGTTATATGGTATCGTAATAGCGATCTACCAGAATGCTAGAATTCTGCCTTTATTCATGTGCTGGGTGTTATTCTGGTTAATTTTGGTTAAAAGGAAGCATTTTGAGCATTTATGTTTTAGTGAAGTGTTTTTCATTTAAAAATCATTATCTTTGAACTTCAGTTTTTCTTCCAGTTGCCTTACTAATTGTATATTTTTTAATAAAATATTTTTATGTTTGTATTAAAAAAAAAGAATGAGTGGGTCAAACCACAAATCATAGAAACAATCAATAATTTCATCCAAGAGAATGACAATAATGAGAAAACGTACCAAAACTTATGGGATGCAGCAAAAGCACTTCTTAGGGAAAATTTTATATTTCTAAATGCTTACACAAATAAAATACAGAAAGAGGACATCAATAAATTTGGCATGAAGCTAAAAAAGTTAGAAAAGGTACAAATTAAAAATCCCCATTTAAGTACCAAATTAGAAATACTTAAAAACAAAGGAAAGATTAATAAAATTGAAATTAAGAAAACTACTGAACTAATAAATAAAATTAAGAGCTGGTTTTATGAAAAAACCAATAAAATAGATAAAGCTTTGGTTAATTTGATTAAAAAAAGAAAGAAGAAAATCAAATTACCAGCATCAAATATGAAAAGGGTGAATTCACCACCAATGAAGAGGAAATCAAAACAATAATTAGGAATTATTTTGCCCAACGGTATGCCAACAAATATGCCAATCTTACTGAAATTGATGAATGTTTACAAAAATATGAATTGCCCAGATAAACAGAAAAGGAAATAAAATACTTAAATAACCCTATCTCATAAAAAGAAATTGAACAAGCCATCAATGAACTCCCTAAGAAAAAATCACCAGGGCCAGAGGGATGGATTTACAAGTGAATTCTATCAAACATTTAAAGAACTTCCAATGCTAAATAAACTATTTGGGAAAATAGGTGAAGAAGGAATCCTACCAAATTCTTTCTATGATACAAATAAGGTGCTGATACCTAAACCCATAAGACCCAAAACAGAGAAAGAAAATTACAGATCAATTTTCCTAATGAATATCGATGCAAAAATTTTAAATATTAGCAAAGAGATTACAGCAACTTATCTCGAGGATAATATACTATGAATACGTAAGATTCATACCAGGAATGCAGGGCTGGTTCAATATTAGGAAAATTATCAGTATAAGTGACCATATCAACAACAAAACTAACAGAAACCATATGATTATCTCAATAGATGCAGAAAGAGCTTTTGACAAAATACAATACCCATTCTTATTAGAAACATTAGAGAGCATAGGAATAAATGTAGTCTTCCTTGAAATGATAGGTAGCATCTATGTAAAACCATCAGCGAGCATTATATGTAATGGGGTTAAGCTAGAAGTATTTCGAATAAGATCAGGGTAAAACAAGAATATCCATTATCACCACTGTTATTCAATACTGTACAAGAAATGTTAACTTTAGGAATAAGAGAAAAAAAGAAATTGAAGGAATTAGAATAGGCAAAGAAGAAATAAGCTATCATTCTTTGCAGATAATGATATACTTAAAGAATCCTAGAGAATCAAATAAAAAACTAGTCGAAATAATAAACAACTTTAGCAAAGTTGCAGAATATAAGATAAAGAAACACAAATCATCAGCATTTCCATATATAACTAGCAAAGCCCAACAGCAAGAGACAGAAAGAAAAATTCCATTTAAAGTTACTGTAGACATTATAAAATATTTGGGAGTCTGCCTGCCAAAACAAACCCAAGAACTATATAAACACAATTACAAAACACTTTTCATGCAAATAAAGTCAGATCTAAACAACTGGAAAAATTTCAGTTGCTCATGGGTAGGCTGAGTTAATATAATAAAAATGACAATTCTACCTAAATTAAATTACTTATTCAGTGCCATAGCAACCAAACTACCAAAAAATTGTTTTATAGAGCTAGAGAAACAATAACAAAATACATCTGGAAGAACAAACGGTCCATAACATCAAGGGAATTAATGAAAAGAAATGCAAAGGAAGGTAGCCTAGCTGTACCAGACTTTAAATTGTATTACTGTAATGTTAATGGGGTTTGAAGATCTTCCCGGCCCATTAATAGGCCTCACTGTGGAGCCCATTGGGGGAGGGATTTACCTTAGGGGGAAGTTTGCTTGTAGGATGGATCATAGCTTTTGCTAGTTTCTAATTAGGCACTGAGTCAGGAGGGTTGTGATGTCCTCTGGTTCTGAGAAGCGTGTATATATACTCTGAGGCGAAGTTTTGCTTTGAGGGCTCAATCACTGGAAGAATGTTCATGTGATCTGGCCAGATGAGACTCTGGGTAGCTGTTAAGGAGCCCCCCTCAGCTCTGAAAACCCAGATGTTGGTGCTTCTCTCTCTGGTAACTGCACATATATTGCTCTGGTCAGACAGCTGGAAGTCCCGTCTGTTGATCTATGCTCTTTTCTCAGTTTGTGTTTTCTCTGCTTATCTCTACGTTCAGGATACTGACCTTTCCCCTAAACTAAGTGAATGACTGCTGTGTGTGTGTGTGTGTGTGTGTGTGTGTGTGTGTGTGTGTGTGTATATGTTGGATTAAAGTGAGATTGTTGACCCCTTTAAAAGCTATTTTTCCTTTAAAAGCAGATCAAAGAACCTATGCTAGCAGCCATCCTGGGTATGCCAGTGTGGTTGCCTTTACAATTTATAAAGCAACAATCATCAAAACTACTTGGTACTGGCTAAGAAACAGACTGGTGGATCAGTGGAATAGGTTAGGTACACAAGGCAACAATCAAAGACTATAGCAATCTACTATTTGATAGTAAGACTCCAGCTTCTAGGATAAGAACTCACTATTTAACAAAAACTTCTGGGAAACCTGGAAAATAGTATGGCAGAAACTATGCATAGACCAACATCTTACACCCTATACCAGGATAAAGTAAAAATGGGTACATGATTTATTTGTAAAGACTGATACTATAAGCAAACTAGGAGAGCAAAGAATAGTTTCCCTGTCAGATCTATGGAGAAAGGAAGAATTTATAACCAAACAAGATGGAGAACATTAAGAAACGTAAAATGGATGATTTTGATTACTTTAAATTGAAAAGTTTTTGCACAAAGCCAATATAACCAAGAGTAGAAGGGAAGCAAAAATCTGGAAAACAATTTTAACAGCCTGTGTCTGATAAAGGCCTCATTTCTCAAATATAGAGAACTGAGTCAAATGTATAAGAATACAAGTCATTCCCTAATTGATAAATGGTCAAAGGAGATGAACAGGCAGTTTTCAGAGGAAGAAATTAAACACATTTATAGTCATATGAAAAAATGCTCTAAATCACTCTTGATTACAGAAATGCAAATCAAAACTACTCTGAGATACCACATCACACCTATCAGACAGGCTAACATGACAAAACAGGAAAATGATAAATGTTGAAGAAGACGTGGGAAAATTGGAACACTAATGCATTGTTGGTGGAGTTGTGAATTGACACAACCATTCTGGAGAGCAATTTGGAACTATGCCCAAAGGCCTATAAGAGGCCAAAGAGATCATAAAAACGGGATAAGGACCCTCATGTACAAAAATATTTATTGTAGCTCTTTTTGTAGTGACCAAGAAATGGAAATTGAAGGGATGCCCATCAACTGGGGAACAGCTGAACAATATGTTGTGCAATATGAATGTAATGGAATACTATTGTGCTATAAGAAATGATGAGCAGGGGGCAGCTAGGTAGCGCAGTGAGTAGAACACTGGCCCTGGAGTCAGGAGGACCCTTAACCCCAATTGCTCTGCCTTCCCCCTGCCAAAAAAAAAAAAAAAAGAAGAAATGATGAGCAGGTCAACTTCAGAAAAACCTGGAAAGACTTGCATGAACCCATGTTGACTGAAATAAGCAGAACCAGGAAAACATTGTACACAGTAACAGCCACATTGTGAGATGACTGACTTTGATAACACTTAGCTCTTCTCAGCAATGCAAGGTCCTAAGAAAACCCCAAAAAATTCATGTTGGAAAACGCTATTCACGTCCAGAGAAAGAACTCTGGAGTCTGAATGCAGATGAAAGCATACTATTTGTTCTCCTTTTCTTTTGTTGTTTTGTTTTGTTTCGTTTCTTCTTTCTTACAGTTCTTCCCATTAGTTCTAACTCTTCTTTAAATCATGACTAATGTGAAAATGTTTAATATGAATGTATAAGTAGAGTCTATATCAGATTGCATGCTGTCTTGGGGAGAGAGAAGACAGGGTGGAAGAGATAATTCAAAACTAAAAATCTTATGGAAATGAATGTTAAAAACTAAAAATTAATTAATTATTTAAAAAAAACTTCATCCAAGAGAATGACAATGAGACAACATACCAAAACTTCTGGAATACAGTGAAAGCGGTTCTTAGGGGAAGTTTTATATCTCTAAATGCTTACATGAATAAAACAGATCAATGAATTGGGCATGCAACTAAAAAAGCTAGAAAAAGAACAAATTAAAAATCTTGAATTAAATACCAAATTAGAAATTTTGAAAACCAAAGGAGAGATTAATAAAATTGAAATTAAGAAAACTATTGAACTAATAAATGAAACTATTTTTACGAAAAAACCAGTAAAATAGATAAACCTTTGGAAAATTTTCAAATATACAGAAAGGCAGTACTCAAGACTAGTAAAGGAAACATTAACAGAAATTTGGGTAGAGGGCAGGAGGGAGGGTATATTCATTTTCATGCAAATTACTACCTTTCTCTCAACACTAATTTCTCATTTGTCTCTTTAATCTCTAAACCTGTCAAGTGGGGGTCTTAGGGAGAGAGAAGAAAGGAAAAGTGCAGGACAAGCCTCAGCTACAGGAGTTTAAGTCTGTGTTCCCTGCACAGCAGGCAAAGTTTAATGTATATGGGTTATTTATTACTCTTTTGTACTTAATTAAGCAACTGGTTGGAGAGAATGACTGAAAGTCGGATTAGTAAAGAATATAGTATAGTTGTATAAAAATAATAACACTAAAAATAATTGTCAAAACAGTTACTGGAAAGGTTAGAGGCAAGGAGGGCATTATACTGATACCTCAAAAGAGTTCTATTTAAAAGCTAAAGGAGAACTGAGAGAGGGAAGTCTTTTACTTTTGGGTAAACCAATTCAATTCAATTTAATTCAACAAGCATTTATTAATCCATTGTTAAGTTTAAGGAACTGAGGACACAAAGGAAAAAACAAAGAGGCCCCACCCTAAAGGAACTTACATTATACTGGAGAGATCAAACATTTACAAAGATAGACAAATATAACATAATGTGAAGAAGGAGAGAAAAATAACAACTAGAGGATCCTGAAAGCCTTCCTACAGGATGTTATACCTGAGATGAGCCTTGAAGGAAAGAGTGACATTTTAGTAAATGGAGAAATAGGGAAAATATGTAACGAACTATGACTCACTGACAGATAATAGAAACAAGACATCTTTTTAAATACAAGACCGATAAGAACTCTATCACACACGAAGTCTGGCTTCCTTATTGTAATTTGGAATATTCCAAATGCAGTAATGCTTCAATAATGGACAGGTAATACGATGTAGTGGAAAGATGATAGGAGTTATAGTCAGAAAAGACTTGGCTTGGAATCCTTGGTCTCACACTGATTAAACTTGCTCTAGGCAAGTCACCTATATTCTCCGTACCTCTTCAAGTCCCTCTTCTGTATGGAAGAATTAATATTTAGATCATCTACATCACAAGATTGTTGCGAGGAAAGCCCTCATAAAACGTAAAGCATTATAGAAAAGTGAGTTACAAGAATAACATATTGTATTATTATATTCTATTATTTAATTAATAAACTGTCAAACTCATCTTTAAGAGCCTAGAATGTGTCACTTTTCCACCCTCACCGACAATCCTTTTGATCTAATTAAAGTACAACAGATTAGGCATGCCACTATCTACCTTCTGGGGTCAGCTAAAGTGGCATAATGAAAAAAGTGCTAGACCTGAAGGCATTTATTTACTATATGATTCTGGGGAACTGTTAACTTGTCTAACTCGGTTTCTTCTTTGTTAAGCTCTTAGCACAGAGACAGTGTTCTACAAATTTTTCTTCTCTTGCTTTCTCCCCTTCCCCCCTACTCATTTTGTAAACCTTACAGCATTACAGAATTGTGAAACAAATTTGGCAAATAATTTTACTAAGCACTTATGTATAAGGCCTTGTTCTAGCCTCTGACAATACAAATGATAATAAAAGTAGCTGTTATTATCCTTGGTTGACATGCCTTGCCCCTCTCAATCACTGCTTGTGGCAGGGAAGGGAAAGAGGAGGAGGGAAGAAAGGTTGAAGAAGACTGTTATGAATAGGTGAATATCTGATCCTGGAAGTCACTGGGGTTTAGTAAATACCATTTAACAAATAAGTTTAGTGAATAACATTTTCAGACCTGTGCTTTAGGAATATCACCTTGATAGCCAAGTGATGGATGGCCTAGAGCGGGGAGACACTAACTGCAATAGTCCTGGCATGAGGAGAGGAGGACCTATGCCAGGGTGGTAGCAATGTCAGAGGAGAAAAGGGAATGAGCATGAGAGATGTTAGGGAGGCTGAACTGACAAGACTCAGAAATGCGGGTGGTGGGGCAGTGATGTAAGATAACTGTCAAAGATTACATGACACCTAGTTTTGAGCCTCGGTGACTGGGAAGATTGTGGAACTATAGAGAGTATAAGCAAAGTTAGGAACAGGAGGAGGTTTGTGGGGGAAAAGATAAAGAGTTCTGTTTCAGAGCTTCAACAACTAAAATACATTGGTAAATAGTACAAAATAATGAATAAATGAATCTCAAAATATAAGTATTTAAAATTGTAGCTGTTCAGCTATTTCAGATGTGTCCGACTCTTCATGACCCCATTTGGGATTTTCTGGGTAAAGATACTAAAGTGGTTTGCCATTTCTTTCTCCAGCTCATTTTACAGATGAGGAACTGAGGCAGACGGGGTTAAGTGACTTGCTCAGGGTCACATAGCTAGTCTGAGGCCAAATCTGAAATCAGAAAGATGAGTCTTCCTGACTTCCTGACTTCAGGTCCAGCACTCTATCCACTGCTGTATATAGAGTGCTGTACCTAGAGTAAAGAAGACCTGAATTCAAATTTCACCTCCCGTACTTACCAGCTATGGGACCTTGGGCAAATCAAGGTTTGCCTCAGTTTTAACAACTGTAAAGTGGGATAGCAACATCTACCGCCCAGGATTGTTGTGAGGATCAAATCAGATAATATTTATGAAGTACTTAGCACATAGTACGTGAAATATTTGGCATATAGTAGGTGCTACATAAATATTAGCTGCTATCATTATTATTATTATTGTTACACCAAACTAAAATTCTCCTTTGAGCAAGAAGTATGTGAATAATACATAATTTTTAAATAATTAATAAAGTGGTTTTCACTATACAAAGCTTCTCTTTGTATGCTGCTTATTCTCAGGCAAGCACCCTCAATGAGTCAGTAGCATTTCTTCCCTTTTACTCTGAAACTCATGACAAAATGGCTCATTGACAGAAAATAGTATGACCAACAAATGTTTATAGTCACTGTCACAGAAAGGAGCTCCACAGCTGTTTGCAAAAAAATTAGCCATAAGAGAAATTGTTGCACGGTTTCTTTCTGGGGGAAGTGGAAAGAGTAGGGCAAATTATGAGGGACTGCCTGATTGTTGGCTTAACTGCCAAAACACTTTCAGACTTTGCTGAACTGGAATTTCTGGTGCAACTTTCCCTACGCCATAATTATGCCCCCAAAATATCAATCAATTAGCACGCAAGAAGGTAAGAGCTTAAGAAATAGTATGAAAATATTAAGGAAACATTCCACTTATGCTTTACCTGAAAATTACATGTAAACCAATAACACAGAAATAAAAAAATTTTCCTATTTACTTATGTTACAATTTTATAGATTCTTTATCTTCATGTTTAAAATCATTTTCAACTGGATCTCCTAACACTTCAAATTTATTTCTTTTCCCTTTCCCACATGAACACTAGGTCAAATGATCTATTAAAAAAAAAAAAACTAAACTAGAATGCCCAAGGAAAGTGTCTAGTACAGTAAGAATCCTTTTATGACGCTAACATCTGGTGTCAAACTCCCTATTTTGCAGGTTTGCCATTTCCTTCTTCAGTGTGTCCCCATCTTTACAGGTGGAGAACCGAAGCAAACAGGGGTTAAGTGACTTGCCCAGGGCATACACAACTATTATCTACCTGAGGCCAAATGTGAATTGTAGGCCCAGTGCTCTATCTACTGCACCAGTTTACATATTTGATCTGTACAACCACCCAATGAAGTTTGATATTCTGGTAGTATTATGGCAACTTCACATACGAAGATACTGAGGCTGAAAGTAGTTTCTCTAAAGTCATACATCTAATAAGTGAGAGTCTTACTTAAAACCAGATTTCCTTAAATTAAATCTTGGGCTCTTTACTTCATCTGGGTTATATCTTGAATTCAACTCAAAACAGGACAACTAATGATTCTAAAAGCCTTATTTTTCAATTGTGTCAACTGTATTTTTTGAATTACTTAAAAGAAAAGTTTGCTCATCTGTGAAATGAGAAAGCTGGATTAGGATCTCTAGATTTCCTTCCAACTATAAATCCTATAACACTAAGACCAATCTTTACCCTAATATTTGAGAGGTCCTTCATTCATTAGCCTAATATAATTAAATACTCAGCAGATCCATGATCTTATCAATGTGGTTATTCCTTTCATTTGGTGAAGATTCAAACCCATCCATCCACATCTCATTCACCGTGATTTGTATCTGTCTCCAGATCCTCCACAGAGGATCCATCCAATCGAAGCTTTCATAGAAAGTACTAAATGAAAATATCTTGAAAACATTTTGATATCATTTAACAGGAATTAAGGAGACTAAGTGGCACAGTGGGGAGAGCACCAGCCATGGAGTCAGGAAGACTCATCTTCCAGAGATCAAATCTGCCCTCAGAAATTTAACAACTGTGTGACGCTGGACAAATCACTTTATTTTGATTGCCTCGGTTTCCTCATCTGTAAAATGAAATGGAGAAGGAAATGGCAAATCATTCCAGCATTCTTGCCAAGAAAACCCTAAATGAGGTCATGAAGAGTTGGACACTACTGAGAAGGAGACTGAACAGTTCAAATTTTTTTTCTTTTGGAAAAAGTACCTCCAAAAGGGCATTTTTCTCTGGAAAGATAAATTTGGTTTGTTAAAATAATGCACCAGATAAAAGGACTTTCTGAAATTAAAAATTTTATCTGAAAGTTCCCTATAAATGCCAACGCAACATTAGTATGAAAGGTTGATAAAGAAGTACACTTCAAATCACTTTATCAATCCTTTTAACACTTGACAAAATTTGGTCATCAAGTAGTACAAGCTTAAAGACAAAGGAAAGAAATCAAACTCCAATGATATATTACAGCATCAAAATAGAACTAATACTTAGTACCTATTAATATTAAACCTAGAGGATTCTGGGAAGATGGTGGAGTAGGTCGAAAAACTCCAAGCTCTCAAGATTTTCCCCCACAAAAGAGATGAAATAGTGCCTCAAGGTGAACACTGAGCAGTAAAAATAAATAAGAGCAGTAGCAGAACAAGGGTCCTCTCGGAACAATCGAAGAAAAGTGCCAGGTCTAGGTCCTAGGTCCACTTAAGCTGCAGGAATTTCTACCCCTGGACAGGGAGGGATGTTGGGCGTCTGGGCCAGGGAAGATCAAGGAAACCTCTGCTGACAAGGAATGCTAGACCCGGTTGTGCTGGAGAGATGCAGAGAACCAGCACATGCCCAGTGAGTGCAGAAGCAATGGGGCAGGGACCTCACTGGCTATGGGCACTTACAGGAGGCTGGAGGTGTTGGTTCCAGTTCTAGGCCAACGGGGAGAACTCAAGGAGGGTCTGAGGCCAGAGGCACCATCCCCATACCCCATGACCAGAGGTGATTATAAAATTTAAGCTACTACAAATTTTAAAAAATGCACAGGCAAATGGAGAAAGAATCCAACCATAGAGAGTTACTATGGGAATAGAGAAGACTAGGGTTTGTCTTCAGAGGAGGATACTGAAGCAAAAAAACCTTCTTCTGCCCCAAAGAGTAATGTCAAATGGTTACCTGCTCAAAAAGAATTCACAGAAGAATTTAAATAAGACTTTAAAACTCAAATGAGAGAGCTTGAGGAAAAGGTTAGAAAAAATAAGAACAATCCAAGATAAACAAGAAGATTATGAAAAGAAAATCAACCAGTTAGAAAAGGAGATCCAGAATCTCATGGAAGAAATGATTCCTTGAAAATCAGAAGCCAGTGAAGTTGAGAGATCAAGAAATAACAAAACAATATAAAGAATGAAAAAAATTGAAGAGAATGTGAACCATCTCATAAGAAAAACAACTCATCTGGAGAACAAATCAAGAAGAGAAAACATAAAAAAAAAATCAGACTACCTGAAGGTTATGATCAAAAAAAGAATCTTGATACAATAATAAAGAAAAGATTAAAGAAAATTGTCCTGAAGTATTAGAACAAGAGGAGAAAGTAGAAATAGAAAAAAAAACCACCAATCACCACCAGAGAGAGATCCTATTAAGGAAAACCCATAGAAATATTATAGTCAAATTCCAAAACCCCCAGCTCAAGGATAATATATCATGAGCAATAAGAAAAAAAAAACGATTTAAATATGGCAGTGCCACAGTTAGAATCACACAAGACCTAGCAGCAGGGACCACAGGTCTTGGAACACTGTATACTGAAGAGCAAAAGAACTGGGGTTCCAGCTGAAAATATCATATCCAGCAAAGCTAAGCATAATCTTGAATGAAAAAAAATGGACATTTAATGAACTTTCAGGACTTTGTTAAAAAAAAATCTGAACTTAATGGAAGATTTGACATACAAGAGTGAAGAGAAATATATAAAGTACATACCAAAGACTAATTACAAGGGACTCAATAAGGGTAGACTGTTTACCTTTTATGCATGTAAAATGTGAAACATGTGTCTAAGATTGTTATTAGTAACTGGGGAGTTCATAAGAAAGATTGGGGTAGACCTGAGTATAACATGACTTTAAAAAGTAAAACCATTTAGGAACAACTAAAAAGATTAATCATTTTATACAAATGAGGTGTGAGAGGAAGAACCAACACAGAGAAATTAGATGGAGGAGGAGGGCTGTTAGTACTGGAAATCTACTTTCACTGGGAATGGGTTCAAGAGGGAGCAACACACTTACATCTAGAAGAGTATAAAAGTCTTCTAAATTTAGAAAGAAACAAAGTGCTAAGGGGATAGGGAGAAGGAAGAGGATAAGGGAGGGATCTCTAGAGGGGAGGGTGAGGGAATAGATTAAAGGTGGGGAGAGAAGGGTGCTTAGATTTACTGGAATGGGAGAGTAAGGGAGGGATCCTGGGGTGGGGCAGGGGAGGTAGGTTAAGTAATAGGAGGGCAAGGTAGTGGGTAGAAGTAAAGAAGTTAGGAGGGATAGGAAATAAGAGATAAACACAAACATAAAAATAAAGCTCAGAAGTAGAATCTGTTAGGGAAAGAATATACGTGTGTGTGTGTGTGTGTGTGTGTGTGTGTGTGTGTGTATGTGTCTGTATTTAAATATATCTGCCTTTAATCGTGGTAGAGGAAGGGAAAGGAAAGGAAAAGAACAAAGTAAAAAGTGCACAACAGAGAACAAAAGAACGCTATCAAGAAAGCAAAGAAAAGATGGACAACTCTCAACAAAAAGCATAGTATTTATTATACCGACTTTCTTGAAATGGAAATTTCTAAATATTCTGAATCCTCTCTTATGTTCTGCTGTGCACATGATGTGCTTTTTCCCCCTTTCTTATTTTGTTTTTATGTTTCAATATTTAAGTCTATAATGTTTCTTTTTCCTTTCTTATTGTGTATTTAAGTTTCAGTAATAAAAAAAATTTTTTTAAACATTAAACCTAAACTGCAGGTTTAGATGAATAAATTATACCTGTAAGACTAGATTAATAACTTAATAGGTTATTTAAATAATTTATTAAAATGAAAACTAGACTACATTGCATAAAATTCAAAATTAGGTTCAAGGATACAACTCCTGAGCCAAGAAGGAAAAAGAGCAATTTTTTCTGCATCTGATTTTTTTTTTGTGCTCCTGACATATTTTTGGAGTTGACATCCTTTAGGGAATATGTCATATCCTTAGGAAAAATAAAGTCTGAACTTCACTGAGTTAGTCCTATGAAGAAAAGAAGTAGCAAAAGACACAATTCCTAATAATGTCCAAAGCTTTAATTATTTATATTATGACAGAGGGACTTTGCTCATCTAGGAGTTCCCTATGTCAATGAAATAACAGATCCTGTCCCTATTCCCTATCATCTTATAGGATACTTATTTTTACAATAAATTGCTGTTATTCAATTAATAACACTGTCACTTTCAACAAGCTCCTTTATTTTTCTTTTTTTTGTCAACTGCCAAACACCATTCAATTCAATATAATAAACATTTATTAAACACCTACTATGTATAGATTTGAAGATACAAATACAAAGATGACAGTCTATGGCTTCAAGAATCTTACAATGTATTTGGAGGAAGGATACAAAGCAAAATGTTACAGGGCCAAAAGAGAAAACTAGATAAAATGTGCTAAAAAAACATGAGGAGAGAGAATATATACAAGTGGCAAATCTCCTTATGAAAAACAACCTATAATCATGAATATTTTAAGTTAGCTTCTTACAAGTTACAATTTTTTTTAAATGCTCCAGAAAATTACATATCACAGAGTCCATTCAAACAGCACTCAACAAAATCTATTATGTCAACAAAAGGCAAGGTACTAACTATATATACTAGGTTACTAAGAGAAAATACAAATATGAACAAGCCAAAAAATTAATAACAATTAGTCCCTGACCAAAAGGAGCTTATAACCTAGTAGGTCACAAATATAATAACAAATAGAATACAAAGTATGATAAATGAGAAAAGTAAAAAAAAAAAAGTATGAAATTTCAGACAAGAGAAAAATTACTTCTTGCTTGGGGTAAGTGGTAAGTGGATAGAAGTTAAGCACGGAAGAAACAAGGAAAGTTACATGGAGGAGGTAGCATTTGACCTAGGCCTTGAAGAGTGAAGAATTTTAACAGGTGAATTTAGAGAAACAGTAGCATCTTAGTATCAGAAATGGTAGGCTGAAAGAAAGAACATGTCCCCAGAAAGCAAGTTGCCCAGACTGGCTGGATGAGAGTAGTGTAAATTAAAGCTGGAACCAGATTCTGAAGTGTCCTGAAAGCCAGAATACTTGTAGGGAACAACAGGTTCCCAATGTCTTTTCTCATCCCATTTCAAGTTTGGCTTTTAAAATAGTTCTTGTTTTTATGTAGCAAACTGACCTCCAAGCAAACACAAGCTTGTTTTCTTAATCTAGGAAGACAGTAGGCAGTAGAGTGGAATGGTATTAGCCATGACTATTTTATTCTATGCCTGACTTCCTCCCATCTTGAGAAATAGAGACCAAGATCAACCAGGTGGAAGAACCTGCAGATTAGCACTTTTCTTCAATTTACAATCTTAGAGTTATCTAGAGCACTGAGAAGTTAAGTGACTCAGCCAATTCTCCATCCACTATAGTATGATGCTTCTATTAAAAATAGTTTAAAAAGCCAAAAGAGATGTAGTATGAAACAGAAAGGAATGATGCATTACGGATTTGGGTCTTCTATTATTTACTAAATTTCTTCACTTATAAAATAGGATTGTTAGACTAGATAATAGGATCATAGATTTAGAGTCAGAAGGAACTTCAGAAGCCATCAATTCTAACCTCTCATTTTACAGATGAGGCACAGGGAGATTAAAAGACTTGCCCAATATAGATGGTAAGCATTAGACAGGATTTGAAGTCAAGTCCTCTGACCCAAAAGCCAGTGTTCTTTTCTTACCATGCTAACTCCCCTTCCTCCAGTCTAATGGGAGAAATTACCCTACAGTCAACCAAGATCCCATAGAGTTCTAAATTCTGTGCTTCAAAGGAATATAATTATATAAGCAACACTATAGGACTGCATTGACTACATTAAAACTTCAAAAATTTTCTAACATTCGTGTCCCAAACTAAAAATGATGTTGGGAATTTTAACCATAAAAACTCAAAGTTATGAGCATTAACTACAATTTTTCCAACTTAAAAATGTCGTTGACATTCTATTACCATACACAAATAACTGAAGTTAGAATTCTTTAAGCTTTCAAGAAATAGTACAAATTATACATGGATATTCACTCTTTACATCTCTGATGTAGTACATTTGCCTTAAACCAGACATGGGAAACCTGCGGCCTACCCCTGCCTTAAAGATAAAGATACATATTTAAGAAAATAATATATGTATATATTTAATCTCACATCAGGCATCTTGGGGATGGATTTTTATTACTCCTGAAGAAAAAAAGGATACGAGAAAATACTAGTACTTAGCTAAACTAATGCATTTGTTCTACCCTGAATTTTATTAATTTTTCAAGCAGTACACAATGACGTTGCAATTTTCTATAAACACAACTGTCATATCTTCAGTTTCAGAGAATAAGTGAAACTTTAAGTTATAAAGTCTAAAACATTAGATAATGGCTATACATTCTATTAGAATTTGCTGGCCAACATATACTTCGAAGGCCATACTCTCAAAACTGCACACTTAGTATTCTTATATAATTTAAACATTATTTTGCAACCACTCTGTTCATTCATTCAGAATAGTCATCTATTTAATCCCTCTACTCCTGAAAGGATCATAATTTTCCTCTTGTTACATATGAATTATAATGGTTTCTACTTAGTGTTTAATAGAACACCCAAACAAATATGTTCTAAATAGGTTACACACATAACACAAAGAAAACAAACGAAAACCTCCCAGGCTTATCTGGTTCTTTCAAATGCTAATAATGCATTAAAGACCTGAATACTTTTAGGGAGTTACTCAATAATCGAAAGGGCCTTTCACAATCTGTTTTAATGTTTTTTGCTTCACAAAATTTACACAGGTAGGACGGTCTTAACAAGAATAACACCAGAGCCTAAGAGGGAGACCAATTATACCCACCCCAAGCAGGACAGGCAGTCGCCAAGGGCAGCCAAACAGTTAGTAATTGTCCATTGTTTGTATTGAGAGTGGGAGGAGAGAGAAATGTACTTGTCTTCGTGTGAAAACAGACACCGCAGCTCAGGCAGGGCAGCCACCTGCGAAATCTAGGAGCCGATAAACGAAATCGGGATTACGTACCAGTGTGTCTTACACGCGTACAGCACAGATATTTGTATAGGCGCAGTTAAGAGGTAGGGGGATGACGGAGTTCTCTCCATAGTCCCCACCACAAGCCTCTCCCGCACTGGTCACAAATAGGAGGCTGCCATGGCCGGGGTAGATACATGTCCAAGTAGCTCAGGACTTTAATAACACAATAAACTCTACACTGACATCACGTGGACCCCCCCCCTCTGGTTCCCGCCCCCAACACACACACACACACACACACACACACACACACCCTCCCCCGCCCATTCGCTTCGCCTCTGGTCCTTACCTGACAGCTACCCTCACGGAGCTCTCGTCCTGGGCGCCCCACATGCTCCCGGTGCTCGGCGCTGGGCGGGGGCCACAGGCTGCAGATTGGGGCGCCTCACACACTAGGGGCCTCCGCTGCCCTGCGGCACCGAGGGTGGGAGGGAGGGGGCCTTACGACTCGGAGCGGAGATGAGAGGCGGGAGGCTGTAGGCGGAGGCCAGAGGCGGGAGGCGGAGGCCACAGCTCACCTCCAAAACGCTCCTGCCATGTTGGGCGACTGAATGGAAAGGTGGCGGCCACGAAGAAACGCGAGGAGGTGGAGAGTGATTCGCCAACCACTCAGAGGCCGCCCCCCTCCCCCCCACAGGACAATCTAAAGCTTAAATGGATGGCCGGCCGATTCTCCACCTCCCTCCAAGCCCTTCTGACCCACCCCGCGGCCCGCCCCCTTGCTTCCTGGGCCTGCCTGCGGCCTCCCAGCAGGCGTGGCTCTGGCTCCTCCTGGTCCTTCAGGTTCCAAGCTCCGCAGTGCGTCAGTGGCTGCGGCCGGCTCCAACCCCTTCACATTCCCACGTCCTGCTCTATGTATGGGTTCTCACAGAGGGAGAAGGAAAACCTATTCACGGACGCACCCCTTCTCTTCTCATCCTTGCATTTGGTGCTTGAAACCAGGCAGATGGTGTCCAATTCAGTCTTTGTTTTCACCCTTGGCTTTAATAATATTCTCCCAGGCTTAGATTTTAAACAACTCTCCTCCTGAACCCTCCCCACGCCCGCCCCGCCTTCCCATTTCACCATACCCAACACCCCCATTGCCAAAAATCCTTTCTGCCAGGCAAGCCCTTTCATTGCCCATTACCACTGTGCTCTCTGACTTTTTAAATCAGTTACACGGCGTAAAGCATTCAGGGTTAAAAAGGAAAATTATCTACTTTGCGAGACCTTACTAGACTGTACTTAAATCAGTTATTAGTTACTAATACAAGCGTTGCATCTTTGGATGTCTAGAATTCCCAGAACTGTTATTTCCATTACGCGGTAAATTCTTTTCTATAAAATTCTACTTACCCCGGGGATTTAGCAACCATACAGCATCTTTGGCTTTTGTAATAGTATTTTTATTTTGCTTCCATGAACCTTTTTTGTTGTTCAGTTACTGGTATTGGACTCTTCCTGACCCCTTTTGAAGTTTTCTTGGGAAAGACATTGGAGTGGTTTAACGTTTCTTTGTCCAGCTCATTTTACAGATGAGGAAACTGAGGCAAACAAGGTTAAGTGACTTACCCAAGGTCACACAGCTAGTCTGAGACCACATTTGAACTCAGGAAAATGAGTCTTCCTGACTCCGGGCCTGGCACTCTGTCTACTGCACCTCTTAGCCGCCCTATCCTTTAGACAGTTTTCTAGAAATCCTTTTTAGCTTTATCACAATGTATCTTTTCTGAAACATTATGCATCACTACAAATAAAGAAAGAAAAATATATAGCAAAGTCCAATAGTACTGGGTGTATTGGCATATCCAAATAAATGCAGTATCCAAAGTACTGGCTATCTATAATTACAAACAAAATATAAAGCAACAGACACATAAAATAAGTCAAAATAGAAAAAACAAGGTAAAGCCCTCTAATCTTTCTGCCCATATATCTGTTCTTTTTTTTAGTTTTGTTTATTTTATCTTTATGGAATAAAAAAGCATTTCCATAACATAGTGAAATTAAAAAAAGGGTGATTGCACATGAAACTGCAAACATACAACTTGCAATTCCTTTATATAATAGTTATATACATTTCTTTTTTTTTTAATTTTCCCTCTCCCCCCCCCACCATGGCTATCATTAGATACAAATATGTATATATGTAAAATCATTCTACATACACTTCTATTTATCTGTTCCTAACAATGCTTTCATATTTATCTTCCTAAAGCATCATTCTGGTCATGTCACTGATCTATTCAAAAGCCTTCAGTGAAATATAAGCCCTTCAAAATATAGCCCAAAGTCTTTGTTCAGTCGTTTCAGTGGTATCCAACTCTTCATGACCCCATTTGGGATTTTCTTGGCAAAGATACTGGATTGGTTTGCCATTTCCTTCTCCACTTTGATTAATAGATACCCAGAAATAATTACCAAACACATAAGAATGCAGCATAGCAGATTGTAATGAACTGGCCTTGAAGCCAGGAATATGTGTTCAAATCTCATACTGGCTGTGTGACCTTGGGTAAATCACTTAACCTTTCAGTGCTCTAAGCAACTCTAAGAGGATAAGGTGAAGATAAGGTGCCAATCTGAATTAACAGAGGAACTGGAACTTCCTATGCTAATGAAATCACAAGTCTTATTCTTATCCTTTATAAAAAATGTGAGGGAACAGGATGTGATGGCAAGGAGGGTGGGACTTTTTGCTATTTTTTTGTTTGAGTGCTTCTCAGCACTAAGGCAACTGAGTGCCTTTGATTGAGTCTTGCCTTTGTTTCAATCAAGAGTCTTTGATTAAATAGGGAATCTTTGATGACCTGCTTAAGTCACAAGAAAGCCTAAGTTGCATGAGTTTGATTCGCATGGTAATGAAGCCCTCTGACCCTGAAGAAGTATATATAGACTCTGAGGTCAGCATTTTGCTTGAGGCTCACTGGAAGAGTGTCATGTGATTTGGCCAGACCAGACTCTGGGTAGCCATTGTTAAGGACCCCCCTGCCGCGCTTTGAAAAACCCAGATATTGTTGCTCTGTTAACTATGTACGTATTGCTAGGGATAGACTGGTTTGTGTTATTTGCTCTGTTTATATAATTTCCGCTTGTAATTTCTGTTTGTATTGTCTCTGAAGTTCAGGGTGCTGGCTTTCCCTCCTAAACTAAGTGAATGGTATTTGTATGTTTAATTAAAGTCAGATTGTTAACTCCTTAAAGTTGCTTTCCTTAGAAAAGCAGATCAAAGAACCTGTGCTAGCAGCCCTCCTGCATGCTGGTGTTATTGGTTTTACACAGCCACAGTAGCAGCAAGTAGCATTGCTGTTACACAAGAGCAGCAAGGAGAAGAGGTAGACCATCATGGGTCAATGCCTCCAAATACCTTAGTGTAGTTACAGCCTTGGATCAAATTACTTCCCTACCTCCTGTGACTTCCCATTGCCTATAGATTCAAGTCCGTACTTCTTAGCCTGGAATTCAAGGTACTCCATGATCTTCTACCATCTACTTATCTCTGATTTATAATCCTACAGTATATTCCAGACAAACTAAACTACTTATTATAACTAAGTACATCCAACTGACTGTTTCCATGCTATTCCCTCAGCCTGAAATCTGCTCCAATACCCATCTCTGCCTATCAAAATCCTACTTAGAATCTCAGCTCATACAGTAGCATCTTCATAAATTTTTTTCTGATGAATTCAACAGAATGTGATCTCCTTTACTATTTATTTCTCTTATAAAAAGTTGCCACATTTTTCCTTATTTTATAATTAGTTGTATACTTGCCTTTTCTTCTCCATTAAACTATAAACTACTTAAGGACAAAGATGGAATCTTGTTCTTTTTTGTATCATCCCACTGCAGCTATGTAGCATAGAAATAAGAGAAGATATACAAGAAAGAATATATAACAGACAATACAGAATGCAAAAGCTTTCCCATTGGGATCAAGGTAACTCAGTTTAACCAGGAGACAGAGTCCCAGATCTTGCCCAAGGAGAAGATCCCCAAAGCCTCTACTGTAGCAAACTAGGGTTAGGTACATGACTACCAGCTTCTCTAATGTCAGCTTCTTCCCAAAGTCTTTTCCTTTAGCAACCTGAAGTGGCATTGGCATCTTCTGTCTTCCTTCTCAAAGCTGGAAGCCAGAAATACGCAAAGCAACTGCAGAGTCTGAAGAGACTCTCCAGCTTGAAGAGACTTGAAGGTCTAAAGAGACTGGCCCTCTGCTCTCTCACTCTCATCAACTTTTCCCCACTGCTCACATAATCACAGGGTATAGATCACCACAAATGAGGAGAAAGTCACATACCAATGGGCTTTGGGAATGGGGTACATATGAATTATCCCCAAAGTGTATATTTATATTTAAACACAGAAACTGTTTCCAGAAATCCTTTGTAGATTTCTGGAAATTTGTAGAAAGAATGTTTCATCTACATGAAGGAAGGCAGAGAATTATTGATGTTTTAGGAAAAGTTGCAAACTAAGGACCATATATTTTCCCTCCACCTTGGAATAAAACAGATCCCTGTTCCATAGAAGTCCCAATCCCTTACCCTCTCCTCATAAGGTAGGAGGTTGGATTAGAAAATTTCTAATATTTCTTTCAACTCAAAAATTATTATATAATTCTTTGATTGAAAGTTTATCCTATACCATAACAGACATTTGGAGCAGTTAAATTATGTAAAAAAAGTTACAATGAGCAATAACTCACTTAAATTCTTCTAATTAGGTGGGCTGCAATAAAACCCATCTCTTTTTAAAAAAAACTTTATGGAGCAGAACCAAGATGACAGAGAAAGGGATTCTCCTGAGCTCTTCTCCAAACTCCAACAAACAAGTTTAAATATTGCCTACAATGGGACTCTGTTGCTTTGCCTATACTTGGATCTGGGTTGGAGTCCTGGGTCTCAGTCCCAGGACAAGGAGAAACATAGTACACCAGAGCTTGCAGAGACTTTGGGAACAATTCCAGAGCAGAAAAGAGTGCTTGTGGTTACTCACAAACCAGAGCACAAGGCTAAGAGAGTAGTGAACATACCTCTCCCTAGATCATACCACCTTAAAAGAACTGAAAATTTACAGGTCCCCGGAATTATATCTGAAAACAGCTGTACAAAAAACCTGAAGCTTGGGAGAGTGTGTTCTCCACCCCCAAAAGCAGAGCTCCATTTTAGCATAGAAACAGGCTAGAAAAATGAACAAATGAGAAAAATATTCTGACTATAGAAAGTTACTATGGTGACAAGGAAGATCAAAACACACATTCAGAAGAAGACAACAAAGTCAAAACTGCTACATCCAAAGCCTCAAAGAAAAATATGAACTGGTCTCAGATCATGAAAGAGTTCAAAATGGTTTTTAAAATCAATTAAGAGAGCTAGAGGGGAAAGAGAGAAGAGAAATGAGAGTGATGCAAGAAAATCATGAAAAAAAAAGAGTCAAGAGCTTGTTGAAGGAGGCAGGCACACACATACATACACACATACAAACACTGAAGAAAATAACACCATGAAAAACAGAATAGACCAAATAGCAAAAGAGGTATAAAAATACAATGAAGAGAAGAATGTCTTGAGAGTAGAATTGGTCAGATGGAAAGATATACAAAAATTCACTAAAAAGAAGAAGTCCTTAAAAAGCAGAACCTGCAAGAGGGATGGGGCAGAGCTGAGAAAAGACAGGGAATTGCCTGGGTTCTCCCCAAAACCCCTTTGAATATTTTTAAACAATGCCTCAAAACAAACTCTAGAGCTGCACAACCCTCGAAAGGATGGGGTGAAACAAATTTCCATCCAAAGACAGCTTAGAGCATTGGCAGGAAAGGTCTGGCACACCTGGGTGATAGTGGAACTCAGTTTAGTGAAGACCAGCCAGGACAGACCAGCTCCAACAAACCAGTAGGCCTTGGGGGCAACTAAATCAGTGGCAACAGTGATGGTTTCCAGACATCTCAGCCGTGGGCTGATGGCAAGGGAGTCAGACAACTGATCAAAAAGAGATTACAGGAATCTCTTTGCTGGTACTGGGGGCAGGATTCTGTTGCTTTGCTCATACTCAGATGTGAGTGGCAGTCCCAGGGTGAGGAGGAGCACTAGCACACCAGAGCTTGTGGACCCATGGGAACAGTGATGTTGGCCACAGTTCCAGGGCAGATAAGAGTTATCTTAATAAGAATTATCTCTGAAAACGGCTGCACAAAAGCCCTGAAGCTTGGGACAGTGTGCCCTCCAGTCCTAGAAGCAGAGCCTCACTCCAGCAGAATTAAAAGTCAAGAAATAACCTGGAAAAATGAGCAAACAAGGAAAAAATATTCTGATTATAGAAAGTTACTATGGTGACAAGGAAGATCAAAACACACACTCAGAAGAAGACAACAAAGTCAAAACTGCTACATCCAAAGCCTCAAAGAAAAATATGAATTGGTCTCAGGCCATGGAAGAGCTCAAAAAGGATTTTGAAAATCAAATAAGACAGGTAAAGGGGGAAAAATGGGAAGATAAAGGAGAGTGATTTAAGGAAATCATGAAAAAAGAATCAACAGCTTAGTAAAAGAGGCACAAAAAAATACTGAAGAAAATAATACCTTAAAAAACAGAATAGGCCAATAGGTAAAAGAGCTACAAAAATCCAATAAGAAGAATTCTTTGAAAAGCAGAATTTGACAAATATAAAAAGATATACAATAATTAACTGAAGAGAACTCCCTAAAAAACATCAGAATTGGCCAAATGGAACAAGAGGCATAAAAATTTAGTGAAGAAAAGAACTCCTTAAAAAGTAGAATTGGGGCCCCAGGCCATACAAGAACTCAAAAAGGATTTGGAAAAGCAAGTTAGAGAAGTAGAGGAAAAATTGGGAAGAGAAATGAGAAGGTTGCGAGAAAACCATGAAAAACAAGTCAATGACTTGCTAAAGGAGACCCAAAAAAATACTGAAAAATACACTGAAGAAAACAACACCTTAAAAAACAGACTAACTCAAATGGCAAAAGAGCTCCAAAAAGCCAATGAGGAGAAGAATGCCTTGAAAGGCAGAATTAGCCAAATGGAAAAAGAGGTCCAGTGGACCACTGAAGAAAATACTACCTTAAAAATTAGATTGGAGCAAGTGGAAGCTAGTGACTTTATGAGAAATCAGGATATTATAAAACAGAGCCAAAGGAATGAAAAAATGGAAGACAGTGTGAAATATCTCCTTGGAAAAACCACTGACCTGGAAAATAGATCCAGGAGAGATAATTTAAAAATTATTGGACTACCTGAAAGCCATGATCAAAAAAAGAGCCTAGATACCATCTTTCAAGAAATTATCAAGGAGAACTGCCCTGATATTCTAGAGCCACAGGGCAAAAGAGAAATTGAAAGACTCCATCAATCGCCTCCTCAAATAGATCCCAAAAAGAAATCTCCTAGGAATATTGTTGCCAAATTCGAGAGCCCCCAGATCAAGGAGAAAATACTGCAAGCTGCCAGAAAGAAACAATTTGAGTATTGTGGAAACCCAATCAGAATAACCAAAGATCTGGCAGCTTCTACATTAAGAGATCGAAGGGCTTGGAATGTGATATTCCGGAGGTCAATGGAGCTAGGATTAAAACCTAGAATCACCTACCCAGCAAAACTGAGTATCATGTTCCAAGGCAAAATATGGATTTTCAATAAAATAGAGGACTTTCAAGCTTTCTCAGTGAAAAGACCAGAACTGAATAGAAAATTTGACTTTCAAACACAAGAATCAAGAGAAGCATGAAAAGGTAATCAAGAAATGGAAATTGCAAGGGACTTACTAAAGTTGAACTGTTTTGTTTACATTCCTACATGGAAAGATGATGTGTATGATTCATGAGACCTCAGTATTAGGGTAGCTGAAGGGAATATGCATATATATATATATATATATATATGTTTATGTATATATATAAGTGAATGTGCATGTATGTATATATCTATGTGTATATGTATGTATGTGTATGTATGTGTATATATATATATGTGTGTTTTTATATATGTATATATATATGTAAAAGAGAGAGAGCAGACACAGGGTGAGTTGAAGATGAAGGGAAGATATCTAAAAGAAATAAAATGAAATTAAGGGATGAGAGAGCAACATACTGAGAGAGGGAGATAGGGAGAGATAGAATGGGGTGGATTATCTCGCCTAAAGGTGGCAAGAGGAAGCAGTTCTGTGGGAGGAGGGGAGAGGGCAGGTGAGGGGGGAATGAGTGAACCTTGCTCTCATCAGATTTGGCCTGGGGGGGAATACCATACATACTCAGTTGGGTATCTTACCCCACAGGAAAGAAGAGGGAGGAAGATAAAAAAAAAATAAAAGGGGGGGGATGATGGAGGGGAGGGCAGATGGGGGTGGAGGTAATAAAAAACAAACACTTTGGAAAGGGGACAGGGTCAAGGGAGAAAATTCAATAAAGCAGGATGGGTTGGGAAGGAGCAAAATGTAGTTAGCTTTTCACAACATGAGTATTGTGGAAGGGTTATACATAATGATACATGTGTGGCCTAGGTTGAATTGCTCGACTTCTTAGGGAGGGTGGGTGGGAAGGGAAGAGGGGAGAGAATTTGGAACTCAAAGTTTTAAAATCAGATGTTCAAAAACAAAAAAAGTTTTTGCATGCAACTAAAAAATAAGATACACAGGCAATGGGGCATAGAAATTTATCTTGCCCTACAAGAAAGGAAGGGAAAAGGGGATGAGAGGGGAGGGGGGTGATAGAGGGGAGGGCTGACTGGGGAACAGGGCAACCAGAATATAAGCCATCTTGGAGTGGGGGGAAGGGTAGAAATGGGGAGAAAATTTGTAATTCAAACTGTTGTGAAAATCAATGCTGAAAACCAAATATGTTAAATAAATAAATTTAAATTAAATTTAAATTAAAAAAAAAAGTAGAATTGGCCAAATGGAAGAGGAGGTACAAAAGCTCACTGAAGAAAATAATTCCTTATAAATTGGAATTAGGAAGTGGAAGCTGATGACTTTATGAGGCATGAATAAACAACAAAACAAAATCAGAAGAATGAAAAATAGAAGAAAATGTAAAATATCTCCTTGGAAAAACAACTGCCCTAGAAAATAGATTCAGGAGAGATAATTTAAAAATTATTGGACTGCCTGAAAGCCACGATCAAAACAAAGACCCTACACATCATCTTTCAAGAAATTATCAAGGAAAACTATCCTCATATTCTAGAACCAGACAGTAAAATAGAAATTGATAGATTTCACTGATTACCTCTTGAAAGAGATCCCAAAATGAAACCTCACAGTGATATTATAGTCAAATTCCAGAGCTCCAAGGTCAAGAAGGAAATCATGCAAGCAGTCAAAAAGAAACAATTCAAATACCATGAAGCCACAGTCAGGATAATACAAGATTTATTAGTTGCTACATTAAAGAATCAGAGGGCTTAGAATATGTCATTCTGAAGGGCAAAAGAGCTAGTATTACAACCAAGAATTACCCACTCAGCAAAACTAAATGTAATCCTTCAGGGAAAAACATAAATATTCAATAAAATACAGGACTTTTAAGCATTCCTGATGAAAAGAGCAGAGCTGAATAGAAAATTTGACTTTAAAATACAAGATTCAAGAAGGTAAACAGAAAAGACAAATCATAAGGGATTCAATAGGGTTAGACTGTTTATATTCCTACATTGGAAAATGATACTTGTAACTCATAAAAAACTTGCTCGTTATTAGGACAGTTAGAAGGAGTCTACATAGACAGAAGGCATAAGTGTAAGATGAATGTGATGGGATAATTAACTAAAAAAATAAAATTAAGGGAGTGAGAAAGAGGAATGCACCAGGAGAAAGGGAAAGGGAAAGGTAGAATGGGGTTATCTAACAGAAGAGGAGTGGAAGGGGGAAACCTTACTCATCAGAATTGGATCAAAGAGGGAATCACTTACATACTCAGGTGGGCATGGTAATCTATCTTACCCTACAGGGAAGTAAGGAGGGGAGGTGATAAGGAAAGGGGGGAGGGTGATAGAAGAGAGGCCAGATTGGGGGAGGTAAAAGTCAGTAGCTAAACACTTTTGAGAACGGACAGGGTGAAAAGATAGACAGAGTAGGATAAACAGGGGAAATTGGATGGAGGGGAATACATAGTAATCATTACTTTGAAAAAAATTTCTTTTATCAGTTTCTCTGATAAAGGCCACATTCCTCAAATATATAGAAAACTGAGTCAAGTTCACAGAAATAAAATATATTACTCAATTGATAAATGATCAAAGGATATGAACAGGTAGTTTTCAGACAAAGTAAACAAAGCTATCTATAGTCATATGAAAAAAATGCTTTAAATCACTATTGCTGAGAGAAATGCAAATTAAAACAAAAACCCTAAGCTACCAACCCACATAGAACAGATTGGCTAATATGACAGAAAAGGAAAATAGTAAATGTTGGAGGGGATGTGTGAAAATTAAAACACTAATGTTTTGGTGAAGATATACACTGATACAGCCATTCTGGAGAGAAATTTGGAACTATGCCCAAAGGGCAATAAAACCACATATGCCCTTTTGTCAAGCAATACCATTACTAGGTTTATATCCTAAAGATATAAGAAACAAAAAGGAAAGGGACCTGTATGTACAAAAATAGTTATAGCATCTGTTTTAGTGGTAGCAAAGAATTGGAAATTGAGGGGATATATATCATTTGGGAAATAGCTGAACAAATTGTTGTATATGATTTTGATGGAATACCATTGTGCTATAAAACATGGTAAGCAGGCTGTTACCCGAAAAACCTGGAAAGACTTACATGAATTGATGCAAAGTGAAATGAGCAGAAGCAGGAGAACATTGTATATAGTAACAGCAATATTGTATGATGGCCAATTGTGAATGACAGCTATTCTCAGAAATAGAGTGATCTAAAACAGTTCTGAATGACTTATGATGAAAAATGCTGTTCATCTCTACAGAAAAACTGATGGAGTCAATGCAGATTGAAGCTACTTTTTCTTTTCTTTATTTTTTGGGGTTTTTTTTTGCCTGTTTTCTTCCACAACATGACCAACATGGAAATCACAAGTGCATATATATAACCTATATAAAATCACTTACCTTACTCAATGGGGGGGAGGGTTGGGGCTACGGAGGAGAGAATTTGGAACTCAAAAAATTTTATTATACATTCATTTTAGAAACTTTCAAAACCACTTATAAATCAAAAATTTTAAATAAATTCTTAATTCCTATCTTTAATTTTCTCCAACTCCTTCTTCTTTCTTTTTTTCTTCTTCTCCTTGTCCTGGTTATTTTCAAAAACTAGTAATTATGCCATTCATTAATTCTTATTTAAGAGGAAATAGTGGAATTATAGTCAAATTTTAATGCATGCATTTACCATTATCAGAACTTAGATTTTAAAAATATATTGAATATATTGTGCCTAAGTTCTACAGAAAGAAGAATGCCAAAGGACAAACTATTTTTCTTCTAGCATATGAAATTTTGAGAGATTTTAAGTTATAGCTGATATATTTGGCTTACAGAATTTTATGTTCACTATAACCAAGTTTGCTCCCCCAGAGATCTAGACTATTTAATTGCATTCCAGTGTAAAGTATCCTTATTAAGTAATGTTAGTAACTTCAGCCAAGTTAGTAATAGGACTGCTTTTTTTCTAACATACAGGACTGAACTTGATAGTTTTGTGGAGGGAGGGAGAATGATGTGCTAAAAGTCATTAATTAGAACTTCATTTTAATGACATTTTAATTTTTAAATATTATAGAATGTCAATTAGCATCCATTATTTTACTTCAGCCTTAGTTTCCTTATTTGTGCCATGGAAAGGCTGCACTAGATTTCCAAGTTCCCTCTCTGTTGCATGATTCTATAATAAATAAACCTTCCCTATTTTTACTTTAACTTTTACCTTACTCCATTCCTCATCTATTATGTTAACAACCCTGATCTTTACTTTCCATTCTAATGTAAAGAAAGTATAAAAAAGTATAAAGAAGTTTTTATAATTATTTTTTTTCCTTTGGGAAGTGTAAAGAAAATCTTCAATCAGACTCAATAGAATTATAGGGCAGTAATCCATCGTCTGGCTGAAAAATCATTCCAGTTTCTAGTGGTTTTTAAAAAGTTAACTTGCAATCAACAAAACCTGATATTCATTAAAGGATAGAGAGAAAGATCAATTGTTGGTTTTCTTTCGTTCTCAAAGAGAACCAAAATGACATCACTATGTTGGGGTCAAGGTATAGTGTGTCTGACTATGATCAAAGCAATATGAGCTCAGAAAGCTCTACCACCACAAATTGGGCGCAAATAGTCCATATGAATATTTGTAATGAAGATGGCTCTAAATTTGTTAATTTCACGTTTGTTTTGAGTTATTGCAATTCTGCTTGACTTGCAGAGCATAGCACTTTCTTTGATGTGGGCACAGCATGCTGGGTGCTTCTGTGCCAGTGTCTTTCATGTCTCATAATTGATTCCAAAGTTCTTCAGAGAGACCTTGAAAGTGTCCTTGTATCACTTCCTCTGATCTTCATGTTAGGCAAACATACTTTTGACGTTTAGACATGGCCAGCCCATTGGAGTAACACTGTCTGCAGTAGGGATTGAATGCTTGGCATTTCAGCTCAAGAAAGGAGCTCAGTGCCCAGTACCTTATCTTGCCAGGTGATCTTCATAATCTTCCTAAGACAAGTCAAATGGAAACAATTCAATTTCCTGGCATGGCACTGGTAGAATGTCAAGGTTTCACAGGCATACAATGAAATCAGCACAATGGCTCTGCAGACCTTATTTCATAGTCCTTCTAATACTCTTCTCTCCCACACTTTCCTTTGGAGCCTGCCAAGCACTGAGCTAGTTCTGGCAAGGTATATATCTATCTCAACATCTATGTGCACATCCCTGGAAAGTATACTGCCAAGGTATATACTGCCAACTTATCCACAGTATTCAAAATTTCTCTATTTGCTATAACCCTTTGTTCTCTATATGAATGATGTGGTGCTTGCTGGAGAAGAACCTCTGTTTTCTTGGTGTTAATTATGAGGCCAAAATTAGTACAAGCAGCAGAGAATTGATCTATACTTTGTTGCATCTCAGCCTCAGAAGCTGCATTGAGTGCACAATCATCTGCAAACAAAGTTATGCACTAATTCTCCTTCCACTTTAGCCTTTTCAAATTAAATAATTTACCATCATTGTGGTAGCTGACCTTGATGCCATTTTCATTCTCATCAAAGACATCTGACAACATAGCTGAAAACATCATGCTAAAAGGCATGGGGGCAAGCACGTAGCCCTGTTTCACTCAATTGGTAACCGGGAAAGCATAAAAGCATTGTCCACTGAACCCATGCAAGCATGCCATCTTGAATCTGACATACAATACTGATGACCTTCTCTAGGCAACCAAATTTTGCCATGGTCTTCCACAAACCCTCACAACTGACAGTATCTAATGCCTTGCTCAGATCGATGAACCTCATGTATAGACCTTTGTTCTGCTCCTGGCGTTTCTCCTGGAGTTGTTGAGCAACAAACACAAAATCAACTAATCCTTGGCCCTTTCTTAAGCCACACTGACTCTTGGGTAGATGACCATTTTCTAGATAAAGGAGCAGCTTATTAAGGAGGACTCTGGCAAGAATCTTGCCAGCAGTGACTAAGAAAGAGACCCCCCTGTGATTGTCGCAGGACAGCCTATTTCCTTTTCCTTTATAGAGATGGACAGTAGAGGCATCCTTGAACTCCTGGGGGATAACATACTGGGGATAACCCAAAAGATTTCAGTCAACTTTGGCCTTGGAAATCTCAGCTGGACTAGAATTAGCACCAGGTGCTTTGCCACAGGAGAGGAGCCTAAAGGCATTCAAAGTCTCTGCTTCAGTTGGAAATTTGGCTAGCAGTGGAATGACTTCAATCTGAGATATATGGTCAATGGCTTCAGCATTGATTGATGAAAGTCTTTTGAGAACACTGTTGGTGGGGGTTTGGGGGGAGGCATCCCAGCAGGCCTCACCACAGCAGATCAGTGGGAGATCCTGAGCCCCAGGATGCAGGAGCAGGCAAGCACCAACATCAGGCACAAACAGCCACCACTTCCAAGTCCAGCTCAGCACCAGGTAAACTACCAGATGATTACAACATTCAGCTGCCAGCACCTGAGGCCCCAGCACAGAAAACCAGTAATCAGACCTCTAGTCCCCTGCACAAGAAGTCTGGAACAGTGCCCCCCTGGGCCCCAGAAGCAGAGATCAAATTTAGAAGCCAGAAAAAAGACAAACAACATGAGCAAGAAGAATAAAAGAAAAATAATGACCATAGAGAAATATCTTGGTGACAGGGAAGATCAAAACACAAATTCAGGAGAGGACTACATGGTCAATATACCCACATCTGAAACCTCAAAGGGGAATATGAACTGGTCTCAAGCCCAAAAAACCTTCTTGAAAGAGCTCAAGAAGGATTTTAAAAGTCAAATAAGAGAGGTAGAAGAAAAATTGAACAGTTCCTCTAGAAATATAATTGACAAAATGGAAAAAAGTACACTGAAGAAAACAACTCCATAAAAAGTAGAATTGGCCAAATGGAAAAATAGGTACAAAAGCTAACTGAAGAAAAATATTTGTTAAAAATTAGAAGTGGGCAAGTGGAAGCTAATGACTCTATGGGACATCAAGACTCAGTCAAACAAAATCAGAAGAATTAAAAATAGAAGAAAATGTAAAATACCTCATTGGAAAAACAACTGACCTGGAAAATAGATCCAGGAGAGGTAATTTAAGAATTATTGCCCTATCTGAGAACCATGATGAAAAAAAGAGCTTGGACAGCATCTTGCAGGAAAAGAGCAAGGAAAACTGCCTTGAGGTCCTAGAACAAGAGGGTAAGATAGTCATCAAAAGAATCCACAGATCACCTCCTGAAAGAGATCTCAAATTGAAAACACCAAGGAATGTAGTAGCCAAATTCCAGAATTATCAAATCAAGGAGAAATTACTGTGAGCGGCCAGAAAGAAATAATTCAAATATTGTGGAATAGTAGTCAGGATAATGCAGGACTTTACAGCTTCTACATTAAAAGATCAGAAGGCTTGGAATATGTTACTTCGTAAAGCAGAGGAGCTTGGATTACAACCAAGGATTAACTACCCAGTGAAATTGAGCATAATCTTTCAGGGGAGGAGATGGATATTGAATGAAATAGAGGACTTCCAGACCAGATCTCAATGGAAAATTTGATCTTTAAATACAAGACTCAAGAGAGGCATAAAAAGGCAAAAAGGAAAACAAAACAAATCAAAACAAAACATGCTATTCGATAAAGACGAACTGTTTACATACCTACATGAGAAGATGATACCTGCAACTTTTGAGAACTGTATCTTTATTATGTCATATAGAAGGGAAATACATAGACAGGGTGGGTTTAAGTTGATTTTGATGTGATGATAAAAAACCTAATTAAGTGCTGAAAAAAGATCAAAATGGGAAAAGAGAAAAGGAGGAGGCAGAAAAGAGTAAATTACATGATGTGAAGAGGCACAAAGACATATTATAGTAGAGAGAAAGAAGGGAGGGTGATGAGCATTGTTCAAACTTTACTCTCATAGGATTTGGCTCAAGTTCAGAATAACATACTCAGTTTGGTATGGAAATCTAACTTGCCCTATAGGCAGTTGGAGGGGAAAGGGGAAAGGAAAGGGAGAGAGGGATAGAAGGGAGAGAAGAAGTAGTAAAGGGAAAAGGAAAGAAAAGGCAGGGGGCTGATAGAAGGGAAGGAAGATTGAGGGAGGCAGTGATCAAAAGCAAAACTCTAGTGAGGAAAGGGATAGGAGAAAGAAAAGCATAAATGGGTGGGGGGATAGGATGGAGAGAAAGACACAGATAGTAATCGTAACTGTGAATGTGAATGGGATGAACTTTCCCATAAAATGGAAGTGAATAGGAGAATGGATTAAAAAATCATAATCCTACAATTTGTTGTTTACAAGAAATGCATTTGAAACAGAGGGATATGTACAGGGTGAAGGTAAAAGGCTTGAGTAGACTATGTTATGCTTCACCTAAAGTAAACAAAGAAGAGGTAGCAATCCTGATCTCAGACAAAGCAAAAGCAAAAATAGATCTAATTAAAAGATATAAGAAAAGAAACTACATCCTGCTAAAAGGCACCATAGACAATTAAGCAATATCATTACTAAACATATATACACCAAGTGGTATAACATCCATATCCTTAGAGGAGAAGCTAAGGGAATTACAGAAAGAAATTGACAGCAAAACAATGCTAGTAGGGGACCTCAACCTCCCCCTCTCTGAACTAGATAAATCTAACCACAAAATAAACAAGAAATAAGTTAAGGAGGTGAAAAGAATTTTAGAAAAGGTAGATATGATACACCTCTGGAGAAAACTGGATGGGGTTAGGAAGGAATATACCTTTTTCTCAGCAGCACATGGCACCTACACAAAAATTAACCATGTACTAGAGCATAAAACCTCGCAATCCAATTCAGAAAGGCAGAAATATTAAATGCATCCTTTTCAGATAATGATGCAATAAAAATATATGTAATAAAGGGCCATAGAAAGATAGACTAAAAATAAATTGGAAACTAAATAATCTAATCCTAAAAAATGAGTGTGTCAAAGAACAAATCATAGAAACAATCAATAACTTCATCCACAAGAATGACAATAATGAAACAACATAAAAAAAACTTGTGGAATGCAGCAAAAGCAGTTCTTAGAGGAAGTTTTATGTCTCTAAATGTTTACACAAATAAAATGGAGAAAGAAGGAATAAATGAATTGGGCATGCAACTGAAAAAGCAAGAAAAAAAACAAATTAAAAATCCCCAGTTAAATACCAAATTAGAAATACTGAAAGCCAAAGAAGAGAGTAATAAAATTGAAATTAAAAACTATTGAATTAATAAATAAAACTAAGAGCTGGTTTTATGAAAAACCCATAAAATAGATAAACCTTTGGTTAATTTGATTAAAAAAAGAAAGAAGAAAATCAAGTTAACAATATCAAAAATAAAAATGGTAAATTCGCCACCAATGAATAGGAAATTAAAACATTAATAGGAATTATTTTGCCCAACTGTATGCCCATAAATTTGACAATGTTAGTGAAATGGATGAATATTTACAAAAATATAAATTGCATAGATTAACAGAAGAGAAAGTAAAATACTTAGATAACTCCATCTTAGAAAAAGAAATTGAACAAACCATCAATGAACTCTCTAGGAAAAAATCTCCAGGGCCTGGTGGATTTACAAGTGAAACTTGTAACTTTTCTTTTCAAACATTTAAAGAACAATTAATTCCAATACTACATAAACTATTTGGGAAAATAGGTGAAGAAGGAGTCCTACCAAATTCTTTTTATGAAATAAATATGGTACTTATGCTTCAACCAGGAAGAGTCAAAACAAAGAAAGAAAATTATAGACCAACTTCCCTAATGAATATCGATGCAAAAAAGTTGAATAAAATATTAGCAAAAAGATTATAGGAACTTATCACAAGAATAATACACTAGGACCAGGTACGATTTATTCCAGGAATGCAGGGCTGATTCAATATTAGGAAAACTGTCAGCATAATTGACCATTTCAACAACAAAACTAACAGAAAACATATGATTATCTCAATAGATGGAGAAAGAGCTTTTGACAAAATACAACACCCATTCCTATTAAAAACACTAGAGAGAATAGGAATAAATGGAGCCTTCCTTAAAATGATAAGTAGCATCCACCTAAAACCATCAGCAAGTATTATATGTAATTGAGATAAGCTAGAAGCATTTCCCATAAGATCAAGGGTGAAACAAGGATGCCCATTATCCCCCCTTTTTCGATATAGTACTAGAAACATTAGCTTTAGCAATAAGAGAAGAAAAAGAAATTGAAAGAATTCAAATAGGCAAAGGAGAAACAAAGCTATCACTCTTTGCAGATTATACAATGCTATAATTAGAGAATTCTAAAGAATCAAGTAAAAAACTACTTGAAATAATAAGCAACTTTAGCAAAGCTGCAGGATATAAAATAAACCCACATAAATCCTCAGTGTTTCTGTATACTATTAACAAAGCCCAGCAACAAGAGATAGAAAGAGAAATTCCATTTAAAGTTACTGTAGACATTATAAAATATTTGGGAGTCTTCCTGCCAAAAGAAACCCATGAACTATATGAACACATTTGCAAAACACTTTTTACACAAATAAAGTCAGATCTAAACAACTGGAAAAATTTCAGTTGCTCATGGGTAGGCTGAGCTAATATAATAAAAATGACAATTCTACCTAAATTAATTCAGTACCATACCATTCAAAAAACCAAAAAATTATTTTATAGAGCTAGAAAAAATAATAACAAAATTCATCTGGAAGAACAAAAGGTCCAGAATATCACAGGTATTAATGAATAGAAATGCTATGGAAGGTGGCCTAACCATACCAGCTCTTAAATTGTATGCAATTTAAGACAGGGAGAAAATTTAAAACTCAAAAGCTTGTGGAACTGAATGTTGTAAACTAAAAATAAATAAATAAATTTAATAGAAATAAAGGAGAGAGAGAATACTATGGAAGTCTTCAGCTTGTCTCTCCAGGATCATGTCCTTATCACTAATCAATATGGTTCTGTCAGCACTGAGTAGTTGAGATGCACCATAGGTCTTTGGCCCACAAAAAGTCTTCATGGTATCATAAAAGCACTTTGGATTGTTACTATTAGTTTAAACGGAATTTCATCTGCCTTATTACTAAGCCAAGAATCCTGCATTTCTCTAAGCTTCATTTGCACTTTACTTTTGGTGGTTTTAAATGCTGCCTTCTTAAAGATAAATGAACTATCCTGCTGGTAATCACTGTGGAATTCCTTTTTAAAATTTTTTTTTTAGTTTTTAACATTCGCTTTTATAAAACTGTGAGTTCTAAATTTTCTCCCCCTCCCCAAGAGGGTGTGCAATCTGATATATATATATATATATATATATATGTAATATACACATACACACACATACAATCATATTAAACATATTACCACATTAGCCGTGTTGTAAAGAAGAATTAGAACCAAAGGGAAAAACTGCAAGAAAGAAAAAACAAAGGGGGAGAGAGAGAGAGAGAAAGAGAGAGAGAGAGAGAGAAAGAGAGAGAGAGAGAGAGAGAGAGAGAGAGAGAGAAATACTATGCTTTGATCTGCATTCATATATCAAAGTTCTTTCTCTAAATGTGGATAGTCTTTTCCATCATGAGTCTTTTGGAATTGTTTTAGATCATTGTGTTGCTGAGAAGAGTTCAATCTATCAAAGCTGGTCTTTGCAAAATGTTCCAGTTACTGTGTACAATGTTTTCCTGGTTCTGCTCATTTCACTCAGCCTAACTTCATGCAAGTCTTTCCAGGTTTTTCTGAAGTCTGCTTGTTCATCATTTCTTATGGAACAATAGTATTTCATTGCATTCATGTACTACAATTTGTTCAGCCATTCCCCAATTGATGGGTATCCCCTCAATTTCCAATTCTTGGCCACCACAAAAAGAGCTGCTATAAATATTTTTGTAGGCATGAGTCATTTTCCCGTTTTTATGTTCTCTTTGGGATACAGACCAAGAAGTGGTATTGATGAGTCAAAGGGTATGCACAATTTTATAGCCCTTTGGGCATAGTTCCGAATTGTTCTCCAGAATGGTTGGATCAATCACTTCATCAACAATGCATTAACACTGTGGAATTCTTGCTTTTTGTTTGGCAGCTTGTGAATTTCTCCATCATTTTTGGTATATCAGTCTTGAGGTCTGTAAATTTTCTGGCCCAAATGAGCAAGTGTGGTGCTGTATACAAATTTCTGAAAGCTGCCCACTCCTTTTCTGTTCCACTTTTGCCAACCATGTGTTTGCTCAGCTTTCCCTCCAAGGTAGCAGTGAATCGTCTGCTCAGAAAAGTGATCTAATCAGTTGACATTCACTCTTCTGGTAGTTGTTTTGCCTTGGGGCCACTGCTGCTGTTGAATGTAAATATTTAGCTTGGAGAGGATAAGTTTATTATCAGTCTAGTACTGCACCACACGTTGCCTTCATCACTCTTACATATTGTCTATCTCTTCTTATAATGACATAGTCTATTAGGTGCCAATGTTTGCTGCAAGAGTGCACCCACAAAGTTTTATTGTGCTTAGGCAAATGGAAGATAATGTTGGTGAAGAGAAGGTCATGAGACACACAAATGTTCAGTAGGAAGTGACCATTGCTGTTGCAGTTTCTGGCTCCATTTCTTCCAAGTACTCCCTGCAATATCTGGCAGCCTGTGTCTACTCTTGTGTTAAAATTGCCTGGAATTATAATGTGCTCTTTCAGTCCATTGATGATGAGGGTCTTCGAGTCTTCATAAATTAATTTTTACCTCATCAGGGTTCATCATGGTGGTAACATGATGGTGGTAACATGGTCCTTTCCTGCAAGTGGCAACTGCATTGTCATGAACCTGTAGTTCTATTGGTAGGCATACAAGCTTGTTGACTAGGTTATTTTGATTGCAAAACCTATGCCAGCCAGATTCATGATACTCCCCTTCACTATGGCATCTCCAGAAAAACATGTATCCAGTTCCAACTTTGGTAAGCTAGGCTTCATTTGCCAGCCTTGTTTCACTCAGGGCTGCTATTTGTATGTGTTACCCTCTGAGTTCTCTCACAACAAAAGCTTTCAGGTCTGCTGGTCTACTGCATTCCATGTACCAATGTACCAATGGTGAGTGGAATCATCTTTGAAAAGTATATTTTTGTACATTTTTTGTGCTTCAACTGTAGGGTAGAATCCAGTCCCATCTCCCTCTCCCCCAAGTAAGCAGGCTAGGCTTAAGTTTGATGAAGGAGAAAATTTTTAGGACACCTTTTCTAGCCCTTTTCTCACACCAAGAGATAAGTGGTGTGGTCCTTAAACAAGGCTGTTCAGACATTCAGAGGGTTGCCAAATTCCACTGCCGCTTTAGTCCAGTAAGAAGACAAAACCAAGACCTGGGCTGCCTGTATGCAGGGTTGTGACTACAGTTCCCAGTGTATCCGTACCTTCTCTGCTTCAACATTTGACCATCACCACAGGACTTTGAGGCAGGTTAAAATGGTAAAATGGTACAATTCATGTCTTTTGACTTGTGCATAAATTGGATTTAAATGAGGCAGAGTTGCATAAAGTTTTCAGCCTCACTCTGTCTTTCAGAGTCATTGGAGTCCAGTGGCATGACAAAAGTCGAAACAACTGGAACTTGCTTGAGATGCAGTAGATGACCTTGGTGTCTTCAACATCTAACCAAGGTCTAAGTGCTCCACAGTGCCTGCTTCTGCCACCAGGGGAAGTCTTCACATGCTCGTTCACTAATGGGTTTGTGGCCTCTCCATTACCTTCAGCCTGGTTAGCCCACCTGTCAAAAAGATTTACCAGAGTGTGGTCACTGTACATGCTATAGCTTTTTTGGAGCCACAGGTGACAGTTTGGTAGCAGGTGGACAGCAAAAGTGGAAAGCAACCTTGAAAAGGGCTAGGTAGCCCTCACACCAGATTTACTAGTCTTTCCTGACACCTGTATATCCCAAAGATAACCATTTATGTGACATGTGATATTGGATATTCTTTTTCAAATATTAGTTGGACTAGATGACCATCAAGGTACCTTCCAATTTTAAAATTCTTTAATTCTATAAACTGAGATTGGATAGGTTGGGTGGAATCAGAATATTGAGGGTCTTTGAAAACTAAGCAGAATTTAGGCTTGATATAGTAGGAAATAGGAAGGCACTAAAGTAACAAGATTAAAACATAATATTTTGTTTAAATAAGTCTGACCATAGAAAACAAAAAGGATTGAAAGTGGGAGATAATGGAAGCAAGGAGGAGAATAGGGAAGTCATTATATGAATATAAGCCGTAGGCAATAATGGTCTAGACTAGATATCTGAAAGAGGTGTGAAAGGGAATGGATTGAAAAAGAGGGACAAATAATAAAAATAAATGTCCCCCTCTCTAAAAATTATGTCTCAAACTTATATAGCATCTTAAGGCTTATAATATGCTTTCCTCACAACAATCCTGAAAGATAGGTGATACAAACATTATCATCCCACATTTTATAGTTAAGGAAACTGAAATTTAGAAAAGTTGTGAATTATTCTTAAAAGCACAGCTAGGATTTATCAAAGGCAAGATTCAAACTGAAGTCTTCTGAATGTAAACCTAGCTTCCTTTCCACCATGAAGCTTGGTGATGTGGATGATAAGCATGATTAGACAAAGATGATTTCAAATATTGGTGGGAAAATGATCAATAGAAATACCAAATTTGGGAGAAGATGTTTTGAGGGCAGGGGGAGAAAAATAGAAAGGAAGCATGGAATGTTAAATCTTGAGTGAATGCTGGATTAGATAATAACAGTTAAGTGTGCATATGGAAGTCCAGTAGGCATGTAGGAAATGTCCAGAATTCAGTTAAGAGGACTGGAGAGATACACTTCACCTTAAGCAGCTACTCTTTCCATTGCCACTGATTCCATCCCCTCTCTGGTTTAGTAGATAACATTAGTGAGGTGCCTTAGCCAAGAATATAATCACTAGGCTGAGGACAAAGGCTTTGGTAGAACCCATTCCATTTGTGTGGGCTTTAAGAAAACAGGCTCATCTCCATGCCATGATAAGGATTAGACTAAACTTTGTGGGGAGGATTATAGATGTAGATCTGATCATTGAAGCCATGGACATAAATCAGCTCTCCAAGGGAATAATTGTAGAGAGAGACAATTAAATATGGAACATTAGAGAAGGCTCATGTAAGAACAAAAGGATAAAGAGAAACCACCAAAAGAAATTAAAACCATAGTAAGGTCAAGTCATAGAAGTCAAGAAAGATGATATTTTCAGGAGTGCTGGACAGTGTTCTATGGAGAAGATAAGTCAAAGAAAATGAAAGATCACTGAATTTAATAAAAAAGGGATTGGTCTGCTAGTAGACATACTACTGACGTGGCAACTTCCACTGCCTGCAGGGTACTGACTTTGCCTTGATGACAAAATGGAGGGATACCTTGTTTCTGAGACTTGTGGATCAGACCCTAGTTCTGGTGGGAACAAGAAGTCCTCCTTCTGAAAGCTAAGCAGCTAAAGGCTCTAGTCAGAGTCTTGGTTAATACTCATAGGTATAAGGGAAAAGAAGAGTTTCCTTTTGCTGAGGTATGAGTTTGAGACCCCCAGCTTTTGTGTTTGAGTCGTAAATCACAATACCATGCTCATCAGGGTATTGGGGCAACTGCCTGGCTGAGTGATCACTGTTCAGAACAGCAGTTCATGAGCTGAAGGAGGGGGTACAGAGGTCCCTACTACTAGAACACATGGTGCAGTGGTCTGACGCTTGCTCTCTCCAGGGATGATGGTATGTAGCAGCAAGGCTGCCTGTCATTCTGTCTGTGGAGGTGCAATTGTTAGGGCACTTAGTCACATCTGTGGTCAGTGGCTCATGAACTAACGGGAGGTATACATGGCCTTAGTTTGACCTGTTGCCCATCTGGCTAATTCGCTTGGATTCTGCCCAGAAGGGACAACTCTAAAAGTCATGGCAGGAAACTTTATTTCATTCACATTTGCCAGCACCAACAGTCACCTGGTAGGCAGCAGTAGCTCTGAGGCAGTCAGCGAAACCTAACTGGGGACAAGGGAGAGGGAGAAAGGCAGAGCCCAGGGAAGTCCCATAGAGAAGTATAGATGATCCCTGAGAGACAGGAAGGGAGGCCTCTGGTTATCAGTCTATATTGGTAGATAATCAAGCAGTCCAGGGACTGTCAGGGATTATTCAGCGGGCTGGGAGTTTCAGAGGGGTTTTTATAGGGTTTCTTCCATCTGGATAGGAGTAGGGCATTTCTGTACACTTCAAGGCAAGGAGGGGATCATTTCTTCCTGACCTTGAAACAAGGATGGGACATTTCCTTCTGAATAACTGAGCAACTTTATCTCCAGATGCAGGATAGCTTGGCTCATATGGGGAACAACATAGACAACCATGTATTTTCTCTGAGGCCCACAACCTCTCATATCTCTCCAAAACAGAAATTAAGTGCCAAAGATAAAGCATCCTTTGCTGTCTCCATGATCTAGGACATTGAGACTCTAAGAGAAGGTTAAAAAAATCCTAGCTCCAAGGCTACCTTGGCAATGCTGGTTTTATGCCAAGGATGGTAGCTAAGCAGAATTCACAGACACAGAAAGCCAAAGCATACAGGGGTGGGGAACTTGTGGCGTCAAGGCCATATGTGGCCTTCTAGGTGCTTGGGTGCAGCCTTTTGACTGAGTCCAAGTTTTACAGAACAAATCCTTTTATTAAGGGGATTTGTCCTGTGAAGTTTGGATTCAGTCAAAGTAGCCTCGAGGCAGCAGGTTTCCCCACCCCTGGAGGTTTCAGCAAACCTGCTAGAAAGTTGCCACAACAAATTAAAACTGCATACATGACAAGCCAATTACAAGTCAGGCTCCAAATAGGGTTAGAAGACATTAGGAAATCATCCAGTTTAAGAAACGTCAAAGGATCATAGAGAAACATTTTCATCATAGAGATAGCTCTCAACAGAGAGTTTAATAATAGAAGCTAGGGCACAAGGGATTCTGAACTTGTTGCATATTGTTTCCTTCCACACATTCTACAATCCACTCAAACTGCCCTACTTTCTGTTCCTCATGTATGACATTCCATGTCCCATCTTCATGCCTTTGAATAGCGTGTCTGGAAATAATTTCCTTTTCACCTCTGCCTTTCAGAACCCCTATTTTCCTTCAAAGATCTGCCTAAGAACTACTCATTCAACAAATATTTATTAAGTACCTACTATGTGTTGGGTTTTAGGAACACAAAATCAAAAACAAAATACTCTCTTTACTCCATGAGTTTACAGTCTTCCATGTCTTATAAAACAAAATATATCATAAACATACTATATACCAATCTATTGGTAGGAGGACGTTAACAATGAGAAAGAGAATTTAATCCCTCTCCCCCCACCCCCATCCAATAGAATATAAGCTCCTTCAGGGCAGGAACTATTTTGCCTTTATCTTTGTATGCTCAACACTTACCACAGTGCCTAGCATACAGTGGGAATTAAAAAATGTTTCTTGATTGATTAGTGGATTGGTTTAAAGTCAATGGAGAAGCCGAGTCACCTGAGAATTGGCTCATATGGGCAACAATATAGAGGACCATGCATTTTCTCTGAGGCCCATAACCTTTCATACCTCTCTAAGACAGAAATTAAGTGCCAAAGAAAAAGCATCCTTTGCTGTCTCCATGATTTAGGACACCCAGAATCCAAAACAAGGTTATAAAATAATTTCACAAACTAACCCTTGCTGAACTGACCCTGAGCTCACTTGGTACTCTTCCCCTACATCTATCAAACTTCTTTCTTTGTAAATTTATTTTTATTTTTATTCATTTTGAACTTAAAGGCAAAAACATTTCCATGTACACAGCACAACAAAAAAGAGAATTCAATATAAAATCTTGAATTTCCACTTCACACTGTTTACTTTTTTTGAAAAACAGTGTAATAAATACTACAGTGTTTTCAAGGCTAAACTGCTTTTCTGTTCTTCCTTCTAAGTTTTCTTTTGTTCTTTGCTGTATACTTTTAATATTTTTCTCCCTCTGTCCTCATGCTGCCCTAGACAAGGTTACCATTAGACATAAATGTGTGTTTGTGTGTGTGTGTATATAAAATCATACTATATATACTTATGTTTATTAGTTCTTTCTCTGCATGTGGATAGCATCTTTCTTCATAGATCCTTTGTAGTTGATTGGAGTATTTATAATACTCAAAATGACTTAGTTGTTCAAAATTGTTGAATAATATTTCTGTTACTGTGTACATTGTTCTCTTGGTTCTGCTCATTTCACTCTTCGTTATTTCAAGAAAGTCTTTCATTTTTTTCTAAAATCAACTAGCTCTTCATTTCTTATAGGACAATAGTATTCCATCATAATCATATGCCACAATTTGTTTAGCTTTTCCTCAATACATGGATATCCTCTCAGTATCTAGTTCTTTGCCACCACAAAGAGAGCTGCTTTAAATATTTTAGAACATATATGATTTTTTTCCTTTTTCCTTAATCACCTTGGGAAACAGACCTCATAGTGATATTGCTGGCTCAAAGGGCATACACAGTTTTACAACTCTTTCAGCATAATTCCAGATTGCTCTTCAAAATGGCTGGATCAGTTCAGAGTTCCACCAACAGTGAATTAGTGTCCCAATGTTTCCATATGCCCTACAACATTTGTTGCTTTCCCCTTTAATCATTGTAGCCAATATGATAGGCATGAGATGATATCTCAAAGTTGTTTTAATTTGCATTTTTCTAATCAATAGTGATTTAGAGTATTTTTATATGACTGTATGTAGTTTTGATTTCTTCATAAAAAAACTGCCTGATCATATCCTTTGACCATTGAACAATTTGAGAATGACTAATTTTTTTACTTGAAATTTGACAAAGTTCTTTATATATTTGAGGTAGGATACCTTTATCTGAGAAAATGTCTATAAAATTTTTCTCCTAATTTTCTGTTTTCCTTCTAATCTTGGCTACATTGGTTTTATTTGTACAACCCCCTTTTAGTTTAATGTAGTTGAAATTATCCATTTGGCACCTTGTAATGTTCTCTATCTCTTGTTTATTCATAAATTATTCTATCCATGTCTGAAAGGCTACATATCCCATGTTCTTCTATTTCTTATACTATCTCTCTTTATATCTAGGTCACATGTTCATTCTGACCTTATCTTGGTAAGTGTTGTGAGTTATTGACCTATGCCCAATTTTTGCCAGAGTACTTCCAGCTTTCTCAATATTTTATTTTAACCAAATAATGAATTCTTATCCCAAAAGTATAAATCTTTATATTTGTCAAACATCAGGTTACTATAATCATTTGCACTGTGTATTATGTCTACTCTGTTCTACTGACCTACCTTTCTATTTCTTAGCCAACATCATGTGGTTTTGAAAATTACTGCTTTATAGTATATTTTATGGTTTGGTACTGCTAAATCTACTTTACATTACTTTTTAATTAATTCCCTTGATATTCTTGACATTTTGTTCTTCCAAATTAATTTTTAAATTATTTTTTCTAGGGGCAGAGCCAACATAGTGGCTAGAGAAGAGGAACTTGAATAAGCTCTCCTGCAGGTCCCTCCAAACACCTGTTAAAAATGGCTCTAAACAAATTCTAGAGCTGCAGAACCCAAAATGGAGGACTTTCAAGCTTTCTCAATGAAAAGACCAGAGCTGAATACAAAATTTGACTTTCAAATACAAGAATCAAGAGAAGCGGGGGCTGAGCTAAGATGGCGGCTGGAAAGCAGTGAGCTCCCCACTAAGTCCCTCCAAAAACCTATAAAAAACGGCTCTGAACCAATTCTAGAACTGCAGAACCCACAAAACAGCAGAGGGAAGCAGGGCTCCAGCCCAGGACAGCCTGGATGGTCTCTAGGTGAGGTCTATCCCACACGGAGCTGGCAGCTGGGAGCCGAGCAGAGCAGAGCCCAGCGTGAGCTGCTCGGACCAACCAGACCAGGAGCTGGGCAGAGCGGGCCCTACCACCCTGAATCAGTGAGCTGCGGCAGTTACAAGACTTCTCAACCCACAAACACCAAAGACAGTGGAGAAGGTTAGTGGGAAAAGCTGCGGGAGTGGAAGGAGTTTGTGGTTTGGCTACCGCCCCCGGGGCAGCGGAGGTGGGGCAGCTACAGAACTACAGCTGCAGTTGCTTCCGGCCCCAGGCCCACCTGGTGGGAGGTATTAAGTGGCAGATCAGAGCAGGAGTGCACAGCCTGCCGAAGATCTAAGTCCAGTCCGGGTTGGGGGTTCTTGGAGAAGGAGGAGTGCTGGTGTGGCAGAGCTGGCACATCCACCCCAAATGTGGAACATAGAACTCTTTAGTCTACAAGCAGTCATACCCCACTGAAAAACTCAAGGATCAAGTTGGCTGGTTGGGAATATGGCCAGGCAGCGAAAACACACCCAGATTCAGTCTCAGACTTTGGATTCTTTCTTTGCTGACAAAGAAGACCAAAACATACAGCCTAAAGAAGTTAACAAAGTCAAAGAGCCTACAACAGAAACCTCCAAGAAAAACATGAACTGGTCCCAGGCCATGGAAGAGCTCAAAAAGGATTTGGAAAAGCAAGTTAGAGAAGTAGAGGAAAAATTGGGAAGAGAAATGAGAAGGATGTGAGAAAACCACGAAAAACAAGTCAATGACTTGCTAAAGGAGACCCAAAAAAATACTGAAAAATACACTGAAGAAACAACACCTTAAAAAATAGACTAACTCAAATGACAAAAGAGCTCCAAAAAGCCAATGAGGAGAAGAATGCCTTGAAAGGCAGAATTAGCCAAATGGAAAAAGAGGTCCAATGGACCACTGAAGAAAATACTACCTTAAAAATTAGATTGGAGCCAGTGGAAGCTAGTGACTTTATGAGAAATCAAGATATTATAAAACAGAACCAAAGGAATGAAAAATGGAAGACAATGTGAAATATCTCATTGGAAAAGCCACTGACCTGGAAAATAGATCCAGGAGAGATAATTTTAAAATTATTGGACTACCTGAAAGCCATGATCAAAAAAAGAGCCTAGATATCATCTGTCAAGAAATTATCAAGGAGAACTGCCCTGATATTCTAGAGCCACAGGGCAAAAGAGAAATTGAAAGAATCCATCGATCGCCTCCTCAAATAGATCCCAAAAAGAAATCTCCTGGGAATATTGTCGCCAAATTTGAGAGCCCCCAGATCAAGGAGAAAATACTGCAAGCAGCCAGAAAGAAACAATTTGAGTATTGTGGAAACACAATCAGAATAACTCAAGACCTGGCAGCTTCTACATTAAGAGATCGAAGGGCTTGGAATGCGATATTCCGGAGGTCAACGGAACCAGGATTAAAACCTAGAATCACCTACCCAGCAAAACTGAGTATCATGCTCCAAGGCAAAATATGTATTTTCAATAAAATAGAGGACTTTCAAGCTTTCTCAGTGAAAAGATCAGAACTGAATAGAAAATTTGACTTTCAAACACAAGAATCAAGAGAAGCATGAAAAGGTAATCAAGAAACAGAAATTGTAAGGGACTTATTAAAGTTGAACTGTTTTGTTTACATTCCTACATGGAAAGATGATGTGTATGATTCATGAGACCTCAGTATTAGGGTAGCTGAAGGGAATATGCATATATATATATATATATATATATATATATACACACATATATATATATATACACATGTGTGTATGTATATATATAAGTGAATGTGTGCACGTATATATCTATGTGTGTATATATATGTGTGTGTGTGTGTATACATACATACATATATATATATATATATATGAAAGGGAGAGAGAGAGAGCAGACACAGGGTGAGTTGAAGATGAAGGGAAGATATCTAAAAGAAATAAAATCAAATTAAGCGATGAGAGAGGAATATATTGAGAGAAGGAGATATATAGAGATAGAATGGGGTGGATTATCTTGCATAAAGGTGGCAAGAGGAAGCAGTTCTGTGGGAGGAGGGGAGAGGGCAGGTGAGGGGGGAATGAGTGAATCTTGCTCTCATCAGATTTGGCCTGAGGAGGGAATACCATACATACTCAATTGGTTATATTACCCCACAGGAAAGAAGAGGAAGGAAGATAAAAAAGTCGGGGGGATGATGGAGCTAAGGGCAGATGGGGGTGGAGGTAATAAAAAACAAACACTTTGGAAAGGGGACACTTTGGTCAAGGGAGAAAATTCAATAAAGCAGGATGGGTTGGGAAGGAGCAAAATATAGTTAGTCTTTCACAACATGAGTATTGTGGAAGGATTATACATAATGATACACATGTGGCCTATGTTGAATTGCTTGACTTCTTAGGGAGGGTGGGTGGGAAGGGAAGAGGGAAGAGAATTTGGAACTCAAAGTTTTAAAATCAGATGTTCAAAAACAAAAAAAAAAGTTTTTCCATGCAACTAGAAAATAAGATACACAGGCAATGGGGCGTAGAAATATATCTTGCCCTACAAGAAAGGAAGGGAAAAGGGAATGGGAGGGGAGTGGGGTGACAGAAGGGAGGGGTGAATGGGGAACAGGGCAACCACAATATACGTCATCTTGGAGTGGGGGGGAGGGTGGAAATGGGGAGAAAATTTGTAATTCAAACTCTTGTGAAAATCAATGCTGAAAACTTAATATGTTAAATAAATAAATTTAAAAAAAAGAATCAAGAGAAGCATGAAAAGGTAAACAGGAAAGAGAAATCATAAGGGACTTAGTAAAGTTGAACCATTTTGTTTACATTCCTACATGGAAAGATGATATTTGTAACTCATGAGACCTTTCTCAGTATTAGGGTAGATGAAAGGAATATACATATATATAGGCAGAGGGTACAGGAAGAGTTGAATATGAAGGGATGATATCTAAAAAAAAAATAAAATTGAGAGGTGAGAGAGAAATATATTGAGAGAGGGAGAAAGGGAGAGACAGAATAGGGTAAATTATCTCACATAAAAGTGGCAAGAAAAAGCAGTTCTGTTGGAAGGAAAGAGGGGACAGGTAAGGGGGAATGAGTAAATCTTGCTCTCATTGGATTTGACTTGAGGAGGGGATAACATACACACTCAATAGGGTATCTTACCCCACAGAAAAGTAGGGGGAAGGGGATAAGAAAGGGGGGATGATAGAAGGGAAGGCAGAAAAGGGACAGGGTCAAGGGAGAAAATTGAATAAAGGGGGACAGGATAGGAAGGAGGGAACTATAGTCAGTCTTTCACAACATGACTATTTATAGGAGTGTTTTGCATAATGATACACGTGTGGCCTATCTTGAATTGCTTGCCTTCTTAGGGAGGCTGTGTGGGGAGGGAAGAAGGAAGAGAATTTAGGACTCAAAGTTCTAAAAGTGGATGCTCAAAAAAAAGAGTTATTTTTGTATGCACCTGGGAAATAAAATATACAGGCAATGGGGTATAGAAATCTATCTTGTCCTACAAAAAGTAAGGGGAAAGAGGATGGGGGGACAGGAGGGGTGACTGGGGAACAGGGCAATCAGAATATATGCCATCTTGGAGTAGGGGGTAGGGTAGAAATGGGGAAAAAATTTGTAACTCACAATCTTGTGGAAATCAATGTTGAAAACTAAAAATATTTAAAAAATGATGGCAGAACTTCTAAATAAAAGAAAATTGTTTTAATTGACCAAGGAAAAAATACACAAAAGAGAAGACCTGCATTGGTAGGGGGAGTTTCTTATGCTGGGAGTTCCCTGTGCCAATGAAATTATAGGCTCAATACCTATCCCAATATTTTGGATTTCAAATCTTTAAGAGAGAAGCTTGCTATAAAGATTTGTTTTCCCAGTTAACAATTTTCCTTCTATTTTTTGTGTGATGTAATCAAAATTTTTATTTAGATCAAAAATTTTATTCAAAGTTGCAAAACATTTTCTTCTGTGCCGCTTAATTCATTTATAATGTAACCTTTTATTTCAAGGTCATGTGACTATTTTGAGTTTACTGTTGCATGTGGTGTGAGAGGATAATTAAACCTAATTTCTGCCAAAATATATTTTTTTCCAACTCAGTAAAATTATTTTTTGGTAATTTAATTGGGGCAGCATTAAATAAATAGATTAGTTTAGTTAAAATTGTTATTGTTATTATACTGGTTCTGCCTACCCATGAACAAGTTATATTTCTCCAATTATTTAAATCTGACTTTAGTTGTATGAAAAGTGTCTTACAATTACTTTCATGTAGTTTCTGGATTTGCTTTGGTGGTATACTCTCAGGTATTTTATACTGTCTATAATTATTTTAAATTGGTTATCTCTTACTATCCCTTCTTGTAGGGCTTTGTTGGTGATATATACAGATATATATATATATAAATGCTTATGATTTATGTGACTTTATTTTATATCCTGCTGCTTTGTTAAAATTACTATTGTTTCCACTAACATTTTAGTTGACTCTTTAGTATTTTATATCATAATATCATCTGCAAAAAGAAATGGTTTTATTAAATCATTTTGTATTCTGATTCCTCCAATTTCTTTTTCTTTTCTTTTTACTACTGCTAGCATTTCTAATACAATATTGAATAATATTGGTGAGAGTGTGCATCTTTGTTTCACTCCTGCTTGGGAAGGCTTCTATCTTATTCCCATTACAAATAATTCTTGCTGATTGTTTTAGGTAAATGCTCCTATGCTTTCAAGTGTTTTTAATAGGAGTAAGTGTTACCTTTCATTAAAAGTTTTTTCTGCATCTATTGACATAATTAGGTGATTTCATGTTAGTGGTTTCCTGTATGTTAAACCATCCTTTCATTCCTGATATAAATCCCACTTGATTACAATGTATAATCTTTTTGTTTTTGAATATCTGTTTTTAAAACTTTGAGTTCCAAATTCTCTCCCCTCTTCCCTTCCCACCCACCCTCCCTAAGAAGTCAAGCAATTCAACCTAGGTCACATGTGTATCATTATGTATAACCCTTCCACAATACTCATGTTGTGAAAGACTAACTATATTTTGCTCCTTCCCAACCCATCCTGCTTTATTGAATTTTCTCCCTTGACCCTGTCCCCTTTCCAAAGTGTTTGTTTTTTATTACCTCCACCCCCATCTGCCCTTAGCTCCATCATCCCCCCCTTTTTTTATCTTCCTCCCTCTTCTTTCCTGTGGGGTAAGATACCCAATTGAGTATGTATGGTATTCCCTCCTCAGGCCAAATCTGATGAGAGCAAGATTCACTCATTCCCCCCTCACCTTCCCTCTCCCCTCCTTCCACAGAACTGCTTCCTCTTGCCACCTTTATGCGAGATAATCCACCCCATTCTATCTCTCCCTATCTCCCTCTCTCAGTATGCTCCTCTCTCATCCCTTAATTTGATTTTATTTCTTTTAGATATCTTCCCTTCATCTTCAACTCACCCTGAGTCTGCTCTCTCTCTCTCCCTTTCATATATATATATATATGTATATATATGTATATATATATATGTATATATATGTATATATATGTATATATATGTATACACACATATATATACACACATAGATGTATACATACACACATTCACTTATATATATACATACACAAACGTGTATATATATATATATATATATATATATATATATATATATATATGCATATTCCCTTCAGCTACCCTAATACTGAGGTCTCATGAATCATACACATCATCTTTCCATGTAGGAATGTAAACAAAACAGTTCAACTTTAGTAAGTCCCTTACAATTTCTGTTTCTTGATTACCTTTTCATGCTTCTCTTGATTCTTGTGTTTGAAAGTCAAATTTTCTATTCAGTTCTGGTCTTTTCACTGAGAAAGCTTGAAAGTCCTCTATTTTATTGAAAATACATATTTTGCCTTGGAGCATGATACTCAGTTTTGCTGGGTAGGTGATTCTAGGTTTTAATCCTAGCTCCATTGACCTCTGGAATATCATATTCCAAGCCTTTCGATCTCTTAATGTAGAAGCTGCCAGGTCTTGAGTTATTCTGATTGTGTTTCCACAATACTCAAATTGTTTCTTTCTGGCTGCTTGCAGTATTTTCTCCTTGATCTGGGGGCTCTCAAATTTGGCGACAATATTCCTAGGAGATTTCTTTTTGGGATCTATTTGAGGAGGCGATCGATGGATTCTTTCAATTTCTCTTTTGCCCTGTGGCTCTAGAATATCAGGGCAGTTCTCCTTGATAATTTCTTGACAGATGATATCTAGGCTCTTTTTTTGATCATGGCTTTCAGGTAGTCCAATAATTTTAAAATTATCTCTCCTGGATCTATTTTCCAGGTCAGTGGCTTTTCCAATGAGATATTTCACATTGTCTTCCATTTTTCATTCCTTTGGTTCTGTTTTATAATATCTTGATTTCTCATAAAGTCACTAGCTTCCACTGGCTCCAATCTAATTTTTAAGGTAGTATTTTCTTCAGTGGTCCATTGGACCTCTTTTTCCATTTGGCTAATTCTGCCTTTCAAGGCATTCTTCTCCTCATTGGCTTTTTGGAGCTCTTTTGTCATTTGAGTTAGTCTATTTTTTAAGGTGTTGTTTTCTTCAGTGTATTTTTCAGTATTTTTTTGGGTCTCCTTTAGCAAGTCATTGACTTGTTTTTCGTGGTTTTCTCACATCCTTCTCATTTCTCTTCCCAATTTTTCCTCTACTTCTCTAACTTGCTTTTCCAAATCCTTTTTGAGCTCTTCCATGGCCTGGGACCAGTTCATGTTTTTCTTGGAGGTTTCTGTTGTAGGCTCTTTGACTTTGTTAACTTCTTTAGGCTGTATGTTTTGGTCTTCTTTGTCAGCAAAGAAAGAATCCAAAGTCTGAGACTGAATCTGGGTGTGTTTTCGCTGCCTGGCCATATTCCCAACCAGCCAACTTGACCCTTGAGTTTTTCAGTGGGGTATGACTGCTTGTAGACTAAAGAGTTCTATGTTCCACATTTGGGGTGGATGTGCCAGCTCTGCCACACCAGCACTCCTCCTTCCCCAAGAACCCCCAACCCGGACTGGACTTAGATCTTCGGCAGGCTGTGCACTCCTGCTCTGATCTGCCACTTAATACCTCCCACCAGGTGGGCCTGGGGCCGGAAGCAACTGCAGCTGTAGTTCTGTAGCTGCCCCACCTCCGCTGCCCCGGGGGCTGGTAGCCAAACCACTAACTCCTTCCACTCCCGCAGCTTTTCCCACTAACCTTCTCCGCTGTCTTTGGTGTTTGTGGGTTGAGAAGTCTCGTAACTGCCGCAGCTCAATGATTCAGGGTGGTAGGGCCCGCTCTGCCCAGCTCCTGGTCTGGTTGGTCCACGCTGCTCACGCTGGGCTCTGCTCCACTCTGCTCCCAGCTCCCAGCTCCCAACTCCCAGCTCCATGTGGGATAGACCTCACCCAGAAACCATCCAGGCTGTCCTGGGCTGGAGCCCTGCTTCCCTTTGCTCTTTTGTGGGTTTTGTCATTCTAGAATTGGTTCAGAGCCATTTTTTATAGGTTTTTGGAGGGACTCGGCAGGGAGCTCACGCTAGTCCCTGCTTTCCAGCCCCCATCTTGGCTCTGCCTCCTGTATAATCTTTTTAATACATTGTTGTAGTCTCCTACCTAGTAATTTGTTTAGTATTTTTCATCCATATTCATTAATGAAATTGATCTATAATTTTCTTTCTCTGCTTTTGCTCTTCCTGGTTTAGGTATTAGTGCCATATTTGTTTCATACAAGAAGTTTGGTAGGACTCCTTTGCTTATTATTCCACATAATTTATTTAATGTTGGAAATAGATGATCTTTAAATCTGGGGTACAATTCAGTTGGTCCTAATGCATTATTCTTAGGAAGCTCGCTTACAGCTTGTTCAAATTCTTTTCCTAAAATAGGTTTATTTAGATATTCTATTTCCTCTTCTGTTAATCTATTCAGTTTATATTTTTGTAAATATTCTTCCATTTCACTTAAATTATTAAATTTATTAGCATGTAATTGGGCAAATTAGCTCTTTATAATTTGCTTTGATTTTGTCTTCATTAGTGGCATATTTAGTTTTCTTCTTTTTTAAAAATTCGTATTAACCAATGGCTTATCGATTTTTTTTAATAAAACCAACTCCCAGTTTTATTTATTAATTCAATTGTTTTCTTACATTAAATATTGTTACTCTGAATCTTATCTTTGAATTTTAAAATTTCTAATTTGGTGTTTAATTGGGGATTTTAAAATTGTCCTTTCTCGAGTTTTTTAAACTGTATACCCAATTCATTAATCTGCTCTCTCTCTATCTTATTGATATAAGCATCTGGAAATATAAATTTTCCCCTGATTACTACTTTTGCTACATCTGATAGGTTTTGACATTGTCTCATTATTGTCATTCTCTTTAATGAAATTATTGATTGTTTCTATGATTTATCTTTAATCCACCTGTTAATTAAGTTTGGTTGTTTATTCTCCAATTAATTTTTAATCTGTGTTTCCGTGGTCCCTTATAGAATATCATTTTATTGCGTTGTAACCTGAAAAGGATGCATTTAATATTTATGCTTTTCTGCATTTAACTACAAAGTTTTTATGCTCTGATATATGGCCAATTGTATGAACCAAGATCTTCTCTGTCCCCATAATAGCTATCTAAGTTTAGATTCTTTCTCCTTTGCTTGTTTGTTTTTTTTATTAGTAGCTTATTATTATAATCAGGTTCTAGTTCTGAGTCTGGTGGTAGCCTCCACTTCAGGAGCTTTCATCTCAAGGATAATGTGGGTGTTGAGTAGGAAAAGATTGAAGGACCCTCTGCTGTTGTGGGATGCCAGGTCCAGTTGTGCTGACCAGACATCCAAGGCACTGGCTGTGGGTGATGAGGAGCACATGCCTGGTAAGTGTGGTAGCAGAGGGATGGGGACCCTGCCAGCTGTGGGCTCTTGCAGGAAAGTGGAGACCCTAGTTTTGATTAGGTTCCAGGGCACAGAAGAGACCTGAAATTTGCAGCAATGGGAGGGACCACAGTGAGCAAAATCATTTGTGGTGACAGCATGGCTAAGGGCCCTAGCCATGGCTCAGGGTGGAGACAGTACTTAGAAAACAATAGTATGAAAAACTTAAAGCCTGACACATCAACCCCTCCCCCACAACTCAGAACTAGACCCTGATTATAATAATAAGCCACTAATAAAAAAAAATGAACAAGCAAAGGAGAAAGAATCTAACCATAGATAGCTATTATGGGAACAGAGAAGATCTGGGTTTGTACTCAGAAGATAGTAAAGTTCAAAAAGCCACTCTTACACCAAAGAAAAAAGTAAAATGGTCATGAGCTGCCCCCAGGATTTGTTCTTTGTTGATTCAGTGAAGTCTGACTCAAGGTATTTGCATTTCGATCAATCTGCCCCTGTAGGTGGGGTCTTTCCTAAGGTCCTCTCAAGTTGTCCTAAGAGGACAGCTGCTTTATCCCAACTTTAAAGTATTTCTGCCACTCAAAGTTCACATTGAGGCAATATTTTATCTTGTTTGTGGGAGAAATTTGGAGAGTGTGATATTTCCTATCTTATTCTGTCATCTTCTCAGAATCTTTCCCCTCTATCAAACTTCTAAAGAACACTTAGTATCTATATTTCCTAAGTCATTTTCAAAAACTGAGAAAGAAAACATCTTCCCAAAATCGATCTAAGAAACAAATATAGCTCTAAATACCAAAACTTTGTCATTGAATCTATCCAAGTCTTCTGTATGCTATAGTTGGTCAATCCCCAGATATTTTATGGATTTCATAGTTGTCTGCAATGATATTTTGCTTTGTATCATTGCTTCTGGCATTTTTTTTTTTTACTATTATATAGAAAGGCTATTGGTTTTTGATGGAAAGGAGTAAGGATGGAAGGGAAATAAGAAATTCAGACTTCAAACTATAATTTAAAGCAGCAGCCATCAAACATCTTGTATTGATTAAAAGAGTGATTAGTCAAGGGAATAGGCTAGACAAGAGAGATTAAGAAACAACAGAACTCAAAAAAATTAAAAGGGATAGATAAAATACAGAAAGAAAACTATAGGGCAATATCATTAATAAAAACATTGATTCAAAATTTTTAAACAAAATCTTGTCAGACTACAGCTATTTATCCAAGAAATGACTCATTATGACCAAGCAGAATTTCTACCAGGGATGAAAGAATGGTTCAACATTAGGAAGATAACAATCATATTAAAAATCAAAACAGTCTAAATTTCATCTCCCAACCTACAACAAATAATAGCATGGAGAATGAGTATCCTTCACTCCCATATTTACTGGAAAACATTTTTGTGAATCTCCATTGTATATGATGTTTACTTTTGGTTTTGTATTGTTGCTTTTTACGAGATTAAAAAGGGCCCTTCTATCCCTATAATTCATAGGAATTTTAGCATAAAAGAGAAAGGGAAATATCACTCTAAATAACTATAAAATCTATACGGGAATGACCTACCCAGCACACAAAAGACTTATATAGATTCAAGTTACAAAATTATCTTCAAAGAAATAAAGAACAACTAAAATAGTTGGAGTAATATTAAGTGCACAAGTCTAGGCCATACTAACATAAAAATGACAATACTACCACATTTAATTTATACTTTAATGCTATATTAATTGAATTATAAGGGGATACTTTTTGGAATTTGATAAAATGATAACAAAATTCATTTGGAAAAACAAAAGGAAATTGTCAAATGGGAAAAAAAAAATTTGATTTTTTTTCTCTGATCAAACTTCTCACTATCCAAGACATATAAACAATTATATATGTGTATGTATAATATGTATGTGTGAATGCACACACACACACACACACACACACACACACACACATACACACACACAGACACAGACACAAACTAATAGACATTCCCCAAAGGATAAGTGGTCAAGTAATGTAAACAAACAATGTTTTGTTTTCTCATGGTTCCTCCCATTTTTTCTAATTTTTCTATACAACATGACTAGTGTGAAAATATGTTTAATAAGAATGTATATGTAGACCCTATATAAGATTACATGTCATCTTGGGGAAGGGGGAGGGCATGGAGGTGGAGAAAATTTAAAACTTATGGAAGTGAACGTTGAAATCTAAAAATAAATTAATTTTAAAAAACCACTGAAGAACATAGGAATAAATGGAGCTTTCCTTAAAATAAGTAGTATCTATCTAAAATCATCAGCAAGCATTATATGTAATGGGAATAAGATGGAAGCCTTCCCAATAAGATCAGGTGTGAAGCAAGGATGCCAATCAGTACCACTATTATTCGATAACATAATAAAAAATATAGCAATAAGAGAAGAAACTTGTTTGAATTGAAGGAAATTGAAATTGAAGAAATTAGAATAGGCAAAGAGGAAACAAAACAATCATTCTTTGTAGATGATATGATGGTATACTTAGAGAATCCTAGAGATTCAACTAAAAAATTAGTTGAAATAGTTAACAACTTTAGCAAAGTTGCAAGATATAAAATAAGTCCACATAAATCATCAGCATTTCTATATATTGCCAACAAAGTCTATCAGCAAGAGATAGAAAGAGAAATTCCATTTAAAATAACTGTTGACAATATAAAATACTTGGGAGTCTACCTGCCATGACAAAACCAGGAACTATGTGAATATAGTTACAAAACACTTCACACAAATAAAGTCATATGTAAATAATTAGAAAAAATATTAATTGCTTATGGGCAGGCTAAGCTGATATAATAAAAATGAAAATTCTACCTAAATTAATCTACTTTTTCAGTGTGATACTAATCAAACTACTAAAAATATTTTATAGAGCTAGAAAAAAATATCACAAATTTTATGTGGAAGAACAGAAGGTCAAGAATATCAAGGCAATCAATGAAAAATGCAAAGGAAGGTGGGCTAGCCATATCAGATTTCAAAATGTATTATAAAATGATAATCTTCAAAATAATCTGGTGCTGGGTAAGAAATAGAGTGGTGGATCAATGGATTAGATTGGTTACACACTTCATTATAGTAAATGACCATAGTAATCTATTGTTTGATAAACCCCAAAATCTAAGCTTTGGGGACAAAAATTAATTATTTCACAAAAACTGCTGGGAAAATTGGAAAACAGTATGACAGAAACTAGGTATAAACCAACATCTCACACTGTATACCAAGATAAGGTTCAAATGAGTACATGATTTACAAATAAAAGCATGGAATAGTTTACCTGCCAGTTCTATAGATAAGTGAAGAATTTATGACTAAACAAGAAATAGAAAGCATTACAAAATACAAAATGGATAATTTTGATTATATAAAATTAAAATTTTTGCACAAACAAAACCAATACAACCAAATTAGAAGGAAAGCACAAAGGGGGGGAGGGGGGAATTTACACCAAGTGTCTCTGATAAAAGCCTCATTTCTTAAATATATAGAGAACTGAGTCAAATTTATAAGAATACAAGTCATTCCTCAAGTGATAAATGGTCAAAGGACATAAACAGGTAGTTTTCAGATGAAGAAATTAAAGTTATCTACAATCATATAAAATGCTTTAAATCATTATTGATTAGAGAAATGTAAATTGAAACAACTCTGAGGTACCACCTCATGTCCAGATCACATTGGCTACTATGACATAAAAAGAAAATGACAAATGTTGGAGGCGATGTGGGAAAACTGGGATGCTAATGCAGTGTGGATGGAGTTGTGAACTGATCTAACCTTTTTGGAGAGCAATTTGGAGCGATGCTCCCAAAGCCATAAAACTGTGCATGCCCTTTGACTTAGCAATTCCACTTCTAGGGCTATATCCCAAAGAAACAAAAATAGGTGGGGAGGTGTAGCCAGAATGGCCTTTGTTTTCTTTGAATGACTCAGCTTACCTCATTGAGCCTCTGGACACTGTGGCTTGTTCTTCCGGGGCAGGAGGCCCAAGGAGCATTCCAGGGAAGCAGACAACTTCCTGTGTGATGAGTCATGGGGCTGGCTGAGGGGAGGTGTTAACGGCTATGCTAGGGGGAGGGGCCAAGTCAAGAACCAATCGGCCCTGGTCGTTCAGGCGGTGCTTGATGATGTAAAAAAACTCTATAAGAGGGGAGAGGACAGCTTGAAGATCCTCTCTCTTCCTTTTCCGGTTGGAGCCAGCGACAGTTACAACGACAGTTACAGAGGCAGTTACGACAGTTACGTCAGTTACAGCCACAGCCACAGACACAGCTGAAGCAGGAGCTGCCAGTAGCAGAGCTAACCTACGGGAGAAAGCTGAACAAAGACTTCAGGCCATTACAGCGACAGTTACAGCGACAGTTGGAGCCAGAGGCAGTTACAGAGGCAGTTACGACAGTTACGTCAGTTACAGCCACAGCCACAGACACAGCTGAAGCAGGAGCTGCCAGTAGCAGAGCTGACCTACGGGAGGAAGCTGAACAAAGACTTCAGGCCAGTGGGTAATCTTATTACCATAGAGGGGGAAACATGATTTTGCTTTACGCAATCATGCTTCTCTGTAGCCTCCTGGTTACTCTTTCAAGGCGTACTTATTGGGCCTGGAAGCTTTTGATCAATATATCAAAATGGGGTTGCTGGTTCATGGGTTGGTTACTGTGGAGCCTAAATAAATGTTTTGATTCTTCTGCCTTCTACTTTGAGAGTTTCTTATATCCGGCGGTTCCGAACCTTTCAGACATGTTTATGATCCTCTTTGAGATTATAAACTCTGCCCTCCTAATACAGGAGGGGGACCCATATGTATAAAAATATTTACAGCAGCTCTTTTTGTGGTGGCAAAGAATTTGAAATTGAGGCGATGCCCATCAATTGGGGAATGGCTGAACAAGTTATGCTATATTATTGTAATGATATATTATTGTGCTATGAGAAGTGCAAGCAGGGGATTTCAGAGAAACCTGGAAAGACTTACATGAACTGATACAGAATGAGGTGAGCAGAACAGGAAGAACATTGCACAGTGACAGCAATATCATATGATGAACAACTCTGAATGACTTAGCTATTCTTAGTAATACAATAATCAAGATAATCCCAAAGGACTCATGATAAAAAATGCTATCCATTTCCAGAGAAAGAACTGGTGGCATCTTAATACAGACCTGAAAATATTATTTCCCCCTATTTTTCTTTCTCTTTTTTTGTTTGAGTTTTCTTACACAAAATGACTAATATGGAAATGTTTTACATGATTGCACACGTATAACCTATATCAGATTGCTTACTGTCTAAGGTAGAGGGGAGGGGAAGCAGGGGGTAGAATTTGGAACTCCAGACTTTTTTTAAAGCAACTGTTAAAAATTGTTTTTACATGTAATTGAGGAGAAAAGAAAATATTGTTTCAAAAAATAGAGGCAAAGGAATTGCAATTTGGAACACCATACAACACAGAAGTCCTGGAGTGCCCAAGAGGGATGGAGAGTGTTTAAATGCAGTCTATAGAGAAGACAGGGGAGTGATGACATCTGGTCAGAACAGCAAGCTCCAAGTACAGCAACAGGGAGTTTTCAGACATATCACAAAATCAGCTCGAACTGGTTTGGACCTCCTCCAACGATAAAGCCAGCTAGCCACTCTAATGGCTACATTCAACACTATGAATGTCATGCAGTGCTCCGTCCTGTTACCTCTCTTTTCTCCCTATGTATACTGTTCAGCTTGGTGATTTCTTCAGCTCCAGTTGATTCAATTATTGTCTCTATGTTGATGATTCTGAAATCTACTTCTCCAGTCCAAATATTTCTGTTGACCTCAAATCTCCTATTTCCAACTGCACATTGGACATCTCCAAATGGATGTCCTATAAACATCTTAAATATGTCCAAAATAGAATACATTGTTTCCCCAGCCTCAAAAACCAGGCATCATCCTAGATTCATTACTCTCTCTTAGCCCCTTATTTATTCTCTTGCCAAGTCTTGCCATTCTTTCCTTTGTAACATTTCTTGCATTGCTCCTTTCTCTCCTCTGACACTAATACCACCTTGGTGCAGACCTTCATTATCTCAAACTTGGACTATTTCAATAACCTTCTAGTTGGTCTCCCTGATTCAAATCTCTCCTCACTCCAGTTCATTCTCCACTCTGCTATCAAAATGATGTTCCTAAGGTGTAAGTCTGATTATGTCACTGCCCCCTTCCCTTCAATAAACTTCATATCACTTCCAGGATCAAATATAAAATGCTCCCTTTTATAAGTTGGCCCCCCTCAGGTACAGTTAGATGGTGCAGATTGCTTGGCGTAGTCAGGAAGACCTGAGTTCAAGTTCAGCCTTAGACACTTACTAGTTGTGTAACCCAGGGCAAGTCACAACTTCTGTTTGCCCAGTGTCATCATTTGTAAAACAGGGATAATAATAGCATTGGGAGGTTGTTGCAAGAGTCACATGACATAATATTTGTAAAGTATTTAGCATAGTGCCTGGTCCCTAGTAGGCTCTGAATAAATGCTTCTTCCTTGCCCTTCCCTTCCCCTCCTAACTTTGCAGCCTTCTTACAATTATAGATTACTCTGTGATGCTTGACACTGGTCTCCTTGCTATTCCTCACTCACAAAACTCTCAACAGCTGTCTGCTATGCCTGGAATTCTCTCCCACTTCATCTCTGCTTCCTGGCTCTCTTTGCTCCCTTTCAAATCCCAGCTAAAATCTCATCTTCTACAAGAAGTCTTTCACGATCCCTCTTGATGCTATCTCTAATTTTTCCTGTTTACAGCTTATTTGTATATAGTTGTTTGCATGTTGTCTTCCCCATTAGACCATAAGTTAAGATCAGGAACTGTCTTTTGCCTATATTTGTATGCCCAGTGCTCAGCACTGTGCCTGAAACATAGTAGGTGCTTAAATAAATGCTTATTGACTGATTGACTGACTGTCCCACTATTGTGGGGCAGAGTCAGACTTATCTGTAGGGGAGCAGTGTTCATCCCAGAAAAGAGGGACAGATCTAGGTCCAGGTGGAACTCTCAGTGTTCTTACCATACACAGAGGAAGAGTGATAGAGATGTCCATGGGCAATGCACCATCATTGGAACACAGGTCCAGGAATAAGGGGCAACCTTCAGCTCACCATAGGGCCCCAGAGGTGGGGTCCCTAGCAGTTGCAGCACATCTTTCAGATATCTAGAAGCACTATATTTCTGGAACAGGGGGCACATTCAGGTTCTAGTATTAGTTGTTGTCCTTTCCTGGTACGGTAAGAGAGCAACAGTACTCAAGATAGTATTCAGGCTACAGCATAAAGGATAGTACTTACCCTGCAGAGCTGGCCATGAAGCAAGTGCCAATGGCTTAGTTTAGCACAATGGCAGCAGATAATGAAGTGGGAAATGGCATAAACCCCAGCAGCAGTCAGCAGGCAGACAGTGGTGCTGGCACTAGTGTCAGTTCAGTGGTGGTGAGCAGCTGAGCTAGCCCAGCAGCAGTGTCAAAAACAATAGGAGGTAGAACCAGCCGCAGTGGTAGCAGAATGTGCAGAGACTTGGGTAATGGTAAAGAAGGCTCAGTGTAGTTTTTTGCTTACTGTAATCTAGAACTGATTGGCCTCCACATGACTTCAATTCCAAAATTCAGTGATCATTGTACAATTTCTCCTAGGGCAGGGCTTAGAGAATCAAAGGTTGGCACTGTTGAGTGTTGTCTTGCTTCCTGGCAATAAGGGAGAGGGGGAAACACCTGCCTAGTCCCTTCAGAATAAAGGTGATAGTACCTCAGGGTTTTCTATGGGGCAAAGATTTAGTAGACCCTCCCACATGAAGGGAGAGGTCCTGGCTGGTGGGACAAAGAACACTAGGTGGCCTAAGTGGCACCAAGTAACAGGGAAATGATCTCTAAACCATGATGTATATCAGTGGCTATGCAGGAAGTGCCATCATCTTTACTGTACTCCTGATGTTATTTATGTTTTTCCTACTCACTATAAAGTACAAAATTTTACATCATCCACCCAAACAGATTGCTTAAATCTGGGACCTAATACTTTCAAAGTGGGGAGGCAAAGGTGGAATTTCTTGTATTCCTTGCCCCATATTCGATAACTCCTTGAGGAGGCTGTTAGATTATTTTGTTTTTTGGAGAAGGAAATGGCAAACCACTTCAATATCTCTGCCAAGAAAATCCCCAATGGGTCACAGTCAGATGTGAGTGAAAAATCACTAAACAACAAAGAGAAACATTTAAGTTTTCTTTTTTCATTTAGAAAATTGCTTTATTTCCAAGACTATTGGAATGTTTACTCACTTGGTGTAATAATGAGTATTGCAATAAGTAAACCAGGTCTCCTGAAACTGATTGTTTTAATGTTAGGGTATAGGGGCTGGACTTTAGGGTACAGGAACTGTAGTTTCATTGCTATAGGGAACTCCCAGGAGAGAAAACTCCCTTTGTCAGCTCAGGTCAGCACCTTACCTGCTGCCTAGAGCATTGAATAATAACAATAATAATGACAGCAATGAACATTTATAATAAGAGCTAACATTTACATAATGATTCCCATTGCCAGGCATTGTACTAAGCTCTTTAAAATTATTTTCTCGTTTGATCTTTATGACCACCCTGGAGGGTAGGTGTTATTATTACCTCCATTTTGTAGGTGAGGAACCTGAGGCAAATAGAGGTTAAGTGACTTGTCCAGGATCACTCAGCTAGGATGTGTCTGAGGCTGGATTTGACCTCATGATGATAAACCTTCCTGACTCTAGGCCCAGCACTCTATCCACTGCACCACCTAGCTGTCCCTAGTGTTTCTTTAGTTCTCTATTAATGTTTACCATTCCATGCTCTTTGGAATAAATTTTAAGGAACTTCCTCTAAAACTGGAAATCACTATGTAAATACAAAAATGATCATAGGAATTCTAAAAGTTTGGACAACTCTCCCTTCATATAAAGTTAATTCTTTGCTAAATTTTTATTCCTGCTATAGTAAATATGCTCACTTTCCCCAAAATAAAAGTCATCACCAATGAGAGAAAGGGACTAGCATAGTAGAAAGATATTCCAGGCTGAGAAGGCCTCAGGTACTGAGGGAATTTCTAGGATGAGAAGGCAGCTGAATCATAGTGACAAAGTTTAGAGTCAGAAGCATAGCTGAGAAGAGAGGCAGACTAAAAGTTAGCAGCTTCTATATTGCACTGGCCCCTCAAGGTCACATTCAAATGCAGCATTACTGCTAGAAAAGTCTTAGCTACTCATGAGCTGCATTCCAAATGTCATTCCTGAATATCACTCCTTGTTCTCTGGGGCTTCAGTGTTAACCTGACTCCCAAAACAAGGTGTTGATGCACCACAACACCAGGGTGTCCAATCCCTTCACCTAGAATGAAAAAGAACAAATGCTAAGGTGGAAAAGAACTTAGTCCTGAATTCATAAGTTGCATGGAGGTCCCAAGGCCAAACACCCTCAGTGAAAGAATCCAAGAAATCTACCCACAGTGCAGCCAAAAAGAAAAATGTCTAGTACCCTCGCTGCTCACTGGTGTCTTTTTGAAAGCCTTTATATCCAAAGAACTTCCTATTCACCATATGGATAACCAACTAGAACCAGTTAAAGAATATCTACACATGTTTTCCAAGACACTTCCATTATGTGTCATGATGAAGTAGTCTCCTTAGCCTTTCCAATTGCCAAGACTATCAGAATCACTTTGTGCATGTGCCAAATGGCTATTATACCACAGCTGCATATCGTACACAATCCTGATACTAGTACAGCTGATAATTTAGAGGATGGAAGTATATAGTTTGGTTGCTTTTTGTTTGTTCTTTGAAGATTAATCATAGAATCCTATGTGATTCTTGAATTGTTCATGAAGTCATCATAAAAATCAATTAAGTCACATACAGTTGATATTACCTGGGTTACTCTTACCTGAGGAACGTATGGTAAAATGCCTCCATCAAAAAAGACAAACTCTGTTATAATGTTGACACTTTGTGCATACTGAGCCAATGAAGAATATTTCTATGTGGTATGGTCTGGAGTGGTTTGGCAATATTAGTGATTCAGATCATTAAAAAAAATCTCTGCCCCTGTTTGTGAACCTATTTTGTGATATCAATCTAAGGAAAATCAAGACATTATGCACCGTCCCTGATGATTGTGTCCTTTTAGAGAGGTGGATGGTTATTATAATTCTTTAACTTTTACTGATGCTTTTAAAAAATACTACCATCATTTTCCAGTACTATCTTCTAAATAGAACTAGCTCTTGTAATGGTAAATGGCAATCAGCCAAAACAACATAAATATTTATCATGCCAGATAGTGTATGCTTCAGTCTATAACTGTAGCCTACTACCTCTCTAGTGAGAGGAGGGAAGTATGTCTCATCATCACTTTTTCCAGCGTGAATTCCTCCTAATTCTTGAGGTAAATCATTTATCTTATTGTTGATATAAACATAGGCACCCTAGGGGCAGCTAGGTGGGGCAGTAAGTAGAGCACGAGCCCTGGAGTCAGGAGGACCTAAGTTCAAATCTGGCCTCAGACACTTGATACACTTACTAGCTGTGTGACCTTGGGCAAGTCACTTAACCCCAATTGCCCTGCCTTCCTTCTTCTGAAAAAAATAAATATAGGCACCCTCATATATGAACAATACAAGCAGCCACTAAGTTTCTCATAAGGTTTCTCAGTAGTTCTTTGCTACCTCTGGCAAAATTGGTGATAATGGGCTTAAGGACCTAGGCCTTTAACAGATAGCCCTCATCCCATTTCCTGATAAGGTCTCATGGAACTATTTCACCTGAACTTGGATTAGATTACATCTACAAAGCAAGGCTGGCATTTGGTGACACTCTCAGGGGATGATCCTTTCTGAGGATATCATGTTCCATCTGATTTCACTGAAAGGAAGAGATGAGAGCAGAGTCAAAGCAGAACTCAGTGGACAGCTATTATTATTGCATCCTCCCTCCTGGAAAAGGGCAAAATGTTCAGGTTACTGTATTTCATATACTTCCCCTTCTCTCTGTGTGCCCTTCCCTCTCTCCTCAAACCTGGCTGAGAATCTGCAAACAGTGAGCGTACTGCCATCAAATATTCTATCTGCATAGGCTTTCCTATTACAAAATGCAGATTGATGCATATTTTGGTTTAATTTGGTCTTAGCATTTCCTCACATGTTAATTCCTCCTTTTCACTTTGATATGAATTATTCCATTTTGCTCCCTTCTGCTAAGTATATGTGATCGTATTTGGCCTTTTGACTTCCTCTTAAGAGATCAGAGACATTCGTTTTATAACATTTGCTTACCACAGAATCAGAGGTCTCAAGGCTTACTAAGATCATTAACAAAACCTTCTAACATTCCCTGTGGAAGTGAAACTCCCTTGATTTGGAAAATGGTTAAATGAAATTCTGAACAATTTACCTAAAATACCTATTTGGAAGTCAGGAGCCTTGTTTATGAGGGTGTGTGTGTGTGTGTGTGTGTGTGTGTGTGTGACATCTAAATGATACTTCTATTTTTAACTTGTTTCACAATTCAATGTGATCTTAAACAATAGTTCAGTGACAGTCTGCCCAAAAAGACAACAGCACCTTTTTGTCCTGTAATATGATGCCTGTCTTTGCACATGCAAAGTGAGTCTATCAGCCTTCGTTCTGGAAATTTGATGGCTGGTGAACTACTTCACAAGATCATAACAAACCAAATGAGTAAGTAGCCCTAAATTTCTTTCAGTATTTTACCAACATCGGTTGCCCTTTTAATTTTGGAGTTTAAATTTTGCTATAGTGGATAGGGAGCCAGTCTTGAAATCAGGAAGGCCTAGATTTAAATATAAGGACTAAGTAAAGCAAACCTCATGGGGAACTCTTTTCTCCTCGTTCACCCCTTTCTCAGCCCACTCCTAGATTCCCACCCTCAACCTTCTTTTCAATCCTCTAGTTCCCTGCCAACATTCCATGCTCACCACCACCCCTTCCATGGCAGGGAGCCCAGAACATTGACTCATTCTAAGTCCCATTCCCCACTTCACAATGGTAATGGAGTCAGGTCTTTCTAGCTCCCATAGTTATAGGGAGGATATAGCTCCCATCACTTTAGTGAACCAGGCATTAACAACTACAGTCTTCTAGCAAGACAGAAGAAAAGATGTTTCATGAACTGAGTCAGCACAGAGGCTGGGTCTGAGTCAGCTCAGTCCCTGAGTTGTTTATCTTCAATAATGGAACAAAATCAGACATTTGGAGATCAACAGTTAACAAAAGGAGAGTGACTTAGCCATAATAGAACAAGGATATAAGGCTTTGCATTGAGCACACCTGTAGTTGATTTAACCTAGTAAATCTCCCTTACCTGGAGTACCCCTATCAGGCAAGCATCAGAGAGAGCTCCAGGAGTTACTCGTGGCTATTTTGTACTTGGACAAAGAGGAAGTGATGTCAACAACCTGAGACTTTAGTCCCATAAACCAACCATATATGAAGATGGTCTCAACATTTTTAAGGAAAAAAACTAGTCTAAATTGCATAGAGGTAGGGGATTAGGATATTGTTTTTACAATACCAATTACCTTGCCACTATCTCTGAAGAACCACTAGACCTTAACATCTACCCTGTGCTGAAACTTTCAGCACAGTATGTGCTGCTCCTTGACAGCAAAAGCTGTTTAGATTTTTTAAATTCGTGTCCCTAGTACTTTGCATATAGTCATGTGTTTTTTAAGTTATTTATTCATTCACAAACTGAACTAAATAAATTAGCTTGCATTTTCTCAGTTTGATTACCTTTCATCAGAAAATGTCAAATATTACATTATACTTTAAGATTCACAAACCTTTACATATAATCTCATTTAATCTTCACAACTGTATTATTCCCATTTTACAGATGAGGAAACTGAGGCTGAGAGGTATTAAGCAACTTGCTAATGTCTGAGATGGAATTTGAATTTAGGTCTGCCTAATTCTAAAAACAATAGTCTAAGAATTGTTATCATCCCAACTGCCTCCTCCCTGCAAAAAATAAGTAGTCAAAGAACATGAAAAGGCAGTTTTCAGGCTATCAACAACCACATGAAAAAAATGCTCCAAATCACTGATAATTAGAAAAATGAAAATTAAAACAACTTTAAAACTTAAAATGCAGAAAGAAGCATACATTTTTACACATTCCAGTATGAGAATGTGTTTTGCCTAACTATGCATATATGTATTAAGGCATTAATTTTTCAGGTTTAAAAAAACACCTTTTGCTTAATGGGAGGGGGCAGAGTGGGAGAGATAGATAATATACAATATTTCCTCCTTTTGCCACAATCAATTATTTTACATAATTTGGCATCATCATGAGATTTTGAAACATATACTTTAATTCTTCATCACTAAACTACATTTTTTTACATTGCCTATTAAGAAAAACCTTTGGCTTTTAGTAATTAATCTATGTCTCGAGATCTTTCTGTTGGGTTTTATTGGTTATATATAGGAATTCTGAAGATTTGTGCGGCTTTATTTTATATCCTGTATCTGGTACTTATTATCTATTTAAAAAAAGTGAAAATTTTGCTTTCTCTTTCCTGTGCTTATTCCCTCAATTTCTTTTTCTTTTCTTATGACTATAATTGTCATTTCTACCATTATGTTAAATGGCAATGGGCATCTTTGCTTTATCCTTCATCTCAATGAAAAAGCCTCTATTACTCATTTCATATATTAGATATTTGATTTGGATATGTTATTTATTCTATTAAGGAAAACTACATTTATTTTAATAAGTTTTTAATAAGAAGTCTTTCAACAAAAGTCTTTTCAATTTATATCAAAATATAGTTTTTAATATTTATATTATTGACATGATTTATTACATGTATGGTCTTTCTTGTGTTAAAACAAATCTGTAGTCCTGGTATAAACCCAACCTGGTCAAGGTGTATAATACTCTTCCTAATATATTGTTGTAGCTTACTTGCTAATATCTTATCTAAAAAATTTTAATCAATAATTATTGTGGATATTGGTCTACACTTTTCTTTCTTTCTTTCTTCCCACATTTTATTTAATATTTTTAGTTTTCAATATTGATTTCCACAAGACTTTGAGTTACAAATTTTCTCCCCATTTCTACCCTCCCCCCACCCCAAGATGGCATATATTCTGATTGCCTCTTTCCCCAGTCTGCCCTTCCTTCTGTCACCCTACTCCCTGCCATCTCCTTTCCCCTTACTTTCTTGCAGGGCAAGATAGATTTCTATAACCCATTCCTTGTATATCTTATTTCCCAGCTGCATGTAAAAATAACTTTTTTTGATCATTTGTTTTTAGAACTTTGAGTTTCAAATTCTCTCTCTTCTTCCCTCCCCCACCCACCCCCTTTGAGAAGGCAGGCAATTCAACATAGGCCACACATGTATCATTATGCAAAACACTTCCATAATACTCATGTTGTGGAAGACTATTTTCCCTCCATCCTATCCTGTCCCCCTTTATTCAATTTTCTCCTTTGACCCTGTCCCTTTTCAAAAGTGTTTGCCTTTCATTACCTCCTCCCCGATCTGCCCTCCCTTCTATCATTCCCTCTCTCTTATCCACTTCCCCCTACTTTCCTGTAGGGTAAGATACTCAATTGAATGTGTATGTTATTCCCTCCTTAAGTTAAGTCTGATGAGAGCAAGATTCACTCATTCCCTTTCACCTGCCCCCTCTTCCCTTCCAATAGCACTGTTTTTTCTTGCTACTATCATGTGAGATAATTTACCCCTTTTATCTCTCCCTTTCTCCTCCCAATATATTCTTCTCTCACCCCTTAATTTTATTATTTTTTAGATATCATCCCTTCATATTCAATTCACCCTGTGCCCTCTGTCTATATATATATATATATATATATATATATATATATATATATATATATATATATATATGTATGTATGTATGTATATTCCCTTCATCTACCCTAATACTGAGAAAGGTCTCATGAGTTACAAATATCATCTTTCCATGTAGGAATGTAAACAAAACAGTTCAACTTTAGTAAGTCCCTTATGATTTCTCTTTCCTGTTTACCTTTTCATGCTTCTCTTGATTCTTGTATTTGAAAGTCAAATTTTCTATTCAGCTCTGGTCTTTTCACTGAGAAAGCTTGAAAGTCCTCTATTTCATTGAAAATCCATATTTTGCCCTGGAGTATACTCAGTTTTGCTGGGTAGGTGATTCTTGGTTTTAATCCTAGGTCCTTTGGAATATCATATTCCAAGCCCTTTGATCCCTTAATGCAGAAGCTGCTAGATCTTGTGTTATCCTGATTGTGTTTCCACAATACTTGAATTGTTTCTTTCTAGCTGCTTGCCATATTTTCTTGTTGACCTGAGAACTCTGGAATTTGACAACAATATTCCTAGGAGTTTTTCTTTTGCGATCTTTTTCAAGAGGTGATCAGGGAATTCTTTCAATTTCTATTTGACCCTCTGGCTCTAGAATATTAGGGCAGTTCTCCTTAATAATTTCTTGAACGATGTTGTCTAGGTTCTTTCCTTGATCATAGCTTTCAGGTAGTCCAATAATTTTTAAATTATCTCTCCTGGATCTATATTCCAGGTCAATGCTTTTTCCAATGAGATATTTCACATTGTCTTTCATTTTTCATTCTTTTGGTTCTGTTTTATAATTTCTTGATTTCTCGTAAAGTCACTAGCTTCCACTTGCTGCAATCTAATTTTTAAGGTAGTATTTTCTTCAGTGGTCTTTTGGACCTCCTTTTCTATTTGGCTAATTCTGCCTTTTAAGGCATTCTTTTCTTCATCGGCTTTTTGGAGCTCTTTTGCCATTTGAGTTAGTCTATTTTTTAATGTGTTATTTTCTTCAGTATTTTTTTGGGTCTCCTTTAGCAAGTTGTTGACTTGTTTTTCATGATTTTCTTGCATCACTCTCATTTCTCTTCCCATTTTTTCCTCTACTTTTCCTACTTGATTTTCCAAGTCGTTTTTGAGCTCTTCCATGGCCCGAGACCAATTCATATTTTTCTTGGAGCTTTTGATGTAGGCTCTTTGACTTTGTTGACTTCTTCTGGCTGTATGTTTTCGTCTTCTTTGTCACCAAAAAAGATTCTAGAGTCCAAGTCTGAGTCCTTTTATACTGCCTGCTCATGTTCCCAGCCAACTACTTGACCTTTGAGCTTTTTGTCAGGGTGTGACTGTACAGTGCTTTGTCCCAAGCTTCAGGGGCCTTGTGCTGCTGTTTTCAGAGTTACTTCCACTCCACTGTCACTGCAAGCTCTGCCACATCAGTGCTCCTCCTCCCCCAGAACTGCCAACCACAACTTCAACCCAGATCCAAGCAGGGCAAAGCAAGAGAACCTTGCCTCTGTGTGAGCAAAGTGCTCCCTGCACTCCTGCTGTGTTCTGCCACTTGATTCCTCCTACTGTGTGGGCTAGGAAATCAGGAAGCAGCTGCTGCTGGAGCTCTGAAAGCAGCTTCCTAGCTCCATTGGCCTCCAGAATATCGTATTCCAAGCCCTTCGGTCCCTTAATGTGGAAGCTGCTAGATCCTGTGTTATCCTGATTGTTTTTCCACAATACTCAAATTGTTTCTTTCTGGCTACTTGCAGTATTTTCTCCTTGATCTGGGAGCTCTGGAATTTGGCAACAATATTCCTAGGAGTTTTCTTTTTGGGATCTTTTTGAGGAGGCAATCTGTGGATTCCTTCAATTTCTATTTGACCCTCTGGCTCTAGAATATCAGGGCAGTTCTCCTTGATAATTTCTTGAAAGATGATATCTAGGCTTTTTTTTGATCATGGCTTTCAGGTAGTCCAATAATTTTTAAATTATCTTTCCTGGATCTATTTTCCAGGTCAGTGGTTTTTCCAATGAGACATTTCATATTGTCTTCTACTTTTTCATTCCTTTGGTTCTGTTTTATAATATCTTGATTTCTCATAAAGTCACTAGCTTCCACTTGCTCCAATCTGATTTTTAAGGTAGTATTTTCTTCAGTGGTCTTTTGGACCTCCTTTTCCATTTGGCTAATTCTGCCTTTCAAGGCATTCCTTTCCTCATTGGCTTTTTGGTGCTCTTTTGCTTTTTGAGTTAGTCTATTTTTTGAAGTGTTTTCTTCAACATTTTTTTTCAGTATTTTTTGGGTCTCCTTTATCAAGTCATTGACTTGTTTTTCATGGTTTTCTTGCATCATTCTCATTTCTCGTCCCAATTTTTCCTCTACTTCTCTAACTTGCTTTTCCAAATCCTTTTTGAGCTCTTCCATGGCCTGAGACCAGTTCACGTTTTTCTTGGAGGCTTTTGGTGTAGGCTCATTGACTTTGTTGACTTCTTTAGGCTGTATGTTTTGGTCTTCTTTGTCACCAAAGAAAGATTCCAAAGTCTGGGACTGAATCTGAGTGCGTTTTCACTGCCTGGCCATGTTCCCAGCCAACTTATTTGACCCTTGAGTTTTTCAGCAGGGTATGACTGCTTGTGGAGTAAAGAGTACTTTGTTCCAAGCTTGAGGGGATGTGCCATTGATTTCAGAACTATTTCTATACAGCCATCTCTGCCACACCAACACTCCTCCTTCCTGAAGAACCACCACCCCAGACCTGACACAAATCTTAAGCAGGCTCTGCACTCCTGCTCTGATCTGCCACTTAATTCCTCCCACCAGGTGGGCCTGGGGCTGGAAGTAACTGTAGCTGTAGTTCTGTAGCTGTACCTCCCCTGCTGCCCCTGGGGCGGTGGCCGAACTTCGAACTCTGTCCCCTGAAGCTTTTCCCACTAACCTTCTCTCTTGTCTTTGGTGTTTGTGGGTTGCAAAGTCTGGTAACTGCCACAGCTCACTGATTCAGGGTGCTAGGGCCTGTTCCCCCTGGATCCCTGTCTGGTTGGTCCTGCTGCTGCCCCGGCTGAGCTCTGCTCCCCTCTGTTCTGTGCACGATAGACCTCATCCAGCAACCATCCAGGCTGTCCTGGGCTGGAGCCCTGCTTCCCTCTGCTATTTTGTGGGTTCTGCAGTTCTAGAATTTGTTCAGAGCCATTTTTTATAGGTTTTTGGAGGGACCTGGGGGTGGGGAGCTCACGCAAGTCCCTGCTTTCCAGCCACCATCTTGGCTTTGCCCCCCCATCTGTAGTTATTTTCAGTGGAATTTCTCTTTCTATCTTTTCCTGCTCAATTTTATTGGTAACATACATGAATGCTGATGATTTTTATGGGTTTATTTTATATCTTACAACTTTACTGAAGCTGCAATTGTTTTGTTGACTCTCTAGGGTTCTACAAGTAAACTATAATTTTATCTTCAATAAATGACATTTTTTTCTTTTTGTCTATTCCCTATATTCCTTCAATTTCTTTTTTTACTTTTTGGTAGTTATAGCTAGCATTTCTAGAACTACATTGAAGAGTAATGATTTATCCCTGATCTTATTGGAAAGGCCTCTGGTTTTATTCCCAGTACAGAAAATGTTAGCTCTTGATTTTAGATAAATACTGTTTATTATATTAAGAAAAGCTCTACTTATTCATATGCTTTCTAGTTTTTAAAAAAATAAATCTGTATTGCATTTTGTCAACAGCTTTTATTGATATTTATATGTTCAAGTGATCTTTTTTGTTATTAATGTAGCCAATTATTTTTATAGTTTTCCTAATATTGGAGCTTCCTTACGCATTCCTGGTGAGGAAATTAATTTTTCATCCTGCTGATTTTATACTGAAGCCTCTTCTCAGGTTTGAGTGGAGAGGCTTAGGTGTGCCAAAGTCCAAATTTTCCCCTCTGATATTAGTTACCGAGGATACAATTGTTGTTAAAGAAAAACTTTGTTCTCAATACTCTCATAAAATGTTGTCTTAGCATCTCCTGCAAGGTTTGTGAGGTATTTCTAAGAAGCTAGAACAACCTGACTAGTACAACTTGTCCTTGTCCCATCTTTAACAATTAAGGCAGTCTTAACGAATTTCCCAGTTGCCCATTCCCCAGTCTGCCCTTATCAGGGACCTCAGGGAGTATCTCTGATCATAAATTTGTAAAAGCATTCCTTAGAGATAACAAAAGATGGTCCTCATGACATATGGGGGCTATGTGCACTTTCTTTGATGCAACTAATCCTTCATCTGTAGTCACATGAAAAAAAATGCTCTAAATCACTATTAATTAGAGAAATGCAAATTAAAACAACTCTGAGGTAGCAATTTACACCTACCAGATTGACCAATATGACAGAAAAGGAAAATGACAAATGTTGGCAAGGATGTTGGAAAATTGGGACACTAATGCATTGTGGATGGAGTTGTGAACTGATCTAACCATTCTGGAGAGCCATTTGAAACTATGCCCAAAGGGCAATCAAACTGTGCATACTCTTTGATATAGCAATATCACTACTAGGTCTGTATCCCAAAGAGATCATATAAAATGAAAAAAGACCTACATTCACAAAAATGTTTGAAGCAGCTCTTTTGTGGTAGCCAAGAAATGGAAATTGAGGGGATACCCACCAGTAAAATAACTGAACGTTTTATGGTATATGGATGTAATAGAATTGTGTGAAATGACAAGCAGGCATATTTTAGAAAAACTTGGAAAAATGTACATGAACTGATGCAAAATGAAGTGAACCAAATAAGCAGAACAGTATCAGCAACATTGCATAGTGATCAACTATGATTGACTTAGCTGTTCTCAGCAAAACAATGATCCAAGACAATTCCAAAAGACTCATGATGGAAAATGCTATCCACAACTAGGGAAAGAACTGATGGAGTCTGAATGCAGATTGAAGCATACTATTTTCATTTTCTTTATTTGTATGTGTTTTTTTTCCTTTTGCAAACTGTTTCTTCATGTCTAATGTGGAAATATATTTTATATGATTGCACATATATAACCTATATGAAATTGCTTACTGTCTTAGGGAGGGGGGAAAGAGAGAGAGAAAATTTAGAACTCAAAATTTTATTTAAAAAATGAAATGTTGAAAATTGCCTTTACAAATTATTGGAAAAAATAAAATACTGTGAAAAATAAATGAATGGCTTTTGTCTTTTTTTTTTTTCAGGGGGAAAGGCAGGGCAATTGGGGTTAAGTGACTTGCCAAGGTCACACAGCTAGTAGGTGTGTCAAGTGTCTGATGAGGTTAAATTTGAACTCAGGTCTTCCTGACTTCAGGGTCAGTGCTCTACTCACTGGGCCATGTAGCTGTCCCAGAAAAATAAATGAATGGCTTTTGTCTTATGGAAGATTTAAGAATACCTTTGAACCTCAAAGTTTTTAAACTGGATAATGGCTTTAGTCCAAAAGAATAATTCTATCTTATGGTGATATTTGTGTATAAATGAGCAAATAACAATTAGGTCTTCAATTTTTTAGGAATACAAATGAACTGAACAGGAGTAGATTAGAGTTGGGGGAAGTTTCTTAGGACCTTAGTGTTCTGAGATTTATGAACAAGGCTATGTAAATTGTTGTTTTCATATTTGGGTTTTTTCTTTTTCTCTTTGAATACCAATTTGTAGAAGTTGGGTTGCCCTTTACTGGTGAATAGCGGCAATATTGGTGCAAGATTGTGGTTTACCAGGATCTAGTTTTGATCATATCCCCATTCATTGGTCTAATACTTCAGAAGAGTAAATGAATCAAAGAGGCAGGTAGGTAGCAAAATGATTTGAGGACTGGGTCTGGAGTCTAGAAGACCTGAGTTAAATCACTAAACCTTTTTTTGCTCAATTTCTTCCTCTATAAAATGGAGATAATAATAATAACATTTTTCTCAGGGTTATTGTGAGGACAAAATGAATTAATATTTGTGAAGCACTTTTCAAACCTTGAAGTGCTATATAAATGCTAGCTACTGCTACTACTGTTATTATCAAAATCATGTGTAAGTGGGTCTGGCATATATTCAGAGGTTATCAGCTTTTTCAGAGAGTGTCTTTATATGTAGAGGACACTAGGGAAATACCTTCCAAAAGAATAATGATGATGTGGAGGGGAAGTAAGTTGGGGAGACTATGGAGCATAGGTAGACATTTCATACTTGGTTCTAGCTGGCTAACCATTTAGTTTGAAGGAACTTTTTTTAATTGACTTAGTATCTCAGAACTATCTGCATCTTCAAAAAGCCTGAGTCAGCTTCAGTTTTCTTTTTGCCTCAATCATGTCTGGGGCACTTTGGCAATTAGAGAAAGGCCATGAGGCACAGAAAAGGATTTTAGGGCTTCTGTGAGGGTATATGGTCCCTGAGAAGCTGAGCCTCCTTGGCTTTTTGGTTCATTCTAGATATCAGGAGTAGAGTTTTCAACAATGGTAAAGTGAGATACAGGAATCCAAGAATCTGAATCCAGATTTCCAGTCAGCAAAGAGTGATCTTTGGGACTCCAGCCCAGCAAAGGAATTCATCTGGCAGACATATTGTGTCAGGATCCAGATTTGATAAAACAAATGATACATAGGAATTGAGCTAAATTATGAGTCAAATCCTTCCCCCTCCCCCAAAGTGGTATAGGAAAGGTTATGTCCCCAAGGTGTTGGGGAAAATGACTAAATATTCCTTTGTAAAGGCTAGCTAGTGTTAAGTGGTATAATAGAACTATTTGGCTCAGATTTCTCATCAAGGACATAGCTTTGAGGCAATTCTTGTTCATCAGTCTGATGGAAACTGATGGTAAGTATGTTTGGAGGGTCAACATTAAAGCTCTAACCCAGTAGATGAATATGATCAAAGACTTTCTCAAGGTCCAGGGATCCAAGACTGATTTTCCTTAAATGGCTCCAGCTCTTGATTCATCCAGCCTAGTCACCACCCCAAGATCACACAAACTCAGATCCTCTCAGTCCTAGGGGTTAGCCACTGGATCCACACTGACCTACCCTAAGATTTCTTAGTCAGCATTCAAGCCTTCTGTCCTAGTAGTTAGCTCTTATTCCTTTCCCAGCTCAGAGAACACTAGAACCACTCTAGCCCATGATTTTTTCCAGCCTGGAGGATAAGCCAGCATCAGACTCTAGGCTTAAATGAGAGAAGGTTGCTTCTGGATCTATGTTCCTGAATGAGGTAGAAGTGCCTTTTTAAATAAAACTTTTTTGAGTTCCTGAAGTTAGAGTTGTTCAGTAATGGCCCTAAAAGTAATTTAAGTGGTAGAGATTTTCTAGAAGATCCTAAGGACTTTATCACCAAAGGGGGTGGTATGGTGAAGGTAATATCCTGACTCTCTTGAACCCATGCCAGGTTGGTAGTTTTCCTTTAAAATGTATTGAAAATTTCTTGAGATTTGATTGACTCAGGCTCTTGACATCATTTCCTGGTCACCTGAGTACAAAACAATCATTTTAAAAATTTGCCCTGATCCAGAAGCAACCTTCTCTTTAACTCTTGTCTGGAGGACCTCAGAAAGCAGGGAACATCACTTATCTCAATCAACATGACATAATCTGTTGAATATCTTTACTTTCCTATGACTAAGTAAATCTCCTTTTCGAAACTCTTGAATGACTTAAGAGTGTCTCTTTTACTTCCAGTATTGGTCCTAAACTACTAGGGTCCTGACCTGAGTCAGGCCTGGCCTAGAATGGGAACAATATTTTAAGCCTCCCTCTAACCTCCATGCAAGTTAGACTAGTATTTTTTTCTTTAAGGGCATTGAAACTGTCTTTGATAAAGCTTCCTGGTCACTTGGGTAAAAGATAGCCAAGGCATGAGGCACTAGAACTCCTCCCTTAGGCATCTGACTACAAACTAGCAGGATGAACAAAACCGATATAGGAGTGCAAAGCTTAATCAAAATTGTATCATGGACAAACAACAAGTCATAGACGTCCTTTCATTAACTATTCAATGGACTACAATGGGCTCATTTTATTCTAATTTTATACCTAAACTATCAGGGGACTGACTCAACTCAGGTCTGGCCACTCAGTTCTTTACAGGCTTCCAGGACTTACAATTATCTGAGTGCTATTGATTTCTCTTTCACATAACTTAATGCTGAGGTCTTCATCACAGGATATATACCACACCTAGCTGTCTCCTAGTAGTCCTAGCTTCCCCTGTACTCCCACAATCTCCTTCTGTTTTTCCACATTGCTTTGTGTATTTGCTTAATATGTAATTCCCATAAATATTCAGCATGATAGGACATGCACTGTACAAATGCCACTCCTTGGCTGTGTTGTGAGAAGCGTATTGAGAAAAATATCTAAACGTTTCCATACCTCAGACTGGAATATTTTGTTTTTGAAGTATTCAATAATAAGTAATTTGGGGAAAGGAATATACATGTAAACTTTTTAAAATTTGCCCTGATCCAGAAGCAACCTTCTCTGAAAACAATCATAAGCTATGCCAGTAGGAATTTTGACTGGCCAAGGTAATGAGATTCTGCAAGACTGGATTGAATGTAGGCTGCAGTTCAGAATAGCTTTTTTTTTTTTAAATTAAGAACAACAAATAACAATTGTCCAACATAATTAAGAACCTAGTAAAGCAAAACTTTCTTCAGTTGAGATCCAAATAAAGACATCAATATAGGACGTGATTCTGCCAAGTCTGAAGTAAAGTGTATCAGCAATGTATCTTCAGGAAACATGAGACCACAGATATTTCCAAGTATAATACTTCTCTAGCCAGTTCTACCATGGGGAAAGAAGAAATTAGCAAACTCCCTGAACCTAATGAGTCCCCACAGGCACCATTTATGGCTTTATTCAGCCTGTCAGCTCTCTGGAACCAGACAGGTTCTGGGCACTCCTGCTTGTAAAGCTTTTTGGTGAAGGAAAGAATTTAACTCTGTCCTTCCACTAAAGGATCCCCCTTCATGGGGCATCAATGAATTGCAAACACTTTATCATTCAATCTCCCACTCTATCATCATCTCCTCTCCCTCCTAGACTGACTCACCCCACACGACCCCATAAAGGCTGAATTTGTTTTTTTTATTTTAAATCAAAATTAGTTTAGCTTTGAGAACTTTGTGAACTTTACCCCTTATGATAACAAGGGACTCTAGGGTATCACAGCATTGAGGCTGGGAATCACTACCATAAAGTATCTGATTCTGCAGTACTCCTTTAATAGAGTCATGATCTCATAAATGGGGTTATTCCTTTGAACGATATAGATTGCAAATCAATTATGCCTATTTCTACTTTATTGTACCATGAAGCATCACAATTTCTTAATGGAATACAAATATCATCTGTTTGCCAAGGTTTTTTTCCCCATACTTGGTTTGAAAGATAATGCTCACTGATACTAGATTATGTTTAATATCTACTTTTGTGACCTAATCTCAATCTGGGTTATTTGGCACACGCAATAGTTGTGTTTTCCTACAGTTTATTTCTATTATGCCTTTGAGTATGATTAACAATAGCACTCTGCATTTCCAAATAAAAAGGAGCATCTCCACCAAAATAGGTGAGTCCAAATCTCTGAGAAAGTAAAGAAATAAATTTGCCTGGGACATTTGCCACTTAGTTGTCTGCTGTTTATACAACAAATTAAGAGAATTTTTAGTTGGCCTAAGAGAATTTTAGAAAAGATTGTGGGAGCCAAGAACTGCCCTCATTGCTTTCTGGAGATCTTATCCCAGTTTTGTTCTTTATTCTACTTTCTGTCAGACAAGTTATAACTTACTTTCCCTTCTTCTTGGTTCCTCTCCCTATAGAAGTGTATTATTTGTATGCTGAAAAATATTTCATTAGGCCAAGTGAATTATAATAATAGCTAACAATAGCTATCATTTATGTAGTGCTTAAAGGTTTGCAGAGTTTTACAAATATTATCTCACCTTATCCTCACAACAATCCTGGGGGACTATTATGAGCCTCATTTTACAGATGAGGAAACTAAGGCAGATAGAGGTTAAATGACTTGCCCAGGGTCTCAGAGCTAGTAAGTGTTTGAGGCTGGATTTGAACTCAAGTCTTAACTTCAGGTACTACACTCTCTCTACTCTGCCATTTAGTCACCTACAAAAGTCCTTTGAGGTAAGAACTATAAATTTCTATTTTTGTGTCTCTACAGGAGGAATGACATGTCTGTGGGTTCTTAATAAATATTAATTCAATGAATTATTTTTAGAGTAAAGACATAAAGATATTTAAAAGGCTTTTAGGGTCTTATTCTCTACATAGCAGTAAATACATTATGTTATCTCTTGTTCAGGCTAGCCCCCTCTGTAACCACTTTGATTAACACTACCATCTCAACTTTTAATAAGGATAACTATAAAATATAATAAGAATTTTATCTGTCTTATCTGAGGAGATAAATACCCTATCTCTCTGGTCAGCTACATTCATAAAGTTTTGACTTATAAGTTCTGCCCCTAAATGATAGGGGCAGAAAAACTGTAAGATGTGGGTCAGTGAAAACACTCAAACAGTTATGGAAATGGAAGAATATCAGTCAAACAATTCTTTCTCTCTATGCCTGCCCTTCCTTTGACTTAATTCCAATACTCCACTAGCAATGTGAACAGGCAACTTTGTCACATTCCTATAAAACCCAGCCAATGAGTTATCCTGCCTAAAAAGCAATGAGAAGGAAGGATTAGAGGTAGCCACTAGAGGTAGAAAGGTTGTAGTAAAAACAGAAACATCAGGAGTTGACCCTGGTAGCTTTTCCCAACTGAGACTGATAATTAATTAGGGAGGAATAAAAAATTGCCTTGATTTAGTAAAGTAATTGGATTGTAATTGGATAGCAGGAATTTTAAATGTGTCTAGTCAACAGAGTTGTGTGACATCTATATGTTCAGCAGCCTATGAGGATGTACAGAGGAAGATGAAATCTAAAACCCATCCAAAGCTTGGTTTGGCAAAAAATGAACAGTAATAGGACATCATTGTGATTGGTTAATGCAATAATCAGAGTTCTTAAGACTTCCAAATTTGTTTCCCTTTACGTGATTGTAGTTATTGAATAAAACATTTGGCATCAGTTCATACACATCTTCCCAATTTTCCCTAAAACTATGCCTTTTGTCATTTCGTATGGTTCAAGTAGATAGAGTATCAGGCCTGAAGTCAGGAAGACTTATCTTCCTGAGTTCAAATCTGGCCTTAGACACTTACTAGCTGTGTGACCTTGGGCAAGTCACTTAATCCTGTTTGCCTCAGCTCCTCATTTGTAAAATGAGCTGGAGAAGGAAATGGCAAACTACTCCAATATCTTTGAGAAGAAAACTTCAAATGGAGTAAATAAGAGTCAGACATGACTGGAATGACTGAACAAAAATATGGTCTGATAACATTCCATGTTATTTATGTATAATATTTTTCCCAGTCATTTCCCAGTTGGTGGACATTCACCGTGTTTCCAGGTCTTGATATAACAAAAACTGCTGCTACAAGTGTTTATATATGTGAATTCTTTTACTCTGTGTTTGACCTATTTATAGGGTGTGCACAGTTTAATTAATTTTTTGGGGGGGGTGTAATTCCAAATTGCTTTCTGAAATGGTTGGATTATTTCACAGCTCCACCCACCAAGAGTTAATTAGTATTCCTCTATTCCCACAAACCCTCCAACAATTGTCATTTTCCTTTTTTAATATTTGGTAATCTGATAGGTATGAGGTAGAAGCACAGAAATATTTTAATTTGCATTCCTCTTATTGGTGCTTTGTAGCATTTTTTCATGTTCTTGATAGCCTACTTTTCTTCTTTTGAAAATTGTCCTTTTGGGGCAGCTGGGTGGCGCAGTGAGTAAAGCACTGGCCCTGGAGTCAGGAGGACCTGAGTTCAAATCCAGCCTCAGACACTTGATGCATGTACTAGCTGTGTGACCTTGCGCAAGTCACTTAACCCCAATTGCCCTGCCCCCACAAAAAAATGTTAAAAAAAAGAAAATTAAATAGTCCTTTGACTATTTATTGTAGAATGGCTCTTGTTCATAGATTGATTGATAGATCCATACCTTGTATCCCTATGTACCTTGTATATCACAACTTTATCAGAGAGATTTGCTTGAAAGATTTGTTCCTGGTTAACTACTTCCCTTCTAATTCAAACTCCCCTGATTTTGTTTGTGCAACGCTCCCCCCCCCAATATTATGTAATTAAAATTGTCTTTTAAAAATTAATATGATAATCTATGTCCCTTTTTTGGTCAAGTAGTCTCCTTATTGATAGTTGTTAAAACTATTTTTCATAAAGGCCATTAATTGGTCAAGTTTTTTAGTTTCTTGCTCTAAGTTATTTATTCTCCTTCCAACTATTTCCTCAAGCACTTTAATTTCACCTTCTAATTTATTACTTTATTTCTTCCACGTATTCTTGTATCCATTATGTCCAAACCTTTTTTTTTTCTTGAGGGGGAGGTAGGTGGAGTGCTGTGCCTGAAGTCAGGAAGACCCAAGTTCAAATCCTGATTTAGACATATATTAGTTGTGTAACCCTGGGCAAGTCATTCTTAACCTTTGTTTGCCTCGGTTTATCATCTGTAAAAATTATCTACTTCTTAAGATTGTTTTGAACATCAAATGAGGTAATTATTCTAAAGGGCACAGTGCCCTTTAGTAAGCATTATATAAATTCTGATTTTTCAAAATCTCCTTAATCATTTGTTATATCATTCACCATTTTAGATCTTTGCTGGAGAGTTTGTGGTAGAACTAGCTTCTACCGGAAGTGCCATGTTACCATCTTACCAGAAGAGCAATACCATTTTATATTCCATTGCTTTCAGTATTCAACTGTATTCACTAATTGGAAGAGGCATGTCAAAAGGATGATTTTGTACAGCAAAGTTCTGTGTATGCGTAGGGTGTGTGTGTGTGTGTGTGTGTGTGTGTGTGCTGTGTGTGCTGTGTGTGTGTGTGTGTGTGTGTGTATGTGCAATCCTCAAATGGCTGAGAGATCTGCTTCTACAAAGGTATGATGATGTGTGATGGAAGTTCCTTGTTCCCCAGTTTGGGTAATGTACTGACCTTCTACAACTGTTCCTAGTAAGCTGGCTATGTGATGAGGAGATCAACACTGACTATATAGCCAGAACTGGAGTAACATCAAAATGCATAAACTAGCAAGAGTCAGTCTCTTGCTTCTGGCTTCTTCATGCCTAATATGATCCTTTACTCTATCTTTGACCTCTTTAGGGTCAAGGAAGCAAGGAATAAGTCCTTAGTTAGACCTCAACTTTGTCCTCATTGCTGCTAGGCAATCCTATTAAACCCACTCCCCATAGCAGCTCTTCCAAACATTTTCATCCCTCTTCAAACCTCCTGGCACCCATCCCCCTCCCTTCTCAGCTGAGAACCCTCCCTCATATTTTACACAAAAAATTGAGATCATTCACTGTGAACTTCCCCCTCTCCCCTCTTCCTCATTTCCTAGCACTGAGGTATCTTATGACACTATCTTCTCCTTTACCCACACCTCACATGATGAGGTGGCCATACTCCTTACCAAGGCTAATCCCTCTACCTGTTCAAGCTGTTCTACCACATTCAATCAATGTGACTATGCTACAACCCATCTCCTCCAACAGATTGCTCCTTTTGTCATCCCCATTTTCACTTATTTTCAATCTCTCCCTCTCTATAGCTCATTTCTTACTATCTACAAACATGCTTCATGTCTCCCTCTTCCCCCTCAAAATTCTTAACTTGATCCTTCCATCCCTGCTAATTGCATTCCTATATCTCTTCTGCCCTTTATAGCTAAGCTCAAAAAAGCTGTCTACAATAGGAGCTTTCCCTCCCCATGACTAATTGACTAAACAACTATGTGCCAGGCACTGTACCTGGGGGGGGGTAAAAAGAAGTAGAAGGTATCTCTTCCCTCAAGGAGTTCGTGATCTAATGGAGGAGACAGCAAGCAAAGAAATATGTACAGTTTTCATTTGCATAGCTTTTCTTCTGAGATTCTCAAACCCAGTCTCTACTCCTACTTACTCCATTTGAGATCTCACTATATGAAGCCCCACAGACAAGAACGTCTTTAACAAAAACTCATGGTGCCTAGTTTTCATAATTTATGGTCTTAATTACAATATTGAAGAAATAATATTTTTTCAATAAAACTAATTTTTAATCAGAAAAATTATTAAATAAATTATTAAATTATATTATAAAATTACTAAATAAATGTCATAATCAACAATTATAAGGAAAACTGACAACCTAGGTACAGACATTATATTAATTTCTGTTGTCATCCATGGTATTATGCTTGCCCACATTATTTTTGGATTGTATTGATATGATTAAGAAATAAAGTACTTTTTTGTCTTTCTGCAGAGACCATTAATTCAAAGTCTCATAGATTGACTAGATATTATTAATAAGAAGAAATTGTAAGGAGAAATGTAAGTGAAATAGCCGTATTATTTTCAAATTCTTAGAAAGTTTTTTTGAGCAAAAATAAAAATTGTTAAGAAACTGACATGATAAACTTTTGAAGGAATATTTTAAAATGAGAAAATTAACATCATATGCTAAATTTAAAAGTGACTATTGAATCTATTTTTTCAAAATGTTTTTATACTTTGAAGATATCCACCACATTAATAAGATTTGGATGATTTTTATACTTCAAGTTTGCAAACTATGGCAGTTAGAAACTCAATTTAGCCTAAGCAATTAGCTATCATAACTTACTTTAAGCATTTAATTGCCATTATCTGGGCATCATATGTTCAAATAGAGCCATCTTTTTCATCCGCTTATGAATCTTCAATTAAATATATCTATAGGTGAATGAATTCACTTAGATATTGTTTCATGACCAATTACCAGCATTTTAACATTGCTTTTTGGAAACATTATGATGCAATTTCCAAGACACAAGTTGTAAAGGATGGCATTCAGGCAAGGGTAGAGTTGTTATAAAAATAAAAAAAAAACCAATAAAATAATTAAATAAAAATAAAAAATATCAGTGTATTATCACAGGACTAACTTTAACTGAACACATACAAATTACAAGGATAGTCTCGTGTTTGGGGGGAAAGAAGGGAGAAACATCAAAAACTTTCATCTTAATTAAACAGACTCAAACCAAAATAAACTTTTTTCTAGGAAAAAATAGGCAATTTTGTTCAAAGTAATTAGTATATCACAGAAAAAAAAGTATCACAACTTGACCAGGTGATTTACATCATCCAGCCTAGGGCTAGCATGTTTTTCCATGGGAATACATTTCCCCATGGTTTCTTTACATTAGCAATACGTAGACTACCCACAAGCTTTTGAAGTAATGGCAAGCTCTTCAAACAATGTATCTAAATACAAGTAGGGTCCTGATTTCACACATCCTTGCAGTACAATTTATTTAGCCATTCCATATTCAATTGGTATCTGTTTTATTTCCACTTACTACTACAAAAAGTCATTGCTATTACTTGTAACAAAAATAACTGACAAGGATTTAGGCCTTTTCAAATATTTATTATTGCCTGTTATGTGCTGGGCACTGTGCTGGGTTGATGGAAACACAAAGGCAAAAGTGAAATGGTTCTTGTTCTCTAAGAGTCCATCTATCTAGTAAGGTGAGATATAAATACATACACATATTACATATCAACATGCATCCACATGTGCATGCATACAAAGCAGATACAACATAATTTGGGGAAGGGGAGGCAATGGCTGGGAGATGAAGGGAATCAAGTGGAACACAGTGCTTGATCTAAGCCTTGAAGAAACGTAGGAATTCCAATAGGTAAAGATGGAAAGGTAGTGCATTACAGGAATGGGCAACACTCATTTCAAAGGCACAGAAATGGGAGATATCCTGTATAAAAGGTCAATTTGGCTTTACTATTCAAAGACTATGATGCAATTCATTTTATTTAGTCCTCCTTTATGTGGGTCTATGCTATGTTTGACTTGTTTTGCTAAGCAAGCTAGCTTGAAGAATGGAACTTTTTTTTTACTTGATCCATTGGGTAAGACTTTCTATAAATATCCATACAATATATATTATATATTGTGCATATATATATATATATATATATATATATATATATATATATATGCAAACCAGTATGCGTTTAAGCTCCACCATATCTGTTTTCTGGTGAGATGTCTTTCTACTTTTATCCTTTCCATTCTTAAACCTTTTTCTAATAGAGAGCAAAGGTCCCAAGCTAGCAACTTGGATTAACCAAGTATTTCTGTATTTAGGCCATCCCTACTTCTAATCAGTCTAGATACATAAGATTGTGGTTTACATGGTAGAAATCAAATAATATTACTAAATTACATAACAAAGAAATTATATTTATTTAATATTTAAAATAGAAATTACATTTATTGCTACAGTCTGCTTGTAAATGACATTAAATAATATGAAAATTCAATAAAGTATTATTGAAAAACCTCATCCATCTTACTATTTACACAGAAACTAGAGAATAAACTAATTGTGGATTGTACAATTTTAAAAATATGTTAAATACATGCAATTTTGGTTATGCACTGGGAAATTACACATTTTGGGTTTTTCAGAATAGGGTTGTTTTATTTTCTTAAAGTCTTCTCAATGTTCAAAGCCCTCATTCTAAGTAAATTTGAAGTTACAGAACTGAAAAAGAAGGGAACCAGTTAATTTTACATGACTTGAAGCTTTAAACTTAATGAATACTCAGGGAACATTGCATATTAGTACATCATGTACAGGCAACCTGCAGAGAACACAGGTTCTACAGTCAAGAAAACTTGAATTCAAATCATTTAATCTCTGTTGCCTCAGTTTCTTCCACTGTGAAATGGGGATAATAATAGCACCTACCTTGAAGGGTTGTTGTGAGGACTAAATGAGATATTTGTAAAAAGACTAAGCACAGTACCTAGCACACAGTAGGCATCATATAAATGCTTACTCCCTTCCCTACTAGTTCTAGCAGTTACTGAAGTATAATATGGTATTAGTGTCATCTATTTCATATTGAAACTATTCTGACCAAAAGAAGGGAACAAAATTATGGGACTTATATAAGTATAGAGTTCCTAGCTTCATGGGGAAAATGCTTATGGTTGAAGAATTGTTCAGGGTAGATGATCTTAAAGCAGAGAAAATCTTGGAAAGAAAAATCCATCGTAAAAATCTTTATAGTCATAGGATGGTGGTTCTTAATTTTTATACTACAATGTCCAATACGCCAAAGTGACATTCATCTGTGGGTTGTCTTTTCATTAAAAATTTTTCAACTCTATGACTTGAAGAATTTTTCTATGGGATCACATCTACAATTTATAATATTGTAGAAATAAAAAGGAAAATACAGCTGACTTTATATAAACTTACTTTTTATAATATCTTTCCTAGAAAGCAATTTTCTTTTAAAGCAAGCACCTGTACATCTGATCTCTTAAAATTCAGTATATCTAGTTTAAAAACAACAGCTGATCAAATAAGCCAGTAAAATTTAGGAGATTTGAAAACCTCACAAGAATTAATAACATAAGAAATACTTAAGCTAATCAAAGGAAATCTATAGGACCATTTATTTAGTGTGTACTATATGAACAGCCTTGTGTGTTAATGGTCATGTTTTGTATAATCTGTAAATAAAGTTCTGTGCCAGTATAGCTTAACATAGTCATTTAACTCAATTAACTAGAGAATTTACTATTTTACTCCTATGATGAAATGCTTAACTCCAATCAAATTTCTTTTGTTTATGCTTTTCTTTTCTTATGCCCAAGCTACTAAAAAAGGACAAAAAGGAAGATGTGAGCTTAAATCACTACATAGGAGGAAGCAAATAAATTCTAAGGCATTCACACAGAATCATTGTCTAATTTAACAACACAAATTTTGATATCATTAAGTGAAATTTATTTCTCATTAATTTTCACTCACATGAGGTCAGTTTCTAATAAAAGAAATGAATGACTGATTTTCCTGGGTTAATGGATCAGGAAGTTATTACAACCAAATTTCATTTTTTATTATGTATTTAATGTTAAACTTATTGTTAATTATGATACTTTACATGGAACTAATGATTCCAATAAATTTTTTTTTCTTCAATTGTACCTTAATTGGCAGGGCTGTAATTTGACATTAGAAATAATCTGTATTAAAAAGGAAGCATTCCATATGCAAGAAAATGTAACTTCACTTGCTTGAGTGTCAATTTCTTTCTTATAATTGAAGTTAATCCAGAATGATTTTATGTGTCATTCTTTACAGAGGACACATTATTTTGGTGTCTTGCTTGGCATAACTCTGTATGTTGTGGGAATATAGTGTAATCTTTTCGTAGAATGTAGTTTACTTTCCAAGTTATAAAAAATTTTTAAATCAGTTTTCAAAACCAAGTTTATATTTCATTGTAGAAGTTTTCTTTAATGAGGAGACATTTGGGTAATGTGGAGGGAGTAGTCTGAGTATTAAAGTGTTTGCACGCAGTTTTCCCTTCTCTGCATGTCTTTCTTGATCTATCCAAAGATGACTGCTTCTTTTCTTGGTCTTTTTCTCATTTTCCATTGAATATGATATGAAATATGAAATATGATATATCACAGTGGATCATTATGGAAATAGCTTTAATGTTGTTAGAAAATAAATTTTCTAATAAGACATTCCTGCTGTTAGGAAACAACTTCAAAAATAATAAGATACAAAGAATGTTTCTCATAGGACCTAAAATTCAAATGATGAATGTGGGTGACTTTCAATTGGCAACAACAATTAAGTGTACCAAAATTCTATTATTCAAATTTCATCCAATCTTATGTGTGGCAAATATTGCAAAGAGTTTCACTTTATTATATGGATACCATATACATGAAATGAGAGACAGGATGGCATAATGAATCAATGCTGCCCCTAGAGTCAAGAAAATATGGGTTCAAGTCCTACATCTGAAATATTTTGGCTGTGTGACACTGAGCAAATCGCTTAACCTCTCAGTGCTCTAGGCAACTGTCTAAAACGATAAGTTGCAGGGAAGGTACTGGCTTCCATTGGCACAGGAAACTTCCTTATCTAGGAGTTTCCTATGCCATCGCTCTAGTCCTTATCCCCTTAGAATAGTCCTGATGCTAAACACTAAATACATGCTAAGGCATATATGCAATCTATATGCTTTATGTCACACAAAGGGCTTAGAAATTATTGGATTTTTTTTAAATCAAAAGATAATAAAGACATAACAATTAGACATCATAGCCTGAATGAAGCTTTTTTATTTCTTTGTTTTTCCAGTAACTTCCTTTTCCATTCAAGAAACTTGACTTAGAATTGAATAACTAAGAAGACAAAGATGACATTAATGCCTAAATGTGTCATTGGAACCTGAGGGAGCAAAAAGTTTAGATTGTTTTAATTTTTTTTCTGGTCTGTCCACACAGTGTCACAAAGCACCTCAAATACTGTTCTTTCACTTGTGGAGGACCATCACTGAGCAATAGGAAGTAAAAATAATTGAAACTTTTACTTATATCAGTATCTGGAGCAGACATATAGGTAATGTGCTTTGCAAAACTTAAAGTGCACTATACTGTTAGCTAGTATTATTTTGACCCACATCACCTAGATATTCTGCATAGTACCTGGACCACCATGATAAAAAATTTTAAGTTCATTGCTTTACTCCTATTTGCTGAGGTTCAGGAAGATCGTTATTATTTTTATGTAATAGTTGACAAGTATTTAAGTGCCTACTATGTGCCAATGACTGTGCTAAGTTTTGAGGATACAACAAAAGGCACAAAACAATTCCTGATCTCAAAGAGCTCACAGTCCAATGTGGAAGACAACATGCTAACAATTGTGTACAAACAGGCTTCTTGTTGAAGGGACTTTATCAGATTTGAAGGAAACAAGGAGGTAAGAATGAGGATAAGGATTATCTTTCCTTTTCCCTCACTGAACAAATTCTAATACCATCTCCATTTTTTTATCATTGTTACTTAGCCAACAATGGTATTAACACTAAAATTTATTAAATCCACTTTCCTTCTTAACACATCCACCAATCTTCTTTAATTTCATGACCAGTTGATTTGGGGAGAGATGATTTTCTATTTGTTTCCATTCTAATATTTTTGCAATGTCTATTTTTGTTACAGTATAAAAAATAATTTCGTACTTCTTCCATTAGAAAGACTCGTAAGTTTTGCATTTCTGGACTATGATTGCGTGCAGTTACAAAGAAAATACTAAGTTGAAGCAAACTTTTTTTTGGATTGTTCTTTTTTGTTTCAGCCATTCACTATTTGGAATTAAGGGGCTCTTAACAGATGTGAAATTCCCATTAACATGAATTGATGTTACATATCTGCATCAAGTTGCTTAGTCTAAAATTATAGTATACATGAACAACCGAAGATACTTATCATTACTTTCACAATGTTTTTGGTTTTCAAGTGGCAGTTTTTAATCACTCCTATTAATAAACTACCTTCTTTTTGTTGAAATTTAGCAGACACTAGGAATAATACACAACATAAAATTTACAATGAAGCATAAGTGGACTGGAATCCTATATAAACTTTTTGTCTTATGCATCTGTATACACAATGCAAACCTTATGTTCTTTCATGCCTACAATAAATTTCGTTTAATACAGTAGGCACATTAAGTAGACTGAAGAGTCTGGTATCTTGCCTATATTCACTCAGATTGATTAAAATCTCCCTTTCCTGATAAGTTGAACTTTAATTAGGAATTAGAATAAGCCATAGTGATTACTCTTTCCAAAATTCAGTTATTTTCTTCTCAAAGTTCAAAACATATTCTTCCCCCATGCGCAAAGCTCATAAACCATTTTTGGCTGATTTTTCCCTCTGTGCTTAAGTTAGCATAATGCGTGCACTGTAACAGTGTCTCAGAGCTCATAAAAGTCTTCAACAGCAACAACGAAAATTTTCAGCAGAACAAATCAAGATGTTTCATCTTCCTTTTTGATCGTTTTCAGCACTGAATCTTCTCCCAAAATTTTGCATAGTTCATTGAGTCTCTGCTGCATCTTGGGAATGCCAGCTAGTTGTGATTCAAGTTTTTGTTTTTCTTCACTCAGTGATAGACGAATAGCTGTATCCAGTTGTTCAAAGCGCCAACCTCCTTCTCCATCAAACTGCAATAAATGAGTATGGTATTTCCTGCATAAGGAAATCAAATTAATACCATTAGCAAATGATTGCAGAATTATATGCTAAGACAGATCTTTAAGTAAGATGCCTGTTTTGTAGACAAAAGGGACATAGAAAGAGACTAATTCCTAAGGTAGTTTAAAATCTTTATTCTTGTCTCTTTAAATTGCTTATTGTTTCTACCCTATTTGTTTTATTATGGAATGTAAAACAAGTCATGCTAATATACTCAATCATGTTCTATGCTCTCTGAAATAACCTTAGATTTATGGAAACCTGAGAGGTTATACAGAGAGGAAAAAAAATAAGGATGTATGGTAAAAGGATTTGTTCTGTCAAAAGGCTGCACCTGAGGACCTAGAAAGCCACATGTAGCCTCAAGGCCATAGGTTCTCCACCCTGGATTCAGTCAGTATCCTGATGGAATGAGGAGTTCCAAAGCATACTTTTTTTTTAATTAAGCATTTTTATAGAAATATTTTGAAAATCTACTATATACTTTACAGACTTAAAAAAAAGCATTTTCATCTTCCCCCCCTCCTCAAACTTGTGATTTTTTGAGTAGAGAAAACAATAGGTATGGAAATATCCTGGACTGGCAACTCATCTGTAGTTTTGCAATTTATTGTACAGAGAGTTGCCAGGGACCACAGTTAATTAACCTTCCTGTTCACTCAACCAGCATTTGTCAGAGGTAAGACCTGAACCCATTTCTTCCTGAGTATGAGGCTGACTTTTGGTCTGCTATACTGTGCTGCCTGTCATAGCCTATATTTTGAGAATTTAGGGCTATCATGAGGAATACCAATTACTGAAATACTAGTAACTGTTCTTTACAAATTGCCATAATTTTGGCATCATTTTCTCATTTGATCCTTAAAATAATTCCATGAATTAATTCAAGTATTATCATCATCATCATTATTGTTTTCCCTACGTTGCAAATGAAGAAATTTAAGCTCAGAGATTAATTGTACAAGTTTACATAGCTAGTAAGTGTCAGGTCAAATGCAAGTTTTCTGACTCCATGTTTAGTCCTCTTTTTGTTATTCTAGTAATGCGCCTTTACATTAAATAATCCCAGTCTACTATATTTTATTAGTTTTTATATCTTTTTATATTTTTTTCTGTTTCCTCCCTTGACCATCAGTCTCTTAGCTAAGACTGCTGTTCATGCTCTGAGTAGCCCTCAACTACATTTGATGTGCTGCTTCTAATCTTCTAAATGTTTGTTATAATTCTATCTGAAATAATAGTAAATGCTTTTTGAATAAAGGCCTGGCGAATGCATGTGCTTAATAACAGTTTTTTTGTTGCTATTGTTATGTAGAAATCTTTCCCCTAACTTCTGGGTATTTAGCTGTTTGAAAAAACAAACAAAACTCCAGGCTTCTTTTTCCTCTTTTGTGCTTAAGTAAATAATAACAGCTAATATTTATATAATGCTTTATCTGTTTGCAAAGTGCTTTTCAAATATTTCATTTTATCCTCATAACCCTAGAATGTAGATGTTATTGTGATCTCCATTTTATGGATGAGGCAGAGTAACTTGCCCAGGACCACACATTTATGTCTGAAGCTGAATTTGAACTCATGTCTTCCTGAGTCTGGGTCCAGCACAGTACCCACTGTGCCACCTAGTAGCCACTCAAGCTAACACAATGCATGCGTTACAACAGTGTTGCAGAGTGGGGTTGTTAAAGTCTAAAAGCACATGCCTTTGCCTGTAACAATAAGATATGCAGCAGATTTGTAAAAAATTAAAAAGCAGGAAAGGAAGCAAAAGTAATTAGAAAAAATAAAAAATGAAATGTAATAGAAATGAAAGAACAGAAGATTGTATAGGCTCCTTTTAGGCATTTTAGCAATTGAACTTTCAACTTCTGTGTTTACCTAGGTGAATATTAGCATCCTACACCAAGGAGCATTACACTACAGCAAGTAGAATTCTTTTTAAAATGACATACTCCAAGCTTGACCAAGCTATTGCCTTTAATTTCGTACTTAGGTTAGGTCCACGACTCTGTTCCTACAGCATGAATTGATTTCTAAACAAGAAGAGAAATATGTGTAGGTGTCTCTTATCCAGAGTTTCAGAAGTGTGTTCTCTAGGTGTTAAGTACGTTAGGGCATAGCTTTGTCAGCAGAAAGAAAATACTGCTGTTACTAAGGTTTATTGCAGTTAACCTATAATATACTTCCATCACAAAGGAAAAAAGTGGTCAATGAAAAGCTATAATTTTATCCAGGGATCTAATAACTTAATAAATAATGAATCTAATAATTTAATAAACTTTAATTTAATAAAATAATAATTTCATTAATTTAATAAAAATTAATTTAATCTAATAATTTAATAAACTTCTACAGCTTACATTCAGATATTAGTATTGATTTTTACGATGCAATCAATGATTACTCATCTAATACATAAAAAATGCAGTATAATTTGCTCTGTACTGGTACTCTGAAACCCTATATAATGTAAAACTCTTTGAGACTGAGAAGGGGAACCTTCTTCTGACTTTCCTCCTCTACTAAGTGACCTAATACGTTTCTTTCTAAAACTATTTCAGATTTTGGGGTTCTTTCTCATGACTAACAGAGTTTATTTTAAAATGTTAGAACTAACATGCCTAAAAGGTATGTTATTCAAATTCCAAAATAGCAGGATAAAAAATTATTTCATAGCATAACACTCAATGACAGAATTTAACTAAACATGGGAGATAAGTCTCCTTTTCCATTTAATATAAGTCAATTTGATTTGGGATTAGCTCTGGAAATGTAGTTTAATAGTAGGCAGGAAGAACACAAATTGGGCATTCTTGCCTTGGCCGTTATTCATCCCAAGTTCAGAGGACCCCAGAATTCCAGAGGAAAGGCATAAGTGGCTTAAGGTTTGATTCATCATTCAATAACAAACATTTATTAAACACTACTGTATGCAAGGCTCTGTGCTAGATACTGAAAATACAAAGATATAGATATGTAAAAACAAATATGAATATATATGTATGTATACACACATAGGAAATAGATCTTACAAGGAGTTTATAAGAGTACTAGATTTAGAATCAGGACATGAGGTTCAAATTCTTACTCCATCATATATATATATTATATATATATATATATATACACACACACATATATTTATGTATATATGCTCCATCATGTATATGTACATACTATGTGATCTGTACAAAGCGGGGAAGGGAATAAGCTACTAGGTGCCAGGTACTGTTAAGCAAATATCAAACAAATATCTCACTTGACCCTCACAACAAGTCTGAAGGCAGGTGCTGTTATTATTCTTATTTGTAGTTGAGGAAATTGAGGCAGACAGAGATTCAGTAACTTGCTCAGGGTCACATAGCTAGGGTATGTTTGAGGCCAGAATTTAGCTCAGGCCTTTCTGACTCCAGGCTCTGCTCTTTTCAGGCTCTATTCACTGTATCACCTAGCTGGCTAGGGGAGGTGCCCAAACAGATGGAGATGGGGTGAAGAAGGGAGAGGAACTCATTTCAGATATGGCTTGAACAAAGGCATGGGCATGGGAGAAGGCAAGGTATGACGGGAACAGAGATTAGTCCAGTGTGCCTATAATATAGAATATTTTAAAAAGGAGTAGTATTAGACATTTTTGGAAAGGTAGGTTGGAGCCAAATTGTAGAATACCCTTAATGCCAAGATGAGAGGTTTAATATGATTGAGTAGTGTTGATGTTGGGAATGGCAACAACAAGAGATTGGCTGAGAAATATTCTTCGGACCAACTATTTTGAGTTTGCCAGCAGGGAAGTCTCACCTGAAGAAGCAATGACTCCTTGAATGAACAATACAAAAGTTTATATAGGTTTCTAGAAGTAAGGAACAGAGTAGGGGATGGGGCAAAGGTTGATTCGTCAAAGTCCTCATTGCTGGGACTTGAGGCTGATCTGATGCAATAACCATTTTCCCCAGTTTCAGGGCTGGGGGTTTCTGCATATGTGGGGGCTAGGCTGCATCTTAGAACAGGTTATACAGGTATGTCCTATTTTGGGTTATTTGCATTTCAAGCACTAAGGTGAGAATATTGACATATATGTGAACAAAATGGGAGTGATTCTCAAAATGAAATAGCTCTGGATCAACAGTGGGCAATCTGGAGCCAATGTTTTCAAATAGTAAAGACTTACTGAATTATTTTTGAATCTAAGTCTCCTTATTTCACCCAAACTGGAGGTGCAGGGGCCACACATGGGCCCAATCCCACTGCTAACTGGCACAGCTTTGACCTCCTCTTTTTCCAACACAGTTCATTTTGCCCCTTCTTGGGTAGTATGCTGACTTCCCAGTCTTGGGAGCTCACCGTATTGGTGCCAGACTTAGGGCAGATACCTGACTGGCTTTAGCTTTACTACAGCTCAGAACTCCAAAGCTCAAGCTATCTGCAAAGCTCAGTGTCCCCTAACAGCAAGAATTATAGGTATTTATCATCACATTGAGTGTAGTGAAGATTTTCAAGACATGGAGTAATGTATGACTATGTATTGAATAGGGAATAAACTAAAGGTAGGAATATAAACTAAGTATTTTTTTTATCTTCCGCAGGGGAGTTTAAGAGAGTCCATAGTGAAACTAAACATTGCCTTATTCTGGATTGTACCTAAATCAGCCTCATATGGGATGTGGGGTAGCAGGGAGGGATTTTTTAGCAAGGTTGTCAGAACCACTTTACATTAATTTTCATATAGTTGTTTATACCAAATGGCTACATTACAAATTCTATAGAAATCTCTGCCTTCAGATGGACTCTGAAAGATGAGGATTTAGGAATGAAGCATAGGAAGAGATACAATGGCAACTACAAAAAACTCTAGAGGCTTAACTTGAACTGAAGTCCACTGAATTTCCAAAACTTTACAAAAGCAAACACTTTTCCCACAAGGGCCTAGTCTAGGCCCCTAGGCCCTAGGAGGTCTTCAAGGGTAAACTCAACTGGATCCTATCAACGTGGTACAATTTCGAGACTGTATTGGCTGCATGTTTGGGGCATGAAATTCAATCAACTGTCAGCTGCTAAAATGGTGATGAGAGGTGTAACATTCCTGAAAAACAGGGGACTCTGGCAAGTTAGAACAATCTTAGTTATTAGTACTGTATAAGGAAATAAAAACTTTTGAATTATGAATTGGAATGGGCAAGCAGAGAAATTATGACGTTCAGCATGTAAATATTAAATACAGTGTTTTCTAGGCTTTATCCATGGAGTACATTTTAAGCTTATTATTATCAAATCCTTCTTCATGATAAATGAATAGAAACAAGTAAAAGAATCATGAGAATACTGTCAGTATATAAAAAAGAAAAACTCTAATAAAGTTCTTAGAATTCTAGAATGTTATATTGTAGTTAACCTTGAAAAAGTTTTTTTTTTCTTTCTTTTCTTTCGATTACATTGGGGGAGGGGAAGTAGGGAGGCGCAGCAGCCATTTCTTCTGAATGTTGCCTTAGAAATTTGGGAAATGATATTAAAACTGATTTTTTTCTTTCTAAAGATTAGAGAATTAGCATGCAAATTATCCCTTCTTAAAAAAGTACATCATATTTTACATTTCTTTCCAAATCTAGTATATAGAACCTCAAACATTTATCATATTTTATTTCTTTTTAGAATACATGTATAGCAATTTCAAGAACAACACATAGGTTTCTCAAAAAACTTTTTGAAATTGTGATGTGATGTGAATTTTGAATTTCATTATTACACATCTTAACAGAAACTTGAAAATTATTAGAAAGGCTTAAATGTAATCGCTGGCCTCTAGTGCACAACACTGTTGTGATACAATTCTTTAGATGTTTGATTAATCACAACAATCTGAAAATAAAATGAATAATTAAAGACATCAAATTTGAAACCTTTGTAAGAACTTACCAAAGAGAAGGCCTGTGTGTAATTGACAACAAGGATATTCCAGCACCTTTTGCAGCCTGAAATATCTTCCCTTCGACGTCAATGCTGACTGCACTAGTACATTCATCCAGCAGTGCATATTTTGGTCTTTAAAAACAAGCATTAACATGTTAATAATTTTATACATGCAGTAAAAGTTTCACTTTTTTCTAATAAAGCTAGTCTGTAGAGATTTTTCTTTCTCAACTTTTTGAAACTAATTTTGTAGTAGAGGTATTTAAAAATTCTTTAAAAGTTTGATAGCACCCTCCTGAAAATCTATCTGGACTAGGGTTTTCTTTTTCTTTTGGGAGTTCCCTTAAAGCCAGCTCAATTTTCTTTTCTGAAACTATATTAAGATCTCTTTAGTATATTCTGATAATTTTGGTGTTTCATATTTTTGCATATTTCTTTTAAATTCTCAGTTTTGCTTGCATATGACTGTATAATAGTGTATAATAATGATCATTCTTTATTTCTTTTCCATTTTTGTGATTTTGTTCATTTTTCTTAATTTGATTTTCCTTCCTCTTTTTAAAACAATTCAGCAATTTTTTTTTATTTTTGCTGGCCTTTCCAAAGAACCAGCTTTGAATTTTGTTCAGCTCTATGCTATTTTTCTTCATAAAAAAAGACCTACTAGAAAAATTATATCTCAAAATTCTCTAGAATGAGAAGACTGGAACATAGAAGTAAGATTTTGTAGACCAAGATTTTCAAAGAGAAAAACACAATCAAAGCCAAAACCACAAGCTATAGCAAAAATACGGAGGAAATCTAGGCCTTTACCTTTCTTTTGTTTTCTGAATTTTTGCTACCATGTCACTTATTAAAACAAACACAATTGTAGTTGTAGTTTGGGAAGCAAAATAGAGCAAGTAATAGCTGGTAGCTTCTAATGAAAGAGTGTGGTACAGTGAAAAGAGCACTGGATTTGGAATCAGAGGACAAGGGTTTGAATCCCAACTGTGCAACTTACTGGGCACAAATATTTAATTTTTCTCACATCCTATGCCCCAATCCATCCCTTCTCAGCCCTTCTTCAATTGTGCTCTCCTCTAGGGGGATACCCTCTAGGATTAAATGCACATTCCCTCCTACACTATGAAGCTTTGAACTAGGAAGAGGAATAGGCATAATTCTCACTTCATCGACCCATCATTCAATAACTTCTCCTTCTGTGAGGTTCACTCTACATTTATCACCCTTTCCAGAGTCTATTGGGTATTATTGACTAGCCCCTAGTTCATTCTCCATCCTTTCTAAAAGTGTTCAGTACTTCAATAAACCAGTATATGACATACACTCCCAAATCATCACCTTTTTCAACTACCTATTTCTTCATTTACAAGAATTATACACTTGATCTCACCATCATAAAAAGGAGTTATTTTCCATGATCAAGAACTCTATCCAACCATAACCTTCTATCATTTCATCTCTCCCTTTCATTCCTCTTAAATATATTCTTCACCTTTTCCATTATCTCCAGGTCCTCCAATCCACATAATACCTAGCATTTATATAGTACTTTAAGATTATTTCTTCCTTGCCCAATCTTGACCAAACTAGAGGATATTCATTTTGTCCTTTAATCATTAATCCCTTTCCCCTTAGTCCTATTGCCATGTCTTTTCCAACTTCAACCCTTGATTACCTCTACCATCTGCTTTGTCCTCAAGAGCTACTGTTAAATAGTACAATAGGAAATCAGAAAATCATGCAGAGGTTCAATTTCTGCTTCTGGTATATGCTGACTATAAGATATCAGGCAAGAAACATAACCTTTCGAGATCCAATCAAACTCTCCAAACCGTAAGACACAGCAAACCTGACAATCTGCATTGGCATAGTGTGGCTGTCATTCTACCATCCCTCCAGTATTGACCATTGAGATCTTTGGAAATTTGCAGGAGGTGAGGTGCGACCTCAGGGTTGTTTTGATTTGCATTTCTTTTATTGTTAGTGATTTGGAGCATTTTTTCATGTGGTTGTGAATACTTCACAATTCTTCTTTTGAAAACTTTTGTTCATATCCTTTGACCTACTGAGGAATAATTATTAGTCTAACATATATTTTATTAATTATTTATGAATCTTCAGAACAGAATAGACTAAAAAATGATTATACTAACCTTGTGTTTGATAAATGTAAATATTTAAACTTGTAGCATAAGAACATTTAAAATTGTTGGGAAAACTGGAAAGCAGTCTTGCAGAAATTGGATTGAAAGATCAATATCTTATATCATTTACTAAGATAAGGTCAAAATGGATACCTGACCAAGACATAAAGGAAGACATTACAAGAAAAGTACAAGAACCTGGAACATATTACCTATCGGATTTATGGATAGGAAAATAATTTGTGAATAAACAAGGAAGAAAGAGAGCATTGTGAGATATAAAGTGGATAATGTTGATTACAATAAAGTTTTTGTACAAATAAAGCTATTGTAGCCACGATTAGAAGGAAAGGAGAAAATTGGGGGAAAATTTTATAAACAATTTCTTGGATAAAGGTCTCATATCTCAAATATATGGAGAACTTTGTCAAATTTATAATAGCAATTCCCCAACTGATAAATGGTCAAAGGATATGAATAGGCATTTTAAATGAAGAATTCAAAACCACATATAGTCATATAAAAATGCTCTAAATTACTATTGATTAGAGAAATGCAAATTGAAAATTTTTGAGATATCATCTGACACCCATCAGATTGGCTAAAATGATAGAAGAGAAAAATGACAAATATTGGAGAGGATGTAGAAAAATTGGGACACTAATACATTGTTGGTGGAACTGTGAACTGATACAACCATTTTGGAGAGCAATTTGGAATTTTATGCCCCAAAAGTTATAAAACTGTGTATATACACTTTGACCTAGCAATACCACTATTAGGTCTGTTTCCCAAGGTGATTTCTAAAATAGTTATAGCAGCTCTCTTTGTGCTGTTAAAGAACAGGAAATTGAGGGGGATGCCCATCAATTGGGGAATGGCTAAAAAAGTTGTGCTATATAATTGTGATGGAATACTACTGTGCTATAAGAAATGATGAACTGGTTGATTTTAGAAAACCATGGAAAGCCTTGCATGAAATAATGAAGAGTGAAATGAGCAGAACCAAGAGAATGTGGTAAACAGTAATACAATACTGCTTGAACAAAACCTGTGAATGACTAAGTTATTCTGAGTATTATACATATTCAAAGCAAGTACAAAGGACCTTTGAAGGAAGATGCTATCTACCCCCAGAGAAAGAACTGAAAAATAGGAGTATACGTAGTATGGTTTTACATATATTTATATATTTGTGTCAAATGGTGGCCTTCTCTAGTGTGGAGTGGGGAGGGACGGAAATAGTTCAGAACTTAAAATGTAACAAAAAAAACCAAACAAAATAAAATAATTTGAACATCTTGAATACCAAACCCTTATTAGAGGTTTTTTTGTTTGTTTGTTTTGCCATTCCACCACTTCCCTTCTTATCCTAGATGCATTCATATTGTTTGGGCAAAGCTTTTCAGATTCAAGTAATAAAAGTTATCTATTTTATCTTTTGTAATTGCTTCTTCCTCTTGTTTGGTTAAAAATACATCTCCCACCCATAGCTGTGAGAGGTATAAGATCCTCCCTTTCAGGAGAAGAAACAGGAGGTTGGGTCTAGAAACCATTCTGTCCTCCTCAGGGTGAAGGTATAGGGGGCTAGAATTACATCTATCTGTTCTCTTAAATATTATTAATCCATGGAATGAGGTTTTCAGGTTCAATCTAACTTCTAATTGCTTTTTCATGGGGAGGAAGGAAGACTCTAAATCTCATATCCAAGACTTTACCCCTTCCCATCAAATATTAGTTCCACAATGAACCCACATACAAAATAGCAAAGAAACCCATACATCCAAATTGTAGCAAAATAGAAATCAAAGAAATACCTATGAGAACATGTAGCAGAGAATATAGAGTGAAGGAGCTATCCCATTAAGAGCAAAATAACTCAGCTCAGCCAAGAGAGTCCCAGATTTCACCCAAAAGGAAGTTCTCCAAAGTCTGTAGTATAACAAGCTGGAGACAGGGACCTGATGGATACTCCCGGCTCCTTTCATGTCTTCCCAGAGTTTTTTCTTCATCAATCTGAAGTGGGATTAGCTTTACTTTCTTCCCTCCTCAAGGTGCCAAGGATAGCAAGAGTGATAGCAGAGACCAGTAAGGAACTTCTTTCTTACGCAAAGGGATAAAAGTGAAGGTGGAAGTTAGGTGAAGGTAACAGTGAGGAGGTAGGCCTGGGGCATTGTGGACAGAACCTGGAAATATCCTGCTTACAGGTTAATCAATTTTTTATGGGACTTCATTACAAAATGGGAGGATGCATAAAAGAGGAGTAGGGGGTAGAGGGAAGTGTGTGATATGCATGGGTCAACTTGAGGACTGGCAATGAGGGAAAGGTAACCCCCATGATCCCACAATGAGTAAAGTCTGCAGGGGAGTGGGTGAAGAGGGGGCAAGGATAGAAAAAAGGGGAAGGAAAAGGAAAGACACCTTGCTTTGGTAGTGAGAGGGGGTTCCATTAATGAAGGTCCCTCTCTCCTATGGGTAAAAAGAAATGTTCTATGATGGGAGATGAAGATCTTGTATTGCATGTGGTCTGGGGAATTTGGTGCTTAACAGGACAACTTGTCCTATTTTGGGAGTGAAGAAATTGGAACTCTTGGAGGCCACTGGAACCTGGGAGACTGAGAATGCATGCATCCAGAAGTAAATGGAGAAAAAAAAGATAACTGGGGGTACAGGTCATTAGAGGGCTATATCATCAGGATGGGGGAGGGATCCTATCTTGGAACAGTGGCTTCATTCTGGGAATGAGGCATAATTAAAAAAAGGAATCCGCAGGGCAAGCTCTACAAGGCAGTGGCAGAAATTACCTACATGGAGAGTCCAGAATGGAAGTTTGGAATTTTTTGTTCTGTGAGGAATATTGAAAGTAGAGAGAGACTAGATATTTATAGCAGTCATGAACCAGAGAGTGAGGGTCTAGGGTAGACAGAAAGAAAGGATGAATAAAGAAGAGAGTGAGAGAAACCCTCTCTGGAAAGAGACACGAAAAATGAAATAAAAAAACCTAATGGACAAGACTGGTTGAAGGGGAAGACAGGAAGTGGAAATTTACTTGCCTGAGAAGAAATACATGGAGGAGGGAAGAATTAAATAACTAGATAAAATCAGGAAAGAAAAGGGAACTAATGTAAAAACCCCTAAGGGAAAATGATAACTAATGAGAGAAGATTGGGGGTGAAAGCCATTGGGAATAGACCCTAAAAGAAATTAGAGACAGATGGAGGAAAATATAAACCTAACTCACAATTTTAAATGTGAGTAGATCAAACAGTACAAAAAATAAAATACAAAAAGTGACAGCTTGAATAAGAAAACAAAAACAAAGCCTAAGATATGTTGCTTACAGGAAACACATTTTCAAAAAACAAAGACATACATAAAATAAAACTGAGGGCATGGAAATTTTTTTCTTACTATGCATCAAGTGAATCTAAAAAAGAAGGAATTGCAACCATGCTAATAGAGCAAAAACAAATATTCAAAAGATAAAAACGGATAAATGAGGAAACTACATTATGATGCAAGGAACCATAGATACCATTGAACCAACGGACAGAAGACAACAGACAGAAAAGAACCAATATCAGTGTTAGCCTACTCTCCTTATTGGTGGAGATCAATGTCCCACACTGGTGTGAGGAGCAGGGAGGAGTTGGAGAGAGTGGGGGAAAGGAGAGATCATCAGTTCTAATTAAATTGCTTCACAGTTTCTTCCAGTTGCTGAGTCTCTTCAGTCTTAATCAAGTTCTCTTGAAGCTTTGAATCTGGGCTCTGCAGTCACTTTGGGCACTTCTGGTTTCCAGTGGTCGGTATGCTAGGTGAAAGTTTTTCACGGTTATTCACAGTTTTATAAATTTTTAGGCACAGTACCAATTGTTGTTCAGTTCTTTCAATTATGTCTGATTCTTTGTGACCCCATTTGGGATTTTCTTGGCAAAGATACTGATGGTTTGCCATTTCCTGCTCCAGCTCATTTTAGAGATGAGGAACTGAGGGAAATAGGTTTAAGTGACTTGCCCAGAGTCACACAGCCGGTAACTATTTGAAGCCAGATTTGAACTCACAAAGATGAGTCTTCCTGACTCCAGTCTGAGCACCCTATCCACTGTACCACCTAGTTGCCCCAAAGATATCTTAGAACAAATCATAAATACCAATAGTCCACATGGTAGAAATATATCAGTGCAACTGACATTGACCACTAAAGCAGGTACATGAATGTAGAGCACTGATAATAGGAATGTTTTCTTTTAGTATGCACCAATATTATGTCATGCCATAATCAGTAATAGATTGCATCAGTTATAAGCAAAGCTTTAACAATATCCTCAACTCCAAGGCTCACAATAACATAATTTCTTTTTATTACATTTTAATTTATTTATTTTTAGTTTTCACCATTCACTTCCAGAAGATTTTGAGTTTCAAATTTTCTTCCCATCCCTCCCCAATCCCACTCCAAGACACATGCTGTCTGATACAGGTTCTGCACATACATTCATATTAAACATATTTTCACATTAGTCATGTTACACACAACAACATAGTTTCAACTAGTGTAGCGCAATAGGAAAAAAACCAAACAAACTTTATCCCTAAGCCTAGGTTAGGTGAAAAAAATTAGAGTTACTAAAAGCCCAAAAGGAAAAAAATTAAAGACCCTGAAGTCACTGAAAATCTTTATTTCATATAAATTCTAGAAATTATATCTAATAACTAAATGGAAAACAAAAACAGACATAGTATGTCAAATGATTTTAAAGGGACATATGCATCATTAAATTAAAAGCCCTTTTTGATTTTGATGGTATGATTTTAACTAACAGACCAATAATACTAAAACAAAGTAATTTTAAAAAAGCTGGTCTTTACTAAGATTATTATGAACAAATCCAATCCCTGATGGCATTTGACAAAAGGTGTGAAAACATTTCAGGCAGTAGCTGCCATGGCAAGAACCATAGGAGGAAAGGTAAACTCTAAGGAAAGACATAAAAAACCACCATGGCCAAAGTGACTTGAGAGGACTACTGAAGATCTAAAGAAAGGTATCAGAATATTTCATCAATGTCAAGCTGGTATATGCAATAAAAAACATGAAAGAAACAACAAAAAACAAAAGCATACTAAAAATTCCAGATTCCTTTAAATAAACAATTGATAGGAACAAACAAAGGAGTTAAAACAATGTAAATAAGAAAATATTTAACATCAAATTCAAACATCAAAGAGTAAATAGGAATGGCTTGTTATAGTCGAGATTAGCTAGCACAAATCTGTGGTGTAGTCACAAGGTTTTGCAATTTCATTTCCATTTAGCAATATCTAAGCAGGAATGAAGGGAGCAGATGGGAAGAAAGGCATAATACAGGGTTGGGGAAAATAGAAGAGGAGATTGAAGAGTTGAAGATAGTGCAAGGTGAAGTGGTTCACCAAGGGGTCAACAGTGGGAATAAGGCGGGGCAGCTAGTTGGTGCAGTGAGTAGAGCACCGAATTTGGGGTCAGGAGGACCTGAGTTCAAATCCAGCCTCAGACACTTGACACATGTACTAGCTGTGTGACCTTGGGCAAGTTACTTAACCCCAATTGCCCTGCCAAAAAAAAAAAAAAAAAGAAGAAGAGTGGGAAGAAGGGAGAGAGCAACCAAATATGGGTGATGGGGTGGAATGATAATGTGCATTAGAAGGATTGAAGAATGTTTTGAATATTTGAGATAATGGAGGTAAAGAATAGATTTAGGAATAGTGAGGCATAGAGAGAGATAGGAAGACAAAAGATTATGATCAGATAAAGAAAGATCTTTTTTTCCTAATTAGTAGCATTTTATTTTTTTCCAATTACATGTAAAGATAGTTTTCAACATTTGCTTTTTAAAGATTTTTAGTTCCAATTTTTTTTTCTCCTTCCCTCCTTCCCCAAGATGGCAAGCAATCTGATATAGGTTATACATGTACAATCATATTAAACATATTTCCACATTAGTCCTGTTGTTAAAGAAGAATCAGAACAAAAGGGAAAAATCATGAGAAAGAACAAAAAGTAAAAATAGTATGCTCCAATCTGTATTCAGGCGCCAGAGTTCTTTCTCTGGACGTGGATAGCATTTTCCATCACGAGCCTTTTGGAATCACCTTAGATTATCGTATTGCTGAGAAGAGCTAAGTCTATCACAGTTGATCAATAATGTTGCTGTTTCTGTGTACAACGTTCTCCTGGTTCTGTTCACTTCCCTCACCAACAGTTCATGTAAATCTTTCCGAGTTTTTCTGAAATCTGCCTGCTCATCATTTCTTATAGAACAATAGTATTTTATTACATTCATGCACCATAACTTGTTCAGCCATTTCCTAATTGATGGGCATCCCTTCAATTTCCAGTTCTTTGCTACCACAAAAAGAGCTGCTATAAATATTTTTGCACATGTGAGTCCTTTTCCATTTTTTGTGATCTCTTTGGGATACAGACCTAGTAGTGGTATTGGTGGATCAAAGGATATGCATAGTTTGGTTGTCCTTTGGGCATAGATCTAGAATGGTTGGATCAGTTCACAACTCCACCAAAAATGTATTAGTGTTCCTATTTTCCCACATCTTCTCCAACATTTATCACTTTTATTTTCTTAAAGAAATATTTTAAATATAGAAATGGAGTACTTCTGGGTGACTTACCTAATGTCACATAGACACACATCTGGCAGAGCCAGAATTTGAACCCAAGTCTTCTGATTCCATATGCAATACTTTTTTCTACTGTACCACTCTATCCTCCATTGATATTTCTTGGACTAACAGACAACAAGTCTTGATACTACAAATACAGACTGCAAAATATCCTGTATAACTTATTTATCTATTAGTACATAATTAATACATAGTATTAAGTGCTTACTGTGTAGCAGGCACTGTGCTAAGCACTGAGGATACAAAGAAATGTAAAAGCATTACCTTTTCATTCAAGAAGTTCATGTTCTAATGATAAAGACAATATGCAACCAACTACATACATACAAGGTAAGATTAACATTATGAGAATAGAAATTAAAGTTCAGAAGGAGAGACCTGGGGCTAGATAGGGAGGTATAGGGAGACAGGAAAGGCTTTTTGCAGAAAGTGGTATTTGGGCTGAGTTTTGCAGGAAGCAAAGGAAGCTAGGAGCTAGAAGTGAGAAGGAAAAACTAGGTAGAGGGGATGGCACGTGCCAAAGCACAAAGAGGGGAAATAGAGTATTCTGTGTGAGAAACAGTAAGTAGGGCAATGTAGCTGAATTGTAGAGTGTATTGATTATATGTGCTATATTGTGGGAGAGGTACAGGTAATGTGTGAGAAAGGTAAGAATAGGTTAGGTTATAAAGGACTTTATTTTTTAAAATAAAATTTTATTGATATCTTTTGTTTTTCACAGGATCAAAATTTCTCCTATTTCTCGCTTTCCCCCTTATAGTTATTTCATATAACAAACAATATTTTAGAGGAAAAAAATTAGCAAAAACAATTAATACATTGAAAAAGTATGAAAATATATGCATTATAACATATATACATGTGTGTATACATATTTGCACTGTAGTAGAAATATGTATTGCTATGTGTCTGTGATTCTTCTGATGCTTCTTAGACTCCATTTTGTGACCTGGTTTCTATCTTAAAACTGACTTGGGATGCAATTTTAATTTGTTGGAGAAACTTATAGCCGGTTTGCTGAACACCCTCACCCCACCCAGACACACACATCTTGGCCCCCCCATGAGTATGCATCCTGATAAGTGAAATCTTTTGCCCTGTTTTTTGGCATAAAGTGATCATCATTGAGATGCCCAAGGTCAGAATAGTGGGCAGTATTTTGCTTCTCTCACACTTAAAGAAAGTCTCCTCCCCCACCATCTTGAGAGCACATCCTTGAAGAATACTATAAAAATGCCACTCTCATCCCTAGTCAGCAGAGCAGTCACTGCCAAAGGTTGTGTCCTACCTCAGCTGATGCCTGAGGATCAGCTCTTCCTTCCCATAGGTATTACCTAATTTCCATATCCAAGGCCATCTCCAGTCCTCCTGATCTATATCTTGCCACAGGGCCCAGGTGGCTCTGGAGGAGAAAGTGAAGCTGGTGACTATGCACAGCCCGCCCTCACTTAAATCCAATTCACTTGTAAGTCACCTTCCTGACATCATGATCCTCTTCAACAACAAAGGACAAACAAGAACAACAATAATCAAATTCCCTGAATTGGACCTGCCTCCACCCTGCCTCAGGTATTCCTCCCCTCTCCTCTTTTCTATTCCTTTGATATTTGTGCTAGTGGCTTCTGAACCTTATTTACATCTACCACTGATCTCTGGCAGTTGTATATGTCAATGTGTCACTAAAAAAACTCCTGTAACGACTCTTGGAATCATCTTTCTCTGTCAGAATCTAACTGAACCAGCTGGATGTATATAATAAGCTGAGTCTGGGCCATGAGTATTTCCTTTTGGCTCATGAGCCACTGACCATGAAAGCTGAAACTACCTTTCCTTGAAGCTGCACCTCCAACAAATGGAGTGAGGACAGTCAGTCCACTGCCATCTTCTGTCTTCTCTAAAGAAAGCAAGGTCCAGGTCATTAAATCTCTTGTTTCAGCAGCAGGGAAGCCCTTTCCCTTTAAGTCAATGAGTCATCAACCAAGGCTAGGACTAGGACTCTCAAGGGCTATCCCTTTGAGGGCAATACCCCCTGCATTCACCAAGGAGGGCAAGGGCTAAGAATTTAAACCCCATGCCTCAGTGACTGGGAATTACCCTCCTGTTGTGTCTCCTTAGATCCATAAGCCACTGACCAGAGCTAACAAAAACTCTTGGATCGATTCCTGTATCCCAATAGAAGGGTGTTCCTTCCCTATTACTGTCAAGGAGACACTTGGGCTCCTATCACACACGTAATGAAGGCATAGGAAGAGATGGGAAGACAAAAGAAGAACACTCACATATGTGTAAAAATACACATATAATGTGTATATGTGGGTGTATCCTTGGTGATAAATATAAATACATACACATATATTGCAATGTACATATGTGTTGATATATATGATATGTTTCTCCATGCTTATACATTTTAGGGTTTTTAAAGCCAAAATTAGTATGATAATTACTCAAAAATTTTTTCTGCATCTATTGATACAATTATCTGGTTACAGGTATCTTTGTTTTAATGTGCTTATCTTGATGGGTTTCCTAATGTTGAATTAATCTTGCATCCCTAATATAGAACCAAATTAGTCAAATAGATGATTTCTTGGATGAACTGCTGTAGACTATTTGAGAGTACTTTATTTAAAGATTTTAAATTTACGTTAATTTTATTGGTCTGTAGTTCTCTTTTTTTGCTTTAACCTTCTCAGGCTTAGTCATTAGGACTATATTTGTCTCATAAAAGGGGCTTGGAGAATGCTTTCTTTCTCAATCTTTGAGAAAATATTGATAGCATTCTCCTGTGAAACCATAAGGACTAGGAGGTGGGTTATCTTTTCCTTCATTAGTAATTCCTTTACAGCAATTTCCTTTTCTGGGATTGGGCTAAGTAAGATGTCTATTTGATCTTCTCTTAGTTTGAGTATTTTATATTTTTGAAGGTATTCCTCTCTTTTGAGTTCTCAGTTTTAATAGTATATTGTTATCAGTAGATGATAGGTTCTGATTATTCTTTTTATTTCTGGTTTTGTTATGATTTCACCTTGTTCATTTGATGTTTTGTTGGCTTGATTTTCTACCCCCTTTTTAAAAAAATCACATTGACTAAATATCCTTCTTTAGTCCTTGTATTCCTCAAGAAATTAAAGCTTTTAAAGTACCTGTTTTAATTTCTTTCTAAAGTTTCTGAATCTTGTAGATCTTGTCCCCTACCCCATTTTTCTTTTGTGCATCACTCTTAGAAGCATCAATTCCTTCACGAGTTAGAGAGAAGTATTGCCTCTTGGTAGAAATTTTCCTGTTTCCTTGGTTGTATGGCTCATTACTACCCCTGCCTTCCCCATGACCATTTTTCCTATTTGCTATAAGCATTTCTTCTCTATGTCCATAACTTCATACTGTTCCAGGTGCTAGTGTTTCCCCAGGAGCTCTGCTTTTCCTGAGGTGGAATGCTTTTCACTGAGGCACAATATTTTGTTAGAGAGAGATATCTCTTTAACACCCCTCCCCACCCCAATCCATGCAGATTATATCTCTTGTGAACTCTTCATCTCCCATTAAAGAATGTATCTCGGGTGGTGTAAGGACTTTCACCATCGAATTGAAATTTTCTCCTTTCTTTCTAAATATTTCAATCCTCCTTTCAGCTACCTGATCAATTCTCCCACAGCCCTTTTTATTTCTGAGAGATTATTGAGGTTTTTTCCTTTAGTGCTTCACAGTGACTACATTAAGGTATATCACACATTCCTCGTTCTCATTCTTCCCTTATCCTTTTCTATGAGTCTTACTATTCAACAGTTGAGTTTAAAAAAAAACACAAAATTTTTCATCTGTAGGAAGAGTGTTATGAACTTTAATCTATAGAGTTTCAGCCTGTTCCTCTACTATCACTGCTATTTAAGTTCTGCTTTCACTTTCTTTATGTACTTTTAGAAAGAAATCTCTGAATTATCCTTCTGTTGTCCTTGTGTGTGTCTTAAACACAAATGTCTTTCTATTTTTAGGTTATTTTCCCCTAGTATTTCTGAGGTAATTTATTTCATTACTTGTACTTTCCTTGGTTGCAACACTTATTTATCTTGCTTGTATTTTTGCTTTCTGGAATGTTTTCAAAATAAACAAATTGTCCATGTCTGATTTTTTTCTTTCTTTCTTTCTTTTTTTTTTTTTTTTTGGAGCAGGGAAGGCAGGGCAATTAGGGTTAAGTGACTTGCCCAAGGTCACATAGCTAGTAAGTGTGTCAAGTGTCTGAGGCCACATTTGAACTCAGGTCCTCCTGACTCCAGGGGCAGTGCTCTACTCACTGTGCCACCTAGCTGCCCCCGATTTTTTTCTTTTCTTTTTTTTCTGAGTAGAAAGATGGCTCAATTTCCTCTCTTTTATTGGTCCATCTTTTTATTGATGATTAGACTTATAAGATATACCTCTATGGTTTGTATCTTGATTTCCCCTACTCCTCAGGACGTGTTATTTGATTCCCTTTTACAGTTTCTGCTAGCTGCAGAATAGCTGAATAATACAAATTACTTTAATTTCCATTCCTTACATTTTAAGGTCTTTCCTTCCCACTCCTGCAGAATTTGCTATTTGTCATCAGAATTATTACATTTAACTACCATGTTTTTAGATCTTTAAAAAGTGCCTAACATAATAAATGCTTTGTGACTTGATTTAAATACTTCTTAATACTGTCTTGGAGATTGGAGTATAGGTTGTAGTTTTTTTTTTTGGAGGCAATTTGTGGGTTCTTTTGATTTGCAGGCTATTTTATGTGTTCAGAAACTTTCTGCAGTTTTCTTGTATTATTTATTGTATTGATCATGTGTTATTTCTTTATATTGTATCAAAAATATAAAATTTTACTAATATTCTTATATTATTTATATGATGTTCAAGCTTTTTGATTTGTCATTTTTTCCTTGGGATTCCTATGATCCTTATGTTGTCTCTATGCATCCTGTCTTCAAGATTAATGTTTTACTCTTATTGAGATTATGTTCCTTTAATATTGTTGCTTTTCGCTTCTCTTCTTCCAGATTGTCTTTAATTTCTGAATATTCATATTCCCAATCAATTGGTCTCTGTTTTTCTTTACAGAGACATGAGACCATGAATTCAAGTTTTCCTATTCTCCCAATTATTTCAGGCTATGAATTCTGCTTTTGTGATCCTTATTTCTCTCAAACCATTCACAAACATGGTGCCATTGCTTCATGTTCTCTAGGGAATCCACAGAATCCTCTGTTTCATCAGGTATTAATTCATTTTTAGATGCATTTAAAGGTCTTCCCTCTTGTTACTAAGTTCTCTATTGACTTACCTGTTTATTCTAATAGTTTTTTTTACTGAGTTTTCTTCATCCTGGTATCTTTTGTAATTTCCATCTTTTTTTTTTCCTGATATTCCCCTATTGTTCACTCTCTGATTTCTTATCATTTGATAGTAGATTCTTAGAGGGCTGGACCTAAAAGCTGTCTCATCTCCCTTCCATGCTGGGGAATTCAATTAGTCCCTGATCCAAGTGATTTCTGAAGGTTTAGAAATGGCTCCATTTAGATGCTAGCCCCTTTTCCTTCAGGGTTGGTGCAGCCTCACATATATATTTGCAACCTATCCCAGTTGCTCCTGTTTTTTAGGTCTCTGGATTAATATTGCTGTAGAACTATACAACTTAGAGCACACCTCTGCTTTCCTATTCCTACCACCACCACACATATTAGATCAAGCAACCTTTTAAAACTTCTTGAAATGAAATGGTAAATTCAAAAAAGTAGAAATTACCCTATCAAATATTCATAGTCTCCAAACTATATGGGTTGAAAAACTTTCAAAATACATAGGAGATCAAAGTCTTATAGGAATAGAATGAGGTACATATCTTTCCATTAGTCCTATCTGCTATCTGAGGACACTTTCAATGATACCATAGAGGATGAACTTTATTTCACCCAACAGAGAAGATTTGTATCTGCCTTTGCAATGGTTCTTAGAATATTAAATATCAGTCAGTTAACTTCAGGATAGCGACTTGTCCCAGGATCATTTCTGTCTGAACTCCATCAAAAAGATGGGAATAATATAACAACAACAACAACAAAATAATGGTTAGGGATTCCTAACATAAAAGGCAATAAGAAATGAAATACACTCAACAATCTAAAACTGGAAAATTCTGTGAATTAATATTGTCAAATAAATTTAATCAATTAAGTACTGCTTGCACTGCGATTTCAGAGTTCCCCTGAAGGTGATCCAAACATTAGCTACTTTGTGGGACAGGAATACAGCATTCTATATACTACAATAAATCACAGTTCCACAGCTTTAAATTACTTCATACTACTTTGTCAAGAAAAATAATGGAATTATTTTGTGATTTAAAAAAAAAACTGGGGGGAGGGGAGGCACTTGGCTATTTTCTAGAGCAAGAAAGATTTATGCTTCCTACTTGAAGACAGGACAGCAAATGACAAAGATTATTAAGGCCAAGTCCATAAGTAAAGCTCTGATGGAATCAATTAACTCTATGCAGAAGACTTCTCAGTTTATATATCTGGCCCTCATCCTTCTCCTGAGCTCCAGCTATCTCTGCTGGACATTTCCATCTGAATGTGTCCCATAGCCATCTTAATTTCAACATGTCCAAATCAGAACCCATTGTCTTTCCCCTCAAACTTACTCATCCTGCTAACTTCCTATGTCTACTTCCATTGTTCTTTTTCTTCCTCCTGCTGGAAGAATAACAGTCTTCCAGTCACTCAGGTTCAAACTTTGAAGTTATCCTTAACTTATCTCTCTTCACTCACTCTCCATATCTAATCCTTTGCCAATTTCATTCAATTCTATTTTCAAGGCTCAGCTTAAGGATCACCTCATTATATTTTCCTGACCTCTTTTCCTACAAGCAAATCACTTTGTACTTATTCTGTATATATTTTGAATTTGTTTATTAGTGGACATATATTCCCCCAAACCCAAAGGAGAATAAAATTTCCTTGAAGACAGGGATTACTTTTGTATATGTAGCCTCAGTGACTAGCACAATGCTTCATAAGAGTAGGTGCTTAAATAATTGTTGTTGATTGATAAAGGGATGTATATTCCACTAATCTTCCTTCTCCAAAGGTTTTGTTTTTGTTTTTGTTTTTGCAATAATGATTGCATGAGCAAAATAATATATGGTACTTACTTGTGATAGAACATCCGAGCCATGCCCATTCTCTGCTTCTCTCCACCTGAAAGGACATCCTTCCAATCCATGACAGCATCCCATCCTTCCAAAATCACATGTAAAAAAAGCACATTTTATTGTTAAAAATATTTACCCATTATTAACAATAGCTTCCTTCCGTGGGGTATTTGTATAGCTTACTTATTATCAAACTAAGTATAAAGTAGTTCTGTATAGGCCATAGGCACAGAATATTGTCAATGTTAAGTGCAGGCTCATTCTTTACGACTTATTTTACTAAGAATTCTAAGCATTATCACAATTATTTTTATTATTATTTTAAAATTCTTAAAATATTCTTATCAGGTAGCAAGTTCAGGTATTATTCTGGAGGTGTATTTTTAATAAGAACAAAGGCTACTTAATTTTGTCAAAGGCTTTTTTAAACTTGGTAAATATAGCCTTATGGTTTTTATTATTTTTGTTATTGTGGTCTCTTATACTTACATTTTCCCCTGTACTTAAACAACACTCCTTCCCGAGTATAAACTCCAGCAAGTTCTAGGGTACAATCTTTTAAATTTGTTATTGTAAACTCTTTAGTAATATTTTATTTACTATTTTTACATCAGTCTTCAGGAATATTGAATTATGGTCTTATTTCCCCATTGTATTTCTCTTTGATTTAATTATCAAGCCCATTTTTTTTTATCACAGAAGGAATTTAATCAGATCTTTTCTTATTTTTGCAAACAGTTAATACAATTTTGAATTGATCTAGTGAAAATGCAGTTAGGAGTTGGAATGTCTAGAGTATGTGGAGGGAAGTAAAGTACAAGAAGACTGGAAAAGTAGGAAGGGACCAGGTTATGAAGGGTATAAAAATAGAGGATTTTATAGTTGATCCTGGATGTAATGGAGAGCCACTAGAATTTATTGAATGGGGAATAACAATGTCAGATCTACAACTTAAAAAGATCACTTTGATAGCTCAGTGGAGGATGGAATGGAGTGGGGAGAGACTTGAGGTAGAAAGACCAACTAGATTTTTGAAATAATCCAGGTATTAAATAATAAGTTCTTACACTAGGGTGGTAGCATATATGAAAGTAGTTGTAGAGCTAAAATCAAAAGAAGTTGGCATCATATTAGCTATTGGGAGAGGTGAGTAAAAGAGAGTAAGGAGTTAAGGATAACACCCAGGTTGTGAACCTGTGTGACTGAGAAGATGGTGATGCCTTCAACAGTAATATGAAAGTTACAAAGAGGTGAGGGTTTTGGGGAAAAGATAATAGATTCAGTTTTGAACATGTTAAGTTTAAGATGTCTACAGAACATTCAGTTCTTGGTATCCAATAAGTAGTTGGAGATGAGAGATTAGAGAAAGGAGAGAGGTTAGAGCTGAATAAATACATCTGAGAAGCAAATGCATAGAGAGACAATAATTGATTCCATGGGAGCTAATGAGATCACCAAGAAAGACAGTATGGCAGGAGAAAAGAAGTCCCCATACAGAACCTTGGGGGATATACAAGTTTGCAGTCATGGCCTGGATAAATATACAGAAAGGGGAATGAGAACATCAGATGGGACAGGAATCAGGAGAGAGCAGTATCTTGAAAACCTAGAGAAAAGAGTATCAAGGAGAAGAATAACAATAGCAAAGGCTGCAGAGAGGTCAAAAAGGATGAGGTCTGAGAAAAAGCCATCAGACTTGGTACTTAAATCACTTAACTTTGGAAAGAGAAGTTACAGTTGAATAATGAGAGTTTCAGTTGAATGAAGCTAGACTGCAGAGAGTTAAGAAGAGAGAAAGGGAGAAGGAAGTAGAAGTGCTGACTGAAGACTTTCTCAGGCGTATCTATGATAGGGAGGAAAGAGCATAGTCTGGTGTGGATGGGTGGATTAAATGAGGGTTTTTTGAGACATGAATGTGTTTGAAGGCAGCAGGGAAGAAGCAATAAACAGGGAAAGATAAAAAATTAGTGGGGGATTAGTGATGATAGATGGACCAATCTACTGGAAAAGATAGGATGGAATGGGATCAAAGGTACATGTAGATGTGTTTGCTTTGGCAAGAAGGAGATCCACTCCATGTAGGACAGGGGTTAAAGAAAGATATTGGTGAGGGGTGGGGGTGGGGAAGCCATATAAGTGATGTGAGATAAAGCAAAGGGTAGAAGTGGCAACTCTCAAGTGAAAAGAGGAAGAGCCATGGGAGTTGAGAAAGGATGAGAAGGTTTTGAAAAGCTGCTGTGGTAAGTGGGATAGTGAGTCAATTAGGGAAATGCAATAGGATTGCCTTGCCACAGTGAAGGCTCAGGTGAGATTATGTAACATAAATTTGTAGTGGATCCAATCAGCACAGTTTCATGATTTTCTCCAGGTAAATGGTATTTTTTCTTTTCTGAATTTATAAGGATTTAATTTCCTAATACATTTTTGTAAAGGTGTCATGCACAACTATAAAATATATTTACTCCTTTCTGTTCCCAATCAGTATTCGCCAGAGTTCTATAACAGCTAACTTTTCCAATGTTCTATTCAGTTCCTTAACTTCTTGTTTTTTTTGTTAAATTTTTCTAAGTCTGAAAGAAGTCCATTGAAGAACCCATTATTATATTTTACTGTACATTTCTCCCTATAATTCACTTAACTTTTTCTTTAATGTTATTCAGTGCAGAAATCAATATTAAGCATCGACACTGATCCATTATACTTAAAGGCACCATAGACAATGAATCAGTGTCAAAACACATCTATTTTACACCAGCATTCTCTTGATAATACCATATAGCTTCAAATGATTGAACAGAAGAATAAAAACTGTAAGTATCCCAAAGAGCAATGAGAAGATATATCATGTTTATAAGAAGGCTGCAGCAGTAATGATAAATTTAGCAAAAAGCAATGGAAAGAAAGGAAGGAGGGAGGGAGCATGGGAGAGCGGAAAGGGAGGAAGGGAAAAAAAACATTTTTTTTGGAAAAAAAAAACATTTTAAGTGCTTACTGAATGCCAGATACTATACTTGGGAAATATTTTTGGTTAATTCTCTGTATTACAGTTTCCTCATATGTAATATCTGGGGGCCTAGATGACTTCTCAGCTCATTTCTATCTCTAAATCAATAATCCTAAAGTTGAGTTAACAGGATAAAAAGAAATGTGTGGGTTATTTGTGCATTTTAATTACCTATATTCCCAAGTATAGAAATAGTTTATTTGGTCTCAAAGTATGGGTCTTTGATAACCATGAATTTTACAGAGCACAATTAAAAAACACATTACATTTGAAAATTCATCATTATATGAGTCACAGAAGTCAAATATCCAAGATGATTCTTTGGTATTTTTGCTGATTATTGGTAACAGGCAAGAAAAAAAGGAGGCTTTTATTCTGGGAGGTATAAAATTTTGTCATGAGTAGAGCATTTTGCAAAACTAAAGTAATATATAATGTGGACTATTTATTTTTGAAGGAAATTTATTTCAGTAATTTATTTCTTTTTGGAGGGAAATTACATACTAATGTTGAAATATAAACTCTACATTTATAAAGATATAATCATATAATCCAGCCAGTTCTTATCCTCATCTTCAGTTCTGAATCCAGACCACTGGACAACTATACTACCGGTATACTACTATACTGATGGACTAACTTAGTAGAATATACAATCACAATCAGGGCTACGTGCCTTTTTCATTCATTTATTCCCCTCTCTAGGCAAAATCAGGGCAATCTCTTTTGAATCTCCTTGAGGAGGACTTATAACCTTCTGCCTCTTTCTACTACTCTGACAAAGACAACACAAAAAAATACCAAAAAGAAGGCCACATAAGACCATTTAATCGCTAAGGTCAAAGAATTCATCATTTTGTGGCCAACTTGCTGATAACGAGCCTCTCTATACCTAGCTATGCTGATCTTCAGGCAGGAGACAGTCTATTGCTAAACTGTATTTGGAGCCATTCTATCTTCGTACACTCTACCAGATTTTGTGTTTTACTAGCGTAGCCACCGAGACCCAGAAATCACCTCCAAGTCATGATGATGTATATGAATAGAACTTTTGTAGAGTACTCTTAATTATCCCAAACTGCTCCCTTTCTCAAAACCCATATTCTCCTGATGATGCTATGCAGCTTCAAATGATTAAACACAAACTCAGAAGAATAAAAACTAGGCATCTTAAAGAGCAATGGGAAGGTGTATCATGTCTATAAGCAGGCTATAGCTGCAATGATAAATTTGGCAAAAACAATAGCGTAGAAGATATAATTCAGGACATACATGGCTGGAAAAGGATTTGGGCATGTCATATAGTGTAAGCCTGCCATTTCCCCTGGCCTTTTAAGCCTTCTCCTCCAAGGTTACTTTCTTTTTTTGTATCTCTGGTGTACTTATTTATTTATATATTTTCCCCATTAGTGTGCAAATATATGTATATATATATATATATATATATATATATACACATACATGTATACACTCTTTGAGGGCAGGGACTATGGTTTTTTTTTTTTGCCTTCTTTGTATCTACAGCACTTAGCATAATGCCTAGTACATAGTAAATATTTGATTAATGCCTGTTTGATGATCAGTTGATTTACAGAGAGCTAGGAGTAACAGAAAGAGAACTTGACTATTCCCCAAAGACCAGAATTCTTGTAGTACATTAACTAAATCTCTCTGAAGAATTTATAGAAACACACATATAGTCAGGCATGGTGGCACATACCTGTAATCCCTGCTACTAGGGAGGCTGAAGTTTACAGACCTCTTGAGTTCAGGAGTTCTTAGCTACAGTGGGCTGAGACAATCAATATGGAACAAAATGTCTGCACTACATTTAGTATTTATATGGTAAGCTGCCAGGAGTGGGGGCATGACCAAAGTCAGAAATGGAAGAGATCAAAGTTTCCATACAGATCAGAGAGAGACTGGGTTTGTGAGTAGCCTCTGCACTTCCAGCTTGGGCAGGAGGAAGAATCAGTCTTAAAAACAAAACAAAACAAAACATATTCATAAGAACCACACTAGTTCAGAAAGCATGATTGTCATCTGCATATAGATGAGAGCACAGATTTATCAAAGTATCAAAAAATGAATGTAGTATCTGTGCTGTGGATATTGCCTTAAAAATGGTAGACCCTAGAAATGATTATTCCTGGCCAACCAGATTACTTCCCAGAATTCACCAATTTTGGTGACATGGAATTATTAACAAAGAGTAGAATTCCAAACACACAGTAATTTTCTCTATCCCAGATTCTGCATCTCAGGCTCCACAACCCTGAAAATTTCTGTTGTGGTTGATGTTGGTCAGAATCTAAGAAGTAATGGTTACTCCTCCAGGTAAGAACTAATGAGATATGCTGGTGAGGCTGCAGAGAAGATGGATGGAACTTTGCTTTTTCCTGAGACAGACGAACAGGGACCTTTTTGAGTTGAACCATTCTTTGCAGAAGTAGTATATTTTTTTCACCAAAGTTAATACTTGCCTCATTTTGGTTAACTGTGTGCTCACTTCACATAACTGAAGTTGTGACTCAGGACTAATTATCATTAGTGATTTATTCAGACAAAGTTCTGAGTTACACATCAAACCTCTGGATATGTTTTTTTCTTGAATCTGAACTTGTCGGCTTTATTACTTGGTACTGTATCTCTCTGTGTTGGTCTTGGTAATTAGGCATCCACTTAGATTGTGTCAAGTAAAGTGTTAAGTCTTGGGGACATGAAGAAAAACAAAAACATGTTCCCTGCTTTCAAGTTCACATTCTAAGGGGGAGGTAATATGCAAGTAACTATGTATGTGGAACATATATACAGTATAATTGGAAGGTAATTGCAGAGGGTAAGGACTAGCAATGGAGTTAAAAGAGACAAGAAAAAAACTTTTGGAAGAAAACAGAATTTGAGATGTTTCTTGAAGGAAAACCAGAGAAGCTGAGAGGCAGAGGGAAGAGCATTCCAGGCATAGAGAACCAATAAAAAGTCATGGAGAAAGTAGGAACAACAACTAGGCTAGTGTAGATGAACTATAGAATATGGAGGGAGGGGAAGTATAAGAAGACTAGGAAAGAAGGAACAGTCGAGGTTTTGAAAGGCTTTGAATGCTAAATAAAGCATTTTACATTTTATACTAGAGGTAATATAGAAACAGTGGTTTTATTGAGTAGAGGAGTAGCGTCTATTCAGGTTTAGGAAAATTATTTTGCAGCAGAGTAGAGAATGGATTGGAATGTGGAAAACGTGAGGCAAGGAGACCAATTAGAAGGCTATTATAAAGATCAAAGCAAAAGGTAATGAGGGAGTGCTGGCTATGTGAATATGTATGAGAAACCTTATGAAGGTAAAAACAAGATTTGGCAACTGCTGTTAACTAAGAGCTAAAAGTCTTATGGCATCTTCTTAACAGTACTGCTGAAGATATACACACACACATGCATGCATGCATGCACATACACATATATGTATATATAAACTTTACATGTAAAATTTTACAAAATTTGACCGTCTTAAGGCAGAGAGATTTTACAAACAAATATAAGGCAGAAATCATCAGTAATAACAAGACATGGACCCAAATGGAAACTTCACCATGAAATGGTAAATAATGAGTAAGTCAAAGAAAAAAACATAGAAGCAATTAATAATTGTGTTAAACAAAATGATAATGATGAAATGACATACCAAAATTTTGGGGATGTAGCTAAAGCAGTCCCCAGGGAAAATCATATCCCTAAAAATGCACATTAACAAAATAGAAAAAAGAGGATTAATGAACTGGATGTACATTTTAAAAATTAAAAAAGCCAACAAATAAGCAAACTTCAAATAAGCACAAGACAAGAGATTTTAAAAATTAGAGCAGAAATAAATTGGAAATAAAAAATTTAGAAATGAAGAATAAAATTAAAATCTGGTTCTTTAAAGACTAAATAAATTTAAAACCTTTTTGCCTAACTCATATTTAAAAAGAGGGCAAAAAATCAAATCAGCAATATAGCAAAGCAGCAAAATGAAATCACAACAAAACCAGGAGAAATAAAAATGAATAACAAGAATTTACAATACATAGTTATATACTAACAAAATAGAGAATGCAAAAGAAATGTAAAAATGCCTTCAAAATTTAGAATATCCAAACTAAAAGAAAATCAGATAAAGATCCTAGATAATCCAATTCCAGCAGAGGAAAATAAAACTACTTATCAAAGAAAAAACCCTACTGGTCCTGATGGATTTACAAGAGAAGTATATCAAACTTTTAAAGAAAATTTAGTATCTATACTACCTAAACAATTCTCAAAAAATGAAGAGGGAAGCACCCTACCAAATTCCTTTTATGAGACAAATAGAGACCTTATATACAAGACAGGGAATAATAAAACACAGGAGAAACATAATTAATGAATATCAATTAAAAAATTTAAAATAAAACCCTAACAAAATGCTGTATTTATTATGACCAAGTTGGATTTTTTTTCTAGTAATGCAAGAATGATGCAACATTATAAAAACACTTACCACAATAAGATTTAAAACAAAATTAACCAGTCAAATAATTATCTCTATAAATGAAGAAAAGGTGTTTGACTAAGTACAACATTCATTTATGCCAATAACCTTATTGAGAATAGGCATAGAAGGACTTTTTTCAATATAATAAAAAATAGTTATCAAGAAGCAAAAGCATCATATGGAGTGGCAATACAGTTAAACAGAAGTTAGCATAATACTTTTGGTGGGTCAAATCTGGCTCACTTTGAGCAAAGAATTTTTTGTTTTTAAATAGTAATTAATTAGTTAATTATTAGTTTTCAGCATTCGCTTCTATAAGATTTTGAGTTCCAAATTTTCTCCCCCTCCAGGCCCTCACCCCACCCAAAGATGGCAAGCAATCTACATATATATTCATATTAAATGTATTTTCACATTAGTCATTTTGTAAAGAATTAGAACCATTTGGGGGAATCATAAGAAAGAAGAAACAAAAAAAAAAAAAGAGAAAGAGGAAATAACATGTTTCAATCTGCATTCAGATTCCATAGCTCTTTTTCAGGATGTGGATAGCATTTTCCTATCATGAGTTTTTAGAGTTGCCTTAGATCCTTGCTTTGCTGAAAAGAGCTAAGTCTGTCAAAGCTAGTCATCACACAATGTGGCTGTTACTGTGTACAATGCTCTCCTGGTTCTGCTCATTTCACTCAGCATCAGTTCATATATGTCTTTCCAGCTTTTTCCAAAGTCAGTCTGCTCATCATTTCTTATAGAACAATAATATTCCATTGCAATCATATACTCAAACTTATTTAGTCATTCCCCAATTGATTGGCACCCACTCAATTTCCAATTCTTGGCCACCACAAAGAGTTGCAATAAATATTTTTGTATATGTAGATCCTTTCCACATTTTTATGATCTCTTTGGGATACAGACCTAGAAATGGTATTGCTTGGTCAAAGGGTATGCGTAGTATTATAGCCCTTTGGGCATAGCTCAAATTGCTCTCCAGAATGGTTGGATCAGTTCACACCTCTACCGACAATGCATTAGTGTTCCAGTTTTCCCATGTCTTCTCCAACATTTATTATTTTCTTATTTTATCATATTAGCCAATCTGATAGGTATGAGGTGGTACTTCAGAGTCTTTTAAATTTGCATTTCTCTAATCAATAATATTTAGAGCATTTCTTTATAGGATTATAGGTAGCTTTAATTTCTTCCTCTGAAAGCTGTTTGTATCCTTTGACAATTTGTCAGTTGGGGAATGACTTGTATTCTTTTAAATTTGACTCAGTTCTCTATGTACTTAAGAAATGAGACCTTTATCAGTGACACTGGCTGTAAAAATTGTTTTCCAGTTTTCTGCTTCCCTTCTAATCTTTGGTGCATTGGCTTTGTTTGTGCAAAAATTTTTTAATTGAATGTAATCACAATTATCCATTTTGCATTTCATAATGTTCTCTATCTCATGTTTGGTGATAAATTCTTCCCTTCTCCATAAATCTGACAGACAAACTATTCCTTGCTCTCCCAAACTGCTTATAGTATCAGCCTTTATATTTAAATCATGTGCTCATTTTGACTTTATTTTGGTGTAGAGTGTAAGATGTCAGTCTATGCCTAGTTTCTGCCATATTTTTTTCCAGTTTTTCCAGCAGTTTTTGTTAAATAGTGAGTTCTTATCCCAGAAGCTGGAGCCTTTGGGTTTATCAAACAGTAGATTACTATAGTAATTGACTATTGTGTCTTGTGTACCTAACCTATTCCACTGATCCAACACTATTTCTTAACCAGTACCGAGTAGTTTTGATGATTTCTGCTTTATAATGCAGTTTATAATACAATAGATATTCTGAACCTTTTGTTCTTCCAGATGAATGTTATTATTTTTCTAGCTCTATAAAATAATTATTTGGTATTTGGATTGATTAATCACTGAATAATAAATTAATTTAGGTAGAATTGTCATTTTTATTATATTAGCCTGACCTACCCATGAGCAACTAATGTTTTTCCAATTATTTAGATCTGACTTTATTTGTGTGAAAAGTATTTTGTAATTGTGTTCATAGAGTTCTTGGGTTTGTCTTGACAGGTAGACTCCCAAATAGTTTCTTTTTTTTAAAATTAAGATTTTTTTATTTTTAGTTTGCAACACTCAGTTCCATATGATTTTGAGTTCCAGATTTTCTTCCCCCCCCCCCCTTTGCCCTCCCAAGATGGCATGGAATCCTATATATCTTCTACATATAACTTTGAAGTGAACTTATTTACACAATAGTCAAGTTGTAAAGAAGAATTATGACCAACGGAATGAATCATGAGAAAGAAGAAACAGAACCAAAACAAAAAACAAAAACAAAAACAGCAACAAAAGAGAAAAAAAAACATAGGGAAAAAAAAGGAGAGCAAACAGTGTGACTCAATCTGCATTCAGAGTCCATAGTTCTTTCTCTGGATGTAGATAGCTCTCTCCATCATGAGTCCTTTGGAGTTGTCTTTGAACCATGTATTGCTGAGAAGAGTGAAGTCTATCAGGGTTACTCATTACAGAATCCATATATCTGTGGTTGTATATAATGTCCTCCTGGTTCTGCTCTGCTCACTCAGCATTATAACATGTAGGTTTTTCCAGGTTATTATGAAGTCCATATCTTCCCTATTTCTTATATCACAATAGTATACCATTACATTCACATACCACAACTTGTTCAGCCATTCCCCAATTGATGGGCATCCCCTTGATTTCCAATTCTTTGCTACTACAAAAAGAGCTGCTATAAATATTTTTGTATATATGGGTCCTTTTCCCACTTGTGTGATCTCTTTGGGATACAACCCTAGAAGTGGTATTGTTGGGTCAAAGGCCAAATATTTTCTAATGTCTACAGTAGCTTTGAATGGAATTTCTCTTTCTATCACTTGCTGTTGGGCTTTGTTAGTCATATATAGAAATGCTAATACTTTATATGGGTTTATTTTATATCATGCAATGCAAAAAAATGTTTTTTTAAAAATAATTTTTAAAACTGCTTTATTTTCATATTTCCTTTTAAAATGTAAAAAAATCCGTAGCCCATGGATACTAGCAAAACAACAACAGTCTTTTTGAAATATTTGATTAATACATTATAGTTCTTTGGCCCCTGCACTAGAACCTTTTCTGACATATTTATTGGTAAAGTAAAGGAGAGAATAAAGCAAAGATGCTTGCTTCCCCAATTATTTGATATTGTTCTGGAAATGCTAACATTTACAAGGAAAAAAAAGACAAGAGAGGGAAATGAAAGGTTCAAAGATAGGAAAAGAAACTAAAACTACCCCTATTTACTGATGATGTGATGGATACTTGAAAAATCCTAATGAATTAGAAAAGAAACTAATTGAGACTAATGTTTCAACAAAGTTGTAGACAGCCAAACAAACCTTCAAAAATCAACAGCATTTCTATATGATAGCAAAAAAAATCCAAGAGGCAATAGTAAAGAAATTCTACTACAAATAATTATAAAATTATAAAGTATCTGAAGATTAATCTACTAAGGCAGAGATAAATCTTGTATAGATTCAATTACAAAGTGACCTTTTTAAGAAGTTAAAACATCAAACTTCTGGTGCCATTATGGTGGAGTGAGGACAGAACTCCTCGAGGCCCTCCCAAATTCTCCTCCAAGCAACCTTGAAAAACACCTGTGAACTGATTTAGGAGTGGGGAAGCAGCCTACCAGCACAGCAGGAAAGGTCTGTCTCACTGGAGTGGGAGAGGAGCTTCATTCAAAAGCAGTGCCTACAGGCAACACAGTAGGGGGCCTGTAGCCTGGTGCAATCCACCAGTGAAGCTCCAACCTCAGGCAAGCCAGTAGTCTGTGCAGCACAGCAAAGCCCCACCCCAGTGGACCCATCTCCCAACTAGAGACCACCAGCAAGGTCTTGCCCCCATTGCTCACCAGTAGTGGGGCCGTGATTCTGGGGCTCCCCAACAGTTAGACCTCACCTCCACAGCAAGCAAGCAGTAAGGCCCCACCCATGGAGTAGGCCAACATGAAAACCCCAACCCCAGCAAGGAGGTCCCCCCACCAATGCAAGCCAGCAGGAAGGCCTGAGCTACCACACAAAAAGCTTGAGTCAGTGCAGGAGCAAAATCCAACTCTCACATAAAAGTAAAAAGTTACAAAATAGGCAGAGAACATGAGCAAAAACCAAGAAAAGAACTTGACTATAGAAAGTTACTATGGTGACAGGGAGGGTAAAGGTACAAACTTAAAAGAGGACAACAGTGTCAAAATGGCTACGTGTGAAGCTTCAAAGAAAAATATAAATTGATCTCAGGCCCAAAAAGAACTCCTGAAAGAGCTTGGAAAAGATTTTTAAAAGTAAATTAGGGAAGTAGAAGAAAAATTTGAAAAACAAAATTAGAGCACTGCAAGCAGCTAGAAAAAAAAAGACTAATCCAAACATTGTAGAGTCACAGTCAGGATTATACAGGATTTAGGAGCTTCCACATTAATGAACCAGAGGGCTTGGAATATGATGGTCTGAAAGACAAAGGATTTCAAGCAATAATCACAGGCCCAGCAAAACTGAATATAATGCTTCATGGGAAAATGGACATTCAGTGAAATAGAAGAGTTTCAAGCATTTCTAATTAAAAGAATAAAATAATAAAAATAATTTGAATAAAAAAATGATCTTTAAATACAAGACTCAACGGAAATATAAAAAGTTAAAAAAAAAACCAGAAAAGCGAAAACATAAGAAATCCAATAAGGTTAAATTGTTTTATGTTCCTAGATGGCAAGATAAATTTGTAGCTCTTAAGAACTTTATTACTATAAGGGCAATGAGGAGTATGTATAGACAAAAGACATGCATATGAAGTGACGTTGGTGGGATGGTACCAAAAAAAAAAAACAAAATAAAGGGGTAAGAAAGAAGATTTCACTAGAAGAATAGGGAGGAAGGAGATGGAATAGGGTAAATTATCTCACATAAGATGGGCATAAAAAAGTTGTCATAGTGGATGGGAAGATGGTGGGAAAAGTTTGATCCTTAACTCTCATCAGGATTGGCTCAAAGAGGGTATAACAAACACACTCAGTTGGATATCTGATGAGGAAGTAAAAAGGGATGAGGGTAAGAGAGGGTAAGAGAAGTGGGGTGGGGATAGTGATGAGAAGAAAACTACTTGTGAAGAGGGATTAAGTGAAAGTAAAAGAGAGAGAGAGAGGGATAAACAAGGGGGAAAATAGGATGGAGGGAAATACAAAATTAAGTTATCATAATTATGGGATGAACTCACTCATAAAATGGAAGTAGACAGCAGAATGGATTAAAACCAGAATCCTACAATATGTTGTTTACAAGAAAGGCATTTAAAGCACAAAAACAGACACAGACTAAAGCTAAGGCACTGGAGCAAAATCTATTATGCTTCAGCTGAAGGAAAAAAAGGAGTAGAAATCATGACCTCAGACAAAGCAAAAATAAAAAGAGATAAGGGAGGAAACTATATTTTGCTGAAAGATATCACAGAAATTGCAATAATATCAATACTAGATCTACATGCACAAAATAGCATCTAAATTTAGCATCTAAATATAGCATCTAAATGTTTGAAGAAGTTGAAAGGGTTAAAGGAGGAAAAAAGAAAATAAAATTATAGTAGTGGGGGACCTCAAATTTCCCCTCTCATAATTAGATAAGTCTAACCAAAAAACAAACAAGAAAAAAAGAGGTGAATACAATTCTGGAAAAGTTTGATATGATAGATCTCTGGAGAAAATTGAATGGGAATAGAAAGGAATATACATTTTTCTCAGTTGTACCTAAACAAAAATTGACCATGTATTAGGTCTTAAAAACCTCACAATTGCAGAAAAGCAGAAATACTAAATACATCCTTTTCAGATCATAATGCAATAAAAATTACAAATCAATGATGGATAGTGGAAAGATAGATTAAATTAATTGTAAACTAAATAATTGGATGCTAAAGAATAAGTGGGTCAAAGAACAAATTATAGGGAAAAATCAATAATTTCATTAAAGAGAATGAAAACAATAAGACAACATACTCAAATTTCTGGGATGCAGCCAAAGCAATACTTAGGGGGAAATTTATATCTTTAAATGCTTACATCAATAAAATATAGAAAGAGCAGATCAATAATTTGGGCATGCAAGTAAAAAAACTAAAAAAGAACAAATTAAAAATCCCCAATTAAACACCAAACTGGGAATCCTGAAAAATCAAAGCAAAGAATAATAAAATTGGAAGTAAGAAACTAACAAATAAAACTAGAAGCTGGTTTTATGAAAAGGAAACAATAAAATAAATAAACCATTGGTTAATCTGATTTAAAAAGAAAAGAATAAACCAAATTACCAGTCTAAAAAATGAAAGGGGTAAATTCACCAATGAAGAGGAACTGATCATCAAGGGGATGCTCAACAATTGGAGAATGGCTGAAGAAATTGTGGTATATGATTTTGGAGGGGGAAAGGGAGGGAATTTGGGGTTAAATGACTTGCCCAAGGTCACACAGCCAGTAAGTTGTCAAGTATCTTAGGCTGAATTTGAACTCAGGTCCTCCTGACTCCAGGGCTGATGCTCTACTCATTGCACCACCTAGCTGCCCCTGTGGTTTATGATTTGATGGAACATTATGCAATAAGAAATGACAAGCAGGATGATTTCAGAAAAACCTGGAAAGGCTTACATGAACTGATGCAAAGGAAAGTGAACAGAACAAGGAGAATGTTTACACAGTAAGAGCAATATTGTTTGACAAGGAATTGTGAATGACTTAGCTATTCTCAGCAATACAATGAACCAAGACAATCCCAGAGGACTCATGATGAAAAATGCTGTCTGCCTCAAGAGAATGAATTGATATTTTCTGACTATAGATTAAAACATGCTCTTTTTCTTTCTTTCTTCCTCTCTGAATCTTCTCGTACAAAATACAGGATATGTTTTACATGATTTTACATGTGTGATTTATATCAGATTGCTGACTTTTTCAGGTATGGGGTCTGGGAGGAAGAGATAGAATCTAAAACTCAATACTAATAAAAATGTTAAAATTTGTTTTAACATGTAGGAGGAAAAATAAAACATTATTTAAAAAAAGAAATTAAAACACCTAAAATATCTGGAGGAATATTCAATGTTCATGGCTGGGCCATAATAATATAATAAAAAATGACAATACTACCAAATTTAACTTAGAATTTTAATGCTATATCAACGGAATACTTTCATTTGGAAAAATGAAAGATTTAGAATATCAATGAAAATCATTTTTTAAAAGTAAGAATGAAGGGGAAATAGTACTTGAAATTATATTATATAGCAGCAGTCAACAAAATCATCCGGAATTGGTTAAAAAATAGAGAGGTAGATCAGTGGACCAAAGTAAACATGGTAGAATAAGAAGCAATGGAAGGCAATGACCCGATGCTCAAGAAACCAGAAAACATAAACACTAGAAAAGAATTCCTCGTTAGATAAAAACTGTTGTGAAAACTTGGAAAGCAATATGACAGAAATTTGACTTAGATCATCCACATTCCACAATAAACTTTAAATAGATAGGTGACCTTAATGTTAAAGATCATATTATTTAAAAATGAGAGGAGAAGCAGATCAGATATCTATAATAACTATTTGGAGGAGATACGTTCTTAACCAAACAAGAAATGGAGGCAATTAGAAAAGAAAAAGAAATAGATCCGTGTTATGACGTGAAGTTGACAATCTTCTACAGAGACAAAATTAATGCTACTGGGGTAAGAAAGCAAGCAAAGGGGAAAAAATTTTATCAAAATTCTTTGTAACCATCTGGTACTATTACAAGTAAAATTGACAAAGACTGAGGAAATAAAACCCAAGCATACTGATTAATTAGCAAGGCTTATAGTTCCAAGGTCCCCAAATAGGCACAAGGACACAAAGCTTTCTTACAGTAAAAAATGAGGAACAAATCGAGTTCTATTATCTTGAACACCAAGGACATTCCTTCTTTCCAATTGGTCAAAGCATGATAAAACCAAAAGGGAATAACCAGAAATTATACACAATTTAATATATAAAGCTTATATAAACTTTTGTGATTTTTCTCTGAAATCATATAAATAAAGCTTTTATAGGAATATAGAACTTTACCTCACAAAATGCATGCTCTTCACAAAATGGACTTGGTTTGGTTCTTTCAATTTCCCTCTTTTGTCTTTAGGAAAGTTATTCTCCATGGATCACTTATTCAATGCCAATTGCATAAAGTTCATTGTGTACTCAGGATCACTATTTTGAACCATCATCCTAATCTGTGCTGCTTATGTCAAATAAATTTCAATAAGCATTAGTGGCTATAAGTTAGGGGACTTAAACTGACAACAGGAAACAAGCTATTGTGGTCATGAGTATCACAAATCATAATCTCATTTCCTTTCATGTAATTTCATGTTTCCCTTAAGGAGACAAATCCTGTTAAACAAACAGCCTTTAAAAGTTAACTAAGTCAGGTTACAGGTTATACCACTTAAAGGGCTTACCATGAACTAGTCTGTCAGGGGAGAATAACATATCACCAAGAAAACTCAGTAAAAAGAGACACCATGAACCAAAAATGCCAAAACAATACAATAATGATTAACAATATTAAATAACATCAGTTCTCCTTATAACCTAGGTAACATACTCCCATTGTCAACTTAAGCAGCACATTTCATATTGAGTACCAGATGTCCCATGTAGTTGTGTTGTCCATAGGCAGGCCTCTTCTTCAGGGCAGCTCTGAAGGTATTCCTCCTAGAAGACCTGCTTCTCTGGTTCCAAGTCACTTGCAGAAATTCCTAGAAATCTGCTAAACTCTGTCAATGACATGACTCAGCACAATTTAGTACAACCTCCTAAATTTGGTTTTCCAATAACTAGTTCATGTGGTAAAAAGCCAGTGTAGATCTTATGGTTCTAATACTATTAAAAACAGAGCTACAGGAAGAACATTACAATTATTGATACAATTTTATATGTAAAATCCTTGACCCAATTTTGAGAACTTGTTAACAAAACACATGCAAAGCCTATATGCCTCATTAAAAACCATTTGGAAATGGATAGATAGATAGATAGACAGACAGACAGATATATATCTCCTAATTTTTAGAGAAAACAGTGATCCAATTGCTCTCTAAATATTGACTATTCCATTTAATTAGAAAATTTTTAAACTTTTGTATCTTTGTCTTATTCTTCTCTCTTATGAGGATATTATCCCCATATCATCCCCAAAAGAAGGAGCTATTTCATGAATATAGCTATTAACAAGTAGATGACAAAGCTAGGAACTCATTTATTTAATTGCTTAGAATATGGAATGGAATATAAATTCAGATGGAAATAGTACTTGGAATTCAGATTTTTCAGTATTAGTCTATTAACAGATTTGGTTTTGGAACAAAAAAGCTTCCACTTCCACTATTCACCTGCCTTGTTTACAGAAATTTGCTATGAAAGGAAAAAGGAGGGACATGATTATGATGATATCAAGACTAATTCCTCAAGGGCACAGATGACATGACATAAGCTACAACAGGGGATAAACTCCTTTAGTTTTGTTTGATTGTAGGCATGAGGCACATTTGCTATCCAATCATGTAGCATAATTACAAGGTATTCACAGGATATTTAATCTAGGCTCAGAATTAACCAGGTGGGAAAATTTCCTGTTCAGAAAGGAAATAGCACAATGGGGAAACTAAGTCAAGAGGATCCAACCTGTGCCTATGCCAAGGTTGTCTTCTCAACTTTTCCTTGGCATAGACATCCACCTATAGTAGTTCTCAGGCTGTGCTCCCTTTGGGCAGCACATGGCATTCTCCTTGAATGGTGGAATTGGTTCCATGACAATTTAGACAATCATACCTGAAATATCAGATTACAGTCTCAAGAGATTTTGACTCAAACAGCAAAATATCACTAATCACAGTTTAGGACCAGGCTATTGACACCACAGTTAACAATGAGCACAAATAAGGACATTTCATTTATCTTTTATCTATAAATTAAGAATAAACACACGCTGGAGTTTCATATATATACAATGAATACTATTTCACAAATACAGTGAATAGTTGGTTCAAAAGTCCTAGAAAATTTCTGGCTACTGTAAGTTTTCAATTTTCATAAGTAATGGTTAAATAATCTCAGATGAAACTCACTCTTTTTACTTTAAGTAAACTTGTAAATTTCCTCATCTTGGTTGGGAAAGTTCCTAGTTTCTCAGACATTAGTACTTCAGAATTCCATTATACACTGTCAGCAGAATTGTAAAGATCTTATGACTTCCCCAAGTAGAAAGTCCCAAAGAACCAAAGGATAACTTAAAGAGTACTTTGCTTCTCTTTCTTCCAACAATGTTATTATTGTTATTATTATTAATTATTATTATTATAATCCATTTTAGAGGAAAATATACCCCATTAAATATATTTGTTTTTCAAAATTTTATCACATTGTTAACAGTCCAATTCACAATCTAACAGCATTTCTGACACAATGTTTCCCCGAATTTCACAATATATGATGATTTAGAAGCACAATAATAGCATAATTTAGTCTAATGCACTTAGTATAAAATGCCAAAAGTGACAAAATGAATGCCTTATCCTACTCACTAATCTTATTAACCTGGCATTCCACATCAATCACATTAAATCCAGTAGATAGCAATCCAGTATGGACAATGGTTAACATTTATAAGTACTTACTCTATGGCAGGCACTGTGTTAAGCACTTCAAAATTATGTGATCCTCACAACAACCCTGGGAGGTGGGTGATATTATTTACTATCACCTTTATGTATAAGGGAAGCTGAGGCAAACAGAGGTGAAGTAACTTGCTCAAGCATGGAGCTAATAATCCATGCATTTTCCAGCTTTACTACCTTAAATAGGAAATTATTTTGTATTAATTTCCTATTTACCACAATTATAATTTAGTTTCAGAACAAAAATTTAACTTAATCAAATCTGGATTTACAACCACTAATGGTAGCATTTAAATCTCTATTTCCCCAAAGACCTACTGTTTTCAGTTAACTTATGTAGGCAGGGAAAAGCTTCTTATAAAAAGAAGAGAGAGGATGTCTTAAATTAAGCATTTTATCAGGTAGGAAAAAAGAAAGGGCTTAATTCCTGGCACTATTAAAAGCCCCAGGAGTTTTCTTTTACAATCTTTTTTTTTGGAGGGGGAGGGCAGGGCAGTTGGGGTTAAGTGACTTGCCTAAGTCACACAGATAGTAAGTGTGTCAAATGTCTGAGGCTGCATTTGAACTTAAGTCCTCCTGACTCCAGGGCAGGTGCTCTACTCATTGAGTCACCTAGCTGTCCCCTTTCTTTTGGAATCTTAAAGTGATTAAGGGAAAGGAGGTAATGAAGAAGACATTTTTGTCAAAGAGGCATTTTTCTAAAAGTTTAAATCAAAACCTTCTCAAACCACTTTTCCAACTCCAAATCCCTCCATCCACATTACCCTTCACTCACATGATCAGCACAAAAGGCTCTACCTTCCTTTGGCTTTTCTACCTGTTCTCCTATCTCTACTTACGTAAACCTTCTCTCTCCTGAAAATCTTTTTCTTAATTTTCTTCACTGCCAAGTTGAATCTGTCTCATCTTATTTCCAATCATATATTAGGCTAACATTCCTATGCTATAAAAAATTAAATCCTGTTGAATCATTTCAAACTAGCTTCAGGTCTGTTTAAAATCAAGTTCCTCTATCATCCTCCAAGAAAGGAAAGAGAGATTGTACATGCTTAACTTTAATCTTCAAACTTCTAAAATCTACTAAGATATTTTTGCATTTACCATGATTTGGAAATTTAGAGTAAAGATAAAATTTAGTCACAAATTTTAGTCTCTACTTTACAATGCTATAAATTTCTTCAGACTGGAAACAAAGATTCCCTTCATTCTTATCTGAATTTCTTGTCTGCCCTTCTAGTTTGGCCAGAGTTAGAAAGACAGAGAAGAGAGAGAGAGAGAGAGAGAGAGAGAGAGAGAGAGAGAGAGAGAGACTTTCCTTTTTGAAGGCTTTGAAAGTACATTATTTTTCCTTTTATTGAGCAGGCCGCAGAAGAAATTAGCAGCATTTACCAAAAACACCGACAATATGCTAAGATGGACACATAGAAGTACTTGCCAGCATAGATTTTCCTTCTCTTACTGAAAGTTTGATCAAAAATCAGTATGTACAATTTTCTAAAAACAATTTCAAAACCTTTAATTTGACAAGGAGTTGGGGGCATGACTCTTTAGACAGGGCATCCCAGAAAACCAATAGTTCATTTGGTAAGGAGTAGGGTTGTCCAATGGTAAATGTCAATTTTTTAACAAACAATAATCAAAAGTGTTGAATTTAGGCCAGAATAATTTATCAGCCTAATTCCTTACAGTTTTAGACCAAATTTCATGCAATTTAATAGCAGGCTTTTTTGTCATTCTCTGCTGAACTTAGAGTTTCCCCTGGGCCCAAAATATGAGAAATTTTTCCAGAGTGGTACCCTTCAGCATGCTACTACCAGATCCCATTATTCCCTTAAAGGGAATACTTAAGGCTTCCCTTCAAAACTTCCCTAATAATATCAGAGCTTTCCCAACACTGTTGGGGTTTACCTTAGCTTGGTGAAACTGAGATCAAGATTGAGGGATAGTCTGGCCTCCAGGGCAGTCCACCATAGAGAAGTCCTTTGGCGTACTCTAGGGAGTTCTTATAAGAGGCTGTCCCAGAGGCCAGGATCCCTCACTCAACCTTCCATCTGATTTGCCAACTGTCAAGAGTGAAATTGGTAAAAGGTTGAGGAAATAAAATCTAAGCATATTGATTTATTAGCAAGGCATGTAGCAATAAGGGTATTCCTTCTTTCTGATTGACCAGATCATAATAAAACAAGAAGATATTAATCACAAATTGTACAGAACATTGTGGTTTTTCTTGGAGCTCATATGAACAAAGTTTTTACAGAGATAGAGAACTTTATTGCACAAAATGGATGCTATTCAGAAAATGGAGCTGATTTGGTTCTCTCAGAATCCAAGTCATATAAACATATATATGTGTGTACATATATATAATGTGACAAATGAAAAATCCAAGAGACAGAGTTTCTGGGTAATTTATAATTTATTAATTAGGCTAGCTAATAATCAATAGATTGATGGTCAGTGGTTTCTCTAGATAACCAGAGAGAAAACCAAGAGAGGTGAAAGTCTTAACATACTTTTAGAAAAGGGGAAGCCCCTGACAAGTGAAAAATCAACCCTAATTGGTGGACATTTAATGAGAAGTGGGCTAAAAGTTTTTAGCTCCTCTTGCTGAAAATGTGGCTTGATCATGAGACTCAGTCACCTCTAGCAATCTGGACAGAAGGGTCCGTCTGTACCCAGACCATTCTGTTGGTTTTCTCCTTCATGAGCTGGGTCACAAGGGTTACAAGAACAGGGGCTCATTTCCTCAAGGGAAGAACTTGTATAGACTGGATTCTGTTTATACTCTTAAACAGAAATAAGGTTTCCTAGTCGGGAGGGGTCCAGCCCAAGATCAGGTAGCATGTTCCTTGAGGATTAGAAACAACAATCAGTTATGTCTTTCAGAGACTGACTGACCTTCTACAGGGGCTGGGCCCTAAATGAGAAAATAAAAAACCTGGATCCTAATTAATAATGAGTCACTAACATAATAGAAAATAATTTTTCTCTCTCCACATAATACATCTATCCATCCATATATGTATGTATATGTATATCTCCACGTATATACATATACTTAAACATATACATCATTAATCATATATTAATCATACACAAATATGCTTTTTGATATATACATATATGCATATGTGTTAATTAGCATATATTAGTTATTTATATGTCTCTGCACAAACATATCAGAATTCATATAATCTTTTTCAGGGAAATATATGAGTGTATACATCCATATAAACACATATGCATGCATACATACACACATACAAACATACACACACATAATATGGATATATATTATGCCCAAAATTAATTCCCCAACAGATAGGTGATAAAGGATATGAACAAAAAATTCTCGAAAGAAGAAACACAAACCACTAACAAACCACAAGAAAGAATGCTCCAAATCACTAAAAGTAAGAGAAAAGAAAATAACTCTGATTCCCTTCACACCTCAAAAAGTGGCAAAGATGACAAAAGATGGGAATAAGTGGGTTGTGGGAAAATATATGGATTGTCACATTGTTGGTGTAGCTATGAATAAGTACAATAATTTTGGAAAGCAATATGTAACGATGTAAATAAAGTGATTAAAATGTCCATTTCCTTTGACCCAGACATTCCATTCACTGATAAAAAGAATAGTCCCATATACAGCAAAACATTTATAGCAACATTCTTCTTAATTGTGAAGAATTGGAAACAAAGTAAATGCCCATCAGTTGGGAAATGGCTAAACATAGTGTTGTATTTGAATGGAAAGTAATATTACTTTACTGTAAAAAATAAATGTGACGAATACAGAAAAACATGGCAAAATTCTCATGAACTTATGCAGAATGAAAAAAAGCACAGTCAAAAAAAAACAACGTTTACAATGACTATAATGTTGTCAATAGAAGGAAAAATCACACACACACTCAATGATCAATGGGCAGATTTCAGAAAAACCTGGAAAGACTTACACAAACTGATGCAAAGTGAAGTGAGTAGAATCAGGAGAACATTGTATATTTGTAACAGTCATATTGTACAGTGATCAACTCTGAATGACTTAGCTATTCTCAGCAATAAAACAATCCAAGACAATTCCAAAGGACTCATGATGAAAAATCCACATCCAGAGAAAGAACTGATGGACTCTAAATACAAATTGAAGAATCCTGCTTTTCACTTTGTTTTTTCATGGGTTTTTATTTTTTGGGGGGGTTGGGGTGAGGGTCTGTGTCTTATTTCACAACATGACTAATATCAAAATATGTTCTGCATGAGCACACATGTATAACCTTTATCAAATTGCTTACTGTCTCATGAAAGGTGAGGGGAGAGAGAGAGAATTTGAAACTCAATATTTTTAAAAGTGAATGTTAAAAATTGCCTTTCTATGTAATTGAGAAAAAATAAAATATTGTTTTTTAAAATGAGTATATAATTTAGACATAAAGGATGACATCATAAGGAAATTAAGGAAACATAGAAAATTACTTGTCAGAACTATGGATAGGCATATGAACATACAAGTGAGAGAAGTTCACAGGAAGTAAAATGGATAATTTTGATTACATAAAATTAAAATTTTTGCATTAAACAAAAACAATGAAACCAAATTAAAAGAAAAGAAGGAAAGTGAAGGGGGGGAATTTGCAGCAAGTTACTTTGATAAAAGTCTCATCTCTCAAATATATAAAGAACTGAACCAAATTTATAGAAATAAGAGCCATTCCTCTATTGATAAATGGTCAAAGAATATGAACAGGCAGTTTTCAGAGGAAAAAATTAAAGCTGAGAGAAACGATTATCTCTCTCTCAAATTGATAGCCAATAATTAAAATTGGGGAGACCCCAGCCTTTTTTCCCTGTCCTATTTCCTTGTTTAGTCTCTCAAAGATAGGGCTGATGGAAGATAGGATTAACACTGTCCTCATTCTGGGTATTGCAATTACACCCAGCCAGCTCAGTCTTGGGTGGGGGATATAGATTCTCTGTCTAGATTGCCCAAGTCTGGGGGTGGTTTGGGTATAGAGATGGTCTTTCTGTCCAATAGTGGCATGATCACACACTCAGCCTCTCATTGTAATGAGCTCATTTCTCTTTTTAAAGGGCACCTCTTGTTAATTGTTAACCTGTCAGAGTGATTGCCACCCTCAGGAACACGCCTCTTCCAAGGGCATATAAGCCATGAGCCCACTGCCATGAGGGTCTTTGACATTCGAGAGTGTCACTGACCCTTTACTAAAAATGCTAGCATTATTAATAAAATGATTAAATTACCCAGAAATTCTCTCTCAAACTTTTAATTCCACAAAGATATCAATAATCATATAAAATGCTCTAAATCACTAAAAAAGAGATATGCAAATTAAAACACTGTGATATCACCTCCAACTGATCCCGTTGCCTAAGATGACAGAAAAGGAAAATAACAAATGGGGATGTGGGAAATAGGCACACTAATCTCTCTCTCTCTCTCTCTCTCTCTCTCTCTCTCTCTCTCTCTCTTTCTCTCCCTCCCTCCTTTCCTCTCTCTCTCTCTCTCAACCTTTCTCTCTCCCTCTCTTTCTCTCCCTCCCTCCTTTCTCTCTCCTTCCCCACAACAATGACCAAGTCATCAGAGAGATTAGACCAGTCACAGACTGTGCATCCACCCTGGACGATAGTAGTGGAAGACAGATTCAGGGAATGTATCCACTTGGGGCAGAGAAAAGTGTAAGCTATAGACTCTACATAGTCACCAACACTCAGAAACCAAGAGACAGTTATACTTAAGGACTTGTATGAAGACACCAGGGACAAAAGAACTTCCAATAAGTAGAAGTTGTGACCTTGCAGAGATATTTTCTTCTCTGCATGTGTGTCTCAGTATCTTGGTACTTTGTATTTGTATACATTCTCTTCCTACACCCTGTATACATTTGTATGAGCATGCTCCCCCGGCCTTTTTTATTTAATCTTCTTGCTATATCATCTTCGTGAATATTTGTGGTCAAAAGATAATGAAGTCTAGCTGATTATTAAAGCAAAGTACATTAGTGTGGGCTTGTGAATGAATAGTAGAAACCTAGTCCTTCAGGATTATCCCTAGAATTTTGAGAATAGTAATAGCAGTGACAGTCACCCTCTGGGAATCTTACCCCTTGAGTAAGAGGTACAAGATGGAAGAAAGAGGTTATGATGGTGAATATTTAACAACCTTATCTCCGAAAAAATGAAACATACTTTCAAGTTCAGTCTGCCTATTACCATTTTCTCTATCACTCTTTTAAGCCTAGACAATCAACAAAACAATACAGGGTATCCCTAAAGTCTGGACACATAAGCAGAAATGCATATTTTCAAGAAATGAAATGATTGAAATTTTCAACAACATTTCATTTAATTAGAATATTAACAAATAACACCTTCAACTTCAAATAACATCATATGATTTCATCTTCACATACCAAGAGTGAATGTGCTAAAATTGATGGCAATGTGGAGTTATTGAGTTATTGCATCAAGTTCACATGAATCTTGTAAGGTACATCAACCTTTGCATCACAAATGATGTAAATCATATTGAAGATGTCATTTGTTGATATACAAATTAAATAAAACGTTGAAAATTTCATTCATTTCACTTCTTGAAAATATGCATTTTTGCTTATGTGTCCAGACTTTAGGAGCACCTTGTATATCAAGCCCTGATTTGTAATGTTTGCCAAGTTATAAAGAATTGACTTTCATAAGCCACTAAGTACAAGTTGTCTCCAGCACATTCATCTCTGTGTGTGTGTGTGTGTGTGTGTGTGTGTGTGTGTGTTAGTGAGATAAAGCAAATAAAATTAATTCCAGGGAAGGGAGCAAAGGAAACACTGGAAGCACTGGAGGATAAGGAAGGACTTTACCACTTGTAGGTGGTGAAGTTTGAGCTGAACTTTGAAGAAGGCTATGACTTCTGAGAGAAGAGAATTCATACCACAAAATTTTTGAGGATAGGTGGAGGGACGGGGTCTGTGGAAATGCACAAAGATGAAAAATGTGATACTGTGCAAAAGGGACAATAGAAAAACCCATTTTGTTGAAATGCATATTACACAAAGGGAAGTGACGTATGTGTAACGTCTGGAAAAGTAGTAAGGATCCTAGAGGCAATAGAGATCCGCTGGAACTTTTAAAATAGGGGAGTGACAAGGATCAAAACTGTGCTTTAGGAAAATTAATTTGCTAGCTGCATGGAGGATAGCTTGGAGAAGTGAGAAGCTGAATGCAAGGAAGCCAGTTGGAGGCTATATCCACAGTTTATGCAAGACATGATGAAGGCCTGAACTAAGTTGGTTTCCATGAGAAGGGGACCAATTTGGGAAATACTGTACAGGTAGAATCCAGAAGATGTGACACTTGATTGGATGGGAGGGGTAATTGAGAGTGAAGAATGAGAATGTCCCCTGAGGTGACTAGGGAAGTTCAAAAAAGGAGGTGTGGTGAAAAAGATTTGTTTGGGACATTCTCATTTGGAGATGTTTATGGGATATCCAATTCAGAACATCCAATAACCAGTTGGCTGCATGAGAATGGATCTCAGGACAGATATGGCATAATAATAATAATAATTAACAAAGATGTTGATGATAATGACAACATTTACATAGATCCTCAAGGTTTGCAAAGCACTTTATAAATATTAATTTATCCTCTCCACAACCTTAGGAGACAGGTGAAATTGTGGCTGAGAAAGGTCAAGCAACTTGCTCAAGATTACATGCCTCATAAATATCTAAAGCTAGATTTGAACTCAGGTCTTCCTAGCTCTAGGGCCAGTGTGCTCTATAACCTACCTGCCTCCATATGTAAATATACTAATATAATACAACATATTATAAATTATACATTATAAATAAATTATATCTAGCATAAAAATATACTAATATATGATATATATTTACATAATACATATATTTGAATCATTTTCATAAAGATTTTAACTTAATTTATGGGATCACCAAAAGCCAGTATAGTGAGAGAAGAAAAGATGGTCTAGGAGAGAACTTTGGGTACACCCATATTTAAGAATACCTCATGTACGGTGATTCAGCAAAGGAAACTGAGGAGTAACAGATAAGTGGAGAGAAAGTCAGGATGTCTTACAGTGCCAAATGCTACAGAGAGGTCAACAAGGGTAAGGATTGAGAAAAGGCTTTAGGATTCGGCAATAAAGAGATCTTCAGTGACCCTGAAGAGAGCAATTGCAGTTAAGTGATAGTCAGAAACCAGATTGCAAGAAATGAGTGATGAAGGAGATAAAGACAATGAATATAGACAATGTTTTCTAGGATTGTGACTGTTAAAGGGAAGAGAGATATATGATAGCTTGAGGGGTGATAGGTTCAGATTCTGGTGTTTTTTGTTGTTTTTAAGAATGTGAAATACCTGGTAATGTTTATTGACCATAAGGGAAGAGGCTAGTAGATTCAGAGAGACTGATGACTAAAGAGAGAGATGGGATGATTTGAGGTGGGGAAGAATCTGCTGAAAGAGAGAGGAGATGAGAGTACAGCTTCTGAAGTTCATTCTATCTCTAAATCTCTGATTCTGACTCTGGTGAGCAGAAGGGTTACCTCTTCATCAGGCACTGGAGCAAAGGAGAAAACCTGTGAAATACTCGATAGAGCCTACTTTTCCTAATCAGTCAAGGGTAACACTTTCTTTAAAAAAAAGACAACAGTATCTGAAATTTTCACATTATGAGGATATTGCAAGGATGACAGTATTGTAATCTGCCAGTGAGAAAAAATTTTTTACCTCCTTCTCTCTGAACAATGTGATAGAGATGGACGTTGTGGAGAATGCATTCCAGATCTTGGTCATTATATCCTTTCTCATGCATATCATCTACAGAGTCAGGGTAAATAACTTGATCCCGAAGAGTTCCAAGAGACATGTAGGGCCTAAATCCAGCCCCCCCCCCCAAAACAGAAAATAATGTTAGCAATGTAAGTATCAAATCAAGCAGCTTAAACAGTGTATTAACTTAGTTGGGTTATAAACTTCATGACAGATTTTAAATACTAAATGAACAATAATATGAGGATTTTTTAAAATCTAAGGTAACTGCAAGGTATTGTGTTTATATAAGAAATAACTAGGAGATAGTCCCAGTAAAAGCAGATTATAGTTTGACACTTTTAGTATAAAAACACATTTTGCTGCTACTTGTGTTTCATAGCTTGATAACAGCTTCTCAGATTCATCTAACAACTGGGTTTGTTACAATATTTCACAATTTTGTGATTTAACACAAAGGACACATCAAAGGAAAATAAAAAAAAATTCATCAAAACCCTGAATCAACATTGTGGGAAATTCACTGATCCACTAACAGCCATCTGGAAAGCTCTACTGGTTCAGAGTTACAAAACTACAGGCTTCCCTTTGGTCTGAAATTCCTTCTCTATCTATTACTCTGCAGGCTTTACACTAGGCTAGAGGCTGGAACTGAGATCACTCTGATGCTGCTTGGTTCTGAACTTGCTTCTTACTCAGCATATAGCCAAGGTAGGGTTCATGACCACTCCTCAACATTAGAATGCCACCTCTGAGCACAGGTCTCTTCCTCAGTCTTCCAGGTATCTGTGACAAGGAACTGGGTAGTGGCCTCTATTCCTGTATCAGGCATAGCGTCTATGTTGGATCTGGAAACTCTTCTTACCCAGGTGCATAGCCTGAAATGCTTCAAGTTATCCTTCCTGTCCAGACTGTTCCCAGTGCCTGCAGACCTCTGTATGACAACTTGGGCTAGAAAAGTGAGCCATTGTGGTTATATTTTTTCTTGGATTTCCCAATTGATGCTCATTTTGGTGCACTTTCTACATCTGTGTAGAGGATACTGTGGAGGAAAGTTTGGCTATATTTATTCATGTTGCACCACCATCTTGGCTCTACCCCCTTTCTCTTTCCATTATTGGTTTCATCTACCAACTAGTATGTGGAGTTTCTAAATAAGGAACATAGTTGTGTTTTACTTGTGAAATACCTGATATTAAAGTAACAATTATATCGTCATCATAAGATCATAGATTTAGAGCTATAAAAGGAATGTTATAGGTCATCTATTCCAAACCACTCATTTGACCAACAGGGAAGAAAGATATTGAGAGGTTAAGTGACTTGCCAAAGTAACACAAGTGATGGAAAGGATTCTGGGAAGATGGTGGAATAAGTCAGGAAACTACTTGGCTCTCCCAAATTCCCCCACAAACAATTTAAAATAACACCACAAAGTGAATTTTGAGGAGCATAAATAATTAAAAGTTGGAGTAAAGCAGTTGTCAGTCTGAGATAATTCGAGAGGCTATTAGGAAAGACCTGACTTCAAGCGGTGATGGTCTATCCTGACTGTACCACTGGGCAGATAGCACTGAACAACAAACAACAAGTCATGGGGGCAGCTGTGTCAAGCCAGCCTCAGCTTCAGGAACTTTCACCCCACTGACAGGGGTCAGACAGCTGATCAAGGGAAGATTAAAGAGGCCTCTGCTGGCACTGGACACAGGACCCCAGTGCAGTGAGCAGCCCCAGGCTGTAGGTGAAGAAGAGTGAGCACACACCTCTGTGTGTGGTCTGGTCTGCAGAGGGATAAGGATCCTGGTGGCTGTGGCACTCAAAGGAGAATGAAGTCCCTGGTTTTAGTTCTAAGGCAGAGGAGTAATCTAAAGCTTTCAAAAGCAGGAAGGACAACAATGGAAGAAAATAAGAGCATTTGTAGTGACAGTGCTGCTGGGTGCCCTAGTCATGGTCAGGAGCAGAGGAGTACCTGAGGTCAGGACCCTGGATAGAGTTCAGAAAACAACAGCATGAAAAACCTAAAGCCTGAGACATTACCCCCTATATCTTGAGACTAGAGCAAGACTCTAACACAAAGTTAACAGACAAAAAATAAGCACTTAAAAATGAGTAAACAAATGATAAAGGACCTGACCATAGGCAGCTATTGTGGTGATTGAGAAGATCTGGGTTCAAACTCAGAAGAAGATAGTGAAGTTAAGACAACCACTTCTACTTTGAAGAAAAAAGTAAGATGGTCACAAGCCCAAAAAGAGTTCTTGGAAAAAGGTAAAAGGACTTTGGAAATCAAATAAGAGGGGCAGCTAGGTGGCACAGGGGATCGAGCATCAGCCCTGGAGTCAGCAGGACCTGAGTTCAAATCCAGCCTCAGACACTTGACACTCACTAGCTGTGTGACCCTGGGCAAGTTCTCTTAACCCTGACTGCCTTGAAAAAAACAACCCCCCCAAAAGAATATCAGATAAAAGAGGGTGAGAAAAAATTAGGAAAAAATAAGGGTAATGGAAGAAAATCAAGAAAATTGTGAAAAGTAAGTCAACCATTTAGAAAAAGAGATCCAAAAACTTATGGAAGAAAATAATTCCTTAAAAATTAGAATTGCACAAGGGAAAGCTGATGACTTCATAAGACACAAAGAAATAATAAAACAAAATCAAAAGAATGAAAAAATAAAAGAGAATGTAAAACATCTTAGAAAAACAACTGACCTGGAAAACAATGGGGAAAGACAATATAAGAATTGTCAGACTACCTGAAAGTTATGATTAAAAAAAGAGTCTGGAATCTATATTTCAAGAAATTTTTAGGAAAATTGCCCTGAAGTTTTAGAACTAGAGAGTAAAATAGAAATTGCAAAAATCCACCAAGCACCACCTGAAAGAGATCCCAAGATAGAAAACTCACAGGAACATCAAAGCTCCCAGGTCGAGGAGAAAATACTACAAGCAACTAGAAAAAAATAATTTAAATGCTATGGAATCAGGATAACATAAGATCTAGCAGGTTCTACAGGAAAAGACTAAAAAGAAACAAACATTATATCCTGAAGAGCAAAGTTGCTGTTTGCAACCAGAAATAACTTATCCAGCAAAGCTGAGTGTAATCCTACATGGAAAAAAAAATGTGTATTTAATGAACTAAAGGACTCTCAGGGATTTGTGAAGAAAAGACCAGTATGTATGGGAAAACTGACCTACAAGTAGCAAGAGAAACATAAGGTAAACAATAAAGACCAATAATAAGGGATTAATAAGGTCCAACTGTTTTCTTCTTATATGGGAAAATGTTATCTGTAACTCTTAAGAATATTATTTCTTAGGTAGTTTGAAAGAGCATACATAGATAGAAGGCTTGGAGTTGATAAAAAATAAAATTGGGTAGGAAGAGGGAAAATGGAGCAATTATCACATACAAATGAGGCATGAATGGAAGTACTGCTACTATGGAGGCAGGAAAGGGTGGAGGGTTGATAGTGCCAGAATTTTATTCTCATCAGAACTGGATTAATGAGGGAATAACAAATAAATGTAGAAGGATATCAACAGAGAAATAAGAGAGTAAAGGGAGAGGATAGCGGAGGGACTCTGAAACGGGTGAGTAAATTAAGGAATAAAAGGGTAAGGGGAGAAGATAGCGGAGGGATTCTTAAAAGGGACGGAGATTGGAAAGGTAGTAGTTAGAAGTAAATTAGATTATAAAGAAGGATAAGGTAAAAAGAGAGGGTGAAAAGGACAACATAGAGGAAAAACAAGATAAAAAGAAATACACAAGTAATAATTGTAACTTTGAATGTGAATGGGATGAACTCACCCATAAAAGAGAAACAGCAGAATGGATTAAAACAACTCTGAAATATCATCTGACACCTATCAGATTGACTAAAATGACAGAAGGGGAAAATGACAAATTTTGGAGAGGATGTGGAAAAATTGGGATACTAATACATTGTTGGTGGAACTGAATTAATCCAACCATTTTGGAGAGCAATCTGAAGTTTTTTGCCCAAAGAGTAATAAAACTGTGTATACCCTTTGACCCAGCAATACCACTATTGGGTCTGTTTCTCAAGGTGATTTCTAAAATAGCCATAGTAGTTCTTTTTGTGGTGGCAAAGAACTGGAAATTGAGGTGATGCCCATCAACTGGGAAATGGCTAAACAAGTTGTGGTATATGATTGTGATGGAACGCTACTGTGCTATAAGAAATGATGAGCTGGTTAATTTTAGAAAAACATGGAAAGACTTGGATGAAATAATGAAGAGTGAAGTGAGCAGAACCAAGAGAATGTTGTGTAGAGCAACAATTTTGTTCTAAGAAAAACTGGGAATGATCAAGTTATTCTAAGTATTATAAATATTCAAATCAACTACAAAAGACCTATGAAGGAAGATGCTATCCACCTCCAAAGAAAAAACTGACAAATAGAAGTATGGATGATTTTGTTTTACATGCATTTACATGTATGTGTCAAATGGTGGTCTTCTCTAGTGTGGGGGGAACAGAGAGGGAGGGAAACACTTTGGAATTTAAAATGTAAAAAATATTAATTAAACATATATAATAAATGAAAAATTAGTTAGTCAATTAAAAATTTTGAAAAAAACAAAGTAACATAGGTAATTAAGTGACAAAGCAAACATCTGAACCCATGCTCTCTCACTCCAAAGACTATACTCCTCTGCTCCCTGGCTTCTTTTAAGTCCTAACTAAACCTTCCCAATTCCCCTTTTAATTCCAGTGACTTTCCACTTTTAATTATTTCCTATTTATCCTTTATATAGCTTGCCTTGTATATATTTGTTTACAGATTGTCTCCCCCATTAGACTGCAAACTCCTGAGGGCAGGGACAGTCTTTCATCTCTTTTTGTATCTTCAGCAATTAGTACAATGTCTGGCACATAGTAGGCACCCAGGAAATACTTAATGCTTGCTTGATTAATATTATAATGAAAGCTTGAAGAAGTAATAAAAACCCAGTGGCCTGAAAACAAACATATTCCTAGAGTATCCAATGACCAAATGCTTTAGTTTTATGGCTAATTTACATGCTAAACATGAAATATTTAATACAAAGTGGTAAAGTTAACATTGTCCAAAAGAAAGCATTAGGGAAATATGTATGCTAGAGCATCATCATGACACTGATTCATAATCTCAGTTGGAAAACATATTACAGATGGAAAAGGTTAGAATGAGGACAAGTACTCCCCTATACTACCTCATTTATGTATTTTTCTTTTTCCATCATTATCATCATCAATTTAGAGAATAACAGGTTCTAGCAAAATAAAATAAAATAATGGTCTAAATTCTCTTCCCCAACAAATTGCAGTTTTACAAATTAACATTAAGCCTCAAGACTAAAAAAATAATGTTTAAAACATTATAATGTTTTAACAATAGCGAGCCTAATTTTTTTCTTTAGGCTAATAAAATTATTGAACTAGCAAAAATGGTGGATAAAAAAATCTAAAATCATATAAAAAATTTATATACCATTTGGTTGTGATTATACTCGCCTTTGAGTTGTAGAGATATGAAATTTTTATCTTGTAGGTAAAATGAGTTCTTAGCTGCAAGGAAAAAAGTATTCAAGTTGTAGTCTGTTTATTGTTTAATCTCTTATTTATTCCTTGGAAGATGGAAAGGTTTAGAAAGTAAACTTTTGAGGTGGAAGTGCTGTCTACAGTGGCAATCCCCAGGCCTCCTAGCCCAGGATGGGAGTCTGTCAAAACTACAGGAGACACCAGCACAGAGTCTGCGACTGCAGGAGCAGCTACTCCTGAGGCTTCCAGCCCATAGTCTAAAGGTTTGCAACTCACCTTTTGGAACTTGAGGGAGCCATGATGACCAGGTAAAATGGCTCTTATCCCTCCCTTCCTAACCCAGATAATACTCCCTCAGGAGAAATTCTGGAATAGAGGAGCCGGAAGCAGGGATTCAGTAGCCTTTTAGTTTGGGAAACTGGGGAGAGGGCCCTTCTTGTGGTGGTGGAAGGAGACTAGTGCAGAAAGAGAGGTGTCCCAAGAGGATTCACCTCAGCAGAACTGCAGGAGTTGCTGAGCCCCAGGGGTGTGGAGCCAGCAAACATTAACACCAGGACCCCAGACATGCCTCCGCAGAGCCAGGGGAAGTGGCAGACACCATAGCAGACAACTGTTGAGACCACATGTGCTGAAGCACTACCCTAGGGGAAGAAGAGACTTTCAGAAGCCAGACCACCCCTCCCTCCACACCTCACGATACTAGAGGACACAGCATACAAAGTCAGTAACCAGGCCCACATTTCCCAGCACAAGAAGCTTGGAACAGGGCCCCATGAGCCCTAGAAGCAGAGATCTACTTTAAAAGACAACCATCATGAAGAAACAATCAAGAAAACCAAGGACTATTGATTCTTTTTATGGAGACAGGGAAGATCAAAAAACCAATTCAGAAGAGGACAGTATTGCCACTATACCCACATCTGAAACCTCAAAAGAGAATGTGAACTAGTATCAAGCCCAAAAGGCAATCCTGGAAGAGCTCAAAGAGGATTTAAAAACCAAATTAGAGATAAAAAAGAAAAAAGTGGAAAAAATATTCACTGATGAGAACAAATCTTTAAAAAGTAAAATTGGTGAAATGGTTGAGGAGGTCCTGAATCTAATTAGAGAAAATGAATCACTGAAAAGTAAAATTAACCAAACAGAAAATGAGGTTCAGAAGCTAAATGAAGACAACAATTCATTAAAAATTAGAACCGGGCAAGGAGAAGCTAATGACTCTATGAGGCATCAAGAATCAATGAAACAAAATCTAAAGAATGAAAAAATAGAAGAATATGTGAAATATCTGATTGGAAAACAACTGACCTGGAAAACAGATCCAGGAGAGACAATCTAGGAATTATTGGCCTACTGGAAAGACACGATAAAAAAAAGAGCCTGGACAGTATTTTCCAAGAAATCATTAAGGATAACTTCCCAGAGGTCCTAGAACCAGAGGGTAAAATCATCATCAAAAGAAAGGGGGAGGGGAGGGAGGGGAAAAATGTGGAACTCAAAAACCTGTGTAACCGAGAGCTATAAACTAAAAATTAAAAAATTAAATATTAAAAAGTACATTGGAAATCATAGGAATAAATGGAGTCTTCCTTAAAATTATAAGTAGCATCTACCTAAAACCATCAGCAAGCATTATGTGTAATGGGGATAAGCTAGATGCATTTCCAATAAGATCAGGGGTAAAACAAGGATGTCCATTATTGCCCTTATTATTCAACTTGGTACTAGAAATGTTAGCTTTAGCAATGAGAAGAAAAAGAAATTGAAGGAATTAGACTAGGCAAAGAAGAAACTAAGTTATGACTCTTTGCAGATGATATGATGATATAATCAGAGAATCCTAGAGAATCAAGTAAAAAACTACTTGAAATAATAAATAACTTTAGCAAAGATGCAGGACATAAAATAAACCCACATAAATACTCAGCATTCTTATATATTACTAACAAAACTCAACAGCAAGAGACAGAAAGAGAAATTCCATTTAAAGTTACTGCAGACACTATAAAATATTTGGGAGTCTACCTGCCAAGGCAAACCTAGGACCTATGTGAACACAAATACAAAACACTTTTCACAAAAATAAAGTCATATCTAAATAAATGGATAAACATCAGTTGCTCTTGGTAGGTTGAGCTAATACAATAAAAATGACATTTTTGCCTAAATTAATTTATTTACTGAGTGCCATACAAATTAAACTATCAAATTATCTTGCAGAGCTAGATAAAATAATAACAAAATTCATCTGGAAGAACAAAAGGTCCAAAATATCAAGGGAATTAATGAAAGAAAATGGTAGGGAAGGTGGCCAAGTCATATCAGATATTAAACTGTATTATAAAGCAGTAGTCATCAAAACTACTTGGTAATGGCTAAGAAATAGAGGCTAAGAAATGGAATTGGTTAGGCACACAAGATGCAATAGTCAACGACTATAGCAATGTATTCTTTGATAAACCCAAAGAATTCAACTTCTGGGTTAAAATTCACTATTTCACAAAAACTGCTGGGAAAACTGGAAAATAGTATGGCAGAAACTGGGCATAGACCAATATCTTACACCCTATATTAAAATAAAGTGAAAATGGGTTTATGATCTAGGAATAAAAGCTGATATTATAAGCAATTTGGGAGAGCAAGAAATAGTTTACCTCTCAGATTTACGAGAAAGGGAAGAATTCATGACCCAACAAGAGATAGAAAGCATTACAAAATGCAAAATGCATAATTTTGATTATGTTAAAAAAGTTTTTGTACAAACAAAGTCAATGCAACAAAGATTAGGAGGAAAGCAGAAAATAGGGAGAAAATCTTTACAACCAGTTATTGCAACAATTTGGCTAGCAGCTGCTGTGGGGGTGAAAAACCAACACAAGCCCAACGAAAAGAACACTGCAAGCACAGGTTCTTTTGATATGCTTTACTAAGGAAAGTAGCATTAAGGGGGTTAACAATATCATTTCAATCCAACATACAAATATCATTCACTTAGTTCAGGGGAAAAAGCCAGCACCCTCAACTTCAGAGCAAATACAAACAAACTACAAACATCAACAGACAGACCTTGTCTGATTCAAATCTCAATTCATAGTTCCAGGGGTTTAACAAAGTCTGAACATCTGGGTTTACAAGCTGGAGGGTTCTTAACTACAGCTGCCCAGAATCTCCACATCAACATACCTGAAAGAGTAAGAACCCCAGGGAGAACACCAACCTCTGGGTTTATATATCTTGTTCTGGGTCAAAGGTGAGTCCCACATGCGACTCACCCATGTGACCTAAAAGCATCACAAAAATGCAATTTAAACCCATGTGGTCTATAAGCCTTTGATGTCACAAACATGTCACTCAAACCCATGTAAGCTAAGCTTTCCCTTGGGGCAAGGAGGTCATCAAGGACTCCTAATTTAATCAAGGAAACAAAGGCCAAACTCTTCAAGGGCACTTGGTTGAATAAGTGCTAAAAGCCATCTTTGATTGCCAATACACCAGTGTCTCTGATAAAGTCTTCATATCTAAAATATACAGTGTCTCTGATAAAGTCTTCATATCTAAAATATACAGGGAACTGAGCCAAATTTACAGGAATACAAGTCATTCCCCAATTGAGAAATGGTCAAAGGATATGAACAGGCAGTTTCCAAAGGAAGAAATTAAAGATATCGATAGGCATATGAAAAAATTCTCTAAATCACTATTGATTAGAGAAATGCAAATCAAGAGAAGTCTTAGGTACCACAACTCTCCTGTGAAATTGGCTAACACGACAAAACAGAGAAGTGATAAATGTTGGAGAGGACGTGGGAAAATTTGAACATTGCTGCATTGTTGGTGGAGTTGCGAACTGATCCAGTTCTCCAGTGGAGAGCAATTTGGAACTATCCCCAAAGGGTCATAAAAATGCGCATACCCTTTGACCCAGCAATATCACTTTTAGGACTGTGTTCCAAAGAGATCATGCAAGTGGGAAATGGACCAGTATGTACAAAAGTATAGCAGTTCTTTTTGTGGTGGCAAAGAATTGGAAATCAGGGGGATGCCCATCAATTGGGGAATGGCTAAACAAATTGTGGTATATGAATGTAATAGAACACTATTGTGCTATAAGAAATGAAGAGCAGGCAGACTTCATTATAACCTGGAAAAACTCTTGTGAACTGAGGATGAGTGAAGGGAGCAGAATTAGTAAAACATTATATATGATTATAGACACATGGTATCTGTAAGGACTGACTTTGATAGACTTGGCTCTTCTCATCGATGCAAAGTTCAAAGACAGCTCCAAAAGACTCATGATGGAAAGAGCTATCTACATCCAGAGAAAGAACTATAGAGTCTTAATATAGATTGAGGCAAACTATTTGCTCTCTTTTTTTCCTCTTTTTTTTTTTGGTTTTGTTTCTTCTTTCTCATAATTCTTTCCACTGGTTATAATTCTTCTTTATAACTGGGCTATTATGTAAATAAGTTCAATGTGAAGGTATATGTAGAACCTACATTGGACTACATGCTATCTTGGGGGGTAGGGGGGAGGAGAGGGAGGGAGAGAAAATTTGGAACTCAAAAACTTGTGTAAGTGAGTGTTGTAAACTAAAAATAAAAAATAAACTTATAATTTAAAAATGAAAGTAAACTTTTAAAAGCAAATATGAATTTTGGTAAGCTTTTTCCATTTGAACCAAATTTCCAATTTATAAAGTTGCAAACAAAGCGTGCTTCTCTATCTCTGAAATTATTTTGGCTAATTTTATTTACATTTTCTTTTTATTTATGTAACCTGCTCAGTGCTAAAATTGATATCCAAAACGCTATCATATAATAAATGAGAATTTTAAAAATTCTCACTATGAGATTTCCTAAATAGAAATCTTTCTGGGTCTGTATAAAGAATATATAATAAAATATCTATTATGGACTTATTAAATATGTTGCTATATGACATTTTATCTTGCTTCATTATGATTTTATTATCTTGAAAGTCAAAAGTTATGTCATAGCAAACAGTAATTTCTGGCATTCAACAAATGTTAGTTAAAGTTTGTAGATATCAGACAAAACCTAAAGACAAAACAATGTAACCAAGATTTCTAGCCAAGTCTGGACTATTTTTCCATGACACAGTCCTAATTGGTGGTGAGAGTGCTACTACAACACTGCATTACTTCGTAAGCAATGGAGTTGGCACAAAAGCTTTGGAGGAGAGTCTTCACTCTTTCTTTTGAGAGAGACAGACATGTGGATCCCAACTATCTTTTTGACTTATTCCAAGGAGGAGAAAAAGAAGGAGAAAGACTCTTGCAGATACGTTGGCTAAATTACCTTCTCCATAAGTCTCTGATTGCATGCTTCCCTCCCTAGAAACTTCAGGTAATTTCGCCTTGGTGAGATAATGGCCTCTTTCTTCATAAAGCTGAGGTTTCTTCCATCCAGAGGGAAAAAGTTAATTCACTCTATTTTCTGGTACATTCTAATCCATAGAATTTCTCTGATTTCTGCTTTATATGTTGTTTGCTATTTGCTTGTATCTCTATTCACTATTTGTGATATTCTTATGTGTAACCTGTATTTGATGGGAAAGGGCTAAGTCTATGAGTGTAAGTTATAAACTACACTTAAAGACATAAAGACCAGTGAAGCTAGTGGCTTTTCTCGTTCTGAACAAATGATCTCCCTAACCTAGCAATATTTAGAGGTCAGATAGTTATGATTCTCTCTCAGAGAAGAGACTAGCTGGCTTCGTGACTTATTTTCCTATTCTCCTCAAGGTAGAGATTACGGTCTCTTAAGGAAAGGTAGGTAAGATTCCTGAGATAGTTATCAATACCTCTGCACTGAGCCGTCTGTTTATATGTTTAGAAATCCCATGTGAATATACACATCTTACCTGGGTAGCACACATCTTATAACTTCAAAATAAACATAGAAACAAGAAAAGCCCCATCTTCTTCATCATCCCCATCCCCTTTGAGAAATAGGGAGCATAAGGAGAGCATAAGGAGAATGTCAGTTTGGATATTTCTCTCAAGCAGATCAATTCTTGAATTTGGAACAATAATAAATTAATTTTAAAGTAAATTACTTTTTAAAATTCTGGCAGGTTTACGCCTACAATACAGAGTACAATAATGATATATTTTCCCCTTCCAATACTTGGCACCTATGGACTCAAATTACAATGCCTAATAGAAGCCATTATGGGCTGACTATTCCTATTGGAAGAGTTCCAAGACTAATTAAATAAAGGTAAGGGAACTTTTAAATGATTATAGGCACGTTTTCTTTATTTGTTTTTTGATCAACACTTTCCAGTCATACTGACTCATTTAGGCTCATGCAATCTGACTATTTAAGAGGACTGCCAAGACTGCCAAACACATTAAGAAGTATTTGTGCATCCTTCTGTTCATGTCTGGAGTTGTATTGCCTTGTATGCTATATATGTAAACCTTAAGCTATGATATGACAGCATAGGCGCTTCATTTAACAGCTATTTTTAACCTACCTATTAAGGGAATAAGTCAATAAACTACTTGTGATTCTGAAAGTGATTAAGTGTGCACTGAAATCAAGGGAGATTCAGCCAACTCAGTGATACAGTGACAGGGACACTTTCTTTACACACACCCTTAACATTGGGTAACAGATTAAGCCTAAGACTGCTTGTTGTCCTTCATTCTCCAAGAGGACCAAAATAACATCACTATGTCAGAGTCAAGGTACAGTGTGTCCATCAGCAGCTGATCAGGTTATTATGAGCTTGGAAGGCTCTACCACAGGTCAGGAGCAAATAGTCCATGCCATGAGGGGATGGGGAACCTGTAGCCTCAAGGCCACATGTGGTCCTCCTAGGTCCTCTAGCTCTTTGTCTGAATCCAAATTTCATAGAACAAATCCTTTTAGTAAAAGGATTTATTTTTTTAAACTTGAACTCGACCCAAAGGCCACACCCAAGGACCTAGAAGGCCACATGTGGCATTGAGACCATAGTTCCCCACCCCTGGTCCATGGCCTGATAACTGACTAGGACCTTAATTGCTCTCAGATCCTTTAGGGATTCCAAGAACTTGTGGCTCTCTGTCCAGGAATTCCCAATTGACATAAAGTGATAAATTTGGCATTTTTTTTGCTGTTTGCTGTTGGCTTGTTTTATATACATGGATTTGTTCTACATTTAGAGATCTAAAGGCCTAACTGGAGTGGACCTTAAGGTCAGTAAAATCTCTGAAGTAATATGGGTGTGTGACTACAAGGTCACAAGGGCTTCCCTAGTCTTCAACCGCATAGTAATCACTAATCCTAAGTGTAGATATAAATGACAATGATAAATATATAAAGATGGTTTTGACAGGAAAAATTTTTTTAATGCAATTCGCAAAGGAGACCAAGCTGAGATGATGGAGCAACACGAAATAATACATCAAGCTCTGCCCCTTTGCTACCCTAATAACCTTCCTCTGAACAGACCCGGAAAAGGCACCAGACTTAATACCCCTAAGGAAATCTGAGGAAAAAGTCACAGCGAGTCATTTTTCCAATCCAGGTTGGCAAAGGGTGAGGTCTGGGGAGCAGGAGTATAGACAGGATCCAGTAGACACAGAGAAGTTCTATGCCAAGGGAAAGGCTGTACATTGGAGCAAGAGGAGGACTCGCACCTATATTGGGGCAACTAGAGTGTGAGAAAATGTGCCAACTGAGTTTTGTCACCCATGACCCAGTTCCAAGTCACAGATCCAGGTGGACTTGGAAGGAAAACTATGCATAGAGGTGGTATGCCAGGGTAAAGAGTGGCTTCAAGTCCTAAGCTATATACCTGAGCAAGAAGCAAGTTCAGAAGCAAGCAGTAGCCCTTCAACATCTCAGTTCCTATTTCCAACTCAGTCTGAAACCTGCAGAGAAAGAACTAGGGCAGACATTCCAAAAGAGAACATTAAGTTCCATCACTCTTCAGTAATTGTGGTTTCCAGGTGGCTGATGGTGGCCAAGTCCAGAGTGATAGAATGACAGGTTTAGAACAAAATCCAGGTTAGGAACTTGTAGAGAACAGACACAGGAGGTAGAGGAGAAAAATAAGACTTTGCCTTGAATCAGATGTCTTTCAGAGCACTAAATGTAGGCCTCTAGTCTGAGTTGTCCCTGATGTCCTGGAATGACACAACACTCAATACCCAGACAAAGAAGCAACAGGACCAACCCAGACTTTCCCTCCAGAAGTGCTCAGAACCCAGCCATAACATCAAATATAAAGGCAAGAAGCAGACTAAGCAAAAGAATCTCAAGTGAAGCCTCAAAGAAAAATACAGCTTGCTCAGAAATCCCATTAGAATTCCTGAAAGAGATGAAGCAAGGTTTTTTTTTTTAAAATTTACATATGAAATGAGAATGCTAGAAGAAAAAAATGGAAAAGAAATGAATTATGGAAGAAAGAATTGGAAAGAAAATTAACAGTGTAGCATGAGAGATATAAAAATTTAGGTAAGGAAAAACTCCTTGGAAAATTAAAATGGTAGCTTGTAACCATAAGAGAAAAAAATATTAAAAATCAAGTCAAAAGAATGAAAAAATAGATGAAAAGTTATGGTATCCCATAGCAAAAACAAATGACCTGAAAAATAGATGAAGAAAAATTCAAAATCGTCAGACTATCTGAAATCCATGACTCCAAAAAGAATCTGGACATCATGTTTCAAGAAAAATTAAAATATAACTGTCCAGATCTCTTAGAACTAGAGGGCCAAGTAGAAATAGAAATAATCTGTCAATGACCTCCTTAAAGAAACTTCCAAATGTAAACTCCCAGAAATATTATAGCCAAAACCTAGAGCTTCAAGGTCAAAGAAAAAATACTGCAGGCTCTTGAAGAAATCAAATTGATTCTGTATAATTGTTGATTTTGTTTATAGTTAGTTGATTTTGTCCTGTAACTTCCTAAGTCATGATTCTTTGCCCCTGAACTTAGTTCAGAAATTCAGCTGGCCTGTAATGAGTTAAGTTTAGAAATCTAGTTCTACTAATTACTGTTGTATTTTTGCCTTAAACAATCTCTATTTACAGCAAGTGTTTGCTTCTAATAGAAACACTTTGTAGTGAGATCAAGGATAAAGCAAGGAAGTCGGTTGCCACCGAAATTATTTCATGCAGTTCTAGTGATTTCTGTTGTATGGATGCTTCCTCCTTCAAAATAGACTAGCAATATTCTAGGAGCTTATATGGCCAAAAAGAATTAGTACTAAATGACTAATAATTTTATTCAGATATCTGAATCAATGATAGGAAAATAGACTCTCCATTTTTCTTTAAGCAATCTAACTTTTCTTTGGAATAAATTGTCAATAACTTGTGTTTTGAGTAATTCTCCATAATCTAGAGATACATGAGAATGAAAAGCCATTTGATTGAATCAGATACAATTTTAATCAAAATAGTCATTGAGTTATTTAAATTATATTCATTTCCTCCCCATTTACTCAAGAAACTTGTCATTTAAAACTTCTTAGATAAAAGAGCCCAGGAAATAAAAAAATTAAGGGAAATAGAAAATTGATCCTAGTTGATTTTAAGAGGAAATTTTAAAATTCTTTGTGGACTAAAGAGAAGTACATACCTTTGTGGAATATAGAACATATTCTGAGGTGGGGGTTTATAGAGGACTCCTTCATACACAGGCCATAGCCCACTTAAAATCCTGAAGAGAGAACTTTTCCCACAACCATTGGGACCAGTTATCAGAAGATGCATTCCTTCTTGTACCTAAAATAATTGAAAATGATGAATTGTAATTTTTAAGCCTATAAAAACATTTAGTGCCATATCAGACATGTCATGGAAGTAATAGATGGAAGTTACATAAAGGAAAATTGAGGCTTGATAGAAGGAAAAACTCTTAAACAACTACAGCTGTACAAAAGTCAAATGGACTACCTTGGGAAGTAATAAGTTCCCCTACTAGCAAAGGTTTGATGATGACTTGTCAGGTATATTGGAGAGGGCATTCTTGTTGGACTAGTTGGTCTCTAAGGTCCCTTCCAATTCCATGCAAAGTATTGTGCTAGAAATTCTATCTGTATATACATAATAACCCTGGAAAGCCATGATCAAATAATCGAGAAACATTTATTAAATGCATACTATTAAATGCATGTGCCCAGCACTATGCTAAGTGCTGGCACAGAAACTATATTCCATGAAACAAAGGAAAGCATTTATCATGGCTGACAATAATAAGTGAGGTCTTCTACTAGGCTCTAGGGATTCAAACCACCTTGAAAAAAATTCCAAAGAAAATGATAAGAATAAAAATAAGCCCTGATTCTGGCTCACCAAAATTTAAAGTAAGTACTTAATAAGTATACTCCTTTTGAATTTGAAACAGTATGTATATATGGAGAGATAATTACTTGGAAATAATTTTAAGTATTAAAAATAAATTACTATTTTTTTTACTGGGCTTATGATTTCATTGGTGTATAGTCTGGTGAGGAAATTCTATCTAGAAACGCAGATCAACAAATTGAGGTGTCTTGGGATACCTAAAGGTTAAATGACTTACTCAGGGTAAAAAAGTCTGCATTTGTTAGAGACAGGACTTTAACATAGATCTTCTTGACTCATAGGTTGGCTCTCTAATCCACTATATCATGCTGCCAGTCCAGTTAAAAATATTTTAAAAATAATTATGACAGTTTTATATTATATAAATTATATTTATGCTTTGTATTATATTTCATGTAATATATAAATACATTACATATAATATATTTAGATGTAAATATTCATATGTTATATATAAAATATAAATTGTATTTTTAAATATATCAACTGACAACTTTCACTTGAAAACCAATGACAGTTATTTCACTTTTCTCACTACAAGGCAAAGGAATTGGAACTTGGGAGTTCTCCCATACCTGTGCCTTTGCACAATCTGTCATCCCTAGAATTCTCTATGCCTTCACCTATACCTCTTGGTCTCGTTCCTTCAAGAACATTAAAATTCCAACTTCTGACTTTCCAAATCCTGTTAATACCTCTCCCTTTCAGATTATCTGCTATCTATCTCCTCTCTATATGCAAGGCAGCTAGGTGGCACAGTAGATAGAGAGCCAGGACTGGAGTCAGGAAAACATCTTTCAGAGTTCAAATCTGGCCTCAGATATTTACTAGCTATGTGACTCTGAATAAGTTGCTTAAACCTGTTTGCCTCAGTTTCCTCATCTGTAAAATGAGCTAGAGAAGAAAATGGCAAACCATTCTACTACTTTTCCCAAGAAACCCTCAAATGGGGTCACAAAGAGTTGGAACAACACTGTACATTGTGTATCCACCTAGCTATTTACATATTGTCTCCCCCATTAGAATATATATTCATTGAGGGCAGGAGCTTTGCCTTTCTTCTTATCCCCATCACTTAGCACAGTGCTTGGTACATAGTACATGTTTAATAAGTGTGGTCTAAGTTCCTGCAAAGGAAACTCACTCTGCCAAAGTAGGTCAGTCCTGTCTTTACAGCTTAAGAGAATTGCCTAGAACACTTAAGACTCAGAAGATATATCACCATTTTTCTAATTGTTAAGAATTTTTTTCTTACATTAAAGCTGAATCTCCATTTATCTCCATGTTTCCTGTATATTCATCCATATATTGATGATGTGCTTTTATATAACAGACTAGAGACACCTCAAACTCACAAGACTGTCTATCCAACCAGAAGATGTATTCTTTCTTTTACCTAAAATAGTATGAAAATTATAAACTGCAATCTTTTTAATACTATGAATATGTATATGTGTGTATCTTTACACATTTAACAAGAAATCCCATTCTATTCAAACCATAGCTTGCTTTCAGATTAAAATTTAATCAATGCATTTTTATCAATGACTATAGTTCTTTAAGAGATCAAGAAGTCTTCCCTTTGAAGCAGAAAAAGCAAGCTTTAAATTGTAGTTAGTACAATGTAGTTAGTAATTGTATTCAATGATGATGATGATGATGATAGCATTTATATAACATTTTGATGCTTTCAAAGCACTTCAAAATATTATTTCATTTTAACCTTACATTTTAAAAATGAGGAAACAGAAGCGGACAGAAGTTAAGTGACTTGCCCAGGGTTGGCTAGTTAATAAAAACTTGAGGCCAGATTTGCACTCAGGTATATCCAACTTCAAGTCCACCACTCTACCCACTGTGACATCTAGTTGCTTCATATATAGTACTGAAGGTAGGGCATATCTTTGCAGCCTCATACAAAGAACTAGTTTCCACTGGCACAGTGGAGTGCTTCCTGAAATTATTAGACCCTCTGAAGAATAAGATATGGGAGCACTATTGAAACTCTGTATTTCTACTAAGGTCTAATGGCTTCTTGCAATACACCATGTTAAAAAATGAATGCTATATATGAAAGGGGTATGAAAAAAGAATGTAAGGAATAAACCCCACAGTACTTCTCTCTTTAGACAATTGGGCTTAGTATTAGCTAGCTTAGTGGTCAACTGTGGCAAATTTTCAAATAATTAACCCATAACTTATATAGCACTACATTAGGTGATTGTAAATATAATAACAATCATAGTGCATCACAGGTAATCCAGAATCAACTTTGGTCTGATCATTTGGTCTGATCCCTTCATTTCACAAGTGAATAAAATAAGACTGAGAGAGGTCAATTGATTTGTCCAAGATAATGTAGTACGGATAATAAAACACACACACACACACACACACACAGCCCCGCTTTGAGGTTTACAAAGTGAGCTAAGTAATATTTACTATTATCCTGATTTTACAAATAAGGAAATTGGGGCTGACAGAGGTTAAGTGACTTTCCCAAAGCCATGCAAAGTTTCAAAACCAGTGCTGAAACAAATTTCTCTTTAGACCCTGATTCTGGTACTCTCAATACAAAAGAAGCTAATTGCCAAAGCAACATTCAAACCTAGGTCCTCTGATCTCATATCAGTAGTCCTTTCTACTCCATTAGCTGAGGTTGGCTTTCTATCTAAGAAAACTAAGTCATGTTTACATGTCTCTGATTTTAATTGCTCTTAGTAAACTCTGATTACAGATTTTTTAAAGTATAAGCAAACTAGAGTTTATTTTCATAGCACAGACTTAAAAAGAGTTTAAGGGAAAGGATATCACCTTCAGTTTTTCTTTGTGTACTCATACAAAGAATACCTAGAGGCACCTAGACAGTATAATGGGCACAGCCCTGTACTGAGTCAGGAAGACACGAGTTAAAATGTTGCCTCACACACTTAGTTGCTGTGTGACTACAGCAAGACAGAATTTCTCTCAACCTTGGTTTCTTTTACTGCAAAGTAGAGATAATAATAGCAGAATAGGGTTGTTCTGCTATTTTATACACACACACACACACATATGTATATGTAGAATATCTACATATTATATATGTTCTATATATAGAATATGTATATTATATATATGTTCTAAAATGAGATGTCATATGTACATGTACATTTGTATACAAATCTTAAAAGCTAAGTGAACATTAGTTACTATTAGTAGAGAGAATGAAGTCAAATTGCATGTGTAGGTGTTAATATTTCCTAAATAGTCTCTGTCCTTGCTGAAGGCCCTCACAGTGAGTTACTCTGCAATGAATACAGTCATCAACTAGCACCATACTAGCATTTATTAAGTATCTACTCTGTATACAAGGTACTATGCAAAAGGTTGAGAAGGCAAAAAAAGGACAAAAAAAGTCTCTGCTCTCAAGGAGCTCATGGTCTACTGACAATACACAAACAACCATCTACAAACAAGATATTTGTAGGACAAATGTACATACAGGAAAATTGGCGGGGGGGTAATTTCAAAGGGAAGGAACCAAAAATAAGGAGGAATTTTTTTGACATTTTTTACTGAGAAAACTCAGAATTTAACTTGCATCACTCTGAGTTATTTTAAAAAATTAGATAACTATCAGATAATTGAGGAGAAATTCAAGAACTTTGTTAATTTTAATAAATAGAAACATCAAGAATTTATCCTGGTTTACCAGTCCTGACAAGAAATAGTATGTGAAGGATAGAAAGATTATAAGTAATTTAACTAATAATAAATAATTAAAATATAGTCTATTCGCCAGAGGCTGCTTGGTAGTATATAGAGACAAGGCCTCAGAATTAAGAAGAATTTGGTTTAACTCCTACTTCTGACATGTCCTGGCTCTGTGATCCTGGACAAGTCTTAATGCCTCAGGTAACTCTTAAGACTATAAATTGCAGAGCATGAACTGCTAAGTCTTTATTAATTCCCTATTCCAATGAAATCAAAGGCCTGATTTTTTCTAAGTATACAATTTAGTAGATTTAATTTGAAAATTATTTTGTTTCTTTGACATCTAATCAGTATTCATATTCAGATCTCATCCTCAAATCATTATCTATAAACCTAATTATAAGCCCATATGAAGGTAGCACTGAATATAAGAAAACTCCCCATATTACACACCACAAAAAATAAAGATATACAACTTTTCAAAGTTGTAGGAGGAATACACAGTTTCCATCAAATTTACTAATTCTGCTTATCTTTCTTTTGAGTGATTCTAGATCTTCCCTTTGTTATTTTCTAGCCCCAGATATGCTTCTTGTCAGTATTTAGAGTTTAGAAATCAGCACATTTATCTTTGTTCACATTTCTGTTGTCAATTCTAGTCATATTTTAAATTTGAATTAAATTCATCTGCCTTCACTAACATAATTAATATTCATCAGGTTATTATAACACTAGAATTCCATACATTTTTACTTTTACAGTATTTCAGAACAGTCTATCAAATACTTTTACATGATCTAACAATGAAAATGTAAGACCTTAAATTAATAATCTTTTGATATTATAAGATTATAAGAACTATAGAGCAAATTCAACTTTGTGATTTTTCTTATTAGTCTTTTCTGATGTTAGCCACTGTTATATAAAGTGATAATCATAGCTATGTTAGGATAAAACTTGTAAGTGAAAATTACTAGCATATTTCAGCCATGATGGTATTATCATATAGGCTCATGTTTTGGAGTAATTCACACAGGAAAAATGGAATAAATGACATTTTATTTTCAAATATTCATTTTTAAGGAAATGTCCTATTGCTCCTGTCTACTGATTTGACTTCCAATCTAAAATATAGGATGGGAAATCAAATATTTCTTTTTACTGTTTTCAGTAGAAGAAATTGCATTTATCTGCTCCTACCTATAATTAAGCCACTACCTTTTTCATTTCCTCTCCTTTACATCTGTTTCTTCAAAGTATTAACAGAAGGTACATGAATTCTGAGATGGTTTGTACTTGTGTGACTTTAAGTTACAAGATTCTTGAATATCATCTTACTTTGAAGTTTAGCCTGGAAACCACCACTTCTCCAGCTGGTGTTATAATAGGAACATTTTCACAAATAATTCCATGATCAACATCGATTACTTTTCCTATAAGTTAAGGAAAATTAAAAAGTTTGAAAAGTATCACCTTCATCAATTAATTTGATATATAAATAATGATATATAGTATATTTATAAAAATAAGTTAATTTCAAAAAAGAATTCCAGAAGTCGCAAAAGGAAATATCAAATATCTGGAGCCAGGTGAAGTGTGGATTTGGACATTTTGGCAAATATAGTCATACAAATTATTCAAGTAAGCAGTTTATAATTTTTAAAATGTATTTTAAATTTAATAGGATTAGTTTTTAAAGTAGATTTTATTATATCTGTTCTATTATTTTACCTAAAAATTTTTTTTCTTCTTTTGTTTCTCTTCTGGACAACACTACATAAAAGGGTAATATTAAAGGCTTTTGTAAATCATACAATGAAAAAATAGTGATAAGAAGACTTAACAATTAAAATGAAGAGTATTATGTGAAAGTATACATTCAAACTACTAGATTTTGAAAAAAAATGCACCTTGGGTGAAAGCATGAAATACTTAATTATAGAGTGCTTATGCAACAACAGGCAACTAAGTGGCAAAGTGGGTAGTGCTGGCCTTGGACTCAGGAAGATTTATCTTTCTGAGTTCAAATCTGGCCTCATACATTTACTAGCTGTATAACCCTGGGAAAGTCATTTAACCCTGTCTGACACAGTTTCTTCATCTGTAAACTAATTTAGAGAAGGAAATGGCAAACCACTTAAGTATCTTTGCCAAGAAAACTCAAAATGGGGTCATGAAGAGTGAGACATGAATGAACAACAACTATACAACAACATAACAGATATTTTTAAGTTAAAATATCAGGACAGTAGTGCTAAGCTACCAGGAAATATGAATTTAAATTTTAAACAACTCTTTCTGTCACTTGTGTAGTTCACAAAGATGTCTCTGATAATTTTGCAACAAGTCAAAGAACAATAATACAGATATTTTACTAGGCACAGTTCCTGAAATTTTAACATTAGATTAAATAATAGTTCATTTAAGGATCGGCTATTTCAACAGGTATTAATTTTGGAAACGAGTGTTTATTATGTCTAGTTAAAGGCCCTGGCATAAGTCTTATAAAAAACATTTTTGATAAATAATGAAATATTTTAATATAAGGAAATATTTTAAAATTGAATTTAGTACCTTTGATTTCTAAGGTGTCACTGAGAGATAATTCTATTTTATCTCCAATCCTGGTAGAATTTTCTGTCTCTTGAATAGCAGTTCTCTTGTAAATTCCTTTGTTTACTTCATCAAAGACCCAAAACATATTGTACACTCGAGCAGTATAGCCTGCTAACTCAGTGATCTAAGAAAAAAATTTGTTAATATTACACTCTTAAGAAAATACTAAATAACTTTTCCATTCAGGGTCAAACCTTTAAAAACTGTTATTTAATGATATACATACATGTTGCTATCACAATTCTTATCAGAGTTAGATAAGACTAATAAATGTACAAAGTAAACAAAAAAGACAAGATATAAAAATAAGTTTAACTAAATTTATTCAAAATAATAAAACATTATTTTAAAAGTAAGGATTTTAAATTAAGCAAAAAGCTTTCAGAATATTGACAGTATTTTAAGGTCTTTCCCTGGGGTTGGTTCTTTTTTAGAATCTAATTGGCCTTTGTAGGAAGAAATTCCTTTGACTACAACATCCCATTAATTTGAAACTAGTATAAAGCAGAACCATTAATAAATGAAAGAATGTCTTTCCTTTCTTCACTTTTTATTTTCAGAAAGACACTTGTTTTTATTATGAAATGATACCAATCTGTCTAATGTCAAATTGCCCTGATCTGAGCATGAGAATTGCTCAGTTTTGAAGGGACAATAGCAACAGTGATAAGAAAGCGGAAAGGATCCCCTTCCATGTGATACTGATAAGGTCCAGTAAGAAATCAATACAGGCCTTTTATATCGAGAGGCTCATCAGACAACCAACATGGATCAAGATCTGTTGCTAAGACCCCAGGTTCCAGAGAAATTTGCTGTGTTAACCTAATAACTCCAATACTTGAAGTTTTGGACTTTATCTTGGGCACATAGACTAAAAATTTTATTCTTGCCTTACTATTATACCTAAGTCCACTAATATTAACAATATAACTAAGTAAAGTTTGATTCCTGCCTTTCTGGTGTTTAATAACTTATAACCTGCACTGACAACCCTAAACTTGTATAGCCTTTACTAATACTACTGATTAACTGAGTACACTATTTTGGCAAATTAACTTTGCTTTACAAGCATCCTTATTAAAATTTTCCTGTATTGTAAAGTTAATGAAAAGTGGGAAAGACTGGCTTATTGAGACCAGTCCTTAAAGTATGTGCAAATATTCCCTGATATGTTTTGGTCTGAGACAAAATAGAAGCTTGGGAGGATCTGGGTGGCTGGTACTATGTGCTAATGAAAAGTTCTCTAAATGGATGTAGAATTCAGAAATTTTGACTGAGAGCTGCTAAACCAGAACTTTAGTGAGTATACAAAAAGAATCATCATCTTTGTCATTATTCTTTTCCTTTGTGACTCTGAGAAGACAAGACTATTTGAAAGGCAGGTAGGGGAGAGGTGGCAGCCCTGTTCCCACCTGACAATAGCAGCTGAAAGTACATGGTTACCCCTGTCTCTGTTCATTCTGTCCTGATCTTAGGCAAATGAATACTACAAGATGAGTGAATTTTGAAAATCTAGATGTTCATCAGAGGTCCATCAGGATTGTGGCTGATAGCAGTGGAAGAGACTGCAGAAAAATGCATAAAGACAATCACCCAAGGTCAGCATCAGCTTCAAGGAGCATGATCCATCATGGCAGAAAGAAAAGCTGGCATTATGCTCAAGAAATGTCACTCTCCATTTTCCATTAGTAGCTCTGCTTAGTTTAGACTAAGGAAAGGGAACATCATATCAACAAAACTACCTGCCCTTGCCTCTGCTTTTCATTTTCCTTTTGTGTGTGGTCTTCTCCCCATTAGGATGTAAGTAAGCTCCCTAAAGTGAGGCACTCTTTTTCTTATTTGCATCCTCAGAGCTTAGCACAGTGCCAGACATATAGTAGGCATTTAAATGTTTATTGAATTAAATTTAGCGTACTCAAGGTCAACATCAGCTTCAAGGAGAATGGCCCCTCATGGCAGAATGAAAAACTGGCACTATACACTAAAAATGCACTGATTCTCAGAACCTAATAGAGATGCACATCTAAGTGGACCTTTATAAGGATTCTTTTAAGAGAGAAAAGGGGCATTCTGGGATGATGGCAGAATAGGCGAGAAATTTCCAGGCTCTCCAGATTTCCTCCACAAACAGACAGAAAATCATCATGAAATGAATGTAGAGCAACAAAAGTAAAGGGATAAAGCAGTTGTCCTCTTAAGACATCTTGACAGGTTCTCAGAGAAGACTACAGGGGCTTAGGTTTGGCCTGAGTGAGGTGTAAACACCTCCAGGCTGACTCCACTGAATCAACGTACAAGGCCCTGAGAGAAGCAGACTAGGCCTTGAGAAATTTCACCTCAACTTTGACATCATTCATGACCTCAAGAAATTTCACCTCAGGAACTTTCACCCCACCAACTTCAGCCTCACAAATGTTCATCCAAAGAATAACAGAGGGCTGAGTGGGAGAAGACTGAAGGACCCCTGCCCAGCCGAGCAGTGCTGACCAGATGTGATCCACAGCTGTGACTGTGGGCAAGGAGGATAGAGCACAAGACCAATGAGTGTGGTACTGCAGGGAGTAAGAATATTTTTGGGACAGCATAGCTGGGGTTTGAGGGAAGAAGAGAGAAGTCCCTGGGTTTGGGGCCCTAGATAGAATTCAGAAAACAACAGTAAGGAGGATTTGAGCCCTTTAGGCAACATTACCCACAACTCAGGACTAAAACTTAGTAATAGTAATATTAAACTGCTAAAAATAAAATAAGACAAATTAAAAAGAAAGTTGAGTAAGCAAAAGAAAAAGAACCTGACCATTGATAGTTACTTTGGCATAAAAGATCTGGGTTCATATTCAGAGGAAGATAGTGAGTTTTAAAAAGAGCCACTCCAGTGTTTAAGAGTAATGTCAAATGGTCACAAGCCCAAAGAGAAATCTTGGAAGAATTTAAAAAGGAATTCAAAAATCAAAAAGAATGAGAAAAGTAGAACAAAAAAGATTTCAAGAAAATTATGAAAAGAAAGTTAACCAATTGGAGAAAGATACAAAATTGTAAGGAAGAAAATAAAAAGGAATTCAAAAATCAGATAAAAAGAACAAGGAAATTATGAAAAGGAAGTTAACCAATTAGAAAAGGAGATACTGATGAGGATGGGATCTAGACCCCAAAAAGGAAAAGACCATGTTGTTGGGACCTGAACCCCAAAGACCCTGAACCCAGATTTCTGGCATTGGTCTGAGGCACCTGGCCCATCCCAGTCAATAATTCTTTTAACTGCCCTTTCACTGTGATCTTCATTGTTTGCACCTGGCCCACTCCAGGCTACTCGCCACTCCTTAATGCTATCCAGATCTTCCCACAGTCTTTCTGCATAAAATATCAATCTTGCACCTATTAAAATGCTCAGATTCTTAAAATACAGCCCGCTTTTATTGGTGTCACAAATAGCACAGACTCACTAGGATTTTTGCCTACACCAACCAGTGTTTTAATAAATTAACTACTTGGACTGAAAGAAATCTTGAGCAATAGAATTCTTTCAAGGCAGACCTGCACCTTTACCCTTGCATTTCAGGGTTCCTGAGACCCCTAGACCACAACAATACAAAATCCTAAAGAAGAAAATAATTCCTTGAAAAATATAACTGGGGGACATCCGGGGGGTGGAACCAAGATGGCAGCTGGAAAGCAGGGACTTGCGTGAGCTCCATGCCAGGTCCCTCAAAAAATCTATAAAAAATGGTTCTGAACAAATTCTAGAACTGCAGAACCCACAAAATAGCAGAGGGAAGCAGGGATCCATCCCAGGACAGCCTGGATGGTTGCTGGATGAGATCTAGCACGCAAGGAGTAGAGGGGAACAGAGCTCAGTGTGGGCAGTGGCAGGACCAACCAGACCAGGAGCCAGGCAGAACAGGCCCTAGCGACCTGAATCAGTGAGCTGTGGTAGTTACCAGACTTCTCAACCCACAAACATGAAAGACAACAGAGAAGGTTAGTGGGAAAAGCTGCAGGGGACAGAGTTCGTGGTTCAGCCACCGCCCCAGGGACAGCAGGGGTGGTGCAGCTACAGAACTACAGCTGCAGTTACTTCCAGCCCCAGGCCCACCTGGTGGGAGGAATTAAGTGGCAGATCAGAGCAGGAGTGCAGAGCCAGCATAACATTTCCATCAGGTCTGGGTTGGTGGTTCTTGAGGAAAGAGGAGTGCTGGTGTGGCAGAGCTGGCTGTGTACAGAAATAGCTCTGAAATCAATGGCGAATCCCCTCAAGCTTGGAACAAAGTAGTCCTTGCTGTTCAAGAAGTCATACCCTGCTGAAAAACTCAAGGGTCAAGTAAGTTGGCTGAGAACATTGCCAGGCAGCAAAAATGCACTCAGATTCAGTCTCAGACTTTGGAATCTTTCCTTGGTGACAAAGAAGACCAAAACATACAGCCAGAAGAAGTCAACAAAGGCAAAGATCCTAAATCAAAAGGCTCCAAGACAAACATGAACTGATCTCAGGCCATGGAAGAGCTCAAAAAGGAGTTGGAAAAGCAAGTTAGAGAAGTAGAGGAAAAATTGGGAAGAGAAATGAGAATGATGCAAGAAAACCATGAAAAACAAGTCAATGACTTGCTAAAGGAGACCCCCAAAAATACTGAAAAAAATATTGAAGAAAACAACACCTTAAAAAATAGACTAATTCAAATGGCAAAAGAGCTCCAAAAAGCCAATGAAGAGAAGAATGCCTTGAAAGGCAGAATTAGTGTAACCAGAATGGCCTTTGTTTTCTTTGAATGACTCAGCTTACCTCATTGAGCCTCTGGACGCTGTGGCTTGCTCTTCTGGGGCAGGAAGCCCAGAGAGCATGCCAGGAAGCAGAAAACTTCCTGTGTGATGAGTCATGGGGCTGGCTGAGGGGAGGTGTTAACATCTACCCTAGGGGGAGGGGCCAAGTCAAGAATCAATCGGCCCTGGTCATTCAGGTGGTGCTTGATGATGTCAAAAACTCTATAAGAGGGGAGAGGACAGCTTGAAGCTCTCTCTTTCCTCTTCTGGTTGGTGTGGGAAGCAGCGGCAAGCAAGCGTGACTCTGGGCCAGCCCTTGCTCTCGGGCCGAGCCCAGATGTTGGTAACTATGAATTGTATTGGGTCTGTCTGTTGATATTTGTAATTTGTTTGTATTTTGGTTTTGAGGTTTGGGGTGCTGATTTGTTTTTCCCCCGAACTAAATGAATGTTTTGAACCTCAGGGTGCTGGTTTTTTCCCCTGAAGTAAGTCAATGAATCTGTATTTGGTCTGTCTCTTGATGCTTGTCTGTATGCTCCCCTGAACTAACTGAATGCTAACTGAATGCTGGCATTTTCCCCTGAACTAAATGAATGTTGTCTGTATGCTAAGTGAATGCTGGATTAAAGTAAGCTGGTCAACCCCTTCACCGTGCTTTCCTTGTTTAAGCAGATAGAAAGAACCTGTGCTTTCCCAGCGTCCCGGCAGCATCCTGGGTCCCAGCAGCCTCCTGGGTCTCGGCAGCCCCCAGGTGCTGGCTGTGGGGGAGGGATCTTACGCCCCCACCGAAGCTGCTAGCTGGGTTGTTAAAACAATTAGCCAAATGTAAAAGGAGGTCCAAAAGACTACTGAAGAAAATACTACCTTAAAAATTAGATTGGAGCAAGTGGAAGCTAGTGACTTTATGAGAAATCAAGATATTATAAAACAGAACCAAAGGAATGAAAAAGTGGAAGACAATGCGAAATATCTCATTGGAAAAACCACTGACCTGGAAAATAGATCCAGGAGAGATAATTTAAAAATTATTGGAGTACCTGAAAGCCATGATCAAAAAAAGAGCCTCTATATCATCTTTTAAGAAATTATCAAGGAGAACTGCCCTGATATTCTAGAGCCAGAGGGTCAAATAGAAATTGAAAGAATTCACAGATCACCTCCTCAAAAAGATCCCAAAAAGAAAACTCCTAGGAACATTGTCACCGAATTCCACAGTTCCCAGGTCAAGGAGAAAATAGTGCAAGAAGCCAGAAAGAAACAATTTGAGTATTGAGGGAAAACAATCAGGATAACACAGGATCTAGCAGCTTCTACATTAAGGGACTGAAAGGCTTGCAATACGATATTCTGGAGGTCAATGGAGCTAGGATTAAAACCAAGAATCACCTACCCAGAAAAACTGAGTATCATGCTCCAAAGCAAAATACGGATTTTTGATAAAATAGAGGACTTTTAAGCTTTCTCAGTGAAAAGACCAGCGCTGAATAGAAAATCTGACTTTCAAACACAAGAATCAAGAGAAGCATGAAAAGGTAAACAAAAAAGAGAAATCATAAGAGACTTACTAAAGTTGAACTGTTTTGTTTACATTCCTACATGGAAAGATGATGTGTATGATTCATGAGACCTTAGTATCATAGTAGATGAAAGGAATATGCATATATATATGTGTATGTGTATATATACATATGTGTGTGTCTATGTGTGTATATATGTAGGTTTATATATATATATATGTATATATATATATATATATATATATATATATATACATATATAGACAGAGGGCACAAGGTGAGTTGAATATGAAGGGGTGATATCTAAAAAAATAAAATCAAATTAAGAGATAAGAGAGGAATATATTGAGAGAGGGAGAAAGGGAGAGATAGAATGGGGTAAATTATCTCGCATAAAAGTGGCAAGAAAAAGCAGTTCTGTAGGAAGGGAAGAGGGGGCAGGTGAGGAGGAATGAGTAAATCTTGCTCTCATCAGATTTGACCTGAGGAGGGAATACCATACACACTCAATTGGGTATCTTATCCCACAGGAAAAAAGGAGGAAGAAGATAAAAAAGGAGGGACAATAGAAGGGAGGGAAGGCAGGGGGAGGAGGTGATCAAAAACAAACACTTTTGAAAAGGGACAAAGTCAAGGGAGAAAATTCAATAAAGGGGGATAGGTTAGGAAGGAGCAAAACATAGTTAATCTTTCACAACATGAGTATTGTGGAAGGGTTTTACATAATGATACACATGTGGCTTATGTTGAATTGCTTGCCTTCTTGGGGAGGGTGGGAGGGGAGGGAAGAGGGAAGAGAATTTGGAACTCAAAGTTTTAAAAACAGACATTCAAAAACAACAAAAAAAAGTTTTTGCATGCAACTAGGAAATAAGATACATAGGCAATGGGGCATAGAAATTTATCTTGCCCTACAAGAGAAGAAGGGAAAGGGGGATGGGAGGGGAGTGGGGTGACAGATGGGAGGACTGACTGGGGAATGGGGCAACCAGAATATATGCCATCTTGGAGTGGGCGGGAGGGTAGAAACGGGGAGAAAATTTGTAATTCAAACTCTTGTGAAAATCAATGCTGAAAACTAAACATATTAAATAAATTAAATATTAAAAAAAAACACCAAAAGCTAAAAAAAAAAAGAAAAATATAATTGGGCAAGTCAAACAGAATGACATTATAAGACACTAAGCTATAATAAAACTAGAAAAAAATAGAAGAGAATCTGAAATATCTCATTGGAAAAACTAATCTGGAGAACAGATCAAGGAGACACAATATAAAAAGTTATGATCAAAAAAAGAATCTGGATACAATATTATAAAAAATTATTAAGGAAAATTGCCCTGAAGTTCTAGAACAAGAAGGTAAAGTAGAAATAGAAGGAATCTACTGATCACAACCTGAAAGAGATCCTAGGAAGAAAACTTACAGTAATGTCATAGCCAAGTTTCAAAATTCCCAAGTTAAAGAGAAAATATTGTAAGCCACAAGAAAAGAAACCAATTTTAAAACTGTGGAAAAACAATTGGGATTTCATGAGACCTAGCAATTTCTACACTAAAAGACCATAGATCTTGGAACATTATCTTTCTAAGATCAAAGGAGCAGGGGTTACATCCAAGAATAACTTATTTAGCAAAGTCAAGTATAATGCTGAATGAAAAAAAAATTGGATATATGATGAACTGAGTTTCAGGTATTTGTAACAAAAAAGATCAGAATTCAATGGAAAATTTGATATGAAAGATCCAGAAGAAATACAAGGAAATCATTAAAAATTAATTATAAGGGGGGCAGAGCCAAGATGGCACTGTGAAAGGAAGGAACTACTGGAGCTCTCTCACAAATTCTGTCAGATACATCTAAAAACAGTGAATCTGAGCAGATTTGAGACAGTTAGAAGCCACAAGTAGACTGAGAGGGGCAGGAGTGCTAGGCACTTGGAACAGCACCAGACCACACTAATCTGGAACAGCAGAGGAACCGCCGGTCTGGGAGAGTGCTGGGCAAGCTAAACGCAGGAACAAGAGCAGGCCCATTGGAGAAGTACAGGCTATGGCAGTGATTGAGCCCCAGGCCTCTCAGCCCAGGATGGGAGTCTGTTGGAGTTATGGGACACACCAGAAGAGAGCCTGTGGCTACAGGAACAGCTAACTCACAGGCCTCCAACCCACAGTCTAAATGTTTGAAACTCACCCTCTTGAACTTCCAGGAGCCATAATGGCCAGGTAAATCAGCTCTCCCTCCCTCCCTCACCCAGAGAATAATACCTTGGGAGAAACAGAGGAGCCAGAGGAAGGGCTTCAGTAGCCATATAGTGAGAGAAGTTGGGGAGAGGGCCTTTCTTGTGGTGGCAGAAAGACACTAGTGCAGGAAGAGAGGTGTCCCAGAAGGCCTCACCTCAGCAGAAAAATGAGAGTAACTGAGTCCCAGAGGGTGGTGCTAACAAATGTCAACACCAGGACACCAGACATGCCTTTGCACAGCCAGGGGAAGTGGCAGACACCTGCACAGTCAACAGCTTAGACCTCCAGTGCTGTAGAGCAGTCCTGGGGAAGAGGAGACTCCCAGTAGCCAGAGCACCCCTTCCCCACACCTCACAAAACCAGAGGCCATAGCACACAAAGCCAGTGAGCAGGCCCACAGATCCCAACACAAGAAACTTGGGACAGAGCACCCTGAGCCCGAGAAGCAGAGATCCACTTTAGAAGCCAGGAGGGGAAAAAACACCATTAAAAAGCACACTAAAAAACCAAAGACCATTGAATCATATTATGGAGGCAGGGAAGATCAAAATACCAATTCAGAAAAGGACAGCATGGACACTATATCCGCATCTGAAACCTCAAAACAGAAAGTGAACTGTTCTCTAGACCAAAGAGCATTCCTGGAAGAACTCAAGGAGGACCTGAAAAACCAAACCAGGGAGGTAAAAGAAAAAAATGGAAAAAAAATTCACTGATGAAAACAAATCTTTAAAAAGTAAAATTGGAAAAATCGTTAAGGAGAATCAGAATATAAATGGGGAAAGTGTCTCACTGAAGAGTAAAATCAACCAAAATGGAAAAGGAGATAGAGAGAGTAAAGGAAGAAAACAATACAATAAAAATTAGAATTGGGCAAGTAGAAGCTAATGACTCTATGAGACATCAAGAATCAGTCAAACAAAATCTAAAGAATGAAAAAATAGAAGAAAATGTGAAATATCATATTGGAAAAACAACTGACCTGGAAAACAGATCCAGAAGAGACAGTCTAAGAAATTATTGGCCTACCGGAAAGACACAATGAAAAAAAGAGCCTGGACAGTATCTTCCAAGAAATCATTAAAGAAAGCTTCCCAGAGGTCCTACAACCAGAGGGTAAAATCATCATCAAAAGAATCCACAGATAACCCCCTGAAAGAGATCCCAAATTGAAAACTCCAAGAAATATGACAGCTAAATTCCAGAAATACCAGGTCAAGGAGAAAATATTGCAAGCAGCTGGAAAGAAACAGCTCAAATATCACAGAACTACAGTCAGGATCACATAGGATTTTTCAGCTTCTACATTAAATGACAGGAGAAATTGGAATATGATATTCTTAAAGGCAAAGGAGCAACTACTCAGCAAAATTGAACATAATTTTCCAGGCAAGGAGATGGACATTCAATGAAATAAGGGAATTCCAGACCTTCCTGATGAAAAGACCTGAGCTCAATTGAAAATCTGATCTTAACTCAAGAGAGACATAAAAAGGTAAACAGGGGAGAAAAAAACCCTTGTTAATCAATAAGGCAAATTATTTACATCCTTATATAGGATTATATTGTTTCATATATGTTTTATATACATATATATATCAATCTTGAGAATAGTACAGTTATTATGACAATTGAAAAGGATATACATAGACTGTGGGTGTCAGTATAAAATAACTGATATAATGATAAAAAATATAATTAAGATATATAAAGGGATGGTTCTGGGAGAAGAAGTAAGGAGGTAGTAGAAAATGGTAAATTACATCCCATGAAGAGGCACCAAAACATATTGTAGTAGAGGGAAAGAAGGGAGGGAGAAGAGCAGTATCTGAACTCTACTCTCATCAGATTTGGTTCAAGAAGGGAATAACATACTCTGATAAATATAGAAATCAAACTTGTCCTATGGGCAGTAGGGGGAGAAAGAAGAAAGAAAAGCGAGGGGGGTGGTCAGAAAGGAGGGAAGAAGTAGCAAGGGAAAAAGGTAAGATAAGGGAGGGAAATCAAGAGGGAGGTAAACTGAGGAAGGCTGTGGTGAAAAACAAAATTCTGTTGAGGAGTGGAAGGGAGAAGGGAGAAATGAAAGCATAAATGGGGGAAAATAGGATGGAGAAAAAGACACAGATAGTAATCATAACTTTGATTATAAATGGGATGAACTCTCCCATAAAATGGAAGCAGATAGCAGAACGGATTAAAAACCATAATCCTACAATATGCTGTTTACAAGAAACACATTTGAAACAGGGGAATACACACAAGGTAAAGGTAAAAGGATGGAATAGAATATATTGTGCAAATTCTTAGAGGAGAAGTTAAGGGAGTTACATGAAGAAAGAGACAGCAAAACTATACTAGTGGGGGACCTCAGCTTCCCCCTCTCTGAACTTGATAAATCTAACCTCAAAATAAACAAGAAAGAAGGTAAGGAGGTGAATAGAATTTTAGAAAAGGCAGATATGATGGACCTATGAAGAAGACTGAATGGGGATAAAAAAGAATATGCTTTTTTCTCAGCAGCACATGGCGCATACTCAAAAATTGACCATGTACTAGGGCATAAAAACCTCACAATCCAGTGCAGAAAGGCTGATAATGATGCAACAAAAATTATCTGTAATAAAGAACCATGAAAAAATGAACTAAGAATTTATTAGAAACTAATCTAATCTTAAAGAATGAGTGGGCCAAAGAACACATCAGAGAAACAATTAATAACTTCATTCAAGAGAATGACAATAATGAGACAACATACCAAAACTTATGGGATGCAGCAAAAGCAGTTCTTAGGGGAAGTTTTATATCTCTAAATGCTTCCATGAATAAAATGGAGAAAAAGGAGATCAATGAATTGGGCAACTGAAAAAGCTAGAAAAAGAACAAATTGAAAATCCCCAATTAAAAACCAAATTAGAAACACTGAAAATCAAAGGAGCAATTAATAAAATTGAAATCAAGAAAATTATTAAATTAATAAATAAAACTAAGAACTGGTTTTATGAAAAAAAAACAATAAAACTGATAAAACTTTGGTCTATTTGATTTAAAAAAAGAAGAAAACCAAATTGCCAGTATCAAAAATGAAATGGGTGAATCCACCTCCAGTGAAGAGAAAATTAAAACAATAATTAGGAATTATGTTGCCCAATTGTATGCCCATAAATTTGACAACCTTAGGGAAATGGACGAATATTTACAAAAATATAAATTGCTTGGGTTAACAGAAGAGGAAGTAAAATACCTAAATAACCCCATCTCAGAAAAAGAAATTGAGCAAACCATCAATGTACTCCCTAGGAAAAAATCTCCAGGGCCAGAGGGTTTTACATGTGAATTCTATAAAACATTTAAAGAACAATTAATTCCTATACTTTGTAGACTATTTGGGAAAATAGGCAAAGAAGGAGTCCTACCAAATTCTTTTTATGACATAAATATGGTGCTAGTACCCAAACTAGGTAGAGTCAAAACAGAGAAAGAAAATTATAGACCAATTTCCCTAATGAATATTGATGCAAAAATTTTAAATAAAATATTAGCAAAAAGATTGCAGCAACTTATCACAAGAATAATACACTACAACAAGGTAGGATTTATTGAAGGAATGCAAGGCTGGTTCAATATTAGGAAAACTATCAGCATGATTGATCATATGAACAACAAAACTAGTAGAAACCATATGATCATCTCAACAGATGCAGAAAAAGTCTCTGACAAAATACAACACCCATTCCTATTAAAAACACTAGAAAGCATAGGAGTAAATGGAGCCTTCCTTAAAATTATAAGTAGCATCTACCTAAAACCATCAACAAGCATTATTTGTAATGGGGATAAGCTAGATGCATTTCCAATAAGATCAGGGGTGAAACAAGGATATCCATTATCACCCCTACTATTCAATTTGGTACTAAAAATGTTAGCTGTAGCAATAAGAGAAGAAAAAGAAATTGAAGGAGTTAGAATAGGCAAAGAAGAAACTAAATTATCACTTTTGCAGATGATATAATGATTTACTTAGAGAATCCTAGAGAATCAAGTAAAAAAACTACTTGAAATAATAAACAACTTTAGCAAAGTTGCAGGATATAAAATAAACCCACATAAACCCTCAACATTCCTATACATTACTAACAAAGCCCAACAGCAAGAGATAGAAAGAGAAATTTCATTTAAAGTTACTGTAGACACTATAAAATATTTGGGAGTCTACCTGCCAAGACAATCTCAGGACCTATATGAACATAATTATAAAACATTTTTCACACAAATAAAGTCAGATCTAAATAAATGGAAAAATATCAGTTGCTCATGGTTAGGCCGAGTTAATATAATAAAAATGACAATTTTACCTAAATTAATCTCTCCATTCAGTGCCATACCAATCAAACTACCAAAAAATTATTTTACAGACCTGGATAAAAAAATAATAAAACTCATCTGGAAGAACAAGAGGTCCAGAACATCTAGGCAATTAATGAAAAGAAATGCTAGAGAAGGTGACCTAGCCATACCAGATATTAAACTGTACTAAAAAGCAGCATTCATCAAAACTACTTGGTACTGGCTAAGAAACAGAGTGGTGGATCAGTGGAATAGGCTAGGTACACAAGACACAGTAGTCAATGACTATAGCAATCTACTCTTTGATAAACCCAAAGAATCCAGCTTCTGGGTTAAGATGTCACTATTTCATAAAAACTGCTCAGAAAATTGGAAAATGGTAGGGCAGAAAATAGGCATAGACCAATATATTACACTGTATAGCAAAATAAAGTCAAAATGGGTTCATGATTTAGGAATAAAGGCTGATACAATAAGCATTTTGGGAGAGCAAGGAGTAGTTTACCTATCAGATATATGGGAAAGGAAAGAATTCGTGACACAACAAGAGATAGAGAGCATTACAAAATGCAAAATGGATAATTTTGATTATGTTAAATTCAAAAGTTTTTGTATAAAAAAGCCAGTGCAACAAAGATTAGGAGGGAAGCAGGAAATTGGGAGAAAATCTTTACAACCAGTGTCTCCAATAAATGCCTCATATCTAAAACATACAGGGAACTGAGTCAAATTTATAGGAATACAAGTCATTCCCCAGTTGAGAAATGGTCAAAGGATATGCACAGGCAGTCCTCAGAGGAAGAAATTAAAGATACCTATAGGCATATGAAAAAATGCTCTATATCACTATTGATTAGAGAAATGCAAATCAAAGCAAGTCTTAGGTACCACATCTCTCCTGTCAGATTGGCTAACGTGACAAAACAGGAAAGTGATAAATGTTGGAGAAGATGTGGGAAAATTGGAACACTGTTACATTGTTGGTGGAGTTGTGAATTAATCCACCCATTTTGGAGAGCCATTTGGAACTATGCTCAATGGGCTATAAAACTGGGTATATCCTTTGACCCAGGAATACCATTTCGAGGCCTGTATTCCAAAGAGATCACACAAGTGGGAAAGGAATCTGTATGTACAAAAATATTTATAGCAGTTCTTTTTGTGGTAGCAAAGAATTGGAAATCAAGGTGATGTCCATCAATTGGGGAATGGCTGAACAAGTTGTGATATATGAATGTAATGGAATGCTATTGTGCTATAAGAAATGGGGAAGATACGGACTTCATAATAACCTGGAAAGACCTACATGATATAATGCTGACTGGAGCAGAACCAAGAGAATGTTGCATGCAACCACAGACATATGGATTCTGTGATGACTAACCTTGATAGACTTGACTCTTCTCAGCAATACAAGGTTCAAAGACAACTCCAAAGGACACATGATGGAGAGAGCTATCTACATCCAGAGAAAGAACTATGGAGTCTTAATGCAGATTGAGGCAAACTATTTGCTCTCTTTTTTTTCTCTTTTTTTTTGAGGGGGGGGAGTTGTTTCTTCTTTCTCATGATTCATTCCATTGGTCATAATTCCTCTTTACAACTTGACTATTGTGTAAATAAGTTTAATGTAAAGTTATATGTAGACGATATATAGGATTCCATGCTGTCTTGGAGAAGGCGGGGGCGGGGGGGCGGGGTGAAGAAAATCTGGAACTCAAAATCATGTGGAACTGAGTGTTGTAAACTAAAAATAAAAAATCTTAATTTAAAAAAAGATTAATTATACGGCACTGGTTAAGGTTTACTGATGATACATGAAAATGTTATTAATAGTAGTAATAATTAGTTATTATTAGTAGTAATAATATTCTTAAAAACTGCTATCATTACTAAGGTAGTTTGAAAGAAAGTTTAGGGCTGTGTTGTGTATGATGAAGTAATTCTGAAAAACAAAATTGGGTGGGATAAGGTTAAAAGGAGAAATTATATCATGAAAATGGGGTTTGAAAGGAAAATTTAATACAGAGAAAGCAGGTGGAGGTGGAGGACTGGTAATATTGGAACATTACTGTCATCAGGATTAAAGAGGAAAAAACATACATCTGAAGAGGTTTAGAAGCCTTCTGAATTTCTAGAGGGGTGGGCAAACTGGGGGATAGGGTGGCAGAGGGCCTTTTAGAAGGATATATAGATTGAGATAAGGGTAGGGTGAATAGATAAGATAATAATAGATAAGGGAGGGACCTTTAGAGGGGTGGGTAAAATTAGGAATTAGAGGCAAAGGGGAGAAGATAAGGTAATGTGAATAGGGTGAAAAGAGGATGAGAAGGAAAACAGTGAGTAAAAAATAACTGGACATGGACCAGTATCTTACACTATTAGCCAAAATATGATGATAAAAATGGATATATGACCTAGATATAAAGAGAGATTTTACAAGAAATTTAGAAGAACATGTAACATGTTACTTATCAGACTTAGGGAGGAGTGAACAATCTATGAATCAACAAGAGATAGAGAAGAAAGTTGGGTACAAAATGAATAATTTTGATTACATGAAATTAAAAAGTTTTTGTACAAATAAAACAAATGTAGTGATGATCAGAAGGGAAGCAGAAAATTGGGGGGAAATTTTATAGACAGTTTATCAGATAAAAGTCTCATATCTAAAATATACAAAGAATTTTGTCAAATTTATAAGAATATGAGTCATTCCCCAATTAATAAATGGCCAAAGGATATAAATAGGCAATTTTCTGATGAAGAAATCAAACAATTTATAGTCATATGAAAAATGCTTTACATCATTATTGGAGGAAATGCCAATTAAAAACAACCTTGAGATATCATTTTACACCTACTAGATTGGCTAAAATGATAGAAGGGAAAAGTGACAAATGCTAAAGGGAAATAGAAAAATTGGGATACTAATTCATTGTTGGTGAAATTGTGAAATGACCCAACCATTTTGGAGAGCAATCTGGAATTATGCTCAGAGAGTTAGTCTATTTCTGAAAATAATTAGGGAAAAAAAAAAAGAACTGATATGTTCAAAAATGTTTATAGCAGCTCTGTTTGTGGTGGCAAAAAAAAACTGATTACAGGAATCCCCATTAGTTGGGGAATGGCTAAACAAGTTATGGTACATAATTGTGATGAAATACTACTATGCTATAAAAAATGACAAGCTCAATGATTTTAGAAAAACATGGAAGGACTTACATGAAATAAGGAAGAGCAAACTGAACAGAACAGAGAACATTGTATATAGTAACAGCAATACTGTTTTAAGAACTACATAGGACTATAAAGGACTTATGAAGAAAATTCCTATCTATATCCAGAGAAAAAACTGATAAATAGAAGTATGTATAGCATAAGTTTACATACATACATACATACATACACACATATGTGTGTGTGTATATACATGTATACACACACACACACACACACACACATACCTATTGGGGTCTAATGGTAGCCATGGTGGGGATGGGGCGGGGGGAGTTGGAGAGGAAGGAAGAAAAAAAAACTTATGTGATAATTTTGTTGTATATTTGAAAGGAATAGCAAGTTGTGCATAGTAGATTTGAAGTTTCATGTGCAATCATCTTTTTTGTACTATGTTATGGGAATGCTTGTTTTTTAAATTAAAAATAAAAATGTTAAAAAGAGAGAAAAGGATTTCTAGGGCTAAACACATGTTATTTATATACAGACCTCACTACTATAATAGTTTAAGATTAAGTCCACTCTCCCCAAGGACCTTGTTTATACAGTGGAAGAGTGCAAGCTGAATTTGGGGAGGATGTTTTAACTCTTTTTATAAGAGCTAACAGAGTTTGGCTGATTGTTAAAGTGAAACACATTGGTGGGGGAATCAGGGTCAATAGTACTAGAACCCCAAGATCAACAGCAAACTCTAGATCCCTGAGGGAAGAAGTAGTTAACCACCCCTCTGAGGACCCTAAACTTTGGATGGGGGTACAGATTAGGGAAATACCCCGAGAAAAGCTATTATATTAGTATCAGGTTTGTTTATACTTGAAGAGGACCAAAATGATATTACTATGTCAGGGTCAATGTATAGTGTGTCCAACTGTGGCTGATCAGACAAGCTTGAAAGGCTCTACCTGACATAAGTCAGGCATTTCTGCAAATATTCCATATGAACTTTTGGAAAGGAGATGTCTCTAAATTTGCCTATCTCATGTTTCTTTTGAGCTACTGCATTTCTGCTTTGCTCATAGAGCATAGCACCTTCTTTGATGAGGGCATGCCATGCTGGGCAGTCCTGTGCCAGTGTTTCCCATGTCATGCAATCAATTTCAAAGTTCTTCAGAGAGATGTTGAGAATGTCCTCGTATCACTTCTAACCACCACATGAGCACTTACCTTGTGGGAGTTCTCCCTAAAACAGTCTTTTAGACAAAGGTATATCTGGCATTCAAACAAGATGGTCAGCCCATCATAGTTGGGCTGTCTGCAGTAGGGTTTGAATGCTTGGAAGTTCAGCTTGAGAAAGGACTGCAGTGTCCAGCACCTAATCTTGCCAGGTGATCTTCAGAATCCTCCTAAGATGATTCAAATGGAAGTGATTCAATTTCCTGGCATGGTGCTAGTAGAATGTCCAGGTTTCACAAGCATACAACAATGAGGTCAGCACAATGGCTCTGTAAACCTTCAGTTTGGTAGTCATTCTAATACTCTTCTGTCCCATACTTTCCTTTGGAGTCTCCCAAACACTGAGCTAGCTCTGGCAATGCATGTGTCAACCTCATTTTCAATGTGTACAACCCAGAAAAGTATATTTTCAAGGTAAGTGAACTTATCCACAGCATTCAAAATTTCTCCATTTGATGTAACTGATGGTTCCACGTATGGATGGCGTCATGCTGATCGGTGGAGAACCTCTATTTTCTGGTGTTAATTGTTAGGCAAAAATTAGCACAAGCAGCAGAGAACTGATCCATACTTTGTTGCATCTCAGCCTCAGAGACTGCATTGATTGCACAATCATCTGTGAACAAAAATTATCAGGTACACCAAAGGTAGTACACCAACTTCCTTATATGGAAAATTCAACCCCACATGTTATTTGGTAGATGAAATTAATAGCAGAATGAGAAAGGGGCAGAGCCAAGATGATGGAGTAGCAGGAATAAGTATTAGTCGAGCTCTTTACAAGCTCTTCTGTAGAGATGTAGAAAATGTACCAAAATGAGTACCAACTGGGAAATCTAAGAAAAAAACCCTCAATGAGTCAATTTTTTGAGCCCAAGTTGGCATACAGAAGTAGACAGAGAGGTCTGCAGTCATTAGGGACAGTGTGGTCAGGAATGACCACATGAAGCATCCCATCACAGGAACTGAAACAGGTCCAAGGCTATGCAGCTAGATAAGAAAAGGTCTCAGATCCAGCATAGACCTTGTGCTTGACACAGGAATAAATGGTACTATACTGTTTTCTGTCACAGATCCAGGGCAGACTGAGGAGACCTGTGCTCAGGGGTGGCATTCCAGTGTTGAGAAGTGGTCATGAGCCCTACCTAGTCTGTATACTGAGCAAAGAGCAAATTCAGAAGCAAACATCATGAATATGGTCTCAGTTCCAGCCTCTAGCCCAGTCTGAAGCCTGCAGAGTGAAAAGTAGGGAAGGAATTTGAGAAGAAAAGGAAGCCTGAAGTTCTGTAATTCTGAACCAACAGAGATTTCTACCTGGCTCATAGAGGCTAAATCCTGCAACAGTCCACTGGAACTCAATCTTAGGCAAACTCAAAAGTATTTTGATCAAATCAAGGTTAGGAACTTGTAGAGCTCAAACAAGGAAGGCAATTAATTAGACTTTTCCCTGGATTGAACCCTTTGAGAGCACTGGAAACTTGCAAGTCCCCAGCCTGTGCTTTCTTTGAGATCTTGGAATAACATAACACTCAATACCTCAGGAAAGTAGTAGCAGGATCCCATAATACAAGATCAGCTCAGACATTCCCTCCAAAGCCTAGCCTTAATATAAAGTCTGAATTCAGGAAGTGGGTTGGAAGAATGAGGGGGAAAAAGAAATTCCATAATAAAAAAAGCTATTATGGTGGCAGAGATCCTCAAGACACAAACCCAGAAGAAAATGACTCCAAAATATTTATAAGCAAAGCTTCAAAGAAAAATCCAGCTTGAGCTAAAGTTCAAATAGAATTCCTGGAAGAGATGAAGAAATAATTTTTAAAGTTAAAAATATATATTTTTGTAAATGAAATTACAGTCCTAGAGGGAAAAATAAAAGACAACTTTAGAAGAAAAATTGGAAAAGGAATTAACAGCTTGTAGAAGTACAAACCTTTACAGACTCCCTGAAAATTAGAATATACCAAATAAGAAATAGTGAAATCATGGCACAACAATAAATGTTAAAAACAAAGTAAAAAAACTGAAAAATAGAAGAAAATGCACAGTATTTCATAGCAAAAACTGACATGGAAAACAAGTTTAGCAGAGGTAGTTTCAGAATCATTGAAATACTTCAAAGCAAAAATGAAAGCATATCATATTTCAAGAAATCATAAAAGAAAATTTCCCAGATGTCTTAGAACAAGAGAATAAAACAGAAAGAACACACCAGTAATGAACCGAAAGAAACCCTCAAATGAAAATTCCCAGAAACGATACAGTCAAAATTCAAAAATTCCAGGTCAAAGAAACAACACTGCAAGCAACCAAAAAGAAAAAGTTCAAGGATTAAGGAGTCACAGTCACAATCACACAAGATTATCCATCACTTTGAAGAAGCAGGGAGTTTGGAATATGACATTCCAGAAGGCAAAGGACTACAGTCAAGAATAATTTACCCAGGAAAACTAAGTATAATTCTATTGGGGGGAGTGGGCGAGAAAATGGACCTTTAGTGGTGTAAAGCACACCTGATAAAAATACTAAAGATGTGTAAAATCTCTGAAGTAAAAACACAGGAGTCAGGAGAATCATAAAAATGTTAACATAAGCAAGCAAGTATAAGGGATTAAATAATAACAAACTATTTACATTCTAATATGGGTAGATGACATATATATATCTTTGCAAAACCTTATCATCAGGGGCCACTGTGGAAGTCTTAATTAGACAAAGGGGCTGTTAGTTTTGCTATGCTTTGATAACCTTAAAAGAAGAAAGGAAAGGGAGGGGAAAAGAAATGCACTGGGAGAGTGGGATAAGGAGACGCAAGAAGGAGGAAAGGGGAAATTATTTCACATCATCAGGGTGATACAAATGTAGTCTTGATACCTAAACCAGGGACAGTCAAAACTAAGAATGAAAATTCTACTATCTCTAACAGATATCAGTGCAGAAATTATAAATAAAATATTAGCAAGGAAACCACAGCAACATATCACAAAGATTATTTACTACAATCAGGCTGAATTTAGAGCAAGAATGCAAAGATGTTTCAATATTAGCAAAAAGAAAAAATATAAATAATTGAATATATTAATAATAAGAACAAAATCAGATTATACCAAGAGACAGAGAAAGCTTTTGACAAAATAAAACACACATTTCTATTAAAAAATACTAAAATGCATAAAAATAGAGATTTCTTTAATATACTTAGTATCTATCTAAAACCAAGAGCCATCATTATCTGTGATGTGGATAAAATAGAGGCCTTTCCAGTAAGATCATGGGTAAACAAGTATGTCCATTATCACTGATAATATTCAATATAAATAAAAATGCTATCTATAACAATAGTACAAGAAATTTTTAGAATAAACACAAAGATGAAACAAAATTATCACTTTTTTCAGATGATACTATGGTTACTTGGCACAGTAGATAGAAGACTGGGTCTAGAGTCAGGAACACCTGAGTTCAAATCTGACTCAGAGACTTACAACCTTTGTAACCCTGGACGAGCTACTCAATTAACCTCCATCTGCCTCAATTTCTTCATCTGCAGAAAGAGGAAAATAATCATAACTACCTTAGAGAGTTGTTGTAAGGAGGAAATATTTGCAAAGTGCTTAGCAAAATGCCTGGCACATAGTAGGCACTTAGTAATTGCTTATTTCCTTCTTTCTTTCCTTCAGTATATTTACAGAAAATAAAATAAATCCACATAAGTCATTAGCATTTCTGTATATTACCAATAAAATCCAACAGAAAGATATAGAGGCAGTCCATTTAAAAACAGGAAACAAAGTATAAAATACTTGAGCTTCTACCTGTCAAAACACACACTGAAACTATTTGCTACAAAATACTCTTTGCACAAATAATGATAGATTAAATAATTGGAGAAACATTCATTGTTCATGGGTGGATTAAACTAATATATTAAAAATGACAATACTTCCTAAATTAATTTACTTATGTTATGCCATTACAACTAAATTACCAAAGGATTACTCTATAGAGCTAGAAAAAATAACAATAAAATTCATCTGGAAAAACAAAAGGTTAATAATCTCAAAATAAATGGTGAACAAAGTAGAAAGAAAGAGGCTGAGCATTAGTAAACCTCAAATTATACTATAAAGCAATAATCATCAGCATATTTTGGTAGTAGGTAAGAAATAGAATGATCAGTGGAACAGATTAGGTAAACAACATAAAGAAGCAAACAAGCACAGTAGCCTAGTGTTTAATAAATCCAAAGATCCTGGATTGGGGCAAAAATTATCTATTTAAAAAAATTGTTGGGCAAAGTAGAAAGCAGTTTGGCAAAAAATTAAGTGTAACATCTCACACTGTATAGCAAGATAAGCTACAAATAGGTACATGATTTAGATATAAGGGTGACATACTAAACAAATTAAAGGACCTAGGAAGAAATGGTTAGGAAACCATTTTGTAAATGAAATTACAGTCCTAGAGGGAAAAATAAAAGACAACTTTAGAAGAAAAATTGGAAAAGGAATTAACAGCTTGTAGAAGTACAAACCTTTACAGACTCCCTGAAAATTAGAATATACCAAATAAGAAATAGTGAAATCATGGCACAACAATAAATGTTAAAAACAAAGTAAAAAAACTGAAAAATAGAAGAAAATGCACAGTATTTCATAGCAAAAACTGACATGGAAAACAAGTCATAGAAGGTAAAATGGAAATTTTTGATTACATAAAATTTTAAAGTTTTGAAAAATTTGATGGTAGGTAAATGAAAAACAATCTTTGCAGCAAATTTCTCTGAAAAAGTTGAGTTAGATTTTTTCAGATAAGATAGGTAATGGAACTGATTTAAATTTTTGAGAATAAAATCTTTTCTTCAATTGATAAATGGTCAAAAGATAAGAATAAACAATTTTCAAAGGAAGAAATCCAAGCTATCAATAGTTAAATGAAAAAGTGCTCTAACTCAGTAATAATTAGAGAAATGCAAACCTAAGCTACATTTATGATTCATTTCTCACCCATCAGTTTGACAAAACAAAAAGGAAAATATTAAATGCTGCAGGGGGTGTAGAAAAATATTAATGCAGTGTTAGTGCAACTGTGAACTGGTCCAGACATTCTGGAGAACAATTTGGAACTATGCTCCCAAACCAATTAAACTGTGCATTCTCCCTGATGCAGAAATACCACTACTAGGTTTAAAGATTAGAGGAATTAGGACATTAAAGAAAGGGGAAAGGGACCTATATGTACAAAAACATTTATGACAGCTCTTTTTCTGTTGACAAAAAATTGGAAACTAAGGCGATGCCTATCACTTGGGGGAATGACTAAGGTGATGGAATACTGTTGTGCTATCAGAAATGATGATTTCAGAGAAACCTGAGAAGACTTATATGAACTGATGCAAAATGAAATAAGTAGAATCAGGAGAAAAGTTTATACAATACCAACAATAATATAAAAATAAACAACTTTGAAAGTCTTGGAAACTGATCAAACAACCACAATTTCACAGGACTCATGGTAAAACATGCTGCCCTGCTCCAGATAGAGAAGTGATGAGCTGAGTGCAAATTGAGATATGTTTAAAGAATATTTTAAAAGAGTATCCCCACTTATTGGAGACCTTCATGTAAAAGTTAGATAATAACTTGTTTATGTTTTACAGGGATTTTTTTCATCTATGGGTTGGATTGGATAGTCACCGAGTTCCCTTCCAGCTCTTGAAAATTCTTTGACTGTGATGCTCTGGATGCTACTGTTGGTGGGTGGTGCTGTGGCAATTGCATCCAATCCTAGAACATTAAGACGTTCCATGATTATTTGAGAATAGCCTAATATGCCACATAGGAAAACTTAAACGCCTATCATCCAGATCATGATATGCAGAAGAATGAACTTGAGTTAGTACATTAATACATATGTTTGGGACAAGTATTACTTAGAGACAATGACTTGAACCCAGAATTGAATAAGAAAAAGAGAGAAAAAATTTATTTTTCATTTTATTTCATTTTTCATTTATTTCATATTTCATTTTATAAATTGCATGGAGTTTTAAATGATCTCAAGGTTCTCTCCAGTGCAAAGACCCATCATTTCAATATGGATCTTTTACTAGTGAATTTCCATAGATGAAGAGTTTGGAATACTATGATTTCTGTGAAATTAGAGAAGAAAGTGACTGAAAAGATAATGGAAGGATGCATAGTGGCCACAGGTAAGCTGCCACATATTTTTATTGGTGATGTACATTCCAAAAGTGGCTTAAAAGATATCATTGAGGAAAAGTATGATTGGAAAAGGAGGTCATTCATATTACATGAGTAAGGGTTAACAGATGGACAGCCTAAAAACTACATTGATTTACTCAATATGCAAAATGCAAGAAGGCCTTCAGTAGGGAATATCTGTTTTATAGAAGAAAAAAAGATTTCCATCTGTACCAAAGGATGGAGTACCAATTTCCATGAGATCACAGACCCACTGATGTGTTAAAGTACAAAAACAACAGAAGCACAGGCTGGAATGAAAATCCATGGGGAGATAACATTTAACTTTAGTCTAATAATTTCTATAATTGACTCTAACACTTCCATATGTCACAATTATTTTAAGGTACCTATGTCACAAAATTCATTGAAACAAAGTAATTACAATTTTTTAATTTAAAAAACAAATACCATATATCATATCAGAAGCAGAAAGGAAAGAGGAATATGATGCATATGTTGAAGAATCAGGCAAATGATGAGTGCCAAGACGAAAAACGCTATAGTCACTAATGTAATGTTATTTTATCTGTAATTTCTGTACTAGGATTCCCAAGTGAATATAACCTTCACTAATTCACTGTTTACATTCTATTTAATTTTCAAATACCTCTCTTTTAGTGCAGGCTATAAGTATTATACAGTACCTCTTTGTATGAAGACATGATCCTTTCAATGGCATCTGCTCCAGATGCTAATAAATTTCGTGCAGTGGTAAAGGCTTCTGTACGTTCACTAATCATAGCTTGTTTCTGGTCATCCTCTAAATCTAAAAGAAAAATTAAGAAGTGTTGTAATTGTCAAGTGGCCTTTATCCCCATTTCCACACACATATTTTTAATCAATTCAATTCTAGCTAAAAAATCAATGTGTATTAATTAAAATGCGTAAGTATTAGACCTATAATTTTATTTGATATAAGAACTTCCACCACTATACTTCCTGTCTATAATTTATGCCCTTTGAGAGTTGTATAGGAAATGAGAGGTTGGCTTTTCCCAGGTTACATGCCAGCATGTATCAGAGGTAAGACGTGAAATGGGTCTTCTTGACATAAAGGATGCCATACTATCCATTACTCCTTGTTCCCTCTCAAAAGTAATTAATATATTTTTGAAACTTCAATACCCCTATTTATTTGATATTGTCTTATCTTTTATTTTCCTCCAAGAAAAGCAAAAATATTAAATAAAAAGTCCTTGCTGACTAGTATTATTATGTAGCTTAAATTTATTTTTTATATTTAATTTTGAAGAAATTTCATTTGAATTATAATCTGGGAAAGAAAAATATTTGTGTACTTTTAAACATCCTTCTGGAGGGGGAGCAGGATAACAAATCTCAGGAGCAGAATCTCAGGACTTTTTGCTCTTTAGGTAAAAGATCCTGAATATCAAACTGTAATAGTCAGCTATTGCTGCCCAAAGCAGAAGTATTGGAAATCCTTACATAGAATACAAGAGGTACCATCCTGTTCCCCTTGAGACTTAATTATTAAAATGTATGAACTTCAGCCCTAACTTTTTTGTCTTTTGGACAAAAGCTCAAGACCCTCCATGAGATCTTTCTTGGGTCCTCTCCCCTCTCCTCTGATTGTTAATGCTTCTTCCTACCCTAAAATGATGAAGTATTTACTCTGCATATATTTCTCATTTACTTTTCTGTGCTTATGCTATTTTCCTAATCTAGGCTCCTTGAGGAAAGGGACTATCTAATTTTTGTCTTTGTGTCTTCAGTACCTAACACAGTACCTGGCATAAAGTAAATCCTTAATAGTTGCTCGTTGAATTGTTTAGTTGAATCTAATATCACTTCTCCAGACCCTTTCTTTAGCAGAAGAGGTCACACTGTTTTATAAAAGAAAATAATTGAGATCCATGTGACCTGTACTATGTAATACAATTTATTATTTCAAGAATATATTATAGAAAAATCCCCATAGCACAATTATGCAGTATAGAGAAATATGAACCATAGGAGAGTGTTAATAGTAGCACAGAGGAAGTATATAATCACTCCAGTTTGGGTGTGATCAGAGAAGAATTTATAAGGGAAGGGACATTTTATCTGGGCTTTGAATGGCTGGTATTTCTATATATGGAGATCAGGAGGGAAGGGAAAGAAGGGCACTCCTAGTGGAAGGAAATTTTTGCTTGTAAAGGTATAGAGGTGAAGAGGCATGAGGCATGTTGTTCTGGAAACATGAAGTATTTAATTTTGTCTGTGACATAGGGTTTGTGTAAGAGATAAGGCTGAAAAAGCAACTTGGACCCAGAAGCAATTAGACATAATAGAATAGTGTTTGATAAACCCAAAGACCCCACCTACTGGTGTGTGGTTTCCCTAGTCAACAAAAACTTGGGAAAACTATAAAAGGGCACGGCAGAAATTAGGACTAAAACGAGATCTTAAACAATATATAACACTTTGTTACAAAATAATAGCATTTTAAGCCTGGGGCAATATAATGGCCCCTAAGGTCCACATCATTCCCTCCTTTATTTTTTATTAGTTAATTTTTTTATTTTTAGTTTTCACCATTCACTTCCATAAGTTTTAAATTTTCTCCCCTGCCTTCCCCTGTTTCTCCCCAAGATGGCCTACAATCTGAAATGGGCTCTATACATACATTCATATTAAACATATTTTCACATTGGTCTTCTTGTATAGAAGAATTATAAGAATGGGAGAAACCATGAGAAAGTAAAAAAAAAACAACAAAAAGAAACTAGTCTGCTTTGATCTGCATTCAGACTCCCCTCCTTTATATTAGACAAAAAGTTTGAATGTTATTACAATTATTACAATTACTCTAAGCCTCCAGTTAGGAATTTTCCCAACATTTAGACAGAGGTTGGGATCCTTGTTTAACTTTTGGTCTCATTGTAGTTAAGGAAGAATTTGGATTATTAGAAACATTTGGGTAATGAAACAGCAGATTATATTTTAGTGTCTGAGGATAGGCAGGCACTGGGAGGAGAAACTGGGGAAAGCACACTTAGTCTTGTTCTTCTGCTCTGAGATATCTATATAGATGAGGGCCCTCCTCAAGATTTCCCTTCTCTACTATAGCTCAATACTATCTTCTTTTTCTCCTTTCTCTGGGTTGTTATTACCTCTTAGTTCTTTTCTTTCCCTTCTACTTCAAAACCCTCTCTCTAGTTCTGAGATATCTCTTCCCTTTCATACAAATTCCTCAGGGTGTAATGAAAAAACTTGAATTGATTCAAGGAAGTGCAGAGGCACCATTCAGACTCAGTTATGATTAATTCAACCAATAAGTGTTCCTTTGTTACAAAGTATTCTGGTCTGTGCCTAATTCAGGCCAGTCCCCTGGTAGGATATTGGAACAAAATGAGAGATTCAAAGGTCATTCAACAATTTTAAAAGAGATTTACTTAGTTATAGCAGGAGAAGGATATTCAACAAGAATAGTCATTGAGGGCACCTGGAGTTGATTCAGCTGAGGAAAGCTCCCTTGCCAGAGTTATCCATTTTCAAGAGCCTTTGGAGCATTTGGTGGCTGATTTGTACTCATGTGATGAGGAAGCAACATCAACAGTATGAGTCTTTACTCCTCTAAGCTAACCAAGTCTCCAAGAAGGTCATACCTTTTAAGGAAAAAACAACCTAAAAGTGGGAGGGGTTAGAGTATCGCTCATACCGCTAGTGCAGTTAAGTGTTTGGGGAAATCAATGGAGCCCCACCCTTACACTTATCACAATAAGATCCAAATGGATACTTGACCTAAATATAAAAAATTATAAGCAAATTAAAGGGATCATACATGTGATCTCATGAGTTAAGGTATCATATATAAGATTTTTATCCTACCCTTACATATATTAATGTAGCTCCATATTTATGTTAATACAATACAAATATAATATGTATACATATATGATATTAACACAATATGTTAATAGATTACATATATTACATATATTATAAATTAATATATTATATATTGCAAGGGTTGTTTTGACACCTTAACTGAGATCATAGATTTTAGATTGAGTTTGAATAATCTTTCAAACTAGAGTGATGTTCCATAAGAACTGTGTTTGGATAGGCAGAGGAAACTTGGCCATAGCCAAAGGAGCATCTCTAAATTATCAAGTGAATTGAAATATATTCATTTTAGATATTGGTACAATCGTGGAGTTCAATCATCACCGCTCCCAGCCCCCATCTCCCTATCGAGAAGGCATCTCCTAGAGAAAGGAGGGCTCACCTTTAGTCTTGACCTGGTCCCTTTTCCCCTGACCCCACTTTAGCCGGAAGAAGACTTTTAAAGTTTCAAAGGGTCCAGTAGATTTTCGAGTACTCATCTTCCCATTGCTGTCCTTGCCAGCACCCCCAGATCACCTGGCAGACAGTATCTACATCAAGAGCCAAGGACTACTTTATTATGTTTAAAGAGAACTTCTTGAATACCTCACAATGGGGTGAACACCCCACAAATGGAAGAAAAGGACTTCAAGAAACTAAGAGCTATTCTTAGTTTTTACCTTTTACCCCCAGTCTGGGGGAGGAGCCACTGATTTCTCATGAGCAGTATTTTGTGTTTAAGCCTTCAAGAAGCAGTCGATGCTTTGAAGGGTAGTCCCCTGGGGTCAGTTAAGTCTCCCATATAGTTTTAATACCTTTTTTGCTTGGGGTAAGGTTAAGAGAAGAAAACCATCTATTGCATGCAGCAAGGCCCTAGGACATGTTTTTAACCACAAGCTCTAAACATGGTGAGCTTACATCTAATATAGAGGAAATGTGCAATAGTATGAACACATAATTGTGTGTCCATGAAACCTATGTTATAATATAGATATTATATAATACAATATAATATTAGATATAATATAATATTAGGATATAATTCTTCCATTTATTAGCTGTATAGTTTTGTGATATTAGGTAATTTCCTTAAACATCTCCAGGCCTTAGTTCCTCACTTGCAAAATGAATTAAACTACATGCATTTTAAATCTATTCCATTTTGTATCATGATTCAAGAAAAAAGACAGACAAAAATGCCTTTTTACTACTTTTCTCTGGTCTTTCCATTCCTTTTGCTATTCACCTATCCATCCTCAAACTTTGTCATCTTTATCTCTTTTTTAAAAAGTTGATTGATATAAACATTTCAAAGGTCTCTAAGAACGGTACAAGTGTTGAAAATGTAATATGAATAATAATGAACACAATAGTTTCATCACCTTGAGACAAAAACAGATTTTATTCTTAAACAACAAATCACATGCATATTATAACCCTGTGGAGAACAGAAGATCTTAAGATCATTATCTTATGAAAATGGCCTGAGAAAGTCCATTTTACCTTTTTACTTTCTCATTGGTTAGTTTGTCAAAAGTCTCTGGACAATTACTAGGAAATCATAATTTAGATTTATTTCCACTTATTTCCACTTTGAGATAAATTTTTATTTTGTTTAATCAGTGTCTTATTCTGGCATATTTAAGTTTATATAATAAGCTATTTTTCTATTCTTTGAATTTGGAATCAAACAATCAGTATTTCTTATAGTTAGAAAAATGTTTTCACCAACTTTAAATCACCCACAGGAATAAATTCTTCATATATCTTGTTTACTTCTTATTTATCTCAACGGGGCTAATTTACCATTATTAATAATTAGCATTTTCTATACTCTCTTCTGCATGCCCTAGGGTTCTATAATTTATTATTTATTATTGCTAACCATATATGCTATAGTCTTGTCATTAGGTCCTCCTTTGACATATACTAATTTTAAAAAATTAGTATTATTTCCTTCTGAAACCTTTAAGATAATTATCATATCTGTTAGAAGTTCAATCTGAAATATCAGATGGTTTTACATGTATTTAGATTTTTTTCTATATATGCCATCTCTTTCCATATCCAGATTATCTCTTTTCACATTTATCTGCGTACCTGTTATTCCCTCTTCTCACCCCTCCCTCTCCCCCCAAAAATACAGGGAGGGGCTAGGTTATTTTTTTATCTTTGTATTCCTGTCAAGGCATGGAGCCTTGGAAATAACGAGCATTTACACTAGAAAACAGGATTCAAACAGATCTTGACAAAATAAAATTTTAGACTAAATTGAATAAGATTAAATTTAATAAGTATAAATGTTTTATCTTTGGTTTTAAAGAATCAACTCCACAAATATCAGATGCTCTTGATATGGCTAGACAGCAATTTGTCTGGAAAAGATGTAGGTGTTTACAGGACTACAAGCTCAATATGAGTCATTAATGTTATACAGAAGTCAAAAAAGCTAGTACAATATGAAGCTACATCATTTTCAGGGGGAGGGAAGTGATTATCTCACTGGATGTACCTGATGCAAGTAAGACCACATCTGGAATATTGTATTCATTTCTAAGTACCATATTTTAAGAAGGAATAATGGAGAGTACCTAAAACTGGGGCCTTTAGTTTAGTGTATTCCCTTTTCTGGGCTACTTCTCTAATCTGAATTTACTATCAGGTTGGATCTCAAGAAGATGGCTGCTACCTTGGGTTCAAGAGTAAACCCTGTGGCACCATCAGTGTGCTTTCTATTAGCAATCTACAGGTAGTAGATTGAACTAGCTGTTATAGAAATATTTACTGTAAAAACAGTAGCTACAAAACATTCCCCCAATAATCATGAGGTAAAATCTCCCACAAACATGTACAGTGACCTTGGGAAGAATGGACACAAACTTAGGAATACTATAATGACTATTATAAATACCCAAATTAATTATAAAGGATATAGAAAGAAAGATGCTATATGCATCCACAGAAAGAACTGATAAATAGAAGTATGTTCACAATAATTTTACATATATATATGTATGTATGTGTGTATATATGTGTGTGTATGTGTGTGTGTATGTGTATATACTTATTTGTGTCAAAAGGTAGTCATGGGAAGGGGGGGTGTTAAAGGGGAGGGAAGGGAAAAAAAAGGAAATTTACATGCTAATTTTGTTGTATATTTGAAAGGAATAGCTAGTTGTGCATAGCAGATTTGCAGTTTCATATGCAATCATCTTTTTCTACTGTACAATGTTATAAAAGTACTTCTTTTATTCCATAAATTATTTTTTTAAAAGAGTACTACAATGGTGAGGCACACATATAGGGGGCCTATGTGGAAAATGCAACTCACAACTCTAGACACTCAAGGTCTTTTCTTTCTCTGAAGAATATTCCCAAATTTATTATCATTAGGGTTGCTCTGCTGTTAAGCTAGACTCCCCAAAAGGCTGCAGAAGTGGATTCCCTGGGCTTTGAATGGATGGTGTTTCCATATGTCATATATATTCTCTTAGATAGGTAACTGTAGTCTCTACTGCTTGAAACTCAGGCTCAGATGGAATGCTACAGTGTTCTTTCAGAATGGGCAGAGACTTTTAGCCTAGTTCTGGCAAAAGCCTTCCCTTTTTGCTCCCTCAGAACTTTCTTCAGTTCTGAGGCTTGCCATTTCCCAGGCAGGAGAAGGGAGAGTAGAGATTTAGCTTTTGCCTTTAGCGATTTTTCCTGGTTCAAAAACAGGTTGCCTAAGTAAGAGACCTCATCCTAACTTACAATGGCTGTCTTAGTACATTTTCCAAATTTTCATCTCTGCTGGCTAGGCCATAGTAAGACAATGACTAATTATTCACCAATAATCTTCAAAACATTTCTGAGGTTGATAATTAACCAGTTTTTAAAAGTTCTATAGGTCTTCAGTAGGTCTATGCAAATGAAAGGCTGAGAAAAGTTACAGAGGGAATCTATGCCCTAGGAGAAAATTCATTGTCTCAGCCTTATCATTTGCAAGTGAATTCATATCTAACAAAGTGAAGAATTATCCACTAACATTAAAAATGGATTCACACACTATCAGTTGCCAATATAATTTGAATGGAACTTGCCCTTAGATCTTGTCTCTGCATTTTGCCCTTAATGACCAACAAATTTTCTGAAATCTAAAAAGGGTATATACCACATCAAAATTGGTTGAAGGAACAAAAAGGAAAAAATAACTGTCTTCAACTATTTAAAGGTCTGTCACATGGAACTTAACTCTAAAAGGCAGAATTAGGAGAAATCAGTGAAAGTTACCAAAAAAAATGTAAATTTAGACTTGATGCATGGAAAAACTCTTAAAAATGAACTATGCTGTCTCAGAGGGTAGTGGGTTCAATAAGATATTTTCACGCAAATGTTACATGACCATTTGTGGAATATGACACGTAGAAGATACTTACTTTAGGGTTATATTATTATTTATGTATATTATAGTGTTACATATATTATTTCATTTAAGTTGGTCAATAATCCTCTGAGTTAGAACTCTATTTTGTAAATGAGGAAACTGAAACTTATAAAGATGACTATAAAGAAATGCCATGCCAAAGGTTATAATAACTAATAAATGGCAGAGGGGAGACTTGAATTTAGGTCTTCTGACACAGGTCCAGTCCCTATCCCTAAAAATTATGGTAAAATTACTACAATCACAGTATTACTAAAATGAAAATTAGGAAAAACTCTTTTAAAATTATTTCCATTTAAAACACATATTTGAAATAAAGTAGAAATGTCATTACCACCATCTGCAAAGCCAGTTGCAGTGATAATAGGTACAGCTACCATAATCAGTCCACTGCTGCTCCAGACATATTTCATCAAGAATTGCTCTATCATAATGTACCATAAGCGCTTAGATAAAATGAGATTCATTTGCTCTGCTAAAGCTGTGTAACTTTTCTGCAGTTGTTTCATTTCTACCTATAGGGGAAAAAAAAAACCAAGTATTTACATGGCATGCCTGAACACCCTCTCCTTTTACCCCTCCCCATTCTACTAAACTATATATATTCATAATAAATATCTATCAACTTAGAGCTTTGCTTAGAAATCTTTGTATGATTTCATGATATAATTTTTATTTTAAAAGTTATATTTCATAAAGCACCATCTTTAGGTCTAGCAGCTAATAAATATCGATTAAAGTTGCTTTAGATAGAATCCTTGTTATAAAATGGCTAGCCTGGTAGAAGATGCAATGTTAAATATAAAAGTCCTAATCACTAATTCCATTTATTTTGATAATTTGAAAATCATATATATATATATATATATATACATATGCATATATATATATAACAATGTCTTTCATAGTGTTTCAAGAATTTTCCCCAGAAGAATAGTTAAAATAAAAAAATGTATTTTTGCACAAACAAAACCAGTGAAACCCAAATTATAAAGAAAACATAAAACTGGGGGAAATTTTTCACAAGTATCTCTGATAAAGGCCTCACTTCTCAAATATATAGAAAACTGAGTCTAATTTATAAAAATGCAAGTCATTCCCCAATTGATAAATTGTCAAAGGTTATGAACAGACAGCTTTCAGATGAAGAAATCAAAACTATCTATAGTCATAAGAAAAAATGCTCTAATTTATTACTGATTAGAGAAATGCAAATTAAAACAACTCTGAGGTACCACGTCACACCTATTGGATTGGCTAATATGACTTAAAAGGGAAACATTGGATCTTGGAAAGGATATGGGAAAACAGGGACATTAATGCACTGTTGGTGGAGTTGTAAACTAATCCAACCATTCCAGACAGCAATTTGGAACCATGCCCAAACAGCTATAAAACTGTCAATATCCTTTGATCCATCAATACTGCTGCTAGGTCTATATCCCAAAGATATCCACCCAAAAGGGAAAAGGACCTATTTGTATGAAAATATTTATATCAACTCTTTTTGTGGTGCCTAAGAATTGGACATCGAAGGGATGCCCATCAATTGGGGAATGGCTAAACAAACCGTAGTATATTATTGTAATGGAATATTATTGCGCTATAAGAAATGGCAGACAGGATGACTTCAGGAAAACCTGGAAAGACTTACATAAACTGATGCATAGGGAAGTAAACAGAACCAGGAGAATGTTGAACAGCAATATTGTTTGATGAAGAATTGTGAATGACTTAGCTATCCTCAGCAATCCAAAACAATCCCAAAGGACTAGCGATGAAGCATACTATCCACCTCCAGAGAAAGAACTGATATTGTTTGAATACAGACTTAAGCACACTATTTTTCACTTTCTTTCTTCCATTTTTTTCTTTCATTTGTGTCTGTACCAAATGACTAATATGGAAATGTTTTACATATTTGCAAATGCATAACCTATATCTGATTGCTTACTGTCTCAGGGAGAGAAGATCAGAGGGAGGGAGGGACGGAGGGAAGGATAAAATTTGGAACTCAAAACTTCAAATAAAAATGTTAATACAAAAAAAAGAAAATAAATTGTGGAACATAAATATTTAATGTATTTACCAAACTAAACACACTTTTTTATTTAGAATTAAATTACTCTCACTCTAGATATTTGAGAAAAATGAAACTTTAGAAAATACATTCTGCAATTCCTTTTGTGATTAAAAGTGTAATGGAGCATATATTTTCATAGAAGTTTAGATGTCAGAGGAATCTGAACCATTGAGAAAATGAGACAACAGACTGTATCTTTTTCTGCAGTAGCAGCATCAAGCCATCTCACATTTCAACTATCACCTTAATTTTTGCCTTACCTTATGTCCTCTGTAAAAGGCAATTTCTTCCACATTGGCTATAATTCTGGAGTGCACATACCGCAAATACCCCTTCCTGTGAGCTTCTTCAGCCACCAATTTACCAAATTTGGGAGAGCATGTTTTTAATACTTTGGCAGTAGCATACACTACAAGCCCCGCCAGCAATGTAGGCCCAATCGGGCTTGCTCCTCTGGATGTAGCAGTCTGGATGAGAGTATAGGAAGTCAGCATTACATCCAAAATGGGTTTGGTCAAATTAGAATACAAGTGAGCTACAGACTGAGAGAACATCATAATATCCTCAGTAAGAGACTGATCAGGGTTTGCCAGTCTCCCATCCATATTGATCACCTTGTAGTAAGTCTGATTTGTGAAATAGGTCTCATAGGCATGATCTACCAAACGAGTTCTGAAAGCCAAAGCAAGCTTGCACTCCAGATATCTTATTGCACTGTTCACAAATGTTGCAGGAATCGCAATCATGAGCCATTTGATTAATTTAATAATGAAAGTCCCAGGATTTTTTTCCACAATGCTCTTCACAATTTTTCCATCTAGACTAGCCACATAGATAGAAAGAAAAGTTCTTGAGATTAAAGCCACGGAATGGAGGCATAGCCAACCTGTTTCGGTGGTCACAAGTTTGGGAAAGAGAATTTTCCGAAGCTGCAGAAGCTGTTTGAAAAAATCTGCATTCACTCCAGGAGCTTTCTTCCAAGAGCTCTCAGTGCAATGCAGTTTCCCCCGATTCTCTGCAGTAGGGCAAATTTCCTCTAGCTTCTTGTTGCAGTCGGGCTGCTTTAAACGCTTGCGGATAACGGGATAGAGAGTTTTCAGAGCATATGCCGCAGCCATCAGGCAGGCGGCCCTTTTAGCAGTCCTAGATCTGGTCCATTTCACTCGATTTGCCGCTGCGTTTAACATATGGGTCATTTTCTCCCTTGTCCCAATACGGCTTTCCAAAAAACAAAAACAAAAACCTCCCGATTTGTTTTAAATATCCATGATCCTCAGAAAACCCGAATTGATCTTTCGCAATCAGACTTTTTCCACAGTCTGCAGCATTTCGCGTTGAAACAGATGCAGTGAAGGTTAGGATCGACTTACATCTATCAGGGACGATTTCTCTAAGAACTTGGGAGTTCCACAAAGCAACTAAACTCCTCCCCTCCCAATCCACATATTGGCTGCAAAGAGAGCTTTGTATCAACGTAGTTTCTCTTTGAGCCTTGAAAAGGGGAGGGGAAGGGAGAATGGAAAGCAGAGAGTAAGTGTTGCTCCCTCAAAAAAGAGGTATAGAGAGTTAAGTATCTCCGAAGGTGTCGAATAAGGGCAGCTGGTTGGGAGCAAAACCTGACCTGCCTACTGAGCATGCTCTGAATCGTCACTTGGAAACAAGTTTTAAGATCGTAGTTGCCGTCGTCGTCATCATCGTCATCGTCATAGTAGTCGTCGTCATCATCATCACTTCTCGAGATTTTAGAGATTGCTGTAGGAAGCAGCACTAGGAAGCAAACAAGAGGAATCTGCAAGGGATATAATCTATGGGACATGAAGGTTTGAATTACCATAGCTGAAATAGACTAGGGATGGTACATGCAAGGCAGAGAACTAGAAGTGGGAGGGGCATTTAGGAAAGCATTGTCCCCATAGATTATTCCTACTAATCCTCAAATCTTTGTATTGTAGGATCACTTATAACCCCTGGTGCGCAACGGGAAGATCTTATTTTTCTTGTTTCTGATTCTTCTTGACCCCATTTGGGATTTGCCATTTCCTTCTTCAGCTCATCTGAGAAAAGCAAACTGAGGCAAACAGGATTAAGTGACTTGCCCAAGGTCACGCAGCTAGGAAGTGTCTGAAGCCAGCTCTAAACTCCAGAGGATGAGTCTTCTTGACTCCAGGCTGCCCTGGGTAGATCTTACAGACGATTTTAGTGTATAAGTGGGAATTGGATCTATCATTTGCTGTATCTCCTCAGAGGCTTATCTGTTGTTGGAATCCGGATATGTTGCCTTCAGGACAGTGGTTTATGTCAAATAACTAGGTGTAAAATTTGTTTTACTGACTCAACTTTATTTTCACCCTTTATTGTAACTCAGGTAGTTTTTGAGTTTCTGGATAAATAACATTTTCCTGTTTGTTTGGTAGGCTGAGCATGTGTCTTAGTGGACTAGCTGAAGTCAGTAAATACTAAGTACATCTCCTTCAATACTCTGTTCCTTTCTCCAAAGATTCTTGTAAAATTTTAGGTTCTTTTTAATTAACTTTTTTTTAAATTAGAGATAGACTAATCTTCCTTAATCAACTGTTAAAATATTTAAGAATTCCTGTAGCCAGGTTAAGACTGTGTTTATTTGTAAACCTCTAATATTTAATTGTGCTCCACCTTGGAAGGAAAACTCACATTGCATTTTTAACAGTGTTATAATTAATATTTTTCACTTCTCGTTCTATGTTCCAAAAAGTTAAATTCTGAGAATTCTGGATTTCCTGCCTTAGTATCTACTTGTGTTATGCTATAAACTGAAAAAGACACTATAACTATGCTTGGCCATATAAGGCTAACTTTAAAGTTTGTATGTACAAACATTTCCTGGTATTTCAATTGATTTTCTTATAGAATGATTTTGGACTCTTCAGATTTTGTTTGCCCTCCTCTGGATACGTAGCAGCTACTTAGTCACAAAATGGAGGTTTAAAACACATTACATTTTACATTAATACATTTATTGCTGCTGCTACACTTGCTCAGAATATGACAGCAGTACACAACAGAGTAGCACTCTGTTCCACAACCAACCTCTGACAGAAATTGTAATTAATTCTTTATTAAAAATAAATCATTTTCATGCTACATACTGATATTGCAAGATAGAAGATACGATTTATAGGAGAATGTGTTGGGTAAGGTAATATACAGCAAAAAAAAAAAAAGCTAATTTAAATTTAGGCTTCATTTGAGAGGTATAGTGTTCATGATGACACATAATAATCCTACAGCATTATGCCCAGATTATATAACATCTGGAGTATAGTATACAGTTCTGGGTATCATATTCTTTGAAGGTCATTGACAAGAATGAGAGTAGTGCTGATGGACAGAGACTTGCCGGAAGTTTAACAGCCTTTTGCTAATCAGAAAGTGAGCCTGGTTTTGAACACCAATATAAAACAAGCTTCCCTGAACCTTAAGGAGTCAGGTTGGTGGTTTGTACCTAGAAGGACTGATGCTTGTTTTGTTTGCATGAGTTTGATTGCATGCGCTGAGAAGCGAAAGTCTAAATGGTGTTTTTATCACACTGTAAATTGGTTTAAGTGTGCACTATTCGTTATAGCAAGCTTCTGCCTTTTGGATTCCTGAGGCATTGGAGGAAGAGGATATAGAATTGAATTCTGTTGCAAGCTGGTTGGTCAATTTGTGCAGATGTGCTGTAGGAGCATGGTATGCTCTGGAGTGTTAAGTGAGTGTGTTAAAGGCTAGCAAGTTGATTTCTCTACTACTATACTAATTATACTAATATACTATTATGTTGTTTGTATTCTTGGTGTCCTAAACTATGAAGACAGTTGAAACTGATTCTCTTTTGTGCATAATTTCTATTTTATAGAGGTTGGAGAGGTCATTAGGATCATAGGAAATGTCTATTCTGCCATCTTGTTGGTCATGTGACCCAAAAGACCCTTTTTAAAAATTGTTTTTCTTGATAGCTTCTATTTCTTACATCATCATAATTATATAAAGTATCTCCACCCCTACCCTTCTCAGAGAACAATCCTATATAACAAATACTATTGTTTAAGGAAAAAAAAAGTCGGCACAACTAATTCATTGGAAAGGTAAAAAACCACATGCAATCACCTCTCTTATTATTAGTGATTTGAATGAAGCAGTTTTTCATGTAGTTGTTAATAATTTGCAATTCTTCTTTTGAGAACTGTTTTTCATATCCTTTGACCACTTATCTATTTGCAAATGGCTATGAGTCATATATGTATATGTGCATATATTACATATGTAGAGATATTGATAGATTTTGAATACTAAGCTTTTATCAGAGAAATTTAATTCAAATTTTCCCCTATTTGACTTCTTTTCTTATCCTAGATGCATTCATTTTGTATGTGCACAAGCTTTTTGGTTTGAAGTAATCAAAATTATCTATTTTATCTTTTGTAATTCTTCTATCACTTGTTTGGATGAAAGTATTTCTCTTATCCAGATCTGTTTCTTTTCTAAAATTATAATAGTATGATCTTTAACATTAAGGTGGAATATCCATTTAGAATGTATTGTAGAGTGTGGTATAAGTTGTTGGTCTGTCTAAGCCTAATTTCTGTCAGAGTCCTTTCCAGTTTTCCTGGCAATTAAAAAAATACAACTGGCAGCTAATTTATGTTTCTGAATCCTCCTTATCTAGTCTGTTCCATTAATCTATCAAGTACAACGTGGTTTTTATGACTGCTGCTTTACAATAAAATTTGAATAGATCTTTTGTTTTTCCAAATGACTTTTATTATTTTCTTATCAAGTTCTATAAGTCATCTTGGTAATTTGACTGGTATAGCATTAAAAGTGTAAATTTTGAAAGTATTGTCATTTTTATCATATTGGCACAGCCTAGCCATGAGTACTGAATATTCTTCTAGCTATTTAAGTTGTTCTTTATTTCTTTAAGGAGTTCTTTGTAATTGAATCTATATGTCTTTTGTGTGTTTTGGTAGGTTGATTCCCAGATATTTTATAGACTTTATAATTATTTGGAATGGGGTTATCTTTTCTACTATTGACTTTCGTTTTGTTATTATTATATGGAAATGTTGATTTTTTTGAGAATTTATTTTGTAGCCTTCAATTTTGCTAAAGCTATTGTCTCAATGAGTATCTTTGCTGATTCCCTAGGTTTTCCCAAGAACATTATATTATCAGTGATTTTATTTCCTTTTCACCTATCTTTATGCTTTTAGTTTCTTTCTCATCTTATTGCTGTCACTATCATTTCCAGAACTATATCAAATAATAGTGGAGAGAGCAGAAACCTTTGCTTCATTCCTATATTTATTGGAAAAGGTTCTAATGTATCCCCCTTGCATATGATTCTTGATTTTAGTTTTAGATAGGTGCTTTTTGTAGGTTGGGTTTTTTTTCTTGTTTGTTGGTTTTCTTTTGTTTAGAATAAAGAATTATTGTACTTTGTCAAAAGCTTTTTCTGCATCTTTTGAGATGACCATATGGATTTGGATGGTTTATTTTTCATGATTAGTTATGTTGACTGTTTTCTTAATGTTGAACCATCTTTGCACCCCTGACATAAATTCCACTTGGTCATAATTAATGATTTCTAGAATAAATCATTATAGTCTGACAGGATTCTATTTAAAAATTTGGGGGTCATTGTTCATTAATGATGTTGGCCTATAGTTTTCTTTCTGTGTTTTTATTGTTCCCTATTTTATATATTAGGAATATATTTGTATCATAAGATGACTCTGGTAAGATGCTTTCTTTCTCAATTTTTGAGAATAATTTTTGAAGTCTGGTTGCTAAATGTTATTTAAAAGTTTGATAGAATTCTCCTTTTCTGAGATTCAGTTATCTAAGACCTCTATTTCATCTTCTTATAGTGCAATTAATTTTATATTTTTGAAGCTATTCCTCTGTGTCTTTTGTGTTCTGTTTTGATATAACTGTTTATATAACTGATTATAACTGTTTTGATTTTTTTTGTTTCATCTGGTTTAGCTGTGATTTCACCTTCCTTATTTGATATTTCATTAATTTGATTTTCTGTTTTTCTTTTTAATCAGATTAGCTAAGGTTTTATCAATTTTATTAGTCTTTTCAAAGAACCAGCTTTTAGTTTTATTAATCATTTCTATGGTTATTTGTTGTTAACAATTTAGATATTTCTCCTTTAATTTTTAATATAATTAACCCTTATTTTAGGTTTATTTGTTGGTTTTCTAATTTTTAATGCATATTCAGTTCATGAACCCTCTCTTTTTCTATTTTGTTATTTTACGTTTGTAAGGATATCATTTTCCCCTAAGAACAGTCAGATGCATCACACAAATTTTAGTATGTTGTTTATTATAATTTTATTTTATATAATTTTTCATTGTTTCAATGATTTGTTCTTTGACTCACTCATTATTTAGAATTTCATTGTTAAGTCTCCATTTAGTCTGTATCTTTTTTGTTCCCTGAAATAATTACAATTTCATTGCATTTTGTTTTACAAAGGATGCATTAACCACTTCTGCCTTTTAATATTTATTTGCACTGTCTCTGTGCCTTTGCACATGGTAAATTTTTGTAGAAGTTCAATATGGGGTGATAAATATGTATATCCTTTTGCAGGACCATTTGAAAGATGCTATAAATTTTATCTAGTTTCTCTTGGAATTTATTCAGTTCTATATTTGTCTTTTTGTTATTTTTCTGTTAGACTTATCCAAGACTGAAAGAAGGATATTGAAGTCACCTATATTACTATCTATATCTTCTTATAGCTCAGTTAATGTTTTCTTTAAGGATTTGGATGCTAAGGCATTTAGAGCATATAAGTTCATTACTGATATTGGTTTGTTGTCTATTGTATTGTTAATTTCAACATAATGTAGTTTCTTTGTTTATACCTTTTTATTTTTTGAGTGTTTGTTTTTGCTTTTTCAGATAGCATGATGGCAAATCCTGCCCTTTTTAGATTCATTTGATGTAAATTTTTTCTATTCCCACAATTTTATTTTTGTATATATCTTTATTAAGTGGTTTTTTTAAAAAATAAGAAAAAAGATCGTAGGTTTTTGCTTTCTTATCCAACCTATCACTTCTTCATTGTATTGGATTGTTTAATCCATTTACATTTAAAGTTATAAGAATCTGATTTGTATTTTTCTCCCTTTCTAATAAAAGTTATGATTTTTCCCTTCTCCTGCAATAATCACTGTAATGATCCTTGTTATTTTATCTAAATTTTTTTAAGGTGCTCCAGTTTCCACTGAGACTTCCCCCATCCCTAATCCCCTCCCCTCATCCATTACAACTTTCTTGTTTCACATATTAATTTTTTTCCTTTCCTGATATCTGTTTATATAATCCCCCCCCCTTCTCTTCTTAGTCACATAGATTTCCCATTCCTTTCATCCCCTTCAACTAGTCTTGTTTTTTAGGGTTTTTTATTTCATTTTTGCACCCCTTTTCTAAAAGAATTTCTCTCTCTTCATTATCCATTTTCTCTTTCTGTCTATTTTAGACCATCATTCTCTGATTCATGATCCTCATAATTACCTATTTTCTCTCTTTTCTCTGTATTTCTCATGTAATCAAAACTTCCAAGATACCCGTTTTACCTCTAGGCACTTTCTACAATGGTAGAACTCACCCACGGATTCCCCTTTTCCACTGTGCCTAACTACTAGAACAATGCCAAAAATTGCAGGTGTCAGAGAGGACACTCTCTGCCATGGTAGGGTACCTCCCTCTTTACATCCCTGATTATGCAGCCTACCACTGATCTATACGCTGCCCTGGTTACCTTCTTTCTGCATTTGCCTCAAAATCTCCTTCCTGAGCTCATGCTTCCCCACTCCCCCAGGTGCCAGTTTCCCCCAGGAGTTTTGACTCCCCTCTACCCAAGATAGGACAGGTAGACTTTTCAATACCATATCCCCCAGGCCACACCCAGTGCAAGGTCTCCATCTCCCTTCACAGAACAGCTCTCTTCAGCCATAAGAGCATTTATCAGTAGAACTCCCTTTTCAATCATTTCCCTCTTCTGCTTATCCACTCCCTTGGAGGCTGAGAACACAGGGGTCAACTTCCCCCCACTGCTAGCCCTTGATTTAAACCTGGTGTATCACTCACTCCTCTCTTTTCCCTTGCTTCCCTCCCTCCCTCATGCCCAACCCCGCCTCACTTCATGGACCCTCCTATAATATAATGTAGTTCCACAAAAGAAGCATTCACCTATAGGCAGGTTATCCATAATGCCCTATACCCAGCTCTGCCTTCACCGCCTTCTCCTTTTACATAAAGAAGTTTCTTACTGGTCTCCCTGCTTTCACTCTGTTGCTGTTGCCATCCTTGACTGTTACATTTATTCACTTCTCCTGCATTTCTATTTTTTGAGGTGTTTGAAAAACAAATAATCCCTTCAGTTCTGGTTTCCTTTCTAAAAATGTTTCAAGTGCCTCTTTATTTATTGAATGTCTATTTTTTTTCATGTGTGATTGAATTCACAATTGCAGGGTAGGTCACCTTGTGCTGAATCTTGAGTTCCATTGCTCTTCCTGTTTTATGGTGAGGGCAGAATAGTCTTCTTTTATTCAAATTTTCTTTCTTTTTTATTTCAAGGTCTTTACCTGAGTCCTTGCAGAATTGTTGTTTCTGAATCAAATTGTTAAATTTAGCCAATATATGTTTGCAGCCTTGGGTTTTTTTTTTTCTGGCAGTGATCTGTGAATTCTCTCAATTGGTATTTCATATATTCAGAAGCTCTGGGAAATTAATCAATATCCATTAAGCAACTACTATATACCAAGCACTGTGCTAAGCACTGGGGAATACAAAAAGAGACAAAAGACAATCATGGCCCTCAAGGAGCTCACAATCTAATCACATTCAAATAAATATATACAAACAAGCTATATTACAGGATAAAAAGAAAATAATTAACAGAGGGAAAGAACTAGAATTAAGAAGGTTTGTAAAAAGATAGGATTTTAGTTGGAACTTAAAAAGAAGCCAGGGAAATCAGTATGCAGCGTTAAGGAGGGAAAGTGTTTTAAGAATAGGGGACAGTCTTAGAAAATGTCCAGAACTGAGAGAGAGTTCATGGAATAACCAGGAGGCCAGTGTCACTGTATCAAAGAGTACATGTTGGGGTGTAAGGTGTAAGAAGACTAGAAAGATAGGTAATGAAGGGTTTTGAATGCTAAAGAGAGGTTTCTGTATTTGATTCTGGAGGTGATAGGAAGCTACTAGAGTATACTGAGAAATGGTCATACCTACACAGTCATATCTAGACTTTTAGGAAAATCACTTTGGTGATATTGGTGAATGGAGGATGATTTGGAACAGGGGAAAGACAGGCAGGCAGACCCAACAGCAATAGTCCAGGTGTGAGCTGATGAAAGCTTGCATTAGAATATATAGACAGAGGACACAGGGTGAGTTGAAGATGAAGGGATGATATCTAAAAAAATGAAATAAAATTAAGGGATGAGAGAGGAATATGTTGAAAGAGGGACAAAGGGAGAGATAGAATGGGGCAAATTATCTCACATAAAAGTGACAAGAAAAAGTAGTTCTGTTGGAAGGGAAGACAGGGCAGGTGAGGGGAAATGAGTGAATCTTGCTCTCATTGGATTTGACTTGAGGAGGGAATAACATGCACACTCAATTGGGTATCTCACCCCACAGGAAAGTATGGGGAAGGGGATAAAAAGGAGGGACAATAGAAGGGAGGGCAGATGGGGGAAGAAGTAATCAAAAGCAAACTCTTTCAAAAAGGTCAGGGTCAAGGGAGAAAATTGATTAAAGGGGGACAGAATAGGATGGAGGGAAATATAGTCTTTCACAATATGAATATTGTGGAAGTGTTTTACATAATGATACATGTGTGGCCTATGTTGAATTGGTTGCCTTCTTAGGGAGGGTGGGTAGGGAGAGAAGAGGGGAGAGAATTTGGAACTCAAAGTTTTAAAAGCAGATGCTCAAAAAAAAGTTGTTTTTGCATGCAACTGGGAAATAAGATATACAGGCAATGGGGCATAAAAATCTATCTTGCCCTATGAGAAAGTAAGGGGAAAGGGGGTGGGGGGGGGAGTAGGGTGACAGAAGGGAGGGCTGACTGGGAAATGGGGCAATTAGAATATATGCCATCTTGGAATGGGGGGGAGGGTAGAAATGTGGAGAAAATTTGTAACTTAAAATCTTGTGGAAATCAATGCTGAAAACTAAAAAATATTAAATAATAAAATATGGAATTTTTAAAAAAGAAAGCTTGCATTAGAGTGGTGGCAGTGTCTAAGAAGATAAGGAGGTAAATACAATTGATGTGAAAAGGTGAAATTTACAGGCCTTGGCAATAGACTGGATATGAAAGGTGGCAGTGCAGAGTTGAGGATGGCTCCTTGGTTGCAAGCCTGAGGGATGGGAGGATGATGTTGCCTTCCACAGTAATAGGGAAGATAGAAGCAGGAGAGTTTTCAGGGGGAATAATGAGTTCTGTCTCGGACATATTTAATTTAAGATTTCTATTGGACATTCAGTTTGTAATGTCTAAAAGGCACTTGGAGACACAAGATTAGAGGTCAACAGAGAGACTGGGGCAAGAGAAGTAAATTTAAGAATCATCAGCATAGAGATGGTAATTAAGTACACGGGAACTGATAACATGACCATATGAAGTAGGATAGAGGAGGAAGAGAAAAGATCCAGAAAAGAGCCTTGAGGGGTACCTATGGTTAAAGGGCATGAACTGGAGGAGGATCTAGCAGAGCAGTGTCAAGTTAAGGAGGCACAGATATTTAACAAGGTGATGGGTGAAATCTGAAGTAACAGAGGGAACAAAGGTCTGAGCTTCCAAGTACATTAATTTATTAAGCAATGCATGCTAATTGTATAACAATTTAGAACCAATTCAGAACCAGGCCTCCTTAACTTGGCACTGGACCCCCAAATACAGGGAGAAACAGATTTTTATCCATTAAAAGCAAACAACAGTATATACACCAGGATACAGGATAAGGTAATCTGATTTCTAATCAGAGGAAAGATTAAGGACTTTCCTTGTTGAATGAATCTCAAACTTGGAAGTGGGGAGAGTGAACAAGTGCAATTCCCTGAAATCAAAAAGAGCTGTCCCACTCCCCTCCAAGTGTCAGCATGCAAAGGAACAAAGAAACAGTAACTGAGTGACCAGTACAGGGCCAGTTTTCAGATAAGACATATGAGTTGCTTGAGATGTATAACTGTGAGAAAACTCCTTGCATCAATCTATGGATCCGACTGGGTTTCTGGTCAGCATAACCAGGTCCTTAGGTAGTGGTGGTCCAGCTTTCTGGCCGTGCAGGGCTAGGTTCAAATAATATAATAAGATTTTCTCCAAATTCCCACAATTAAATAAAGTTTTCTTACAAGAAAAAAATTGGATTAGATCAATAATTGAATATAGAAAAGGAATGAAGCTAGATCCAGAGACCCCACAATTCCTTCAGCAACAATAGGCCAATCAATTCTGAGGGATAGCTTTGTTGCCTTTCAGAAAATACTAGCAAAGGGAAAATCACTGGAAAATAGTTCTATCACACACCACCCCATGGTGGCAAGTTTCTAAGAATCTTCTAGAGATCCTGTTGGAAGGAATGAGTTTCAGATCCCAAAGATATGGTCAATATGGTGGTGATGTCAAAATCTTTGCAGCTTCAGCAGTTCTTCTGATGCAAGGCAAAGACAGTGGACAGGAGCAGCATCATGAATGGAAGAGATGATAATAGTTGCAGCACAGTCAACAATTCTCCATTGTCAGGATCACCTGTAATGAAGTGACTGACTTGACTATAGGCCTCCAACATGTAGGATATATGTTGCCCCATTAGGTTATGTGTGTTCACGTGGGTCTGTCTAGATAAGATTCACAGGGTGCTATAAATAGAAATACCTAGAGTCTCCTTAGCCTAGCCTTAGTGAGGTGAAGGAAGACTCTAACTCCTGCCAGGCAAGGAGGAGGAGACTGAAGCCACAAAGCTGATCATTTTGCTCTCCTCAGAGAGAGGGTACTAAGTGGTCTGAAGGGGCAAGGACCTTGAGGCCTAAGTGACTCTGCACTATGGAAGAAATACCAAAGAGCTAGAGAGAATCAGATAGAAATATTCCCCCAAACACTCATTTTTTAAAATCAGGTAAGTCTTTCAGGAGACTAGATACAAGAAACTGGTAACCTGGATATTCTTTCCCCTTCTCAGGGTGGTCCAAAATAAAGTATATCCTTGGAGGAGCTAAAACAAGCTAGCCATCAGTCTCTGTCAGGATACCCCAGGTGGGAAATGTGAGTTTGCAAAAACCTGAAAAATCTAATAAATTTCTTCCTTCTTAAAACATGGTAGATAGGAGGCTTCTGGGAGCCGAGATGGTGGAGTAAGCAGGAAATCGCCTTAACTCTCCCACATTCACCTCCAAACATCAATAAAACATTGCCCCAAAGTGAATCCTAGAAGAGCAGAACCAGCAGAAAGATGGCAAAAAAATCTAGCCCAAGGAACTTGGAAGGTCAGCAGAAAAGTTCTGTCTCACTCAGGAAAAAGGGGAGGGCAGTCCAGGACAGGAAGCATCTTGGCAAGCTAGCAGCAAGCCTGCCTCAGCCAACCAGCAGGAGATCCTAAGCCCCAATGGGGGTATTTTGACAAATGCCAAAATCAGGACCCCCAAATACCTTGGCTAATGAGCAGACACCAGAATTGAGACTGCCAAGGGCTTCAGCATAGCCCTGGGAAAACAGGCAGATGTCAGTTCCAGGACCCACCCACATACTTAAGTACACCTGGACCTTGCATGTGCTAAGGAAACAGGCAAACACCAGCACCAGGACTCCACATGTAACCCAGCATCGCCAGGCAGACAGCAGTGCCACTCCCTTCAACGATTCCTAATTTTTTCCCCCTTGATCCGTTTTCGATATGAGATTCCTTACAGTGTCTTCTGGTTTTTTTTTCTCCCAGTCCTTTGACTTTGTTTTAATATTTCTTGTTTTCTTAAGGAGTCATTGGCTTTTATTTGGTCCATTCTAATTTTTAGGGAGTGTGTTACTTAGGCAAGGTTTTGTACCTCTTGTACCAAGCCATTAATTCCCTCTTCTAATTCTTTCTTCCATAGCTTTCTTTTCCATTTTTTTCCTCAAATGCTTTCATTTCATTTATAAAAACATGTTTTCACTCTTTAAGGGGAAAAAAGCCCTCTTGCTTCAACTCTTTCAGGAATTCTAAGCTAAGTTTGTGCCCAAGCTGTGCTTTCCTCTGTGGTTTTACTTGTAGGTATTTGGATCCATTCTCTTCTGCATTTGTGTCTTGAGTGTCCTTGCTACCGTAACAGCTCATTATGGTGGGGTTCCTTTTTTGTTCAACCATTCTTCAAGCCTATTTCCTGACTTTGTACTTGATGTTAGGGCTGTACTCTGCCACATCTCTAGAGAGAAGGTATAGATTGGTCCTGTTGCTACTTTCACAAGATATTGAGTGTTGTGTGTTCCAAGATCTCAGAGATAGACTGGGGACCTACAACCTTTCAGTGTTCCCCAAGTGGTCTGATCCAAGGAAAAGTTTTGTTACTCTCTCATTTGTCTGAGCTCTATAAGTTGCTGGCCTGGGTTTCAGTATGAGCAACAGCAGGATGCTGCTGAAATTCAGCTTCTATCAGCCACTTAGGAAGTTCTGATGGTTCTGAGTGACAAAACTTCAGGTTCCCCTTATTTTGGGATTCCTGCCCTGGTTATTCCTCTGTAGGCCAGGCTAGATGCTGGAATTGAGATCTCACTCTGCTCCTGAGGTCTAAGCCACAATGAATTTCCTTTCTTGGTGCAGGTACACCATCCAAGGCCTTCCTACCCAGGAATGCACAGGCCCCTTTCTCAGTCTGCCCTAGATCTGTGACCCAGAGCTAGGTGTTTGGTTACAAATCTGCCAGTTGGTATCTATCCCCATTGCAGTGCCCTGATATGGGTCTGAGCATATTCCAGGATGGATCTGAGAACTTATCTTGCTTTGATACACAAACTCTCCCTGGGTGCTGGAGTGCCCCAGTATCAAAAGACCTCTCTGTCTCCCCATGCTGACTTAGGCTACACGAAGGACTCACTGTGATTTTTTTCTGGATTTCCCCATCATGATTCAATATAGGGTATTTTCTAGAGATGTATGGAGGTGGTGTGGGTGAGAGTTCAGTTGCTCTGCTTCGTGCTACTCTGCCATCTTAGCTCAACCTCCTTTAATTGCTTCCTAATTAGTGTCCCTACCTTAAGTGTTTTGCCATTCCAACTTATTTTCCACACAGCTGTCAAAGTGATTTTCCTAAAGTGTGTCTGGGAAAGGGGGGTGGGTGGGGAGAGTCTGTCCACGTCACTCCACTCCTCAATAAACTCCAGTGGCTCTCTATTGGCTCAAGGATCAAATATAAGCTCCTCTGTTGATCATTTTAGTTCCTTCACAACCTAGCCCTAATCCATATCACTCCCTATACATTATCTTGCTTCCTATATTCTACAATCCAGCTTAAATGGCCTATTACTTCTCCTATATTCATGGCTTTCCACTGGCTGTCTCCCATGCCTGCAATGAATTTTCTCCTCACCTCTTCCTCTAAAGAGTCTTTGTTCCTTGTTCCCATCAAAACTGTGCTCAAGCAACACCTTATACATGAAGTATTTCCCAATCCCTATAGCTGCTAGTGCCCTCCCTACACACCACCAAATATAGCCTGTATTTATTCTGTGTATATACACACGCACACACAGAAAAGACAAAGACAGAGAGTGAGTGAGAGAGAGAGACAGAGAGAGAGAGAGAGAGAGAGAGAGAGAGAGAGAGAGAGAGAGAGAGAGAGAGAGAGAGAGAGACAGAGAGAGAGAACATAAGCTACTTGAAGGAAGAGAGTTTCATTTTTGAATCCCTAGATGTGGAGAGCCAGCTATATCCTGGTCACTGTTTAGGCCTCATTAGACCTCTTCAAAGCAGTCTCTTAGATCTTTGCATGGCAAGGTCAATTGAAAATGGGTCTATGCACAAGGCCAGTTTCAGGATAAGAAGACGTGGCAAAGAAAACCTGCCTTCATAGCTGATTATACGGGAGATGACAGAAACGTTTCAGTCTAGTTATCTATATGCAAGAGAACATAAATGTTTCAATTTGGTTAGCCTTGAGGAAAAATAGTGTCTCACTCCCAGGAACAAGGAGATAAAAGTCTTAACCAATGCTTTATCGTACTCTTCTTTGAGGTCAGGATGACTCAGCAATCAACCTGTATAAAATACTGTTAGTAACTCCATTAAAATTAGTCTATAGCTTGACTACACGACTCACCTAGCCCCATGTCTTTGTCTTTTTGTGTCAATTACTTCATCATATATTCATGCCACTGCTGGCACACGTAGACCAGTGGCTGGCACAGAGTAGGCACTTAATAAATGCACATTAATTGACTAAAAAGAGAAAAAATAACTCTGAGAGATTTCACCTCATTTTGCATGGTCCTGAAAGAAATCTAGAGTCTTGCCCTTTCTTTGCTTGCCCTGGAAAGCAGGAATTGTGGAGAGTAAGAGCAAGCAGCAGATCCAAATAATCCATCAACGGCTGCATATTAAGCAAAGAATGAAACAGTCCTGGAGAGGTGAACAGGGAGAGGGGACATTTCCATAGATCTTTATACTACATACTTGGTCCTAATTATTGCTTACTCATGGGTCTGTTTTATTTCTTCCTTTTAATCATATTTTGTTCTATAATAACTGTGCTTATGAATGGGGACTCAATATAATATGTGTGTAGAGCTATGAATGCATTTTCCCAAGATTCCTTTGTGAGGGCTATGAACCAGGGGAGTAAGAGGAACTAATGCACGTTTTCAGGAGAGCACAGGTTTTTGAATAATGTAACAATGAGTAGGCACAAACTAATTATTCAGAGTTCATTTATTCATCAATTGCTTATTGAGCAGCCAATAAAACAGATAAGAAATAATTTCTATCCTCAGGGAACTTAACACAAGTAGACAAATAGCAGAAGACAGCATAGCTTTCTCTGCTAAAGTCCTACTTTGATACCATATCATGGTATGTAGGTAACAGAGTGAAAGCTCTATTAGATCCTACAAAAATGGAAAGGTATTATGTACAGTTCTGAGACTTGCAGTTAAAGTTAAACAGCAGATGATAAACTTTTTGAAAACAGAAAATTATTAAACTGGCCTACTAAAGTGTTGAAGCCAATAAAACAAGTTTTGTAGTACCAAAGAAGCAGATAGTGTATGATAAATATCATAAGCATGAATATATTACTATACAGTTCAAAGCCAGGAAATATTACTTTTTACCCCACTAACAATAAAGGCTTCATGAACAAGAGTGCAATTGTGGTCAGGCATAGTGGAGCACAATTTTAATTCCTGCTACTAGAGGAGGTTGAGACTGGTGAATCTTTCATGTTCAGAACTTGTGCACTGTAGTAGTGCTGAAGCTGATCCAGTATTCCCACTAAGTTCATGCCAATGTGGAGCTTCCTGAGTGGCTAAGGAAAAAAAACAGCAGGCATGTTGACCAATTTTGGGAGAAGATAGGGGAGGAGGAGAAGTAGAAAATACTGGAAGATTTCCATAGGTAGAGAAGAGAGGTTATTCTCTGAGAACTAGAGGACTCACAAGGCACAGAGGCAGGAAAGGACAAGGTAATTTGTGGGAATGTTAAATAATTTAATTCTGCTTGATGATGTGACATATGGAGGGGAAGAATGGTGAATAAGTGAAGAAAGGTAGGTTGGCATCAGGCGTTAAAGGTCAGCCTAGAAAATGTGCTCTTAGTTTGGCAGAGAGAGTACATATGAAACTGATGAGGTTGGGGTAGAGTTGCTGTGGGACATCTCTAAAGAATTACAAAGACTCAGGTCGACTCCAAGCCAGTTGCAAAGATTTATTATAGTTTTCAGGTTTCACACTCTGGTGAATGGCTTAGTCCCTTAGAAGAATTATCAATTTTGGTACAATTTTACAGAGAATATGATGCTGAGTACAAAATCAAAATTTACATAGAATATAGAAATTTGATTAACATTAGAAAGCCATGAGGGGTCTGTCAAGGGATTTAGGTAAAGGAGGAGGGGTCCCAGCCTTAGTGGAACTGCACAGGCACTATCGTAGGGTGGACTCCTTCTACGGTTTGGATGTTCAAGCATCCTACTCAACATCCTGGTGGTGGTGTCTTCTGATTGGTTAGCTATTGTGATCCTGTCTAGTCAAGACAAATAGTTAGGTATTGTGGTCCTGTCTTGGGCTAAATGGATGGTGTGAATGTGGTTGAATACAAGAACACATTTGTTTCTGTGGGAATGGGTCTGGGGGCAGTGGCTGGGATCCCATCATATGGACACACCTGTTGTTTCTGTGGGAACTAAGAGTTCAAGGACACACTCTAGTGAGCAGTGAGGCATATATGAAGAAGTTAAGACATTGGCAGTGGGGCTAGGTAGGTACAGTGGGCCTGCTGTTCAGTGGGGCCTATAATGAAGTTAGAATATTGGGGCTGGGGACAGTTCTGTTAGGACTCCATCAAAACTATATATGAAAGAGCTGTGCTTTCAGAGAGACAGTACCTCAGAGGCTATCTATACTTAAATCCCTCATTCTACAAATGAGCAAAATAGAGATCCAGAGAGGTTGTAACCCACCCAATGTCATTCAGGTCATAAGCCGACTTTGAAACACAGACCCTCTAACTCCAAAGTCAATGTTTTTTGTTTCTTGTTCTTTGTTCTTCCCACCCCCCCCCACCTCTCTCACTATACCATTAATACAGTCATGATATGCTGGATAGTTTAGAGAGAAAAGAAACTGACTGAAAAAGATACAAGACTACATATAATACAGGGCAGAGGGAAGGAGAGTCTGAACTAGAGTGGTGGCAGGGGGAATGGATGTCAGATCCAAAAATCTCAGTAGTGGCAAAATAATATCAATATTAGTTGGAGAGTCTAAATATAAGCATACTGATTAATATTAGGTGCTTTTAATACTTCCTTTTCCACATTCTCATTATTCTCCCTCTACATTCATACCCCAAAGGTGTAAGAACTAAGAAGCCTACTTAATTCTTGTATGAGCTCCCTGCTACCACATGCACGCACACACACACACACACACACACACACACACACACACACGGAAATATCAAAGAAATTTTTCTTACTGCTTCATATCCAAATTCTTTAAAAATGTTTCTCATTTTCACAGTTTTATGAAAGGTAGTATTAATTTTTCAAGGGGTATCTGTGATCCCTTGCAACTGAATTCAACCCAACAAGTAGCTCCAAAAGGAAATATGACTTAGATATGCAATGTTACCTCATAAACATTAAAGGAGCAAGGAAGAAATTACCTTTCAGATCTATGAATGGGGAAGAGATTCTCAATAAACAAATAATATCAAAACAATGTCTCCCAATATCACACAAGATAAGATGGACAATTTCAATTATATGAAATTTTAAGTTTTGCGTAAAAAAATCCAATATGGTAAAAATTAGAAAGGTAATGTGTAAGTGGGGAAAAAATCATTTCAACAAGTTTCTCTGACAAAGGTATCATTCCAAGATATCTAAGGAACTAATTCAAATTTAAGAGCCACTCTTTAATAGATAAAATGTTCAAAGGAAGAAATCTAAGCTATCTACAATCATGAAAAAATTGTCTAAATAGAAAAATGCAAATTCAAGCAACTTCAAGGTTCTACCTCACATCTATTAAATTAATAAAGATAGTAAAAGAGAAAAATACAAATATTGCAAAGTCTATGGGGAAAAGTTAAATTAATGCTATGATTAGTGGAGGTGCAAATTGGTTTAGCCATTCTGGAAAAACAATTTGGAATTATGCCTTAGGTATACTGCTACAAGGTCTAGTTACCAAAGAAATCAATGGAAGATAAATTTATATGTACAAAAATATAGAGCAGCTAAGTGGTGCAGTGAGTAGAACACTGGCCCTGGAGTCAGGAGGACCTGAGTTCAAATCCGGCCTGTGACACTTGACACACTTATTAGCTGTGTAATCTTGGGCAAGTCACTTAACCCCAATTGCCTGCCTTCCTACCTCCAAAAGAAAAAAAATAAAAGTTCAAAAAAATATATCAACTCTTTTTGTGGTAGCTCCAAATTGGAAACTAACAAGGTTTATGGTAGTATATTACTACTTTGCTTTATAATTTGGAAGTATACTCATCAAGTTACCGAACTACATATACTATGGAGTCTGAATGCAGATTGAAGCATACTATTTTCTCTCTCTTTTTTTGTTTTGTTTTCTCTTTCTTGTGGTTTTTCCATTTGGTTCTGATTCTTCTTCCACCACATGACTAATGTGGAAATATGTTTAATATGATTGTATATGTATAGTCTATATCAGATTGCATGCCATCTTGGGGAAGGAGGAGAGGAGGAAGAGGGGAAAATTTGGAACTCAAAATCTTATAAAAGTGAATGTGGCAAACAAAAACAAACAAATGAATAAATAAATAAGTTTTTTGGAAAAAAAAGAAAAACATTTAAAATTAATAAAAAGATAAAATTAATAAGAAAAAATTGGGTTGCCTGGAGAAGTTCATCAGCATTGTATGTCAATTCCATGACAGCATGCTTGCCTGGGTTCTGGATAATGGATAATGCTCTTGCACTTTCCCAGTCCCCAGTGGAGTGAAAAAAGGTTGTGTGCTTGCTTTTTAGCATAATGTTTTCAGCAATGTTGTCAGACACCTTCAATGAGAATAAACACGGCCTCAAGGTCAGCTACCGCACTGATGGTAAATTATTTAACTTAAAAAGGCTACAAGCCAAGACTAAAATAGAGGGAGAGTTTGTGCATGATTTTTTTGTTTCCAGATGATTGTGCAATCAATGCAGCCTCTGAAGCTGAGATGCATCAATCAATTCTCTGCTGTTTGTGCTAATTTTGGCTTAACAATTAACACCAAGAAAACAGAGGTGTTCCACCAGCTAGCACCATACCACTCATATGTGGAACCATCAGTTACAGCTAATGGAGGATTTTGAATACTGTGGATAAGTTCACTTACCTTGGCAGTATACTTTCCAGGGATGTACACATTGATAATGAAGTTGACATTGCCAGAGCTAGCTCAGTGTTTGAGAGGCTCTAAAGGAGAGTGTGGGAGAGATGAGGTATTAGACTGACTACCAAACTGAAGGTCTACAGAGCTGTTGTACCAAACTCGTTGCATGCCTGTGAAATCTAGACAGTAGACCAGTACCATAACAGGAAATGAATTGCTTCCATTTGAATCATCTTGGGAAGATTCTGAAGATAATCTGGTAAGATAAGGTACCAGTCAATTCCTTTTTTTTTTTTTATCAATTTTTATTTAATATTTTAGTTTTCAACATTGGTTTCCACAAGATTTTGAGTTACAAATTTTCTCCCCGTCTCTACCCTCCCCCCCATTCTAAGATGGCATACATTCTGATTGCCTCATTCCCCAGTCAGTCCTCCCTTCTGTCACGCCACTCCACCGCCATCCCCTTTCCCCTTATTTTCTTGTAGGGCAGGATAGATTTCTATTCCCCATTCCCTATATATCTTGTTTCCCAGCTGCATGCAAAAAACTTTTTTTTTGAGCATCTGCTTTCAAAACTTTGAGTTCCAAATTCTCTCCTCTCTTCCCTTCCCACCCACCCTCCCTAGGAAGGCAAGCAATTCCACATAGGTCACACATGTATCATTATGTAAAACATTTCCACAATAATCACATTGTAAAAGACTAATTATATTTCCCTCCATCCTATCCTGTCCCCCTTTATTCAATTTTTTCCCTTGACCCTGTCCCTTTTCAAAAGTGTTTGCTTTTCATTACCATCTCCCCCTATCTTCCCTCCCTTCTATCATCCCCGCTTTTGTTATCCCCTTCCCCTTACTTTCCTGTAGAGTGAGACACCCAATTGAGTGTGTATGTTGTCCCCTCCTCAAGTTGAATCCGATGAAAGTAAGATTCACTCATTCCCCCTCACTTGCCCCCTCTGCCCTTCCAACAGAACTGCTTTTTCTTGCCACTTTTATGTGAGATAATTTACCCCATTCTATCTCTCCCTTTCTCCCTCTTTCAATATATTCCTCTCTCACCCCTTAAATTTATTTCATTTTTTTAGATATCATCCCTTCATATTCAGTTCACCCTGTGCCCTCTGTCTATATACATATATATATATATATATATATATATATACACACACACACGTGTGTGTGTGTGTATGTATGTATGTATATTCCCTTCAACTACCCTAATACTGAGAAAGGTCTCATGAATTACAAATACCATCTTTCCATGTAGGAATATAAACAAAACAATTCAACTTTAGTAAGTCCCTTATGAGTTCTCTTTCTTGTTTGCCTTTTCATGCTTCTCTTTATTCTTGTATTTGAGAGTCAAATTTTCTATTTAGCTCTGGTCTTTTCATTGAGAAGGCTTGAAAGTTCTATATTTTATTGAAAGTCCATATTTTGCCTTGGAGCATTATACTCAGTTTTGCTGGATAGGTGATTCTTGGTTTTAATCCCAGAGCCTTTGACCTCCACAATATCATATTCCAAGCCCTTCAATCCCTTAATGTAGAAGCTGTGAGATCTTGTGTTATTCTGATTGGGTTTCCACAATACTCAAATTTTTTCTTTCTGGCTGCTTGCAGTATTTCCCTTGACCTGGGAACTCTGGAATTTGGCAACAATATTCCTAGGAGATTTCTTTTTGGGATCTTTTTCAAGAGGCAATCTGTGGATTCTTTCAATTTCTATTTTGCCCTGTGGCTCTAGAATATCAGGGCAGTTCTCCTTGATAATTTCTTGAAAGATGATATCAAGGCTCTTTTTTTGATCATGGCTTTCAGGTAGTCCAATAATTTTTAAATTATCTCTCCTGGATCTATTTTCCAGGTCAGTGGTTTTTTCAATGAGATATTTCACATTGTCTTCCACTTTTTCATTCCTTTGGTTCTGTTTGATAATATCTTGATTTCTCATGAAGTCACTAGCTTCCACTTGCTCCAATCTAATTTTAGGGTAGTATTTTCTTCAGTGGTCTTTTGGACCTCCTTTGCCATTTGGCTAATTCTGCCTTTCAAGGCATTCTTCTCCTCACTGGCTTTTTGGAGCTCTTTTGCCGTTTGAGTTAGTCTATTCTTTAACGTGTTATTTTCTTCAGTGTTTTTTTGGGTCTCCTTTATAAAGTTGTTGACTTGTTTTTCATGGTTTTCTTGCATCACTCTCATTTCTCTTCCCAATTTTTCCTCTACTTCTCTTACTTGCTTTTCCAAATCCTTTTTGAGCTCTTCCATGGCCTGAGACCAATTCATATTGTTCTTGGAGCCTTTTGATGTAGGCTCTTTGACTTTGTTGACTTCTGGCTGTATGTTTTGATCTTCTTTGTCACCAAAAAAGGAATCTAGAGTTTGAATTTGAGTCTGAGTTTGAGTCTGAGTTCATTTTCGCTGCCTGTTCATGTTCCCAGCCAACTACTTGACCCTTGAGCTTTTTGTCAGGGTATGACTGCTTGTGGAGTAGAGAGTACTTTGTCCCAAGCTTTTGGGTCCTAGCACTGGTGTTTTCAGAGCTACTTCTATTCCACCATCACCCTAGGCTGTCACAGCAACACTCCTCCTCCCCCAAGAACTGCCAGGACCACAATCCAGATCCAAGCAGGGCACAGCAAGAGAACCTGCCTTTGTGTCCACAAAGCTCCCCTTGCACTCCTGCTCTGATCTGCTGCTAGATTCCTCCCACAGTGTGAGGCAGGGACTTGGGAAGCAGCTGACTCTGGAGCTCTGGAGGCAGCCTCAGGAGCTTCCTGCTACTGCCACCGCCATGGCTGCACCACCTCCTCCACTCCCAGAGCTGGTGGCTGGACTGCTCTGAACTCAATCGCACAGTTTCTGCCTAACCTGCTCTTTGGTGTTTGTAGGTTGAGAAGTCTGGTAGCTTCCACAGCTCAATGATTCATGGCCCTAGGACCTGTTGCAGCTGGGTGACTCCAGGTCTGGTCTGTCCTGGCATGGCCCACACTGAGCTGCGCTCTGCTTCCAGCACCATGTGATAGACCCTTTCCAGTGACCATCCAGGCTCTCCTGGGCTGGAGACCTGTTTCCCTCTGCTATTTCTTGGGTTCTGCAGCTCTAGAATTTGTTCAGAGCAATTTTTTACAGGTGTTTGGATGGATTTGGGGGAGAGCTTAAGCAATTCCCTGCTTTCCAGCTGCCATCTTGGCTCTGCCCCCCCAGGCAATTCCTTTCTTGATCTAAACTGCTAAGTATTCCAACTTTACTGCAGAGAGCACAACTCCAATGGGCTGATCCAATGTTTGAATGCCAAATGTACCCTTGCCCCAAAAGACTATTTTATGGAGAACTCATACAAGGCAAGAGCTCATGTGGTGATCAGAAGAAGTGATATAAGGCCCCACTCAAGGTCTCTCTGAAGAACTCTGGAATTGATTGCATGACATGGGCGACCCTGGCACAAGACTGCCCAGCATGGGGTCCCTTCATCAAAGAAGCTACTCTGTTCTACAACAAAATAAAGCTGAAGTAGCTCAAAAGAAACACAAGATGAGCAGATTTAGAGACCCAACTTGTGGTAGAGCATTCTGAGCTCATATTGATCTGATCAGCCACAGTCAGAAATGGTGTAACTTGATTCTAACATAGTGATGTCATTTCGTTCCTCCTTGAGAACAAAGGACAACTGCCAACATCCTGGTACAAGCTATAATCTCACACCTAGACTATTGCAATAGTCTTTTGGCTAGTCTGCCTCCTGGAAGTTTCTCCCCACTATAGTCCATCTTCCTCTCAGCTCTCAAAGTGATCTTTCTCAAGTATAGGTCTGACCATGTCACCACCCCTACTCAGTAAACTCCACTGGCTCCCTAACACTGCAGAATCAAATATAAAATACTTTGGCATTCAAAGTTCTTCATAACCCTGTCCCCCTCCTCCACTTTTTAGTATTCTTACACATTACACTCCTGTATATACTCTAAGACCCAGTGACATTGTTCTCCTTGCATAAGACACAGTCTCTTGGCTCTGGGGCATTTTCACTGGCTATCCATTCAATGCCTAGAATTCTTTCTCTCCTCATCTCTATCTCCTGGCTTCCCTGGACCTATACCAGGGCACCACCAGACCCATCCTTGACACCATGATGGAAACAGGTACCAACTGGGACCTTTGTTGCCCACTACCCAATTCCAGGTCATAGGTCCAGGGTGACTGAGAAGAGGACCTGCATACAGGGGTGCCATTCCCAGGTAGGGAGGCCTTGGATCACATATCAAGAAAGAAGGAAATTCAGAAGCAAACAACCTTAGTGTGGCTCAGTCTCCAAGAGCCAAGGAGAGTCTTAGTTCTAGCATCTAGTCCAGCCTGTAAAGAAATAACAAGTAGAGGAATCCCAGACCAAAAGGTGCCTATAATTCCATCACTGTGAATCAAAAAGGCTTGTCAGCTAACCGATAGGGACTACATCCAGCAGCACTCCATAGCTGAGTAGATCAAATAACAGGAACTTGCAGAGCTCAGACCAGGTGGGGTGGGGAGAGCAGTAATGAGACTCTGCCCTGCAGCAACCCACTTTGATGAACTATGACTTGAATATTTCCTTGCAAGATGAAACTAAGTGTGTGTGTGTGTGTGTGTGTGTGTGTATCTATATATCTATATATAATGTATATATATGATATGTAGAAAAAAATCCAAGCATTCTGAAAAAAACATCTTTTTTCAAATCTCTTCTTCAAAAGGGAATTCCAGATAGATTTTTCCCTAGTTAGCAAAGGTCACTGATGAGCCAGATGATACATGTGAATCGTTTGAAGAATATGCAGCTGTTATAGACCTATTAATTGGAGAATATAATGAAAGGCTCATTGACTTTGAGAATCATGACATCACACTTAAAATAGCATTTCAGCCTCACCTAGTCGATATCACCAAGTGTAGTAACAATTTAGATTTGAAGATCTTTCTCATCCATTAATAGGCCATGTGACCTGCTTACATCACAGGAAGCCTAGGTCATGTGTGATGGGAGGAGCTTCCTGACAGAAAAAGGGTGTTATGTCACAGGGAATGCAGAGAGAGAGCAATTATTGCCCCTGATGGCCGCTAATGGCCGCCCTTGTGATAATTAGAACTCAACAGGCTGACTTAGCTGTACTGTAAGTTTGTTTTGGGGGAAGACCCAAGTGGGGGTAGGAGAGGTTTTGGGATAGCGAGGCTCCAGGTTGTGATATTATATATGGAATGTTTTACTGCTCTGATAGATTGGATAAATGGCTTGTGGGATATGGTTCTCTGGTGTCTGAATAAGTGGTTTACTTCTTCTACCTTCTATGTGGAGTCTCATATACTTTCTGACACAGAACTACATAGGTATTTTGACAATTGTCATCTACATTGTTATTATTGCCTTACTAATACACCAAGGCACCAAAAGAACTACAGATGTAATTGATTAAGCTCTCAGTAAATGCTATTTTAAAGTCAATGTTTGTTGCTAAGAAAGATCCAATTGAAATATGGAAAAATTCAATAGAATACCCATGCCTTTAGCAACATGTCCAAAAAATACTTTCTTGCTTTTCAACCACTTATTGCTGCAAATCTACATTCTCCTACCTAACCCAAATCAAGACACCCTCAAGGACACAAATGACTGATACCCATCCAGAGGATCAACTGAAACTGTGGACCTCCATGCTGCAACCAAATATTCAAATGCTTTCCAACAAAAAACAGACACAACAAAGTCATTAAAAAGTTAGTTAACTTTAAAATTAACAGTTTTTGCTTTTTGAAATTATTAAGTACATAGTAGTTAGATTTTTATAAAATATAGTGTACATTTTTAAGTGTATGTAATGGAAACTTCTTGAATGTAGCCTTATTTGATTACAGCTAAATATTAATGAGGCCTTCCAACATGAAAAGGTTCCCCAACCCTGACCTAGATCATTACCTAACCCCAAATGTCCCAGTCAGATACCCCCTCATGTTTAATCTCATAGACCCTCTCCCAAAATTCAAATGCTAGGTAATCTTAAGGGTTTAGTTAAACCCTTATGTGTAACATTCAGTTAATCCTCATTTAAACATTTCTTATTCTGTCCTCTTGGGCTTAGCTCTCTACTTTATTAAGTTGTCTGTTTCTGGGAAACAGTTTCCCTTGGAAATTTAGTGTTGAAAGGATCTATCTTTGACCACTGTCCACAAATAGGCCAGTTTGGTCCACGCAAACTCTGAGACATACATCCTTAAAATTGTCTTTAACTGTGGTGTTGGGTGTTAACTGTACCTAGAATGGGCCTTATTTCTAGGGCAGATTTACAGAGGCATTTCTTCCTGTAGATTAACTTTCCAGGTTCCAAGGCTCTTGTGGAGGTTTCCTAGGTAATGTTGCTTAAGCCTGTTAGAGACAAGAGGATAATTTAGTAGGGCCTGACAAAACCTAATTACATTAGCCTTCCCATAAGTAGTTCATTAGTTCACTAGCCAGTGGAAATCTTACAAAATCTACTTTATTACCATCAGGGCTATAGGAAGAACATCAATCAGGCTACCTATAACTCATCTGAAAGTCTAAAGTTTCAGTCTTTATATCTTTACCTGAACTCTTTATATTACATAGGTAATGCTATCTATAACTAGAGGAAGTATCTTTAAAAAGAATCCTTGAGAGAGGCAGAGCCAAGATAGTGGAGTAAAGGTATGAATTTGCCTGAGCTGTCCCAAATTCCCCTCCAAACAACTTTAAAACAACACCTCAAAACAACTTCTGGAGTGGCAGAAACAAGAAAAGGATAAGGTGAAGCAATTTTCCAGCCCAATACAATATAGAAGATCAAGAGGAAAGGTCTATCTCAATGGGGTAAGAGTGGCATGCAGTCCAGTTTAGGCCATACCCTGGCAAATCAGCAATAGGCCTTGGAGGTGACAGGTAATTTCTGGAGCTCTCAGCCCACAGACAGTAAGGGGGCAGGATAACTGGTCAGAAGGAGATTACATGGGACCCTTTGTTAGCACTGAGTGCAGGACTTGGTTGCACTGCCCATACAGGAATCAGGATCACAGGCCCAGGTCACAGTCCCTGGGTGAGAAGGAGCACTAGCACATAGTTCCAGCATAGAAAAAACTGCTTATGATTGCTCACAGACAAGAGCAGAGGCCAGGAGAGCAGTGACCTTAGATCATATCACTTTAGAAGAACTGAAAATTTACAGGTCTCCAGAATTAGCTCTGAAAACAACAGCACAAAAACCTGAAGCTTCAAACAGTGCCCCATCCACCTCAGGAACAAAGCTCAACTTTAACATAAAGTTAAAAGTCAAGAAAAAGTCTGGAAAAATGAGCAAAAATAACTTGCCCATAGAAAGTTACTATGATAACAGGGAAGATCAAAACACAGATTCAACAGATGACAACACATGTCAAAAGACCTGCATGCAAAGCCTCAAAGAGAAAGGAATTGGCATCAGGCCAAAAAGAATTCCTGTTAGAGCTCAAAAAGGATTTTATAAAACAAATAAGAAAGGTAGAAAAAATTTGGGAAAAGAAATGAGTGGCACAAGAGAATCAAGAAAAGCATCAACAGCTTGGTAAAGGAAGCACAAAAAAATGGAAAAAGAAAAATTCACCAAAGTAAAAAAGAATTGGCCAAATGGAAAAGGAGTACAAAAGCTCACTGAAGAAAATAATTCCTTAAATATTAGAATTGGACAAGTGGAAGCTAATTACTCATGAGACATCAAAAAACAACAAAGCAAAATCAAAAATACCTCACTGGAAAAATAACTGACCTGGAAAACAGATCAAAAAGAGATAATTTAAGAATTACTGGACTATGTGAAAGCCATGATCAAAAAAAAAAGAGCCTAGACAACATATTTCAATAAATCACTAAAGAAAATTGCCCTGATATCTTAGGACCAGAAGATAAAATAGAAATGGAAAGAATCCATTGATCAGATGCTGAAAAAGATCCCCAAATGAAAACTCTCAGGAAAATTATAGCCAAATTCCAGACCTCCCATATCAAGGAAGAAACACTGCAAGCAGCCAAAAAAATCCAACTATTCAAACATCTTGGATCCACAGTCAGGGTAACACAGGATTTAGCAGCTTCTAAAGGGTCAGAAGGTTAAGAATATGATATCTGGAGGGCAAAGGAGCTAGCATTTCAACCAAGAATGACCTACCTAGCAAAACTGAGCATAATCCTTTAGGGGAAAAAATGGACATAATGAAATAAAGGACTTTCATGCATTCCTGATGAAAAGACCAGAGCTGAGCAGAAATTTGAATTTCAAAAGAAGCATAAAAAGGTAAACAGGAAAGAAAATTGTAAGGGATTCAATAAGGTTAAGTTGTTTACATTTCTACATAGGAAGATGATATTTATAACTCCTAAGATCTTTATCACTATTAGAGCAGGTAGAAGAAATATAAATAGACAGGGCATGGGTGTGAGTTGATTATGATGGGGTGATATCTAAAAAAAACCCAAGGTGTAAGAAAGAGGTATGCACCAGGAGAAAGGGGAAGGGAGAGGTAGAATGGGGTAAATTATTTCACATAAAAGAGGTACAAAAAAACTTTTACAGTGGAGAGGGGGTGGGAGTGGTGGACAACACTTGAACCTTATTCTCGTCAGAATTGGCTGAAAGAAGGAATAACATACTTGGTTATAGAAATCTATCTAACCTTTCAGGGAAGTAGAAAGGTAGGAAGATGACAAAGGTAGGGCTGATACAAGAGAGGGCTAATTGGGGGCAGGTGGTGGTCAGAAGCAAATCACTTGTGAGGAGGGACTGGGTGAAAGGAAAGAGAGAGGAGGATAAATGAGAAAAATAGGATGGAGGGAAATACACAGTAATCATAACGGTGATGTGAATGGGATGAAGTCACCCATAAAACAGAAGTGGATAGCAGAGTAGATTAAAAACCATAATCCTACAATATATTGTTTACAAGAAAAATACTTTAAACAGAGAGAGACACACACAGAGTAAAGGTAAGAGCCTGGAGCAGAATCTATTTGCAGAAGAAGTAAAACAAAAGCAGGCATGGCAATCATGATCTCAGACAAAGTAGAAGCCAAAACAGATCTAATTAAAAGAGATAAGCAGGGAAACTACATCCCGCTAAAAGATACCATAGACAATGAAGTAATATCAATGCCAAACATATAGGCACCAAATAATATAGCATCCAAATTAAATTAAGTGACTTACAGGAGAAAACAGAGAGTAAAAGTACACTGGTAGGGGAGCCTAACATTTCCCCTCTCAGAACTAGATAAATCTAACCAAAAAAATAAACAAGAAAGAAGTTAAGGAGGTGAATAGACTTTTAGAAAAGTTAGGTATAATAGACCTCTGGAGAAAACCGAATGGGGATAAAAAAGAATATCCCTCTTCTCTCAGTGGTACATGGCACCTACACAAAAACTGACCATGTCATAGGGCATAAAAATCTCCCAATCCAAATGCAGGAAAGCAAAATCTTAAATGTATATTTATCAGATCACAATGCAAGAAAAGTATATTCCAAAAAGGGCTATGGAAAGATAGATTAAAAATTCATTGGAAACTAAATAATTTAATCCTGAAGAATAAGTGGGTCAAAGAACAAGTCATAGACACTATCTATACTCTCATTAATTAGAATGACAACAATGAGAGAACATGCCAAAATTTATGGAATGTAGCCAAAGCAGTATTTAGGGGAAAATGTATATTTCTAAGTACCTACATCAATAAAATAGAGAAAGAGCAGATAAATGAATTGGGCATGCAGCTAAAAAAAAAAAAACAGAAAAAGAACTAGTTAAAAATCCCCAATTACACACTAAATTGGAGGGGAAGAGCCAAGAAGGTGGAGTGAAGGCAGGGACTTGCCTGAGCTCTTCCCCAAACCACTTCAAATACCATTAAAAAATGACTGAACAAATTCTAGAGCAGCAGAACCCACAAAAAGACAGAGTGAGGCAGATTTCCAGCCCAAGACAAACTCGAAGGGATACAGGAAGGGTCTGTTGCACTGAGTTAAGAGAGGAGGGCAGTCTAGCACAGGCTGCACCAGTGCAGACCCAGCCCCAAAAAAGCCAGAGCAGACCTCAAGGGACTGTATCACTGGCAGCAGTGGTAGTTTCCAGACTTTTCAGCCCACAGATGCCAGAGACAACTTGGAAGATCAGCGGGATGGGTCTGTTAGAACTGGGTGAGAGAGAAGCATAATCCAGCACAGGGTGAGCCTATATAGCCTCGGTCCAGCAAACCAGGAGCAGGCCTTGGGAGTGACTGGATCAGCATTAGTAGCAGAAGAGGGAGTAGTGGCAGTGGCTGCTCCCAGAACTATTGGCCCACAGACAGAATGTGTAAAACTTATCTATTTTGACTCCAGGGAGCCAAGATGGAGAAGTAAGCAGTAAGTTGCTCTCACCCTCCCTTATTGACCTTGAAAAACCCAGAGAATATTGCCTCTGGAAAAGCCCTGAAATAGTGGACCCTACAAAAAGATGACATGCAGCAGTCTTTTAGCTCAGGAGGATAAGGGAATTAAGGGAATGGAGGAGACCAGTACAGGACAGGAGGCATCTCAGCAAGGTAGTGGCAAGCCCCACCTCAATAAACCAGCAGGAGATCCTGAGCCCCAGGGTGGTGGAGTAGGCAAGCGTCAACACCAGGCACACACCAGCCACCACCAACAGCTCCAGCTTAGCACCAGGTAAGCCATCAGCCTCCAGCTGCCAGCCTCTGAGGCCCCAACACCCAAAACCAGGAAGCAGGCCCCTAGTCCCCAGCACTGGAAGCCTGGGATAGTGACCCCATGCCCTAGAAGCAGAGAAAGGCCAGAAAAAAGGCAAACAACATGAGCAAAAAGCAACAAAGAAAAAAAAATGACCATAGAAAAGTATCTTTGTGACAGGGAAGACCAAAACACAAATTCAAGAAAGGACAACATTGTCAATATACCCGCATCCAAAACATCAAAGGGAAATATGAACTGGTCTCAAGCCCAAAAAGCCTTACTGGAAGACACAAGAAGGATTTTAAAAGGCAAATAAGAGAGGTAGAAGAAAAAAGGAGCAATCCCTTTAAAAATACAATTGACAATATGGGAGGAAAAAAAAGTACACTGAAGAAAACAACTCCTTAAAAACTAGAATTGCCCAAATAAAAAAAAAAGGAGGTATGAAAGCAAACTAAAGAAAACAGTTAAAAATCAGAACTGGGCAAGTGGAAGCTAATGACTCTATGAAACATCAAGAATCAGTCAAATAAAATCAAAAGAATAAAAAAATAGAAGAAAATGTAAAATACCTCATTGGAAAAACAGCTGATCTTGAAAATAGATCCAAGAGAAATAATTTAAGAATTATTGGTCTACCTGAAAGCCATGATCAAAAAAAGAGCCCAGAAAGCATCTTTCAAGAAATTATCAAGGAAAATTTCCCTGGAGTCCTAGAACCAGAGGATAAAATAGTCATTAAAAGAATCCACAGATCACCTCCTGAAAGAAATCCCAAATTGAAAATGCCAAGGAATATTGTAGCCTAATTTGAGAATTATCAGGTCAAAGACAAAATACCGCAAGCGGCCAGAAAGAAACAATTCAAATATAGTAGAACCACAGTCAGGATTGTGCAGGACCTTGCAGCTTCTACATTAAAACATCAGAGGGCTTGGAATGTGATATTCCATAAGGCAAAGGAGCTTAGATTACAACCAAGGATCAGCTACTCAGCAAAACCGAACATAATCTTTCAGGGGAGGAGATGTACATTCAATGAAATAGGGGACTTCCAGACCTTCCTGATGAAAATACCAGAGTTCAACAGAAAATTTGATCTTCAAATACAAGATTCAAAAGAGGCATAAAAAGGCAAACAGGAAAGGAAAAAAAAAACATGTTATTCAATAAGGGCAAACTGTTCACATCCCTACATGGAAAGATCATACTTATAACTCTTGAGAGCTTTATTACAACATTTAAAAGTGATATACATAGACAGAGAGGGGGTGGGTTTAAGGTGACTCTGATGTGATGATAAAAAACCTAATTAAGGAGTGAAAAGAGATTGTAATGGGAGGAGAAGAAAAGAGGAGGCAGAAAAGGGTAAATTACATCACATGAAGAGGCATAAAGACATTACAGTAGAGGTAAAGAAGGGAGGAAGATGAGCATTGTTTCAACTTTACTCTCATTAGATTTGGCTTACAGAGGGAATAACATACTCAAGGTATAGAAAGATAACTTGCAATATAAGTGGTAGAAGGGGAGAGGGGAAAAAAAGAATGTGGAGGATAGAAGGGAGGACAGATTGAGTGAGGCAGTGGTGAAAAGTAAAACTCTGGTGAGGAGGGAAAGGGAGAAGGGAGAAAAAAAAGCATAAACAGCCAGGGAGAGGGGTGGAATAGGATGGAAAGAAAGACACAGATAGTAATCATAACTGTGAATGTGAATGGGATGAACCTTCCCGTGAAATGGAAGCAGATAGCAGAATGGAATAAAAAACCATAATCTTACAATACGTTGTTTACAAGAATCACATTTGAAACAGAAGGATACACGTAGGGTATAAGTAAAAGGCTGGAGTACTTCAGCTGAAGTAAATAAAGCAGGATTAGCAATCCTGATCTCAGACAAAGTGAAAGAAAGAATAGATCTAATTAAAAGAGATAAGAAAGGAAACTACATCCTGCTAAATTCACTGCAGATGAAGTAATATCATTACTAAACATATATGCACTAAGTGGTATAGCATTCAAATTCTTAGAGAAGTACAGGGAGTTACAGGAAGAAATAGCAAAACTACACTAGTGGGGGACCTCAACCTCATTATTTAACAAAAACTACTGGAAAACTGGAAAATAGCATGGCAGTGTAATATCAACTAAGTTGGGTGTCTTTGATTGAGCCTTATTAGGTGCTAAGCCCCAGGCCCAAACCCATATCTATTAGGTGCTAAGCCTATGTGGGTGTGAAGCCCTCAGGGTCCTAAGGGGAGTTGCTAAGACCAGAGCCAATTGTAGGAGCCTAGGTTCTGGCCGCTCAGATGATGTTTGATGACATCTGAAACTGTATAAAAAGAGAGAACAGAGTTATTTGCTTAGGGCTCTCACTCTTTGTGGTGTGCTGATGTGGAGACTCTGGGCAGCTGTAGTTAAGAGCCCTCCAGCTTGTAAACCTGGATGTTTGGACTTTGTTAAACTCTGGTAACTATGAATTGAGATTTGAATCAGACAAGATCTGTCTGTTGATGTTTGTAATTTGTATTTGCTCTGAAGCTCAGGGTGCTGTCTTTGCCCCTGAGCTGAGTGAATGATATCTGTATGTTGGATTAAAGTAAGATTGTTAACCCCTTAATGTTGCTTTCCTTAGTAAAGCAGATCAAAAGAGCCTGGGCTTGCAGCATTCTGTGTGCTGCTTGTTGTTGGTTTTACACAGCCACAGTAGCTGCTAGCCGAATTGTTGAAACAGGCAAAAACTAGGCATAGACCAATATCTTACACCATATGCCAAGATAAAGTCAAAATGGATACACGATTTAATATAAAGAGTGATACTATAAGCAAATTAGGAGAGCAAGGAATACTTTACCTGTCAGATTTATTCAGAATGGAAGAATTTATGATCAGAGATAGAGAGCATTATGAAATACAAAAAGGATAATTTTGATTACATTAAATTAACCAAAGGTTTATCTATTTTATGGGGTTTTTTTTGGTAAAACTAGCTCTTAGTTTTATTTATTAGTTTAATAGTGTTCTTAATTTCAATTTTATTAATCTCTCCTTTGGTTTTCAGAATTTCTAATTTGGTATTTAATTTGATTTTTAATTTGTCCCTTTTCTAGCTTGCATGCCCAATTCACTGATCTCCTCATTCTCTTATTTATGTAAGCATTTAGAGAAATAAAACTTCCCCTAAGAACCACTTTCACTGCATCCCTTAAGTTTTGGTATGATATCTCATTACTGTCATTATCTTGGATGAAGTTATTGATTATTTCTATAATTTGTTGTTTAGGATTAGATTATTTAGTTTCCAATTAATTTTTAGCCTATCTTTCCATGGCCCTTTATTACATGTAATTTTTATTGCATCATGATCTGAAAAGGATGCATGTAATATTTCTGCCTTACTGCATTGGATTGTGAGGGTTTTATGCCCTAATATATGGTCAATTTTTGTGTAGATACCTTATACTGCTAAGTAAAAGGTATATTCTACTCCAGCCTTTTATCTTTGCTCTGTGATTATACCTCTATTTCAAATTTGTTTCTTGTAAAGAACATATTGTAGGGTTATGGTTCTGTTTTATGGAGAGTTCATCCCATTCACATTCACAGTTAGGATTACCATCTGTGTTTTTCTCTCCATCCTATTCTCTACCCTGTTTATGTTTTCTTTCTTTCTTCTCTAAGGTGGTGCTTGCAGCTGGCTTGCTGGGACACTTCCCATCCTGTACTGGTCCCCTTCCACCAGAGCGAAAGGGAACTTTCCTGTTAGTTCCCTAAACTTCCTGGGCTAAAAGACTGCTGTGCCCTATCTTTCTGCTGGCTAGGCTGTTCTCGGGATTTTCCTGGGGTGAAATTTTCTGCGATTTTAGAGGTCAATAAGGGAGAGTGAGAGCAACTTACTGCTTACTCTGCCATCTTGGCTCCCAGACCCTGAAACTCAAAATTAAAAAAAAAAAAAACAAATGTTAAAAATCGTTGCACTTGGTAAAAAAAAAATGGAATATTAAAAGAAAAAAGAATCCTTGAGAACCTGATTTTGTAAAAATGAGCCCTTCTGTCTCTTGATATTATAAATGTGGAGGGAATTCTGATTTTTATAATAATCAATATAATGTGTGCAATGAATATACTAATAGATTAGATTTTGCAGAATTGCTTTTTCCAGCTTGTGAGTCAGACTCATAATGTGGCTCAAACTGATCAATCAAACCTTGACAAGGCTCACAATCACTTGCATCCTTTTGCCTACATTCCTGAGGTGAAGTGAATCAAATACTGTAGAACCTGCTCCTGCCATAGAACTCTGGTCCTGTGACCCACTAAGTAACAACCCCCAAGGACCTGAGCAGTATTGCTCCCACAAGACTCCAGAATTGTATTGTCTTCCATTTGTGGGTCTGTCATGTGAAACCACTCTGGCCTTGGGAACTATTGTTTGTAATCCACCTTCTCCCTTCCCTTCTCACTTGTGATTTATGTATATAATCTCTGTCTTCGCTTCAGCAAGGCAGAATTCTGATCAGAATTCCCAATTTGCAAATCTGTTCCTCATAATGAAACTAATAAATTAAAAGGCTACCTGATTACTGGCACTTTGTCTCTGGCCTGCTGTTTAGTCATACTCAGGTTAGAGCCTGGCTCATTAAAATCCTGTTAACATAAGACAGAGACTTCAAACAGAAAAAAAAATATTTAGAAGTTTCTTGATCACTAATTAAACATTTCTATAAGCAGAAGTCTCACTTCCACTTGAGATTTTGTAGACAATTACTAAAATATAGCCAAAGCCTGTATATTATGTCATTTATATGGATAGGCATCTGTGGATATTCAAATGGACTTGAAAGAAATTCAGTAATTCTTATTACCTCCAGGATGAAATTTAAAATATATCATTTAGAACCACCATATTTACTTAGCCTTTTCTACTGTTTTTCCTGGCACAATAGGAAAAGTTTTAGTTACAATTACAGGTATCATAAGCCCTTTAAGTATAACTCTTTACCAATAGAAAACACTTGAAATCTAATCACATATATATTAGTTCTCAGGTACAAATGGTCTAATCTTGTTGCTTTCTACAAAGTGACATTTATTAATCCATTAAAGGTGAAAAATTTTATATATTTATCATATTCCCCTGTTTGAAGATATACCCTATCCTCATATCATTCAGAAAAAGATGTGATATTATATGGACATATTCTCATACATGAGTAATATAACTATTAAACCAATGAGCAAGGAGATGGCAAGTCCAAGAATTGTTGTTTTTTTTCCCTAGTCACCCAGATTAGGAAGTTGAAACAAATAATGGTCACAAAACTAGAACAGTAGGGTCCTTTATACCTGTACCCTATCATAACAGTTAAGAAATGCTTAATGATTATATCTGCAAGATTTCTTCACTACGGTGAGAGACATTTGTTATAAAAGGAGGTAGGACACAATTCTAACAAAATCAAGCCTCTCCCTCAGGTCTAAGCTATAAGTCATAGAATACACTATCCTAGGTATGACAGGAGAAAACTCCTTTAGTTCTGTTTGATTTCAGGTACAAGTCACAGATACATTTTAAAATAGCCAGTCATGCAACAGAGTTCCACATTATTCACAAGAGATCCTAGCCAGAGAAGGTGGGTGGTAGAATAGATAAAGCACCAGGCCTGGACTCAGGAAGATGCAAGTCCAAATCCAGCCTCAGACACATGCTAACTATGTGAGCCTGGGCAAATCACTTAACCCCTATTTGCCTCAGTTCCTCATCTGCAAAATGGGAACACACATATGGCAAACCACTCCAGTATCTTTGACAAGAAAACCCCAGAGACATAGTCCACAAGGTCATGTAGAGTTAGACATGACTGAACGATTGAACAACAACAATCATAGCCAGGCTCAGAATCAACCAGACGGGAAATATTCCTGTTCAGAAATGAAATATCACAATGGAGGAAATGAATCAAGAGCATTCTGCCATTACCTTCATGTGGCCATCTTCTCAACCTTCCCAGTCGTTTGCATTTACTGATAGTTATTTTCCAGAATATACTGTCTTTGGGTACCTCTTGGCATTTCTCTTGAATGGTGGAATACTGGATTAACATCAAACAGTAATATCTGAATTTAAAATTCAAAGCATATCAAATTACAATTCTATTTCACATAGCAAATTCTACTATTTACAGTTTCGAGTAGGGTACAGTTGTTATTCATGTTGCAACAAGTTAGTAAATAAGAAATAACAAAACAAACCATTCATCTTCAATACTTAAGTACATACAAAACAACTCCAAATGTATTCACTCAACATTTTACTTTTCTAGTTTAAACACATCCTGATATAAAAAAAAAAACCATCATTACAGGGCAGCTAGGTGGCACAGTGAGTTGAGTACCGGCCATGAAGTCAGGAGGACCTGAGTTCAAATACGACCTCAGACACTCGACACACTTATTAGCTGTGTGACCTTGGGCAAGTCACTTAGCCCCAATTGCCCTGACAAAAAACAACAACAACAACAAAAACAATCATTAAAAATTAATCTTGTTCTGGAGTTTTACACATAAATGAATATAGAATAGTCACTCAAAACTTAGATAAAAACAAAACAAAATGAACCACTGGTCACTGTTAGTCTGGATGTCTTAAGGAACCCTTAAGGGAAAAGAAAAATGCTTTAAACTGGGATTTGTCAATATTAAAAGATGAAATTATATTTGAAGCTGGGGAGTTGGATACAACTGAAACATCTGAACAACAAGAAAAACATTTTTATCTTAATGCAAGATTTTAAATGTATTTTTACTTATAGAAGGCCAAATATCACAACTGTCCTAATAGGAAAAATAAATCTCACTTTAAATGAGACCACAATATAATTTTACTTAGGACAAAGTTACTCAATTCAAATCTGGATTTAGAGTTTTAAATGGTACCATATAGAATCTCAAGTTTCCCATGGGCCTACTATTTTCAGTAAGTCTACTGACAAAGATTAACATGGCAGTGTTGCATTTTCAATTCCCATATTTTGGGATATATTCTCAGTTCAGAAACATGGGAATTATAAATGTAATCTCTGTTATACGTGAAATCATGAATATATATTCCTTACATAAATATTAGAACATATCCTCAATTGGTCCCTCGAGAATAGAATTATATTATGCTATACTCAAATAATTCTATACTGCATATTTATTTTTCTGTTCTCCATTTGGTAAATGTTATAACTGAATACAATACTGTTAATTTTAAATTGTGCTATACACTGCCAGCTATTTTTTTAAATCAACAAGAATATCCAAACCACTGAAATAAAATTCAGAGATTGAGAAATCTCAAAACTCATTTCTAAGAAGCACCCAGATTCAGTCTCTGACTTTGGAATTTTTCTTTGGTGACAAAGAAGACCAAAACATACAGACAGAAGAAGTCAACAAAGTCAAAGAGCCTACAACAAAAGCCTCCAAGAAAAACATGAACTGGTCTCAGGCCATGGAAGAGCTCAAAAGGGATTTGGAAAAGCAAGTTAGAGAAGTAGAGGAAAAATTGGGAAAAGAAATGAGAGCAATGCAATAAAACCATGAAAAACAAGTCAATGACTGGCTAAAGGAGACCCCCAAAAATACTGAAGAAAATAATACCTTAAAAAAATAGACTAACTCAAATGGCAAAAGAGGTCCAAAAAGCCAATGAGGAGAAGAATGCCTTGAAAGGCAGAATTAACCAAATGGAAAAGGAGGTCCAAAAGATCACTGAAGAAAATACTACCCTAAAATTAGATTGGAGCAAGTAGAAGCTAGTGACTTTATGAGAAATCAAGATATTATCAAACAGAACCAAAGGAATGAAAAAGTGGAAGACAATGTGAAATATCTCATTGGAAAAACCACTGACCTGGAAAATAGATCCAGGAGAGATAATATAAAAATTATTGGACTACCTGAAAGCCATGATCAAAAAAAGAGCCTTGATATCATCTTTCAAGAAATTATCAAGGAGAAATTATCTAGAGCCACAGGGCAAAATAGAAATTGAAAGAATCCATCGATCACCTCCTCAAATAGATCCCAAAAAGAAATCTCCTAGGAATATTGTCGCCAAATTCCAGAGCTCCCAGGTCAAGGAGAAAATACTGCAAGCAGCCAGAAAGAAACAATTTGAGTATTGTGGAATCATAATCAGAATAACCCAAGATCTAGCAGCTTCTACATTAAGAGATCAAAGGGCTTGGAATACGATATTCTGGAGGTCAATGGAGCTAGGATTAAAACCAAGAATCACCTACCCAGAAAAACTGAGTATCATGCTCCGAGGCAAAATATGGACTTTCAATAAAATAGAGGACTTTCAAGGTTTCTTAGTGAAAAGATCAGAGCTGAATAGAAAATTTGACTTTCAAACACAAGAATCAAGAGAAGCATGAAAAGGTAATCAAGAAAAAGAAGAAGAAAAAGAAATTACAAGGTACTTACTAAAGTTGAACTGTTTTGTTTACATTCCTACATGCAAAGATGATGTGTATGATTCATGAGACCTCAGTATTAGGGTAGCTGAAGGGAATATGCATATATATATATGTACATATATATATATATGTACATATATATGTGTGTGTGTGTGTGTATGTATATATGTATGTGTATATATATATATATATATAGAGAGAGAGAGAGAGAGAGAGAGAGAGAGAGAGAGGGCACAGGGTGAGTTGAAGATGAAAGGATGATTTCTAAAAGAAATAAAATCAAATTAAGGGATGAGAAAGGAATATATTGAGAGAGGGAGAAAGGGAGAGATAGAATAGGGTAAATTATCTCGCATAAAAGTGGCAAGAAAAAGCAGTTCTGTGGGAGGAGGGGAGAGGGCAGGTGAGGGGGGAATGAGTGAATCTTGCTCTCATCAGATTTGACCTGAGGAGGGAATACCATACACACTCAATTGGGTATCTTACCCCACAGGAAAGAAGGAGGAAGAAGATTAAAAAGGGGGGATGATAGAAGGGAGGGCAGATGGGGGAGGAGGTAATCAAAAACAAACACTTTTGAAAAGGGACAGGGTCAAGGGAGAAAATTCAAAAAAGGGGGATAGGTTAGGAAGGAGCAAAATATAGTTAGTCTTTCACAACATGAGTATCATGGAAGGGTTTTACATAATGATACACATGTGGCCTATGTTGAATTGCTTGACTTCTTAGAGAGGGTGGGTGGGAAGGGAAGAGGGGAGAGAATTTGGAACTCAAAGTTTTAAAAACAGATGTTCAAAAACAAACAAAAAAAAAGTTTTTGCATGCAACTAGAAAATAAGATACACAGGCAATGGGGCGTAGAAATTTATCTTGCCCTACAAGAAAGGAAGGGAAAAGGGGATGGGAGGGGAGTGGGGTGACAGAAGGGAGGGCTGAACAGGGCAACCAGAATATATGCCATCTTGGAGTGGGGGGGATGGTAGAAATGGGGAGAAAATTTGTAATTCAAACTCTTGTGAAAATCAATGCTGAAAACTAAATATATTAAATAAATTAAATTAAAAAAAAGAAACCCTTTTCATTCCAAGAGGGAGACAAGGGTTAATAACAAATGATGCTAAGCCCCAGAGAAGGCTTGAAATTGTAAAACCATTTTATTCCCTTCTTTTCTTTCCTTTTGGAATCACTAGAGACTGGCTTCAGTCTTGTTTAAGAACTGATCATATTCTATCACTCTCTAGGGAAGAAAGAAAATGATAGATGGGGTGTATTGTTTGTGTGAAAATTTCATAAAATTTCTTTTAAAAGTCCCAGGCAGGGTCAAGGGAGAAAATTCAATAAAGGGGGATGGGTTGGGAAGGAGCAAAATATAGTTAGTCTTTCACAACATGAGTGTTGTGGAAGGGTTATACATAATGATACACATGTGGCCTATGTTGAATTGCTTGACCTCCTAGGGAGGGTGGGTGGGAAAGGAAGAGGGGAGAGAATTTGGAACTCAAAGTTTTAAAAACAGATGTTCAAAAACAAACAAAAAAAAAGTTTTTGCATGCAACTAGAAAATAAGATACACAGGCAATGGGGCGTAGAAATTTATCTTGCCCTACAAGAAAGGAAGGGAAAAGGGGATGGGAGGGGAGTGGGGTGACAGAAGGGAGGGCTGAAGGTGGAATAGGGCAACCAGAATATACACCATCTTGGAGAGGGGGGGAGGGTAGAAATGGGGAGAAAATTTGTAATTCAAACTCTTGTGAAAATCAATGCTGAAAACTAAATATGTTAAATAAATAAATTTAAATAAACAAAAAAACAAACAAAAAAACCATAAAAGTCCCAGGCAAACGCAATCCCAAAACCCCACTAGGATCTCTCAGATTTCGGTTTACAGATTTCTTCATAAATTTAGTCTCTAATCAGTTCACAGTACTCGAAATTTCTGCAAAGAGAGAAGAATTTCTTCAGTCTTATATGTCTCTCTCTGAGCATTTCCAACCTGGTCAGAATTAGAAATAAAAAGATGAGATTATATTGTTTTGAAAGCTTTGAAACTTTCTGCATAAAAAGTTACTATTCTTTTACCGTCTGTTATTTAAAACTTATCTCCCACTGAAAGTTTAATCAAAGGGTGCCTGTTTATTGGGAATGTAAGTGTAGCATTGGAACCACAGTGATTAAAGTCACATCAGAGAGTTGATTTGGGTATCAAGCTTCAACAATTAACTTAATCATACTCAATGTTTCAAAATCAAAAGATCTTCCCTGAGGTCAAGTAGGCCTAGTTTCAGAAGGTAACTCAATACAGATATTTTCATAAAGATGTCAAAAACAGGTATTAGAAAGACTGGGTCCTTTGAAAGGACCAATTAGCCCAGACAAAACCCAAAGGGATGTCTTTAGGAAGGTTAGACAGGCTTGAATTAATATCAGGGGTAGATTTGCCCAGACTATAGTTACCAAAATCTGAGAGATACTATAGTGATCGCTGGCTATTCAAGGGGGAATTGAGGCATCAGATTTATATCATAAAGGATATGTGTGTGTGTGTGTGTGTGTGTGTGTGTGTGTGTGTGTTAAGGATAAAGATCCTTACTGACCAATTGAGATTTATGTCAGATCAGACCAGACCAGAAATACACAGGTTTTTCAAAAGGGAAGGTAGTCAAGACAGTATAGTAATTACAAATGACAAATAATCAAACAGACAAGTCTCCCTGAGGGAAATAAAGTGAAGGGGCATAGGGTTCATACAAATCCTAGTTTAACCCAGGTATTCACACAGAAAGAGAGGATGCCCTCCTGTTAAAATACTACCAAGACCTTACTTTTGAGTCCTGAATCACAGTTGCACTCTCCTCAAAATATCAGTATGGCTGCCTGGCTGATTCCTCAGAGTCCACCTGTCTATATCCATTATTCAGGTACAAGAGATAGACAGACAATATAGAAAAACACACAAAGTACTAACCTGTCTCTGAAATTTTCTAGATAGGATTGCAACTTTACCAGTCAGTTGGTTTTTCCCACTCAGAAATCTCCCTAAAATCTACCTTGTGTACACTGGAAAGTTTCTGGGCTAGAAAACTCAAGCCTTATCTAACATAGTAGGTCCCTTCATGGTCACCATGAATTGAGGCAAAAATTGTCATAGGATCCACTGATTAGGTACTGTTGCCAATCATACAATCAACAAAACAGATATAGGGACTGCAGTTTACTTTGCTCAGTGTGAAGGCTCCACTGATCATATATATAAGGGACTTGGTGAATCCTGACAATCAGTTTTAAACTACATCAGAGTGTAGCCCACAAAACTCCTGAGTAAACTAAACTGAAATGTAATTGGGACATATTTAACAAAATAAATAAAAATACAATACAAAATAATGTTAATTTGTGATTTAAATCAATATGCAGCTTGCAGAGATCCATTTCAATTTGAAATTCTGTTTTGAGTTTTACACCAATTAGCTATACGATATAGGTTTTGGTTACATTAGCCAGATGGGTACAGTGGAATTTCAAATAGCAAATAAGAGAATGATTTACAGATCAAAGAACAGATGGCAAAAGGGGAAGATCTATATTATGTAAAACAGGAAGTTAGTCATTAAGTTAAATGACAGTAAGCACACAAAGCCAGAAATTCTCTTATACAAGCCAATGACTCCATAAGGCAATAGGAAATATTAAAACAAAAACAAAAGATGTAAAGTATCTCATAACAAAAACAACTGACCTGAGAATCATAGAGGAGAAAAAAAATTAGGAATCATTGGTCTGAATATTATAACCAATAAAATGAGTCTAAACAAGATATTTCAAGAAATCTTCAAAGAAAACTACCCAGATTTCTTAAAACCAGAGAGGGAAAGTAGAAATATAAAGAATCTACTGGTCACCTCAAAAAAGAAACCTCAAAATGAAAATTCCCAGGAATATCATAATCCAAATCCAGAGCTTCCAGATCAAAGAAAAACTACTACAAGTGTCTAGAAAGAAAGAATTCAAATACTGAAGAGCCAGAGTCAATATCACACATGATTTAGCAGTTACTGCTGTAGAAAATGGAGAACTTATTAGAAATACAATATTCCAGAATGCAGAGAATATGGGCTTACAGTCAAGAGTATCTTGCCCAGAAAAATAGTATGTTTCTTCGGGGAAGGAGGAACATGAGCTTTTGGGAATCAGTACCTGCAAGGGTGCTTATAGAAACCTCTATTGCTAATTTTTGTCAGTAAGGCCAAATGGAAACCCTGGGAGTTGCTTGAATAACTATAGTCATCGCCAAATAATACTAGGTCCCATGAAAGAGCAAAAGTGATCATGGGATGGAGATGAAGGAAGTAAGAATACTTTGCTAAACTGGCTCCCTTTAAAATGATCCTGCATGGCTGGTAAGGAATGTGGCTGACATCTAGAAACTTATAGGGAATAACAAGGAGGTGGACAAAGTAGTTATGCCAATTGTCAAGGCTGTTCATGACTTCATTGATGCAGTGGAGTAGCCCAGGTCTAGAATAAATGGTAAGGTGTGGATGACCTAATTTATTTCTGTGGCTGACTAGTCAGGAGCATTTTCTTTCAGAGGGGAAGGGTCAAGTATACCTTTACTATCCTCCCCAAGGCTACCTGAATTCTCTTCTACTGAGTCTGGTGGAGAGATCTAAAAGAGGTCACACAAATTGATTAGACAATGTTGACTGGGTCCGATGAAATTGCAGTGTCAGAAGCCATAGATCACATAGTGCTCCATAAGAAAAATCATGGTTGGGTGATCTAGTCCAAGAAAATCTAAAGTTTAGCCTTCTTGGTCAAATTTTGGGGAACACAATGATCAATGATAGAGAAAACCCACATGATTCTGGACAGAATCCAGAACATGTCATTCAATTACCCAGTCTAAAAAGGAAGTCTTATTTGGACTCTTTGTATTTTGGAAAATCCACATTCCCTCCTGGTTATCCTGATGTACCCAATTTGATGTACCAAGTTGACCATGTCTGCCTATTTCAAATAGAACCCAGTACAGCCCTGGAAGACCTAAACCAGGCTATTTAGCAGTTTCAACCACTTTGCCCTTATGATTCATGGAGACCATGTTTTTGAGAGATCTCTGTCCATAAATATCAGGCTGAGTTGAGTGTTGGGTAAGCACCTAAAAGTGGTCATGACAAATGACCATTAAGTTTCAGAAGCTTCTGGCTTCCTGAAGTGGCCAGTCACTTTTGCAAAGTCATTACTACTGAACATATGAAACAGGATCATGCCATCACTCTTCCTGTAGTTAACTTGAGTTAGGAGATGCAAAATGTTTCCTCTCACAAGGGCTCAGAAGGTCTCTTATAAAAATAGAAATGGTACATTTGAAATTCCACTTGGCTGGGTGCTTTGAGTGCCCTTCATAAATAGTTTGCAATTCTGTCAAAGCCTGGATGCTCTAGGACAGAGCCTTTTCTATTTGCTAGATGGGTCCCTACCTCCAAGCACCTGGTTCTTAAGGAATGACACTTTTCCTATATGCTGGCAGCTCCATCTGCTACAAGGGGCATATTCAAAGGGACTTCAGTGACCATTAATCTGGCAATGCATGATATCCTGAGAGATGAGAGTTCTAACAATTCCCCCTCAAGAGTTGGGCTAAGAGTCACATGGCCGGCACATAAGAGAGACTTGAGGGACACAGTGAATAAGATCTTTACACTGATCCCTAGGTGGTAGGGCCATAGTTCTGAGTGGTCTGGGACCTGGAGAGAATAGAACTGGACAGAGACCCTCTCCTTTAGGGTGGGAACCAACAGAAATTGTGCTACTGTTGAACTCCATCACATAAAATTTTTTGTGAGGTACATGGCACCTACATATGTTCCCTTTAAAACTAAATAGGTTGATGATGTTACAAGAATGGCAGAGGCTAGAGAGTGGATCCACTTCCAATCTGGACATGGGGCCATGATGCCATAATAAGATGGTCATGGGATCAAATGATCCTCTAAGGACAAGGTAGCTACTGTGCCCAACTGGGTTCCTCATGCCACTAAAAATATTTGCCTACTCTTGATGGTCCTGGCTTGAGCTAGCAAATTGGTTCCTCAATCTCAAGGTAAGAGGATCACCCCTACTCAACACCATTATTATGCCCCTATAAGGGTAAGGTGCCTCTCCTCCAAAAAGTCATGTCTTTCACAAAAGATCCCCTAGCTAACTTTGTGGCAATCCTCAGTTCCATGGAAAAAGGATTAGACTCTTTTTCTAGCCCTGGTGAAATAGGGTAGCCCCCAAAAGAGGCTTTATCCATGGAACTGAGCATTGCCACAGTCAGCTAGTGGATCTTTTTTTTTCCAGGTAAATACACATTCACCCTAATTATATAGAGAAAGTTTCAGCCTCTCCAATATCCATAGAAGGCAAGGCATCTCCCAATACCATTCCTTGGTCACCCAAGCCCTTTCTGAGGAGTTTTCTAAACCTTCTTGGGGAAAAGATCTATCAGGTGAGGGGGACCTGAGCCTAGGAAAAGTAAGGTACAAGGAGCTCCCTGAGAGAACAGTTACCTTAAGGCTTAGGAAATTTAGAAAATACAGATGGGATAGGATGCATCAGTAGCAATATTTCTGTTGATTCCCACTCCAAAAGAGAGGGTCTCTTTCCAGTCCTATTCTCTTCAGGTCCCAGCCCACTCAGAACCATGGCCTCACCACCCAGGAATCAGTGTAAAGACGTTATTCACTCTGTCCCTCAAGTCTCTCTTATATGCCAGCCATGTGACTCTCAGCCCAACTCTTGAGAAGGAATTGCTAAAACCCTCATCTCTCAGGATTATTGGCCTGATTAACGGCCACCAAAGTCCATTTCTTTGTAATATGGGCTGACTAGTCTCATTTTTGCAAGAACACTATATATTTCTTGGCTTCAAAAACATCTAGGTAAAACACAGTTCAAAAGGTAATTGAAGGCAAAGGTACATAATTCCTTCACTAGGTACACAAGGAGATCTTACAAGAAAGTTAATCTTTTAAGTGTTATATGAAGAGGAGGATAGGATCAGTGCTGATCTTAGAATCCCTAAACCAGGGCCAAGAAGGGTTTTTTCACTTCTTCCCTTGCTTAAGGATAACTCTGAACCAAGAGTCTTAATCTGTTCTCTTCAACTTCTAGGCAAAACTTCAGCAAACCATTACCTTTCCTTAGCTAAGGTAAAGAATAAATCAAAAGAAGCCGAATAGTTTAAGATTGTGGTCACTTTCCCAAAGGCATTGAGATGTTACTTTACTTGACTCGCTTGAGTGTCTTTAGAGTGCACAACCACATCTCTATTGTCAGGTCAGAAGTGTGTCATAGGATGTCCTTTGTGACATCCTAAACATAACTAAAGCTGGTGTGACTCAGGTGAATCCCATTAGTTTAGGTTCAATATTGGAATGAAATGCAATACTTGTAGGTCATTCAACAGTTAACAAAAAGAGTTACACTCAACTATAGCAGCAAGAGGATATGCATCTAGGACAAGAATTGAATTGATTCAGCGGAGCTTAATAGAGCTGATAAGTGTGCTGGGCCTGGTGTCAGGAAGATCTGAGTTCAAATCTGGTCTCAGATATTTACTAGCTATGTGACCCTGGGAAAGTCACTTAATCCCTTTGCCTCAGTTTCTGCATGTGTAAAATGGGGATAATAGCACCTACCTCCCAGGGTTGTTGTGAGGACCAAATGGGATAATAATAGCAGAGTCTGGCACACAGTAAGCACTATATAAATGTTAGCTATTATTATTCTTCAGCAGAGCTAAGCTCACCTGCTTGAGTTATTCATTATAGGCCACCAACCAAACCTTAAAGGCAAGACAAAGCCCTCATGACTGTTTTTACTCAAGTGACCAAGAAGTGACATTAACTTTATAAGCCATTTATTTCCCTGAGCCAATCAAATCCAGAGGCTGTCTCAATACTTTTAAAGGAGACACTAACCCAACTTCTCTGAGGAAAGGAGGTTTTATAATCCCACCATATAGTTGTCTATGAGAAATAGTTTCTTTCACCTCCATTATCTCATCCTACCCTTGGCCCAATCCACCTGGCGATGCCACTTTAATGCCCTAGAGCAAACCCTTTATGTTACTTCCCCAGAGTACAGAACTCTTTTAATTTTTCCTGGAATAAAAAATTATCTATTCTAGTTTTTTCCACTAAATTTCAGTATAAAAGAATAATTTATGTATAAGTTTGCAGTAAGAAATGCAGAATACCTTCCAAACCCAGTTAAGTAAAAGAGGAAGAAGAATTTCTTCTATGATCTTTTGAAGCCAGATCAGAATGATAGCTCCTGAATCCAATTCCATTCATAAGAGGATAACACAAAATTTCATCACAAATTCTGTATTTTTAAGATTCAACTTTTGAGGAATTATTGTCATGTGGTAAAACTGTGATGAAAACATAATCTTTTAAAATGTCATTAATAAGATTTTTTTTTTCCTCTATACAACAGAAAACCCTGAAATATGCTCTATTTATATTTGGACTGATAACATGACACAGATCCTATGAAAATAATTACATTATTCAAGTTAATGAAAAATCAAGTTTGTTTATTTAAAAATAATAAATAATAAATTTGCAGTAACAAATGTAGAATATCTTCCAAACTCAGTTGTTAACTGAAAGGGGAAGTGAAAAGACTCTCTCATAGGAAGATAATACAAGTTATAAAAAAAAAAAACAGCCATTTCTCCATGCAACAAAACTCACAAATCATTTTGGAAAATGTGAAAATGGTTTAAAAGAATAATGCAAAAGGATTTATACATTGCATCAAAAAACCCACAAGAAACTAAATTAGTTAAAACTGAGCTTTATAAGTTCCTACTATAATATATAATCACCAAATCAAAAGAACCTCAAAAAGTCATCTTGTCTATATCTTTCTTTATCTAGGGGAGCTGCAATTAAATGATTCAAGAAAGTAAACTGTTGTACTTTTAAAAAGTCTTATAAAGAGATTGGTTTTAAGACTTTTTTTTATTCCAATACTTCTTTGGTAATGCATCTCAATGATCCCATCCCCTTTTGAATAAGCGTTATTCAATGCAATTTAGTCATGACATTTATTTTCAAAATGAGAATATGTTAAAGATCTGTACTATCAATATATATTAAACTCTAAATAATGATCTGATTCTTAAACATTCCTAAATTGACATAATTTCCAACCTCTCTAAATTAATATAATTCTCTACAGGGATAACACTGACTGTACACTGAAATATCTGAAGCCTCTGAAGCTATCCACAGTCTAATCACACACTAATATCTGGTTTCTTTTCTTTTACTATTTTAGTGGATGTAAAAATAAAGCAACTGTTGGGACCACTTAGGTATAATCATCCTTCTTAAGTGTATATATGAGAAGTTTCTAAGTCTTTTTAATGGTTAGGAAAGGTGTTTTTTTTTCTAAGATATGTCAAAGTAAATATAAACATTTCTTATTTTCTATTCTTTTTCATAATTTTTGGACATTCTTGATTCATTAATGTAAATAAAAGGGCTTTAAACACTTGCATTAATTCAATATTTCATCAAGTGGAGCAAATTAGATTTTCTAATTGCTTCCAACTACATTAACATCAATTGGCTTGCTATTAAACAAAGTCCAGTCATCACTGGGGAAAAGTTCCAAATATAAATTTGCTTACATGAAGCAGGATATTCATTTGGTCACCACATAAACCTTTGAATACTATCATTATTTGGCCATCGAAATGTCTTGTTCAGGAAGAGATAAAATGTTACAAAATTAATAATCATATAAAAACCCAGTTCACAAAGGAGCTTGGGCAGGGATGGCATAGGAAGGTTAAGCCTATAGATGATATAAGGCAATATAAAGTAACGAAACTCAAGAAGTTTTTGAGGAACTGTGACTGTAAATAAGCATATGAAAAACATAATGTTCCAGAAAATGGATTTGGATTTCAATGAATCAGCAATACTCCAACCAGCGAACAAATAGCATGGAACTAGTAAGTATTTTACAAAGTCATGCCTCTGGAAGATTCTTTTCCATACATAGAATGTATAATGTCTGTTGTCTGCAAGCAAATACTTATGAACATAAGTGAATTTCCAGACTAAAAATAAGGAGACAGTTGTAAGTACAACAAACTGCCCCCAGTTTCTCCATGCTGAGTGAAGAAAAGTTTTAATTTTTGCAGGGGACAGCAGATGAGGGAAGGAAAAAAACAGAGTAAAAGAAAAAAAGTAGAACAGCTGAGGAAAATTCATACAGGCTTCATGGTTACTCTTATCACCAACAACTATTCCACCATTTAAAATTACAAAAGCAATAAATATAATTATTAAAATGATATAAGGCCATGTTGAAACAATAAGCATAGTCAAGTTCCTAAATGACATGGCATAATCAAAAAGAAAGCACAGTATCTTCTTACATGCTGAAAGTGGTCCTTTGATGGATGAAAGTTTAGCTTCCTTCTTTTGTAGCTCAATCTTCCAAGCCTCTGTTAACTTTTCTGAAATAATATTTCCTGCACAGAAAAGCGTCCAAACAATATTTGTCTGGCGAAACATGAAGCCACAAAATCCAAGTAGAGCTGAAGTTTTATGATTACCATAAAGGCACATCAAATAGGCAAAAAGAATGAAAAACATTGATCCTGTGTCTGTATAATAGAGGAAGTTAAAAAAATAGAGCGTAGGAAAAACTGCCACTGTTAAAGCTGACAAAATTCTCTGGATACCTGAGACAGCCTAAAGGGTAAAAAATACATAGTTAGTAAAAGTGTTTTGTACATAATGGGCACTCAATAAATGTTTATTTCTGAGTTAACAATAAATATGGCATGTATAGAGTAATAAAAAGGCCTCTATATGGTTCTTTCTAAAAAAGATGTTTTTGAACACTACACTTCAGACACAAAAAGTCCACAATATATACCTGGCATTTAAAATTCTTCTTAACCTACCCTCTAATCTACCTTTCCAGCCTTCCACATGAACTTTAGAATATAAGTATACTGGTCTCTTTGCTGCTCCTCATACAAACACTTCCTCCATGCCTTTGAATAAACTTTTGTCTTTTTACATGGAACGCACTCCCTCTTGAACTCAGGTAAAATGCCTCCTTCTACATGAGGTCTTTCCTGATCCCACAAGAAGTTAATGCTAACTCCCACCTCCACCCCCAGATAACCTCACATTTATTTTGTATATACTTATATGTCTTACTCAATTGAATAAGTTCCTTTATGGAAACAGACTGTTTCATGTTTGTCCTTGAATCCTCAGAACCTATGTCTGATTTTAGAACTCAATGAAAAAAAAAATAACTAGTTTTACAATCATTTGTAACTTAAATCCGTATCTTTTATATGCTGAAAATGTTTGATTCATGTTTCTCTTAGTAGAAACTCTTTGTTTTGAAATCTTAGTATGATAAGAATTTAAAATTACCAAAATTACTTAAAAGTTCTTTTGAGTTCTCCAGGCTATCACAATTTTTATAATAAAGTGAATGTTACCATTCTATTCCAAGTGACATAATAATTTATAAAAGTAAATTATATTATATTTCTACAGTTAGATTATAATATATAGTAGGATACTCATTCAACAACTATTTATGAAACATCTATCATATACCTTTGTATATCATGATAGTTGCTGAGGGGAATTGAAAAAATTCCTTGGACTCTAAAAATGGTGATGCTTAAGTATTTACAATGATAGGCAAATTACTTGGGATAACCAATAGTTTGGGTATGGTTTCATTTTATGACAGAAATGGTCATGGGTATGTGCTTCTGACACCTGAGTAACTGAGATAAAATTGGATTGAGCCAGTCGGTTTCCACACTTTTATCAGATGAGTGATGGATTCTGTGCATAATAATACATTTTTCATTATTCTCTTTCATTGTGCTTTTAGTCTTTTTTTAAATGATTATTATTCCAAGAACACTTAAAATTTGTAGCTGTTGACTAGTGTATTTCAGTGGTTATTAAAGATAATGCAGTGGCTACTGGTTTTAGTGGAGTCAAGCATTTTAAGGATATTTCAAGCTCACAATTAAAAAAGGTAAGTCACATTGATAAGTAAAGTGCAGTCAAAAATGAAAAAACAAAGCAGCAAATGACAAACTATTGCTGCAAAACAACCCTATTAATCCTTAGAAGGTAGCTAGGTCATGCAGTGGACAGAGTACCAAGTCTGAAGTCAAGAAGACCTAAGTTCAAATATGGCCTCAGACACTTCCTAGCTGTGTGACCCTGGGCAAGTCACTTAACCCTGTTGTCTCAGTTTCCTCATCTGTAAAACAAGCTGGAGAAGGAAATAGCAAATCACTCCACTGTCTTTGGCAAGAAAACCCAAAAGGGGTCATGAAGAGTTCAACACAAATGAAACGAATGAACAGCAATCTTTAGAAACAAACAATCTTCAGATGGATATGACTGCTGTCAATACTTTTCTTGAAGCTGGAAGAACAAGACCAGTAAAAAAAATAGCTGCTAAACAATGTTATGAAGGAAAAAAAATACTTATGAATGGCAAGATAATACAAAGATTGAAACACTGTAGATGAGAAAAATGAAATTTTCACTGATGAAATTCACTTTTTAAATAAAAGTTAGACTAAAACACTCTCGGTCACAAAAAATCCAATGAACCTAAAAACAATTTGGAGTGTTTCATACTTCTAAGAGGCCTGGAAATCTTGTTCCCACTTGGGAAATGGTGAACTTTCAAAAAATATTGATACACTGAGAAGCAGAATTTTCCCAGAATTACAAAGACTCCTACATAGATATGAAATACCAGAACATGATTTTGTGGCATGCTATATAACAGTAAAAATAAAATTCATGATAACATATTCCAAGAAATCAAGAACAAAACTGCCAAGATTACTTAAAATCAGAAGTAAAAGTGAAAAGAGAAATCATTAAATGATCACTTGCTGGAAGAAAACTCCAAATGAAAACTCCCAGGAATGTCACAGACAAAATCCAAAAGCTTCCAAAACAAAACAAAATTTCAATTCAAGTACCAGGAATCCATAGTCAGGATCATACAAGACTTGGTCACTACTACCATAAAGACTGAGAGAGCTTGGAATATACTATTCCAAAAGACAAATTACAACCAAGAATAACCTATCTGGTAAAACTAAGTACACAAAACCTCAATATAAACTAATGGGAAAGATGGACCTTTAATGAAATAGAGAATTTTCAGTATTTTTTTTTATGAAAAGGTCAAAATTGAGTGGATATCTTGAAATGGAAATGCATAAGCCAAAAGAAACACAGAAAAGAACATGAATCATTTACATGATAATAGGAAGATAACAAATGACTCCTTAGAACTTTAGGGGTGGGAGTGGTTTTGTTCTTTTTGATGGTATCAGGAGAAGCCAGAAATGACAGCAATAGGGACTAGGAATGAAAAGAGAAAGAAGGAGGGAATCATTATCACATCATAAAAGTCCATAAGATAGAAGAAAGGGTAGGGGGAATAAGCATGCCCAAGGACCTCGTTTTCATATGAATCAAAAAAGGAAAATGGAACACAATTAGAGACATTCACGTATACATGAGTGGCAGTATAGAAATATAGTAAACTCAAAAGGAAAATAAGAGCAGTCAGCAAGAGGGTGAGGGAAGAGAGGAGTTTGAGAGAGAGTGAAGGATAGTTACATGAGAACAGTTACAAGGGAAACAGACACCAATGTGTTGTCCATTCCTAGCTATTAGAGGCTTTAGACTGCTAAAACACCTCCCTCCCCCCAAATTAAAGTCTCTTAAAGAAACTTTGTATTAGACCTATTTTCCTCCCCGCTTAGAAATATCAGTATCAGTTTAGCATACCCACAGTGGTGTGTAAAGATAGACCAGCTGTGGCTTAGCTTGGGGTACTGCAGATCATCTTTGACAGAGGAGACTAAAATAACATGTATCAGTATTGTGTTTCAAATTGATCTAGACATCCTTCAAGCACACACAAGTAGGCACTAGCCACAGACCCTCTAGGTACAAGTCCTCAATGTATATGGGCCTCTACATGTTTCCTGATCAGAGGAACCACCCTCCCTTTCCCCACCTCCATCAATGAAAGTGTCTTTGTTTCACACACAAGTTAAAAATTACATAGAAGCTGAATCCAGCTGCTAAAAACCAATACATTTTGGTGAATGTGATATTTAGCAATGGTGTCCTCTGGTAAGGCACTCTTACCTTGGGAGGAGGAAGAAACTTCTAGTAATACACCACTTTTTTCCCTTCATTTGAAGGAGAGAGCCTAGGGAAAGGAAATTCTTCCCAGAATAGTCCCCACTGTCCCAAGCAGCAGGCCTTACTACACTCCTTGCCCACTACTCAATCATCAGCCTTCTCACATTATGAGCGTCCATGTTCCTCCAATATTTCTCTTCTATTTTCAATTTGGAACAAACCCACATTCCTATTGTCCTGAATTTGGCTGTAAAGTACATCATTTGCCAATAAAACACAAGCTGAAGCAAAAAAAAAAAAAAGAAAAGAAACAAACACCAATATTAAAGAGGAGAACATGAAAAAAGGTTTAAATGGAAAGTAAAAAAGAATAAAAACCTGGGATTGAAGGCAGGGTAAGGAGAAGAGAAGAAACAGAATGGAAACATGCTGTTTCATTTATGCTAGAAAGTATTTTTTAAAAAGTAATAGGCAAGCTCTTTTGCCTAATAGCAAAAAGCGGGATGAAAGCAAAGAAGAAAAACTAAAAGAGGAAAGAATGAAGAGATATAGATAATCACAATCGTGAACATGAATGGGATGAGCTCACATAAAATGAAAGAGGATGGAATATGTTTATAAGAAATATGGTTGAAACACAAAGCTTCACATAAAGTTAAAATGAAGGACTGAGGAAAAATCTAATATGCTTCAGACAAATGAAAAATCTTGATTTCAATTTCAACATCAATCATGATTTCAAATAAGACTATAGTAAATATAGAGATAATAAAAAGAGGTAGGCAGGGAAATAGTATTCTTAAAAGCACTATAGACATTGAATGAAAAATCAATTTTTTATGTGTATATATATGTACATACATATAATATATATACACACACCAAAACTGATAGAATGCAGCTAAAGCATTCCTTAGAGGATAATTTAGAAAGACTAAACTAATTAATTGGGTAGGCAACTAAAAAAAAAAGTAAAAAGTCAAAGCCCTCCACCTAAGCAACAAAGTAAAAATTCTGAAAATAAAAGAACAGATCAACAAAACTGAAAGCAAAAATACAATGAATTTATTAAATAACACTAGCTTTAAAAAAAAAAATCTAATAAAACATGCAGGTTGTTACTGATTTTTTTTTTAAAGACGAGAGTAAAACTAAATTGCTTGTATCAAAAAATGAAAAGGATGGGTTGAGAAGTAGGGAGAGAATTTGAAACTCAAAATGTTTTTAAAAATGAATGTTAAAAATGTTTTCACATGTAACTGGGAAAAAATTAAAATATATTTTAAAAAATTAAAAAAGACATTTCAGTACAACTGAAGAGGAAATAAAAGAAATTATAAGAAACCATTTTGCCCAAGTATATTAAATTATATATTATTTCTGACGTTATAATATATATAAGAAAGTTGACAGTTTAAAGGATGACTACTTTTATATATATGCGTATGTGTGTGTATATATATATATATATATATATATATATAAAATAACCAGATTAACAAAAGAAAAAGATTATTTAACCTAATATATGAAAAATAAATTGAATAATCTAAAAATGAACTTATAAGTAAAAAACATTCTAGTACGAGATAGATTTATAAATGATATCAAACATCAAAAGAATAATTAATTATAATACTGTATAAACTGTTTGCAAAAAGCAAGAAAGAGGCCCTTTTCAATTATTTTCTACAATATAAATATGGACCTGATCCTAAAAGGAGAAAGAAGGAAAGATTAACATTATAAGGGAAACAGGCAAGTGGGGGAAAAAAAATCTTTGCGGAAAGTTTATCTGATAAAGGTTTCACATACAATCAGTAAGTTAATAAGCATTCATACAATGCCTACTGGTGTCAAGCACTATATTAAGCACTTTTTACAAATATTATCTTATTTGATACTCACAACTCTAGGAGGTAGGTACTATTATTATCCTCATTTTACAGTTGAGAAAACTGAAGCAAAAAGTGACTTTAAGTCACACAGCTACTAAATGTCTGAGGTCAAATGTCAACTCAAGTCTTCCTAATTCCAAGCACAGTACTCTATCCATTGTGCCACCAGATGCCTCAAAAAAAAGGGAGAAGCAAAACAAAGAAATAAAACTATAGACCAATATTTCTAATGAACATTGAAGCAAAAATATTAAATAAAATATTAACAAATGAAAAATTATAACTAGACTATAAACACAATAAATCATGTTATTCACATAAATAATAAAAATCGCAATAGATTTTGGAAAGACTTTTGACAAAATCCCAAACCCATCTCTGTTAAAGATACTAGAAAGTACAGGAATAACTAGACATTTATTTAAAACAGTATCTAAACCCAAAGCTGAATATAACATGGAGAATAGAGGCCTTTCCAATAAGATCAGTGGTAAAACAATGACACCCATTATAATTACACCTATTTAACAGAGTACTAGAAATCCTAGCTACAGTAATAAGGGGGAAAAAAAAGAGAAATTGAGGCAATAAGCTTAGGTGAGGAAGACATAAAATTATTGCTTTTTTTGCAGATGGGTATGTCGATTTATTGAGAAAATACTGGCATTAACTAAAAAGATTAAATGAAAAAATAAATTCAGTAAAGTTGCATGGCATGACATAAATCATCATATTTATTACCAATGGTACCAAGAGCAACAGATATAAAGGGAATGTGCATTCAAAATTACTACAGAACATATAAAACATTTTGTAGTCTACCTACCAAGATATATACAGAAATAATGAATCCAATTAAACAACTACTCTACAGAAATCGAGACTAGATCTATTCAGAGTGAAGAAAACTAGAATAATTTTTATTACCTAAACATTATAAAGAAAATAGAGTAGAATTCCAGTTGACCAAAGATAAAACATGCAACCAACTTCCTGTCAGGAGGTGATGGACTTAAAATACAGAAAGAGGCATACATTTTTTGGTGTGGCCAATATGGAAATTTATTTTGCTATACCATGTATATTTGTTATGAACATTTCTTTTTTCTTATGATTCCACTTGAGGTGGAGGGAAGTTCTCTCTGAAATGACCTGTAATTTACAGTTTACATAACTTGCAACTGAATGTAAGCTCTGAAGGTAAAGTCTATTATTTGCCCTTTTTAAAAAATCCCCAGTGCAGTAAAAAGCTACATAAATACCTATTGATAATGATGATTGTCTTAATATATTTAAATACTTTGCTTTATGCCAGTTAGTCTGCATAGCACTGGAGTACTAGTGTTATCTTTACATAGTCATTGACCTCCCATACAAAAAAACAAAATCTCTCTACTTTTTCCTACTTAGAAAGCTTACAAAGTTTGGGCAGAATTAGTGCCAAACATGTCAATAATTTCTAGCCACTAGCTTGTCAGACAGCATATACCAGAACTTAGCCAAGGGATTTGGCTGAAAATACTGCATGCAATCAAAAGTGATTGGGTTTTGTTTTTGTTTTTTTTTTTTTTGGTAACTTCCTTTGGACTTTCTTGAAAACACAGAGCCAAGTGTTGCTTTCATTAATCAATTACTGCTTATTTACTTTTAATTCTAAAACCAATAAAGGCTCTTAAACTATACAACTATAAATTTAATAACATAATGTAATGAACACTTTTTTAAAAGAAATGTATACTAAGTGCTAGAGAAATGTTCCATATAATTGAGAACTACTTAACCAAAATGTGTTTGTGTATTTATGTATTTACTGAATTAATCAGACAACCTACCTTATTCCTCTGTTGTAACTTGCAAAAAAGTAAATAGAGTAAATAGAAGTTGCCAACACTGAAGAGCAGATTAACAAATCTGAGCATTCCCATGGAGCAGACTACATGTTGAGACCATCCAATGATCCAAGTGGCAGGTTTTACAATTCCAACAGATACCAGGTATAAACCAGGTAGTGTAGTGATCATGGGATCCCACTTAAAAATGAAAGAAGGATGATGATAAAGACAATGCTACAAAATAGTTTCAATAATGAAAGAACAATTTTCATTTGACTTTCTTCACTATTCTATCCATCTAAGTGTAGGAAAGAGAGCTTATTTTAAGCCTCAGGGTTCTAATTCTGCCTCTGCAACTAAGTAGCTGTGCAATTTTGTACTTCCCCAGAACTGTTACCTAAATTGCAAAATGAAAAAAATGAACTAAATAATCTACTTTTTCTTCCAGTTCAAAGACCTGTGAACCTATGTATGCCATGCTATTAGACTACCTATAGTTTCCTAGAAGATTCAAGATTTCTTCCTTATATAGTGTCAACCTGAAAATTTAGTAAAAAGAGGCAAACAGGCTAGGTGATAGTAAATTCATATTGTTTATTCCCTTAAAGCTAGCCAAAGCTAGCGAATATGTATGTATATGGAGTCAGAACTTAAATTCTGACTGTCTGACAAAAGAATTTTATGTTTTAGGACAATCCCAGGATGTCCAGGTCCCTCAGATTTGTGGTCTCCATATGTGTTACAAATTGACAGGACAACTGACAAAGCAGTATCAATTGGAAATGAGGATCCCAGGATGTCTGTGTTTCCCCTGTATAAGCATAAGTCCCTAGGATACCAAAAGAAGTCCCACTATTCTGCACAAACAGGAAGAATGCTCCTTGTCAACCTTATCTGGTCTTTGAAGTTACAGACACAGGAAAGGGCATTTTTAGAGCAAAGCAAAGCAGTCTGATTGATTAGCTTTGGATCTTATTGGGGGTTCAAATCATCTGAAAGGATTGTCAATAGATACTGGGGACAGATTATATTTATTTGGCAAATAGTAAAAAACTATTGATATCCAACTAATGGACACTACTTTCAATGAGTTTTTAGGTAAGATTCAGTGGAGAGACAAATTGCTACAGTGCTTTGATGTCTGGCTTGCATTGCATATGGATACCAGGGGTGGGTGGCTGGGCAATTCCTTTCCAGGACTTAATATGTGCCTCTTAAGCAAATATTTAGTAACCCACCCTCAAGGGATGGGTTAAGAGAAATAAGCGTAAATAGTAACCTCAGGAGCTTATACTAGAGGGTTACTACTTCATTTTTACCTTAAATGCACTTGGAGAAGCCTTAGAACGAGGTTTTGCTAGACGGCCATTATTTCTGGGAAAGAGGGAGTGCAACCGATTCTCCTTTAAACTGAGGGAAGATGAAGACTATGCCCCGGACCTTGAAGGCCCCTCTTGGGCCGCTAAAGACTAGCACTAAAGGTCGGGTGGAAGATCCTCACCTGGAAGGAGCCCCAACAGAACCGCTGGGCCTGTGGTAAATGGAAAATCTCGTCCATGTAGGGCTCTCGGAGCGCCCTGTTTATGAGGGAGAACAGGAAGCAAGAGACCAAGAAAGTGCAGCTTAGGGCTGCCGAGAAATAGTAACCTTCAAGCTCTTCCATCTTCAGCCTAACGTCAACCACCTCAAAGCCAATTCCAATTTTCAGGCCGGAAGTCCTTGTCTTAGGTTGACAGACCAGAAACCCGAGCTCTGCATGCGCAGATGGTCGGAAAGCTCGCAAGAACAGAAAGCAAGAGAGCCTTTCGCGTAGAGACCAGTTTACAGAAGGGAGCGGAACGCGGGAAGTAGCGCCGAGGGAAGCTGTTTCCGGGCGACAATATTTGAAAGACGGACCAGGGAACTTTTACTGCTCTTCAGCTGCTATGACAGCTGGGAGGGGCCTCTGGTGGGCGAGTGGAGCCGGACTTGGCGGCCCCCTCAAGGGAGAGACCAAAGTGAGAGGTCGGTGGAGCCTCCTCTGGGAGTGTCCTGGGCTTCTGCTAGCGTGCCGCCCCTGGCGCTGGGGAGCTTGAAGCAGCTCGGTAATTCAACCGAGGCCCTAGGATCCTGCCTGGTTCTGAAGGCTGCTCCTCCTGTACGCCAGGCTAGTCTAATGTGTCACTCTGTTCTGTTCCCTCAATTTAACCTACACTTTGCCGTTCAACCCAGGATGTATACCCTTTTCCAATTCTCACATTTCCCTCATTAAGAGGAAGCAACGCGAACCGAAAGGAGAGATTTACACTGCTGTGGAAAAAGTAGGAGAGTCTCTTAATCAACACAGACCCATCTTCTCAATGAGTACTTTCTCCGCTTCTTCCCTCTCCCTTTGGTACACCATAGTATTTAAAAATTGGCCCTATCGATCCGTTAACAAGCACAAGAACAATATGCTGGAGAGAGATCCAAGGCATATCTATAGGGGTTGCCTTTGAAAAAGGGAAGAGCCACCTCATCATCAGAGCCTGGAGAAAAAGGAGGAGTGCATAGAGAAGAGGAAATAGCCTCAGTTTTCTCAGCAACAGCACCCTCCCCTTTTCCCTCATCTACATATGACTTGATAAACGTTAAGAAGCTGATCTAAAATATATCATGCAAATTGCAAGATAAAAGAAAAAACAGGTATGTCAGTAAATATCTCTTACAGAACTGAAATTAGAACATATTGAAATTGTTATAATTAGAAAAATAACAATTATGTAACAAAGCAATTTTTATTTTCTATATCTTTGAACAATTTGGCTATTAATAAGATTAACAGTAATACAAGAAGATATAGATTAAATTACTACAATTTAAAGAACTAAATCAGAGAAGCTGGGTACATAAATTCTTTTCACAAAGGTATGAAACATCCCCCTAAATTGATCACATGGTAGGTCACATAGAAGTCTTACATAAATATGAAAAGGTATTTCAGACCACAACTGAATAACATCAGGAGTGGAAGTTATAAACTATTAGGAAACTAAAAAAATAAAATGTATTTGTTTAAAGAAGAAATTTTTAAAAATAAAATTAGAGAGAGTTTAAAAATCATGACAAAATATGAGGGAAACAAAGGAGTTCTTAGAGGCAAATTTATGTCACTGAACGTCTAAGAAAGAAAAAGTAAAAAATTAATTAAGTTTGTGCTAGAAGGAATTAGAAAAATAAAAAAAATAAAAATAGAGAAGTATAAAAAGGGCAGCAGTAAATAGGATAAAAAACAAAAAACAAAACCAAAGAGATATTTTTTTTTAAAAGATCAATAAAATTCAGAAACCATTGACAAACTTAATTTTACTTAAATGGGAATCTCAAACATAAATTAGAAAATTATAAAGCTAAAAAAAAAGATAATTGGCAATCAAAAAAGTTAAGGATCTGTTAGGGAATATCACATGGGCAGCTAGTTGGTACCAGTCAACCTTATTTGCCTTAGTTTTTTTGATTGTGAAACAAACTGGAGAAGGAAATGGCAAACCATTATAGTATCTTTGCCAAGAAAACTCTAAATAGTGTCACAAAAAGTGAGACACAATTGAAAACAACAACAGGGATCATCACAAACAGCTATAATCTAACAAAGTAACGTGCATTAAGGAAATAGCAATTACTAAAATTAGTATAATAATTTTAATCGACCACTCAGAGGAAGGGAATAAGCATCTACTATGTGCCAGGTATTCTGCTAAGTGCTTTACATTTTGTTGGCTCTGACACTCCAAAATTTTATTTGAGGGATTATTTTAAAGTTGTTTGCAGGAGAATGTGGGGAGGGTTCAGCTGTATCCCAGCCTGTACATTGCCATCTTGGCTCTTTAATTTTCAATCTCCCTTATGGCTCCTTTCCAACTACTTAACAAATGTATCTGATAGAGCAATGGGACTTGGACCCCTAAAAGCCCCTGAACTTCATTCAAGTTCTCACTAATAATAGATATTCCAGCTCTTAGTGCAAGGCCCTACTGGCTGAAATCAATGATAATTCATGTACTCATGTTGATTCTAAAATTATTCTCTTTTTTGTGACAATGTAGAATAGATATAATTAATTTTAATTTCTTTTTTTAGTTGGAAAAATGTAGTAAATGAATATAATGCAGCAAGCTTCTCTGAAAAAGGTCTTATATCCAAAATACCTAAGGAAAAGATTCAAATTAATTTTTAAATTTAATTTAATTTTTTAGTTACATTTCAAATTCCAAATTGTCTCCTTCCCTCTCTCCTCATCCAGCACTAGAGAAGGTCACCGTCTGACATTTAAAAAAAAGTTTTTGTATAAATAAAATCAATGTAGCCAAGATTAGAAGGAAAGCAGAAAATTGGGAGGGGGGAATTTTATAGACACTTTCTCAGATAAAGGTCTCATATCTCTAATATGTAGGGACCTTTGTCAAATTTATGAGAACATAAATCATTCCCCAATTCATAAATGGTCAAAGGATATGAATAAGCAGTTTTTCAATGAAGAAATCAAACTATATATAGTTATATGAAAAAAATTCTCTAAATCATTATTGAATAAAGAAATGTAAATTAAAACAACTTTGACATGTTAGCCAATCTGACAGGAGAGATGTGGTACCTAAGAGTTGTTTTGATTTGAATTTCTCTAATCAATAGTGATTTAGAGCATTTTTTCATATGACTATAGATAACTTTAATTTCTTCCTCTGAAAACTGCGTGTTCATATCCTTTGATGATTTATCAACTGGGGTATGAATCATATTCTCATAAATTTGACAAAGTTCTCTACATATTTGAGATATGGGACTTTTTTCCAATAAACTGTTTCTAAAATTTTCCCACAATTTTTTTATTTTCCTTCAAATCTTGGCTGCATTGATTTTATTTGTACAAAACCTTTTTAATTTAATGTAATCAAAATTATTCATTTTAGATTAGGCAACTTTAACATAGAGACTGATACTCCTTCAAACACACTAACATCCTAATTCCTCAACTGGGTTTTCTCATGATTTACTTTCCCAGTCCCCCTCAGTTACACAAAGAAATGTTCATATCCTTTACCAGAATTATAAAGTCTTTCAAAGTTGTTTTTTCAAATGCTTCTATTGATATTTCTTACATCACCATAGTATCCAACTTTTATTGATATTTCTTACATCACCACGTATCCAACTTCCTGCCGCCCCCCCCCAAGAGCTATCCCATGATGAATAGTAATTTTTTAGAGAAAAAAAAAGTCAGCCCAACTGATTAATACATTGAAAAAGTCCCAAAACACATGCAGTGTGTAATACCTGTAGACCTCCCACCTTCACCAAGGGGTAGGGTTGAGGGTGTCTTCTCAGATCTCTTCATTTGAGTCTCACTTGATGTTTATAATTTCATTACATTTACTTTTGATTTTTTTAGTGTCATTCTCTCCATTTACATTGTTATATTTACTGTGTATAGTTTTCTTGGCTCTGCTTACTTCACACTGCATCATTTCATATAGATCTTTCCATGCTTCTCTGTATTCAACACATACCTAATTTCTTAAAGTACAGTAGTATTATATTACTTTCATGTATTACAATTTGTTTAATCATTTCCCTCCTTTTCCATTTGGCTAATTCTGTCTTTCAAGGCATTCTTCTCCTCATTGGCTTTTTGGAGCTCTTTTGCCAGAGTTAGTCTATTTTTTAAGGTATTTTCTTCAGTATTTTTTTGGGTCTCCTTTAGCAAGTCATTGACTTGTTTTTCATGGTTTTCTTGCATCATGCATTTCTCTTCCCAATTTTTCCTCTACTTGTCTTACTTGCTTTTCCAAATCCTTTTTGAGCTCTTCCATGACCTGAGACCAATTCATATTTTTCTTGGAGGCTTTTGATGTAGGCTCTTTGACTTTGTTGACTTTTTTTTGGCTGTATGTTTTGATCTTCTTTGTTACCTAAAAAAGCTTCTAAAGTCTGAGTCTGAATCTGAGTCTGTTTTCTCTGCCTGTTCATGTTCCCAGCCAACTACTTGACCCTTGAACTTTTTGTCAGGGTATGACTGCTTGTAGAGTAGAGAGTACTTTGTCCTAAGCTTTAGGGGCTGTGCTGCTGTTTTCAGAGCTACTTCTACACAGCAAGCTCTGCCACACCAGTGCTCCTCCTCCCCCAAGAACTGCCAACCAGGATTACCACCTAGATCCAAGCAGGGCAAAGCAGACTCTGCACTCCTGCCCTGATCCACAGCTTAATTCCTCCCACCGGGTGGGCCTGGGGCTGGAGGCAACTGCAGCTGGAGCTTTGGAAGCAGCCCCAGAGCCGCACTACCTCTGTTGCCCCTGGGGCTAGGGCCGACCAAGCACTCCTCTCACTCAGATATAGCAGTTTTTCCACTAACCTGCTCTGTCTTTGGTGTTTTTGGGTTGAGAAGTCAGGTAACTGCCACAGCTCAATGATTCAGGGCCCTGTGGCCTGCTCCACCTGGCTCCCAGTCTGGTTGGTCCTGGCATGGTGGCCCATGCTGGGCTGTGCTCCACTCTGGGCTGTGCTCTGCTCTGCTCCCAGCTCCCTATGATAGACTGTTACAATAATCAGGCTAGCAGCTGCTGTGGGGGTGAAAAACCAACACAAGCCCAACAACAAGAATGCTGCAAGCCCAGGCTCTTTTGATCTGCTTTACTAAGGAAAGCAATGATAAAGGGTTAACAGTCTTACTTTAATCCAACATACAAATGTCATTCTCAGCTCAGGGGGAAAAGCCAGCACCCTGAGCTTCAGAGCAAGTACAAACAGAACAAATAAACATGAATCAACAGACAGATTTCTGTCTGACAAAATCACAATATATAGTTACCAGAGAAGCATCAATATCTGAGTTTTCTCCAAAGCCAGGGAGCTCATAACAATGGTTGGCCCAGAGTCACAGGCCTCTCCTGCTGCCAACACAGGTTGTTGCAACATAGATCCTTCCCAGTGACCATCCAGGCTGTCCTGGGCTGGAGCCCTGCTTCCCTCTGCTATTTTGTGGGTTCCGCTGCTCTAGAATTTGCTCAGAGCCATTTTTTACAGGTGTTTGGAGAGACCTGGGGGAGACCTTAAGCAAGTCCGTGCTTTCCAGCTGCCATCTTGGCTCTGCCCCCTCTTTCTCTTTTAAATATTGTTGATACTTCTGGGTGATAGCATTTTTGAGAGAGAGAGAGAGAGAGAGAGAGAGAGAGAGAGAGAGAGAGAGAGAGAATGTTGTAAGGGCCTTGTTTGTTCATTCATTTTGGTAAAGACTAGAATTTTGTGCTTGTGAACTTTGGGAGATGAGGAGAGCAAGTCACCATCAGCAGATCCTGGAAGATCTAATCTCTTCTGGAGGAGATGTACTAGATTTTACAGCCAGGAAGTCCAGCTGTAAGGCATCTAAGGGGAGGGTGCAGTGCTATGTAGAATCTTTATAAATATGAGTCTACTTTTGCCAGGGACCAAAGTGGAATGTGGCTAGTGTACCCCCATCTCCCACTTATAGGGGAAATCTTTTTCTTTTGTTATTGCTAAACCTTTGAAGTAACTATCCCTTTGTGAAAGGTAATCACTATTAGCTGTTTAAATAAAATTGGAATGCTAGTCATTAGCAGCTAATTGTAGGGGAAATACCCTGGAATAGGGTTTTAAGTATTTGAGAAGGGACATCCCAGCTCCTCAGAGGTACCCCTCAAAGCTTAGGGCACAGGAGGAGGGAGAACAGTGACCCCATTATTTCCAGTCCTGCTTGTCAATCAGTGTTAAGGGAGGCTCTGTAGAGAGAGAGAGGCATAACCCAGTCTGCAGGTTTTGTATTACCTGATATTCTTCAAGTACCAGATCACTCCCCTGTTAGCCATCATGTAGAGGCAATTGGGGAGGAGCTGAGATGCAGTCGCCCATCCCCTTTTGTTGATGTGGACCTATCCGAATTGTTTTTCTCTCATTACAAAACTTATTAATAAAAGCTGGCTCCATCTTGAATCCCTTGCTCATCTCTAGTGATCAGCCCATCAACATGTTGCTATCTTAACATATTTTTTAATAAACTTTTAATTCTCTTTTTCCTGTTTTGTCTCAATCAGAGCAAAAGCCAAAATAAAGAATTTTCCTTTTAACAATACCTGACCCTGCTCTGGAAGGATGCAAGAGGACTGGACTTGCTGCAACAGAAAAAAAAAAGTAGTATTTCCATTAAAACCAAATGTTTATTTTTATACTAATCTATTTGCTTAATGAAGCTAATCAAAGAGATTAAAAACAAAAAAATCCTTAAGTTCTACATGTATAATTGTTCTGATATTTGTCAGAACATTGCATCCCTAAAAATAATATGCCAAGTTCCTAATATATATTTGCCTGTGTATTTACCTCCCTCAAATAAATATCCTCCTTTAATTTCAAAAGGACATTTTTTTTGGGAAATAATTTCCCTGGCCGACTCATGTGTTTTGTAGCAGTAGCAGAGTGCCCTTGAGTAACTGAAGAATGTATTTTGTTTTCTGAATATAGAAGAAAAAGTGCTCCAGAACTTTAAATGTTCTTATCAAGCCTTCAAAGGCTCTACTATTGGGGAAGTTATTACTCAGATGAAAGTTCCTGGAGTCCTTATATTCATATGACAACAGCTGTAGCAATTTTATTGCAAAATTATCTGTTGCTCCTTGTATTTTATCAGCAAAGTATCTGCTAAAGGGGAGATTATAACAAATGAATAATTGTACTAGATGTTTACATCTATAGTCCTAATTATTTCTGTAGTACTGAGGTTTAAACCTTAGATACCAAAGAGTGCAGTTCTTTCTACAAACTGTCTATGAATGAAATGAATGTATACAAATTTGAACATTCATACACCAAGTATTTAACATCTGTGCAAGGTACTATAAAAGACACAATGTTGCACAAGACATGGTCTCTATCCTTGAGAAACTTAAGAGTCTAGTAGTGGAGATACTACTCTTAAATGTGGTAAGTACAATAAGAATGATACAAATAGAGTGCTAAAGGTGTGCAAAGCAAATCACAATTCCAGCAGACCAAAGCTGGTCTTCTTTATGCTAACCACCTCTTGTTAGAGAGGTGATAGATTTAAAATGTAGAATGGGACATACATTTTTGTACATGGCCAATTAGAGAATTTTTTTTTGTTTCTTTATCCACATTTTTATGGGGGTTTTATTTTTATTTGCTTTATTATTTGACAGACAGGTGTAGAGAAAATAAATGACTAGTAATTATAAAAATAAAATAAAAATCTAAAGTAAAGGAGTCCAAAGAGGATGTTACTGGAGCTCAAGAACCATGAAAAATATATTAGTACAATATCTTAAACAGGAGACAAAAGGATCTTCACTAGGCACTGAAGTCACACTTGAGGTTAGCAAAAGAAGAAAAGAAATGTAGAATGGTTGGTGAAAGATGGAGATTGACATGGTGGGGTCAAATGGGCAATCATAGTGTTTAACAACTCTGGGCTTGGATCAGAAGATCAGAGTTTGAGTCCTGGCTTCCACAGTTACCAGTCACATAACCACCAGCAGTTTACTTGAACACCTCTGAGCCTCAGTTTCCTAGTGTGTAAAAGGAAGGATAACATTTTCACTAAAGATCTCACCAAGTTGCTTTTGAGAGAAAACTAACTGTGTTAGTTTTTCTTATACACAATGTGATCTAAACTCTAGCTGGAACTACTACTAGTTATGCCTACCAAACAGCTATAAATCTGTAAAGCAGTATTGGTTATTAAAATGTCCCTCAGGTAGGAACCCCTCACCTTATATTCACGGTCTAACTTCCTAATCCCCCTTGTTTCTAAACCCTTCTATCTAACCCGCTAAAGCTCTTCTTCCCCATTCTTGACCTTAAGCTCATCTTCTAACCTGGATCAAAGTGGCACTTAAACCTTTCTCCTTTACCCCACCCTTCTCCCTACACCCACGCCAGTCAATGACAGGGGCAACCCGTACAGCAGGTAATCCCGCCCCTGGATAGACCCAAAGGGAAGCCCAGATCTTCCGGTTCTGCTGGCTTCTCTGTGCGCATGCCTAGGGGTCCACAGAGGAACGAGTTTTACGACAAGTTTGGGAAATGTTTGCCAATTGCTGTGGGTTTAAAAGCTCCTCCCTCCCAAGGGCCGGGCCAACCTGCACCGTGGTAAAGCTTCAGCTTTTCTGGAGCCAATGCGGAAGTGAAATGCGGGTTTTTTAGGCCAGGTTGCTGCTGGTGTCTCCTGGTGGTTGGCTCTTCTTTTGACTCCTGCTGGCGGCCCCGCAGACACAGCTCAGGTAACTGTGACCCTGCTCCTGCCGCTGTTGCTCCTGCCGCTGTTTCATTTTCTCCCTAAGTTTGGTTAAGTGTCAACCCCGCAGAATAACGCACCTCCCCCGTTCTCGTAATATAATGACTCTCCCCAGGTTTTCCCTTTAGCATTTAGAAGGGCTTTGAGGCGGGCTTGGACGTTTTTCCATGCCCAGTTCCTGCTCCTTGAGACTAGCCTCACTTAATCCGAACCTGAAGAACAGGTATTCCTGGGCAAATTGAGTGAGCGCTGCTCTGTCACAGGAACTCGGCGTTAATGATATTAGGGAATTAGACCTACAAAACAAATGGCTAGTTAGGCGGGAGCCTTTTTATTTCCGGATCACTCCCTGCGCTGATGCTTTGCCCAGAATTAGCACCAAATTTCCAATTTCCTAAGTAACGGATATTTGGATACAAGTGGCCTCGTCTGTCATCTAGACCAGGGGAGGGGAACCTGCGGCCTCGAGGCCACATATGGCCCTCTAGGTCCTCAAGTGTGGCCCTTTGAATCCAAACTTCACAGAACAAATCCTCTTAATAAAAGTTTTTGTTCTGTAAGACTTAGACTCAGTCAAAAGACTGCACCCAAGGACCTAGAAGGCCACATATGGCCTTGAGGCCGCAGGTTCCCCGCCCTCTTAGATCATTTTTTTTTTTGAGAATAGCTAAGTCATTCACAATTCTTCATTGTAAAATATTGTTGCTGTGTACAATTTTCTTCCTGGTTCTGCTCACTTCACTCTGTATCAATTCATATAAGTCTAGGCTTTTCTGAAATTATTCTGCTAATCATTTCTTTTAGAACAATAGTATTCTATCACAATCATATAACACAGCTTGTTCTGCCATTCCCCAATTTATGGGCATCCCCTCAATTTCCAGTTCTTAGCCACCACAAAAAGAGCTGCTATATTTTTGTACAAATAGGTTCCTTGGCACCCCCCCTACCCTCCCCACTCCCGCCTTTTTTAAAAATCCCTTTGAGATACAGACCTAGCAGTAGCATTGTTGGATCAAAGGATATGTACAGTTTAATAACCCTTTGGACATAGTTCCAAATTGCTCCCCAGAGTGGCTGACAGTTCACAACTCTACCAACAGTGCATTAGTGTCCCAGTTTTCCCACATCTCCAGCACTTATTATTTTCCTTTTTTTGTCATATTAGCCAATTTTGCAGGTGTGAGGTGGTATCTCAGACTTGTTTTAATTTACATTTCTTTGATCAATAGTGATTTAGAGCATTTTAATATGACTATATAGATACCTTTGATTTCTTTGTACAAAAACTGCCAGTTCATATTCTTTGACCATTTATCAATTGGGGAATGATTCATCTTCTTATAAATTTCACTCAGTTCTCTATATATTTGAGAAATGAGGTCTTTATCAGAGATACTGTAAATTTTTTTTCAGTTTTATGCTTTCCTATTTTGGTTGCATTGGTTTTGTTAGTGCAAAAACTTTTAAATTCTATGTAAGCAAAATTATCCATTTTACGTTTTGTAATGTTCAGTATATCTCCTTTGGTCCTAAATTCTTCCCTTATCTATAGATCTGATAAGTAAACTATTCTATGCTTTCCTTATTTGCTTGTGGTATCACCCTTTATGCATAAACCATATACCCATTTTGACCTTATCTTGATATATGGTGTGATTAGTCTATACCTAGTTTCTGCCATACTCTTTCCCAGTTTTCTCAGCAGCTTTTGTCAAATAATGAGTTTTTGCTCCAAAAGCTTGGATCTTTGGGTTTATCAAACACTAGATTACTATGGTCATTTACAACGTGTTGTGCACCTAATCTGTTCCACCAATCTACTGCTCTTTCTTAGCTAGTACGAGACTATTTTGATAATTGCTGCTTTATCATCTGGAACTTCTGGGCCTCTTCCTTCACATTTTTTTTGCATTGATTCCCTTGGTATTCTTGACCATTTGTTCTTCCAGATGAATTTTATTGTTATTTTTTCTAGCTCTATAAAATACTTTTTTGATTTTGATTTTGATTGGTATGGCACTGAATAAGTAACTTAATTTAGGTAGAATTGTCCTTTTTATTATATTGGCTTAGCTTACTCATGAGCAATTGATATTTTCACAGTTGTTTAGATCTGACTTTATTTGTGTGAATAGTGTTTTGTAATTGTGTTCATATAGTTCTTGGGTTAGTCTTGGCAGGTAGACTCCCAAGTATTTTATATTGTCTACAGTTATTTTAAGTGGATTTCTCTTTCTGTTTATTGCTGCTAGACTTTGTTGGTAATCTATAGAAATGCTGATGATTTGTGGGGGTTGATTTTGTATCCTGAAACTTTGCTAAAATTGTTAATTATTTCAACTAGTTTTTTACTTGATTGTCTAAGTATACCATCATATCATTCTTTAAGTACATCATCGTATCATTATAGTTTTTAAAAAATGGATTCACATAGTTTTAAATACAATAAACTTCATTTAAAAATATAAAACCATTCTTAGCTTATGATCTGTACAAAAAATAGGTAGTTACTTCTAAAAGAAGCATTTTTTATGAAAAAAAAAACACCAAACTTTGAGCACATTTTGTCAAAGAAAAGTGGTTTTTCATTCATTAATAAAAATTTTGAATATGTCAGACTATTGTCTGGGCCAAGAAGTGGCATTAGGGACCTCCCTCTTGGTTTATTTTAACTTATTGATCATTCATAGATGATAGATATATCATTTATTTATTCCTACTTGAATTAATAGAAATATAAAAATGGATTTGCAAGATTTTATAGGCTTTCAGATAAATCTCAGGTCCATATTCCAGGAGACAGTGCACTTCCCCATGAGCCATAGAACTAACTATATGTGGCTACTTCTATACCCCTCAACAACCTTATATTTCTCTTCTTCCTAAGACCAGTAATAAGTTTCCTCCCACCTGCTGGCATCTATGAATCCCTAATCATCCTGCTTTCCCAAATGTGGAAATAGAAATGGGGAGAAAATTTGTAATTCTAACTCTTGTGAAAATCAATGCTGAAAACTAAATATATTAAATAAATTAAATTAAAAAAAAGAAAAAAATGTGGAAATAGAGACACTTTTTTAGAATGTTCAACTTCACGTTCAACTGAATTTCAGTGTAATTTAGCAAATATTTATTAAGTTCCTTTGTGTGCAAGACATTGTACTAGATCTCAGAGGTGTAAGATTTAGGTAAGATAAGACTTGTCTCCTATCATAGAGCGTATAGTCTATTAGAGGGATATGCTGTATCCTTTGTGGGGAGAGACTCATACCAAAAGTATAGCCGAAGTAGTTCAGTTTCCACTATTTTGATATTATAGTCTTTTCCTCACCAAAGTCTAAACCAATTTCAATTCCTCCTTCCTACTGCATATGGGGAAGGACTTTTTTTTTCCCTTTAAATGTTGTCCCTTCATTTGTGAAAATAAAGTATTGAACTTGATGATTTCTAATATTCCTTCCATTTTGTAATTCTTAGATCACAGTGAAGAGGAATACCTCAAGTCCCTTCAGGTATTCAAACAGAAAGTCTGTAAGGGCTATAGAGGGCTTGGCTAGCACATGCCATCCTGCCATTAAAAGGTTATGTGGGAATATACATTTATATACTTTGAGCCACTGTGTTGGTAAACAAAATGGGCTCTTAGCACTCAGTTCAACCAAGTGCCCTTGAAGAGTTTGGCCTTTATTTCCTTGATTAGATTTGGCAGTCCTTGGTGACCTCCTTCCCTCAGGGGAGGGCCTGGTTTACACATGAGTTTGAGTGACATGTTTGGGACATCAGAGGCTTTTAGACCACGTGGGTTTAAGTCACATTTTTGTGACAATTCTAGGTCACGTGGGTGAGTGGCATGTGTGACTCACCCTTGACTCTTAAAAAGATATAAAACCAGGGGTTGGCATTCTCTTTTTCAGAGCTCTTACCCACAGCACTGGTGGTGTGCGCGACTCTGGGCCAGCCCTTGTTATGAGCTCCTGGACATAACTTAGATGTTGGTAACTATGAATTCTATTTGGTCTGTCCATCCATGTTTGTAATTTGTTTGTATTTGTCCTGAAGTTCAGGGTGCTGGCTTTTCCCCCTGAACTAAGTGAATGGTATTTGTATGCTGAATTAAAGTAAGCTTGTTAACCCCTTAACGTTGCTTTCCTTAGTAAAGCAGATCAAAAGAACCTGGGCTTTGGCAGCATTCTTGTTGTTGGGCTTGTGTTGGTCTTTCACCCCCACAACAGCTGCTAGCCGGATTGTTGAAACAGCCACAAATTGTCACTCCTGTGATCGCATCACTATCTCTTTTTAACTACTTGAATTTTTCACCTAGCTTACTATTCAAATATATTTTCCAAGCCTGGTTCCTATCCATTTATTCCAGCGTTCTGATTCAGGTTTGTCACTCTCTGATGTCTGCTTCATGACATTTTCTCTGCTTTGACAGTCTTATAGAGTAGTGGTCTCCAAACATTTCTGATCATGCATACCTATCAGTAAAATTTTTCGAGCATGCAATCTCAATTTTTATATATTTATTTATGTTATATGTATGAAGACAATATAAGCTAATAGACTTAGTTGCCTGAGAGCAGAGACTGTTTTTTTGCGTTTTGGTACCCATGCTTAGCCTCATGCCTGGTACGTAGTAGGCCTTTAATAAATTTGCCTGAAAAGAGCCAGCCTGAGGAACCAAGAAAACCTGAGTTCAAATCCTGACTCTAACTCTTACTGGTCATGTACCCTGGGGAAGAGCTCTAGGCAACTATCAGAAAATTATTTTCCCAGAAGGTACTAACTGGCATTGGATGAGGGAGTTTATTCATCTGGTAGTTTCCTGAATCAGTCAAACCATTGGTATAGCCCCTATTCCTGAAATTAATTTAATTTATTTTTTAAAATTCGTTTTTAAAATTTATTTTTAGTTTTCAGCATTCATGTTTATAAGATTTTGAGTTCTAAATTTTTCCCCCTCCCTTCTTTCCTTCCTCCTCAAGACGGCATGCAATCTGATATAGGCCATACATGTACATCCTATTAAACATATTTCCACATTAGTCATGTTGTAAAGAAGAATCAGGACCAAACCACGAGAAAGAAAAAACAACCAAAAAAGAGAGAGCGAATAGTATACTTTGATCTGCATTCAGACCCTGCATTCAGAACTATGGTTCTTTCTCTGGATGTGGATAGCATTTTCCACCATGAGTCTTGGAGTTTTTAAGATCATTGCATTGCTGAGAGAGGAGCTAAGTCTAGCAAAGTTGGTCTTCACAATGTTGCTGTTACTATACACAATGTTCTCCTGATTCTGCTCACAAAATATTGCTGTTACTATGTACAATGTTTTCCTGGTTCTGCTCACTTCACTTAGCATTACTTCACAGAAGTCTTTCTTTAATGAAATCTGCCTGTTCATCATTTCTTATGGAACAATAGTATTCCACTACATTCATATACCACAGCTTGTTCAGCCATTCCCCAATCGATGGACAGCCCCTCAATTTCCAATTCTTGGCCACCACAAAAATTGCTGCTCTAAGTATTTTTGTACATGTGGGTCCTTTTCCCATTTTTATGATCTCTTTGGGATACAGACCTAGAAGTGGTGTTGCTGGGTCAGAGGGTATGCACATTTTATAGCCCTTTGGATATAGTTTCAAAGTGCTCTCTAGAATGGTTGAATCAGTTCACAACAGTTCACAACAATGCATTAGTGTTCCAGTTTTCCCAGATCTTCTCCAATATTTATCATTTTCTTGTTTTGTCATGTTAGCCAATCTCGTAGGTGTGATGTGGTACCTCAGAGTGTTTTAATTTGCATTTCTCTAATCAACAGTGATTTAGAGCATTTTTTTCGTGACTATAGATAGCTTTCATTTCTTTCTCTGAGAACTGCCTGTTCATAGGGAATGACTTGTATTCTTACAAATTTGACTCAGGTCTCTATATATTTTAGAAATGAGACCTTTATCAGAGACTTTGGCTGTAAAAGTTGTTTCCCATCTTTTTGCTTCCCTTCTAATCTTGGTTGCATTGGCTTTGTTTTACAAAAACTGTTCAATTTAATGTAATCAAAGTGTGCCATTTTGCATTTCATAATGTTCTTTATCTCTTGTTTGTTCATAAATTCTTCTGTTCTCCATAGACAGGTCAACTATATTTTGCTCTCCTAATTTGCCTATCGGATCATCCTTTTTGTTTAAATTGTGTACCCATTTTGAGTTTATTTTGGTATATGGTATAAGATGTTGGTCTATGCCTAGTTTCTTTCATGCTATTTTCTAATTTTCCAAGCAGTTTTTGTCAAATAATGAGTTCTTATCCTCGAAGCTGGAGTCTTTGGGTTTGTCAAACAGTAGATTACTATGCTATACTACTGTGTCTTGTATACCTAACTTATTCCACTGGTTTACCACTCTATTTCTTAGCCAGTACCAAGTAGTTTTGATGATTGGTGCTTTATAATACAGTTTTATATCTGTCACCCTGGAATTAATTTTCAGAATGCAATAAATAATACACGTGATGTTATATTATATACATTATAAAAACACCCAAGAGAAAATATAGAAATGAAATATTAAATCAATGAAATAAACTTTAAAAAATAGTTTTATTTAATGAATTAATGATACCAACCCTTCTTTTTCTCTAACTAAAATATATTAATATTTTAGTGAGCATAATGATTAAATGTGCTTTATTTAAAATCTTGGTTTAACACTGTGATAGTGGTTCTGATCTTTTTTTATTTTTAATTTATGGAATAAGATAAGCATTTCCATAACACAGTACAATAAAAAAGATAATTGTACATGAAACTGCAAATCTACTATGCTATTCCTTTCAAATACACAATAAAATTATGTAAATTTCTTTTTCTTTTCTTCCTAACTCCACTCCTACACTAGAGAGGGCTACCATTAGACATAAATAGGTATATATGTGTAAAATTACTATATATATATACTTTTATTTTCAGTTCTTTCTCTGTATGTGCATAGTGTCTTTCTTCATATGTTCTTTATAGTTAATTTGGGTATTTATAATAGACAAAATAACTTATTTGTTGAAAGTTTTCTTGACACAATAATGCCAGGTGGGGATTAAAGTTGTCCATCCTACAATAAAAAAGACTGAGGCAAAGCTGAGTCAATGGCACTTTATTAAAGGGTCCGTGGTCCCCTCTAATGAAATGGATCTCAGATTTTCCTCATGATCTGAGATGCCTCCTTCCTCTAGGACCTTGCATTTATAGAGTTTGATACCCAAATATGCAAAAGAGGCATGGCAAAATACAGAATCCCATTGGTTAATATATGATGCATGAGCCAAAAAATAAGCTGAAATTATCTATCAGCAGGGTCAGAAGTTAGGTGAAGCAAGGAATATTTTCATTAACTAGGTGGTCATAAGATGGTCACATGCTTGTGTTGGACAAAAGAGAATCATCCAGAGGTACAAAAATAAATTGGAGGACTTTCCATGTAATTGAGTTACCTCTGCCACACTGGGTTTGGTCAGCATGAAAAGGAAAAACAAGGGGACCTTTAGTTAGCTTCCTATGATTAAGCAAGTAAACTTACAATCTATAGCTCACAGCTCTGGGGCCAAATATACAGAACTTTTAATCATTACCCCTATAGAAGCATATCAGATTGATTGATACTGATTGGAATAGAGTAGGGGTCCTCAATAAACCTTGGCTGTTACTGTATACAATGTTCTCTTGGTTCTGCTCATTTCACTTTTCATTATTTTGTGCAAGTCTTTCCATGTGTTTCTAAAATCATTGAGCTTATCATTTCTTATAGCCCAATCATATATCACAACATGTTCAGTCATTCCCTGATCAATGGTCATCCTTGCAATGTCCAGTTCTTTGCCAATACAAAGAGAGCTGCTATAAATATTCTACAACATATCATTCTTTTCCTTTTCCCCTAATCATTATGACTATAAATTGTTTTTATTTCTTCACTGGAAAACTATTCATATCCTTTGACCATTTATCAACTGGGGAATGACTCATATTCTTATGTATTTAAATATTATATATCTATATATGCTTCAATGTCTGTGGAACCCTCCATCAAAAGGTAGTTACCTTATTTATCCCCTTCAGTTTTATATGTGTGTGTGTGTGTGTGTGTGTGTGTGTGTATCTATATCTATCTATATCTATCTATCTATCTATCTATATATTTTAGTCATAGCTTTCTCTAAGATCATAACTGCCATCCCTGCCCCTTCCGCATCAGCTGAAGCATAACAAACTCCATTCCAACCCTCCACCTCAACTCTGTGTCTACCTCTCATTCCCAAATGTGCTCCCTACTGGACTCTGACCCTCAATCCATTCTACTATCTGCCTCCATTCAGTGGGTGAGCTCATTTCACCCACGCTCAAAGCCGCAACTGCTATTTGTGAATTTCCCTGCATCTTATTTTTACTCACTATTTTCCTTACCTCTCTTTTCACCCTATCCCTTTTACCTTTTTTTTCTCCCCCTACACTCCCACTCCACACTCTACCCTCCCATGCAAAAGTCCCTTCCCTCCCTTATGCCCCAGTTTTCTCTCTCTCTGGAAGTTCAGGAGAATTCTAAACCTCTTTAAATATATACATTGTTTCTCTTCAACCCAGATGAGAGTAAAGTTCTAGTGTTACCAGCCCTTCACCCCTCACCTGCTTCATCTGTATTAGTTCTTCTTTTCACATCTGTTTATATGAGATAATTTCTCTTTTTAACCTTTTCCATCCAATTTTGTTTTTTTAGAATCACCTTATCATCCACAAGACAGCCTCAACCTTTCTTTCAAACCACCTTAGTCATAACAGTTTTAGGAATCTATTCCTAATAACTAATAATATTAATACTATTTTCATTATCATAAGTAAACAGTTTGACCTTCATCAGTGCCTTATAATTAATCTTCAATGATTTCCTTACATTTCTTCTGTATCTTTTATATCAAATTTTCCATTGAGTTCTGGTCTTTTTGTTACAAATACCTGAAAGTCTTTTAGTTTATCAAATGTCCTTTTTTTTTTCATTCAGGATTATACTCAGCTTTGCTGGATGAGTTATTCTTAAATGCAATCCCAGCCCCTTTGCTCTTTGAAATATAATGTTCCAAGATCTATGGTTTTTTAGTGTAGAAGCTGTTAGGTCTTGTGAAATCCTGATTGTTTTTCCACAGTATTTAAATTGCTTTTTTTCTTGTTGCTTACAATATTTTCTCTTTAACCTAGGAATTTTGAATCTTGGCTATGACATTCCTGTAAGTTCTTTCAAGGATCTTTCATGTGGTAATTGGTGGATTCTTTCTATTTTTACTTTACCTTCTTGTTTTAGAATTTCAGGGCAATTTTTCTTAATAATTTCTTACAATATTGCATACAGATTCTTTTTTTGTTAATAACTTTCAGGTAGTCTAACAATTCTTACATTGTCTCTCCTTGATCTATTCTATAGACCAGTTATTTTTCTAATGAGATGTTTCAGATTCTCTTCTGTTTTTTTTTAGTTTTATTATATATTGATGTCTTATAATGTCATTTTATTCTACTTGCCCAATTCTAGTTTTCAAGGAGTTATTTTCTTCCTTAAGATTTTGCTTCTCTTTTTCTAATTGGTTAACTTTCTTTTCATAATTTTCTTGGATTGCTTTTATTTTATTTTCTAAATTTTCCTCATTCTTATTCAGTTTTTGAATTCCTTTTTATTTTCTTCCTTAAGATTTTATATCTCTTTTTCTAATTGGTTAACTATTTTTTCATAATTTTCTTGAATTGCCTTAATTTTTTTTCCTAGTTTTTCCTCATTCTGTCTTATTTGATTTTTGAATTCCTTTTTAAGTTCTCCCAAGACTTCTTTTGGTACTAGTGACCATTTGACGATACTCTCTAGTGTAGGAGTGGCTTTTTTTTTTTTACTTCACTATCTTCTTCTGAATATGAACCCAGATCTTCTTTTACACTAAAGTAGCTATCAATAGTTGAGTTTTATTTACACTAAAGTAGCTATCAGTAGTTGGGTTTTATTTTCCTTTGCTTACTCATTTTTATTTTTACCTCGTCTAATTTTATTTTCAGCAATTTAATGTTATTATTATTAAGTTTTAATCCTGAGTTGTGGGTATTGTTGCACTAGGCCTCAAGTTCTTCTTGCTATTGTTTTCTGAATTCTATCCAAGGACTCGACCCCAGGGACTTCTCTCTTCTTTCTCCAAACCCCAGTTTTGCTGTCCCAAAAATATACTTACTCCCTGTGGTACCACACTCACTGGTCTTGTGCTCTATCCTCCTTGCCCACAGTCACAGCCGTGGATCACATCTGGTCAGCACTGCTAGGGCTGGCAGGGGTCCTTCTGTCTTCCCTCACTCAGCCCCCTGCTGTTCTTTAGATGAAAGTTTGTGAAGTAAAAGTTTGTGAGGTGAGAGTTCCTGAGGTGAAATTTCTTGAAGCTGTGAATAATATGAAAATTGAGGTGAAATTTCATAGTCTGCTTCTCTTAGGTCTTATTGTTTGTCGATTCAGTAGAATCAGCCTGAAGGTGTTCTGATTCTAAGGCCATTTGGTTTTAATGGCTGTCATAGTTTAAAAAGTTGGAGAATATCCTGGTTATGGAGTAACAGGACCTCTGTTCAGATCCTACTTCTGAGGATTATTAGCTGAGCCTTAATCTGAGTGTTTTTATCTATAAAATGAGAGGGTTGGATGGCCTCTAAGGTTCCTTCTGTTTTCAAATCTATGATTACATAATCCAAAATGCACCATTGGCTACTTTCATTAAGTCATGATACTAACTTTTCAATCCTATATGCCAGCGATGCATTTTTTAGGGTTGTAATTCCACTGGTAAATTCCATCATCCTCGATGCCAGTCAGTTATTTTCATAAACCACATCAGAATAAAACAGACTAGAGAGAATCAGAGATAAGGGAACTAAATAATTCAGTGTTCAATAAGCTGCTGACTATGAGTTATTTAAGAAAGAATTCTCCATTTGATAAGAACTGCAAGGAAAACTGGAAAGTTCATTCTGGCAGAAATTAGGCTTAACTCAGTATCTTATGTAATAAATTCAAAATGTTTGTGACCTGAATATTAAAGATCATGTCAGTAAAAAAAGATTGGAAACAAATATGACATTTCTTTAACAGGTATGCATAGGTGATATATTCTTAACCACACAAGGAATAGAGGTAACTAGAAATGATAAAGTAGATAATTTTGATTACATGAAATTGAATGCTTCTTCACAAACAAAAAGTATCTAGGATAAGAAGGAAAGCAGTCAAATGAGAATAAAAATCTGTAAATATTTCTTGGATAAAAATTGGGCAGATAAACTCATAGAAGTGTGTGTGTGTGTGTGTGTGTGTGTGTGTGTGTGTTACCAAAAGCCATTCCCAAATATATCAGTGGTCAAAGGATACAAATAAAGAGTTCTCAAAAGGATAATTGCACACTATTAACAAGCACAGGAAAGAATGTACCAAGTCATTGGTGATAAGAGAGACAAAGCAAAACAACCCTAACATTTCACCTCACACTTAACAAATTGGCAAAGATGACAAAAGATGGTCAAGGTTGGGAACGATTTTGGAAAGGTAGGCATACTAATGCATTGTTGGTATTACTAAACCAAACATAACAGCCTTTTCTCGATCCTCATTCTTCTTGACCTTTCTGTAGTCTTTGACACTGCCAATCACTCTCTTTTTCTCTTTAGGTTTTTGTAACACTGATTTTTCCTCATTCTCCTAGCCATCTGACTTTTCTTCTCTATTTCCTTTTGCTGGATCATTATCTAGGTCACACCCGCTATCAATGAGATCCCCTAAGTTTCTGTCCTGGATCTCCCTCTATACTATTTCCCTTGGTGATCTCATCTGCTTTCATGGTTTTAATTATCAACTCTGTGTAGATGATTCTCAAATCTACTTGTCCAGTCTCAACCTCTCTGCTGACCTCCAGTCCATCTCCAGCTGTCTATTGAATATCTGAAACATCTTAAACTTAATTTGTCCCAAAACGAGCTTATTTTCTTACCACTCAAACCTTGCCCCCTTCTTAACATTCTTATTACCATTCTCTCAGTTACCCAGTTTTGCAAGCTTGGCATCATTCTTGACTCCTTTCTTACCCATTCCATATCCAATTTGTTGTCAATTCTTTTCATTACATATCTAGTATATACTCCCCATTTTCTCCTCTGACACTGCTATCACCCTGGTATAGACCCTTTCCACCTCATGCTATTGTAATAGACTGTTGGTAGTCTCCTTGGCTCAAGTCTTGCACACACTTTACTTTGTAAGACTACTCTTCTAGAGATGCACCATGGTATAGTGGATAGAATGATTGACCTGGAGTCAGGAAGACCTGGCTTCAAATCCTGCTTCCAACCATGGGTAAAACTGTTCTTTCCTGAGCTTCAGTTTCCTCATTTATAAAATAGGGTAATAATACTTGGAGTAACTACTTCACAGGGTTGTTGTGAAGCTCAATTTAAGTAAAGTATGTGCAATTCTTTGTATACCAAAAGTAATGTATAAATGTCAAGTATTGTTACTATTCTACCCTGTTTCTAGGTTATAATCATGATTTAATTAATTCTCCAGCCTTCCATTTCAACTCTGAGCTTTGTTCTTTCAACCAGCTGTACAAATAATATAATCAAGAAGCAAGTTAGAAGTAACAAAGTGGGTCATCTTGTCCTTTCTGTCCTGGCTGCAACTCTAGCCATTAAAACTTGACTTCCACCTAGTGGTGGGATATGACAATTCAGATTATAAAGTTGCTGAGTACAGTTTGAAAACTAAATATTAGGAACCTTTAGTTCTCTTGTTTTGCATGGATTCTCTAAAAAACTCCCTTTACAAACTATTGAAACATATTGACTATTCATGGAACTCCTGTGCTGCTGATCCATTCCCTTTTTTTTTTTCCATAGAACCTTTACATAGAATCAGCAAATGTAGAACTCCGTGGCCCGGATATTTGGCCTAGTTATTTGGTCTTGGTCTAGTTATTTGGCCTTTCTGGCTTTCTGTCTGTTCTTTTCTCTCCATTAAGGAAAAAAAAGATAATCGTAGAACTCTCTTTTTCTTTTCTTTGTGCTACCCTTTCTCTATTATCCCACCCCTCCCATACTCTCACTGGAAAGAAAAAAAAAACAAAGAAAACAAAGCCATATATAGTCAGGCAAAGCAAATTCTCACTATTGTTTTCTTTCGTATGTTATATACCTAGTGTATTTCATTTATTAACTTGTTTTTTACCCAGTACCAAACTGTTGTGATGATTGCTGCTTTGTAATATAGTTTGAAATATATACTACTAGTGTCCCCTTCCTTCCCACTTTTTTTTTAATTTCCTGAGATTTTTTACCTTTTCTTAGGGGAATTTTTTTTCTAGCTCTATGAAGTAATCCTTTGGTAGTTTGATTGTTATAGTACTGAATATGTAAATTAATTTGAGTATTTTCATTTTTATTATATTGAATTGGCCTACCCATGTACAATTAATATTTCTCCATTTATTTGGGTTGATCTTTATTTCTGTCAATAGTGTTTGGTAGTAGCCCAGAGGAACTAGTATAATTCATCTGTGTGTCTTGGTAGGGAGATTACTAAGTATTTATACATTTAGGAATTATTTGGAATGGTATTAATTTCTCTATCTCTCCTTGTTGGTTTCTCTTGGAAGCGTATAGAGATGTTGATGATTTACATGAATTTATTTTATTTTCTGCAACTTTACCAATTTTTTGTTTCAATTAATTTTTACTAAGTTCTTAGGATTCTCTAGATAAGCCATCATATCATCTGCAAAAAGTAGTAGTTTTGTTCCCTCTTTGCCTATGTTTAACGGTCTTTATTTTCAAGGAGCTTATGTTCTATCAGAGAAGATATCTATGTATATAAAATAAACAGAATAAATACAATTTAGTTAGATAAGGGAGAGCACTAATAGGGGAATCAGGAGAGGTTTCATATAGAACTTGAATAGTACCTGAGCTACTTCTTGAAGAAAAGTAAGGATATATTTGATGGGTTCAGAGATGAGGAGATAATACCTTCCAAGCATGGGGAACAACCAGGTCATAGAAAAGGGTATAGAATGTCACATGAGAGGAAGAGTGAGAAGGCCAGTGTGGTTGGATCATAGAGTTCAAGGAAGAGGTATAATATATAACAGGTCTGGAAAGATAGATTGGGGCCAGGTTGTGAAGGTCTTTTGAAACCAAACAAAGGAGTTTACTTTTGATCCTACTGGGAACAGGAAGCAGCTGAAGTTTATTGAATAAGGGAATGACACTCTCAGATCTCTGTGGAGGATGGTAGGTGGAGGGAAGAGATTTGAGCCCGGCATAATAGTAGTAGTAACAATAACAAGCATTTGTATAATTCTTTAAGTTTACAAAACACTCTATTTGATCCTCATAACAACTACTAAGTGATTTGCCCAGAGTTATGTAGTTAGTGTGACAAAAATGTCCCTGAATCCATTGGCTAGGTATGACCAATCAATAATACAGAAAAGGAAGTACTATTTATTGTGTTTGTTATGCTCAGAGCACAGATAATACTGAACACTTACCAGTAAATAAGTCAGTGACTCCTGAGCATTGTTGTAAGTCACCTTCTAAAGGATTTGGTTACATAAGCCGAATGGGTGAAATGAAAATTAACAGATAAAAGAAAGGAAAGAAGAGGAAAGCATTCCACTTTAGAAAAAGCAGGGAACTAGTTTTGTTTTTTTTTTTTTAAACTGGAGCTGTCCTTGTTGTCTTGAGCTTGATTTCTGCAAACTTTAGCAGGGTATGTGATGTATGTGTTTAAAGCAAATGGTGTCCGGAAGCCCAAGCCATAGTTTTTCCTATCACATTTCTCCCTTTCTGTCCTAGATCACACTTGTGTATCTTAGCTCACATTTTTACATGTTCTATCAATCTCCTTTCTAGATACCTTCATATAAGTGTTTTTGGCAGACGCTTCTGATGTGGTTTAGGGGTACTGACAGGGTTTAGGGGTACTGGGATCCCCAAAATTTCAGGGTACAGGGTGGCATCTCCTGGAATGAATTCATGGACTCAAATCATCTTCCAAACAAGTGGCAAAGTTTATTGTGATGCCAGTAGAAGCAGTTTCTTGGGGAACTTGCAACCTGATAGCAGTGATATTAAAGTTTATATGGAAAAGGGACAGCAAAAGAATGTCAAGTATGCTAATTAGGTGATGCAGGAAGTGGGGCATGGGGAATGGGATTAGAGAGTGGTCAGTATATGCCAGTAGTCTGGGTGCTCGGCTGCTGGAATGGGAAATGCTGTATGATTTTTGGGAAAAATCAGAGAGTCAACAGAGATAGTTCTATTGAGGGGACAAGATAGAAGGGTTGCCAGAGCGTGGTTCTTGGGAATCTTGTGGCTGAGAAAGAGTCCTTGGGCCAGCATCCTTCACTGATATCAAAGGAATTGCAGGGTCACTTATGCATGTGCCTGTAACAAGGAGAGAATTTTCTCACGGGGGCCTACTGAGATGAGGGGTACTTCCAGAGACATAGTGTTTGCCTTTTGGGAGCCAGGTCTCACCACCCCATCATTTCCACAGGCAAATACAAATATTGGAATATAATGAACACAATGAGCAAAATGAATATAACAATTATTAGTAATATGTAACCCAGAGTTTTCATAATTTCCATGATCCAACTCATTCCTGGCAACCAACTACAGTCAGACATCTCTTCATGTTTAAGTTCTTCCGGACCCTTTCCAAACTCCCCTGAATGATTCAGGTACTAATGTTAAGGATTTGGTCAGACACATATAGGCAGCTAGATGGTACAGTGGATAAAGTGCCAAGTTGGGAGGACCTGAGTTAAAATATGGCTTTGGACACTGGCTGTGTGACCCTCAGCTTAACCCTGTTTGCTTCAGTTTACTCGTCTGTAAAATGAGCTGGAGAAGGAAATGGAAAACTATTCTACTCAACTTTTCTTTGCCAAGAAAACCTCAAGTGGGGTCATGAAGAGTCAGGTACAATTAAACTAAACAATAGACATGTGCAACATTCAGTTAATGTACATTGAAACAATAAGTTTCTTAGTTCTCTCTTCTTGGGTTTTGCTGTCTTTATGACTTCTGCTTCTGGGAAACATTTTCCCTGGGAAATTCTCTGTCAAAGGGATCAGCCCTTGACCACTGTCCGCAAATTGTCCAGCTTGATCTACTTGAATTCAAGAGACATGAGTCCTTCAATCAGCATATCAGTGTCTTTACCTGGGGTGTTAACAGTACCTGGAAGGAGCCTTGTTTCTAGGGCAGATTTGCAAAGGTATTTTCTTCAGTAGATCAGCTTTCTAGGTTCTAAGCCATTTGTGGAGGTTTTTAAGGTAATGATGCTTAAACCTGCTAGTGATAAGATTTAGTATAATTTAGTAGGGCCTTAGAAAACCTAATCACATTGGCTTTCCAATAATTAGTTCATATAGTAAAAGCTAGTACAAACCTTTTGAAGTTAACCTTATAAACATCAAACGCATATGGAAAAACGTCAAATTAAGCTACTTTTAACTCATCAGAAAATTTGGAGAGTTTAAGTTTTCGTATAACATTTGTTCTTTTTTTCTTTACCTGAACCCTGTACATACCATCTATGGGCTCAAGGAAGAATATTAAAAGGGCTCTTTGAAGACATATGTTGTAAAGAGTCCTTCTGTCTCTTGATATAAGAGAGGTCTAAAATAAACAAAAACATTTTAGTATTTCTTTACAACTTAAAGCAATTCTATTTGTGAAATCCTCAATCCAACTTGAGAATTTATAGACAATTACTAAAACATATCCAAAGGCCATCTTATTTGGGGATTTGTATGGTTAGGCATCTGTGGATATTCAAATGGACCTGGGCAAGTGACTTAATGTCTGTCTGCCCTCAGTTTCATCAGTTGTAAAATGGAGATTGTACTGACATCTTCCTCATAGGGTTACTGTCAGGATTAAAGAAGATAAATCTGTGAAAGTGTTTAGAATACTGCCTTGCACATAATAGACACTCTATAAATGCATGTTCTTTTCCCCACCCTTTCCCTCTGTTAACAGCATCAAATGCAGGAGAAAGAGCAAGTATGAGGACTGAGAAAAAGACCACTAGATTTGGCCGTTAAGAAATCTTTAGAAATTTTGGAGAGAGAGAACCTTGAGTTTAGTGAGAAAGCCTAGAATCTGAATGTAGAAGGTTGGTGATCAAGAGAAGTGAAAACAAAGATCTTGACTGAGAAAGAGAGGAAACATAGGAAGAAAGTTTGAGGAGATTATAGCAGTTAATGAAGATTCTTAAAGCATAGGAAACATGAGCATTTTTGAACTCAGTAGGAAAGGAAGCAATAAATTATATGTTTGATTATGTCTTTCCCCCATTTAATTGATTTGCAGTCTATAAATTTAATTGTATTTTAAAAAAATCTCCAGTAAAGGACTTGTGCAAAAAAGAGGGGAAGAACTGTAGGGTCATAGGATAAATACCAGAAGATTTCTAACTTTTCCTACAATTTGAAGCCAAAAAAATTTCTTAAGAAAGTCATAAAAGGAGCCGGTGCATAGAAAGAAGATATAGACATTAGAGCACTTCAGGAATCAAGAAGTTTCTGCACTACCTGATTTAAACAGTTTCCTTTAAAATAAGTCTGAAAGCTGTATGTGTGCAACAAAAAAATAGAAAAGAGGAGAAGGAACATAAGGAATAACAAGGAATTGTGTCTATCACTGCCATCTAGTATAGCGCCTGGCATATTATAGGAGTGTAATAGAGGCTTATTAAGAGATTGATCAACTTGAGTATCTCTTGCCTATTTTAATTGCTATATTTAGTGGAAAATACTTCTTTCTCTAAATGACTAAGGGAGAGCACCTATGCATAAATGTATGTATGCAAATAAAATTTATTGAAGGATATTCTATATGATCAATTTAGACATCAGAAAAACTAGATGAGGTGATTCTTGCACTTGGACCCTATATTTCTCCCCAGCCTAAAGACCTTATCTCTGGCAATAAGTGGGACCCAGTGAGGCAAACTATCTTTCCCTGTTACAAGAATAATCCGACCTCTGTACAATTTCCCTTGTATGAACGGCACTATCTTGTACCAGCAAAACTATCATGTACTGATTCCCACAGTTACTATATACAATCCAGAGGTCAAGCTATAGACATCAGCTCTCAAGGCTATCTTGTTAGAGACCTAGCTGACCAAAGACACACTCCTTAGAAGGTACCCCCCGCCCAGGTTTCCAGGGCCTGTGCTCACGATACAGAAATTGTATGTTCCTTTAGGAGCTGACCACTACTTGATCCCACCCCAAACCACCTAATTAGCATATGTGGCAAACCATTAACTGAACTTTTTTTATATAAGCTTCAGCATCACCTCCATTAAGTTGCAAGCTCTCTAAGGAGATCTGCCAACTTTATTAGTATTGTAATACACATCTTGCCACTTGAGTGGAAGACTGCTTGAGACTGTGAATTCTTTCCAGATGAACTCCACCCTGTATCTCAATAGTTTTGGGGTTCCTATACCTTAAAACTGCATCATAGAGGTAGGAAATACTGCCAATTCTTGGATTCTCTGTCTCTTTTCTAAAAAAAAAAATTATTTATTTATTTTTAGTTCTTAACATTCACTTCCATAAGATTTTGAATTTCAAATTTTCTCCCCTAACCTCTCCTCCCCCTTCCCCAAGACAGTGTGCAATCTGATATAGGCTCTACTTATACATTCATATTAAACACATTTTCACATTAGTCATGACGTAAAGAAGAGTTAGAACTAATGGGAGGAACCACGAGAAAGAAGAAACAAAACAACAAAAGAAAAGGAGAGTAAATAGTATGCTTCCATCTGCATTCAGACTCCATTGTTCTTTCTCTGAATGTGGATAGCATTTTTCATCATTAGTCTTTTGGAGTTGTCTTAGATCCTTGCATTGCTGAGAAGGTCTAAGTTTGTCAAAGTCAGTCATCACACAGTGTGGCTGTTACTGTGTACAATGTTCTCCTGGTTCTGCTCACTTCACTCAGCATCAGTTCATATAAATCTTTCCAGGTTTTTCTGAAGTCCACCTGTTCATCATTTCTTATAGCACAGTAGTGTTCCATTACATTCATATGCTACAACTTGTTCTGCTGTTTCCTAATTGATGAACATCCCTTCAATTTCCAATTGGCAACCACAAAAAGAGCTGCTATAAATATTTTTGCACATGTGGGTCCTTTTCCTTTATGATCTCTTTGGCATACAGACCTAGAAGTGAGATTGTTGGGTCAAAGGGTATGTATAATTTTATAGCCCTTTGGGTATAATTCCAAATTGCCCTCCAGAATGGTGGGATCAATTCGCAACACCATCAATGTTCCAATTTTCCCACATCTCCAGTGTTTATCATTTTCCTGTTTTGTTATGTTGGGCAATCTGATAGGTGTGATGTGATATCTCAGAGTCATTTTGATTTGCATTTCTCTAATCAATAGTGATTTAGAACATTTTTTCATATGACTATAGATAACTTTAATTTCTTTCTCTGAAAACTGTCTTCATATTCTTTGACCATTTATCAATTGGGGAATGACTTGTATTCTTACAAATTTGACTCAGTTCTCTATATATCTTAGAAATGGGGGCCTTTATCAGAGACACTGGCTACAAAAATTGTTTCCCAGCTCTCTGCTTCCCTTCTAATCTTGGTTGCATTGGCTTTGTTTGTGCAAAAACTTTTAAATTTAATGTAATCAAAATTAACCATTTAGCATTTCATAATGTTCTGTATCTCTTGTTTGGTCATAAATTATTCTTTTCCCCATAAATCTGATAGGTAAACTATTCCTTGATCTCCCAAATTGCTTATAGTATCAGCCTTTATATCTAAATCATGTACCCATTTTGACTTTGTTTTGGTATATGGCGTAAGATGTTGGTCTATGCCTAGTTTCTGCCAATTATTTTCTAGTTTTCCCAGCAGTTTTAGTCACATAGTGAGTTCTTACGCCAGAAGCTGAAGTCTTTGGGTTTATCAAATAGTACATTGCTGTCGTTATTGAGTATTACATCTTGTGTACCCAACTTATTCCAGTGATCCACCACTCTATTTCTTAGCCAATATCAAGTAGTTTTGATGATTGCTGTTTTGTAATAAAATTTAAGATGTGGTACAGCTAGGCCACTTTCCCTTGCATTTCTTTTAATTAATTCCTTTGATTTTCTGGACCTTTTGTTCTTCCAGATGAATTTTGTTACTGTTTTTTTCTAACTCTATAAAATAATTTTTTGGTAGTTCGATTGGTACAGCACTGAATAAGTAGCTTAATTTAGGTAGAATTGTCATTTTTTTATATTAGCTTGGCTTACCCATGAGCAACTGATATTTTTCTAGTTGTTTAGATCTGACATTATTTGTGTGATATTCCTGGTTTGTTTTGGCAGGTAGACTCCCAAATATTTTATAATGTCTACAGTAACTTTAAATGGAATTTCTCTTTCTGTCTCTTGCTGTTGGACTTTGTTAATTGTATATAGAAATGCTGATGATTTGTGTGGATTTATTTTGTATCTTGCAACTTTGCTGAATTTATTTATTATTTCAAGTAATTTTTTACTTGGTTCTCCAGGATTCTCTCAGTATACCATCATATTATCTGCAAAGAGTGATAGCTTTGTTTTTGCTTTGCCTATTCTAATTCCTTCAATTTCTTTTTCTTCTCTTATTGCTAAAGCTAACATTTCTAGTATAATATTGAATAACAGTGGTAATAATGGACATCCCTGTTTCACCCCGATTTTATCAGGATTGCTTCTAGGTTATTCCCATTACACATAATGCTTGCTGATGCTGTTGATAGATGCTACCTATCATTTTAAAGAAGACTCTATTCCTAGGCTTTCTAGTGTTTTTTTTTTTAACAGAAATGGGTGTTGTATTTTGTTAAATGTTTTTTCTGCATCTATTGAGAAAACCATATGATTTCTGTTAGTTTTGTTGTGGATAATATACTGATAGTTTTTCTAATGTTGAACCAGCCCTGAATTCATGATATGAATCCTACCTGGTCATAGTGTATTATCCTTGAGATAAGTTGCTGTAATTTCCTTGCTAATATTTTATTTAAAAGTTTGCATCTATATTTGTTAGGGAAATTGTTCTATAATTTTCTTTCTCTGTTTTGGCTCTTCTGGGTTTAGATATCAGCACCTATTTGTATCATAGAAAGAATCTGGTAGCACTCCTTCTTCGCCTATTTTCCCAAATAGTTTATATAGTATTAGAATTAGTTTTCTTTAAATATTTGATAAAATTCACGTGTAAATCCATCTGGCCCTGGGAGTTTTTTCCTAGGGAGTTCACTGATGGCTTGTTTTATTTCTTTTTCTGAAATGGGGTTGAGTATTTTATTTCCTCTTCTGTTAATCTGGGCAATTTATTTTTTGTAAATATTCATCCACTTCAGTAAGATTGTCATATTTATTGGCATAGAGTTGTGCAAAATAGCTCCTAATTATTGTTTTGATTTTCTCTTCATTGGTGGTGAATTCACCCTTTTCATTTTTGATGCTGGTAATTTGGTTTTCTTCTTTCTTTTTTTAAATCAAATTAACCCCAAATTTATCTATTTTGTGGGTTTTTTTCATAAAACCAACGCTTAGTTTTATTTATTAGTTCAATTATTTTTTAAAATTTCAGTTTTGTTAATCTCTCCTTTGGTTTTCAGAATTTCTAATTTGGTATTTAGTTGGGGATTTTTAATTTGTTCTTTTTCTAACCTTTTTAGTTGCATACCCAATTCATTGATCTCTTCATTCTCTACTTTATTCATGTAAGCATTCAGAAATATATAACTTCCCCTAAGAACCATTTTTACTGCATCCCATCAGTTTTGGTATGTTGTCTCATTATTGTTATTCTCGTGGATGAAGTTATTGATTGTTTCTATGATTTGTTCTTTTGCCCACTTTAGGATTTTGCCCTTCTTTAGGATTAGATTATTTAGTTTCCAATTAATTTTTTTATTTTTTTCCAATTAATTTTTAGTCTGTCTTTCTGTGGCCTTTTACTACATGTAATTTTAATTGCATCATGATCTGAAAAGGATGCATTTAATATTTCTGCCTTTCTGCATTGGATTGTGAGATTCTTATGCCCTAATATGTGGTCAGTTTTTGTGTAAGTGCCCTGTAGTGCAGAGAAAAAGGTATATTCCTTTCTATCCCCATTCAATTTTCTCCAGAGGTCAACCATATCTAACTTTTCTAAAATTCTACTCTCTCCTCAGCTTCTTTCTTGTTTATTTTGTGGGTAGATTTATCTAGTTCTGAGAGGGGGAGATTGAGGTCCTCTACTAGTATAGTTTTGCTCTCTCTTTCTTCCTGCAACTCCCTTAAGTTCTGCTCTAAGAATTTGGGTGCTATACCACTTGGTGCATATATATTTAATATTGATATTACTTCATTGTCTATGGTACCTTTTAGCAGGATGTAATTTCCTTCCTTATCTCTTTTAATTATATCTATTTTTCTTTTGCTTTGTCTGAGATCAGGATTGCTACTCCTGCTTTTTTTACTTCAGCTGAAGCATAATATATTATGCTCCAGCCTTTTACCTTTACTCTGTGTGTATCCCTCTGCTTCAAATGTGCTTCTTGTAAACAACATATTGTAGGATTATGGCTTTTAATCCATTCTGCTATCTGCCTCCATTTTATGGGAGAGTTCATCCCATTCACATTCAGTTATGATTCCTATCTGTGTCTTTCTCTCCATCCTATTTTTCCTCTTTATGCTTTTCTCTCTCCTTTCTCCCTTTCCCTCCTAACTAGAGTTTTGCTTCTGATCACTGGTTCCTTCAATCTCCCCTCCCTTCTATTAGCCCTCTCCCTTATCTTCCCTTTTACTTCTCCTTCTTCTCTACCTTCTATCCATACCCTCCCTTTTCTTTCCCCTTATGTTACTCCCTCTTTAAGCCAAATCTGATGAGAGTAAGGTTCAGATACTACTCATCTCCCTCCCTTCTTTCCCTCTACTGTACTTGGTTTTTGTGCCTTTTCATGTGATGTAATTTACCCTTTTCTGTCTCCTCCTTTCCTCTTCTCCCAGCCTGGAGCTGTGCCTCCTGGAGTTGTGCTTCCTGGTGCTGAAGCACTGGGAGATTTGGCTACTTGAGACTGCCAGCACGCATGGTGGTTTTCTGAGCTGGTATCTGCCAGTACCCCACCTGTGCTGAGGCACTTGGAGGGGGGTGGGGGGGCTTGGTATTGGTGCTTGCCTACTCTACCACCCTGGGGCTGAGGATCTCCCCTTGGTTTGTTGAGATGGGGCTTGCTGCTGGCTTGCTGGGATGCCTCCTGTCCTGTGCTGCCCCTGCTCTCCCAGAACAAGAGGGGCCCTTTCTATTAATTCCCCAACTTTCCTGGGCTACAAGACTGCTGTATCCCATCTTCCTGTGGTGATATTTTCTGGGCTTTCAGAAGTCAATGGGGAAGGATGAGAGCTACTTACTTCCTATTCTGCCATCCTGGCTTTTGGAAGCAGAACTCTCAGGTTCTCTCGAGTTAGGTGAACTTCCCTTACCTCTCAGAGTGACCCAGTTGTCAGATCAGCTAGGAATGAGGGTTGGGAGCATATTAGAAAGAAAAGGTCCCACCTATAACATATGATTACTTGTATTTCACCAATTTTCTTTTCTTCCCTGGGGGGAAAGTGGAGGTAGGTAGAAGCAAATGTGTTACCTCCACTCTCAGATTAGTTGACGGTGAAAAAGGGAGAAAACGAAGTGGTTGTCCCTGTTCTCATATAGATAGGAGTTTTGGCTCTTATGGCCTTGACTGTGAAATAGTCATCCCAGGGCTCAGTTCTCACTGATAGGAGATTGGGAAATCTGATAACACCCAGTGCTTGATTATGTTATGGGAAATGATAGAGGACCTGTACATTTGTATATAATCTGATACTTTTTTTGTCAACATCTGCATAGGTACTATTGAGCTTGCCTCATGACAAAACAAAAAACAAAGGTACCAAAGTTTGTTCATGGACTTAATTCTGATTTGACATTTGACTTTCCTGAGCAAGTTTCCCAATTCTAAAGCATGTTGTAAAGGGAGGTTATTACAAACGTGGATGCATGCATTCAATTTTTAGCAAATAATGACAGTTTGTTGACATTCTGAAAGGAGAGATGGTACCTGTAGTTAAAAAATTCTAAAAAGCAAATATCCAGTGGGAAGGGTCATAGCAATCATGAACCAAATATTGTGAAATAAATTGTTACATTTATAATTTGGTTGGTCCTGGTACATGTGGGCGCAATTCACAATTCTATAAGTATGGATAGTATATGAATCAAATCTCTATAAATCAGGAATTGCATATATTTTTTATTTTTTTAAGTTCTATATGAAAGTGACCTACCTCCCTATCAAAAGCAATGTGCTTTTAATGGTAGATGAAGATTAAGTGAGAATGATATCTCAGGCAAAATGGAAAGATAAAAAGGTGGAGCATTTTTACATTACTTAATCTGATTCCCAAATATATTTAAAGGAAGTTTTCAGAGGATTACAGCTTTGATATAGGTTAGATTTCTTGAAAAACTAGATTTTTTTCTCATTTACTCTGAAAAATTTAAGACTATAATAAAATTGTCCACTCAATTAGACATAGTAAATCCTGGGAGACTGGGGCAAATATTAATTTTTCAGATATAATATGATTTTATTTTTTTCTTGAAGTCTTATTTTGTGGTATATCAGAAATAGGTAGTATTTTAATTTTCTTTAAAATAAGCTTGAAAGCTATATGTGTATGTTACTTATATTTTAAAATTTTATTGGGATCCTTTGTTTTAAATGACCTTGGTTACCTAATAAGTCCCTCTCCTCTTCTCTCCTCTCCCAGCAAACCATCCTTGTAAGACATTTTTTAAAAGAGGGAAAAAGCAGTTCAACTTAGCTAACAAGCACATTAACTTAGTTTTATAGTATATGCAGTAGTCCCCCACATCTTTAAAGAGGTGAGAGGTATGCATTTTCTCTTCTGTTTTTCAGTCATTATTTTTATATAGAGTTTAGTTTCATTATTTTCTCTGAGTCTTTTTAATTTTAATAAAGAAATACTGTTAGTAAATGTGAATTTTCATGTTTCTTGTTTTTATACAGGATTTTAGGTTATGCCAGCATTTTATGTGAACTGGAAAGAGTGGATCTATGAACTTTTAAATATACACTATATAAATAAACATAAATATTTGATGGGAAACTTCCTTACGTAGAGAAGATGAACAAGACAATAACTCCATCAACATATGTAAGGTGCCTAAATGTTGGCCTGATTAGGCAGCTGGCAGATTTTATTGATCCTCAGGAAGGATGGAAGAAGTTAGCAGTTGATATTAAAAAACCTTCTGGAGATAGTAGATATAACCAGTTTCATATAAGGTAAGGCATTAAAGTCCCTTCCTTTGGAAAATGGTAATACCATTATTCTTATATTAAAAGAGATACATTAGTACATTCATTCAACAAGAATTTATTGGGTGTCTGCTACATGCCAGGCACTGTGCTGAGTGCTAGGGATATCCTTGCCTTCAAGGAAGGGCAGCCAAGTGGCATGGTGGATGGAGCACTGGGTCCTAAAGACCTGAGTTCAAATTTGGTCTCAGTAACTAGCTGTGTGACCCTGGGTAAGTCACTTAACCCAGTTTGCCTCAGTTTCCTCATCTGTAAAATGTGCTAGAGAAGGAAACAGCAAACCAGTGGTTTTGCCAAGAAAACCCCAAGTGGGATCATGAAGAGTCCAACCTGACTTAACAATAACAATAAGATGCCTTCAAGGAGCTTGCATTCTATTAGGGGATTTCCTGACTCCTTAGTTACAAATATCCATAAATACCCCAATACAGGTAACAGGTCACAAAGGAAGAGGTTTGGGGAGAATTTTGAGGTTTTTGCTTAGTCAACTAAGGACACATCAAAATGCTTTAGTTTAATAATGACATTAATTGCTATTTGTATTATACTGGAAGGTTTGCAAAGTGTATTGCAATGTATACTAGGTCATTTGATCTTCCCGTGCAATCTGGTATAAATGCTATTAGATATTATCATTCCCATTTTGCAGATACTCCTGTTAAGGATAATAAAGATATCTCTGAGGTTAAGTAACTTGCCCATTGTCATACATATACACCGGAGTAACTGTTCTTTCTACTGTATCCCAGACTGCCTTAAGTTGTTCCCTATGGGGTTTTATCTCTATGAAACAAATACACAGTTTGCCATCTAAGTAAATTTTTCTTAGCTGACTCTCCAGTCCCAGTGTTGCTGTGATCTGCAAATGTAGCTTTTATTTTTATCTTTCTATGTAGCCCTAAAAGGTACATCGTGATCAATAGAGAGAAAAGGAAGCTTCTCTGTGGTTTTCAGTCTGTCACTAAACACTAATTAAGCACCTCCTATATGGCAGGCACTGTTCAGGATACAAACAGAGGCAAAAACCAGTTCCTGCCCTCCAGGAGCTTACAATCTAATGGAGATGCAAACATGCAAACAGATATATACAAAGCAAGATATATACAGGATAAATAGAAAATAATTAGCAGGGAGGGCTCTGGAATTAAGAGGGGTTGGGGAAAACTTCCTGTAGAAGTTGGGATTTTAGTTGCAACTTGAAGGAAGACAGGGAGGTCAGAAGTCAGAGAGGAGGAGGAAGAGTGTTCCCGGCATGGAGGACAGGCAGAGAAAATGATTGGTGAGAGAGAGTCTTATTCATGGAACAGCCAGAAGGCCAGTGTCACTGAACTGGAAAGTACATATTGAGGAGTAAAGTATAAAAGGACTGGAAAGGTAGGAGGGGGAGGGGGCTAGGTTATGAAGAGCTTTGAATGCCAAATAGAACATTTTGTATTTGTTCCTGGAGGCAATACAAAGCCACTGGAGTTTACTGAGTGTAGGAGGTGACATGATTGGATTTTCATTTTAGGAAAAGGGAGAATGGATTGGGGTGGAGAGAGACACCAGGCAGGCAGACCTATTAGTGGGCTATTACAATAATCCAGACATGAGGCAATGGGGGCCTATGCCAGAGTGGTGGCAGTGTCAGAGGAGAGAAAGGGGTATATGTGAGAGATATTGCAAAGGTGAAATCAGTAGGCCTTGGCACCAAATTGAATGAGAGGGTGAGAGACAGTGAGAAATCCAGTATGACTTTTAGATTGGAGCCTGGGAGACTTGGGATCATGGTCTTGTCCTCTCCAGTAATAGGGAAGGTAGGAGTAGGAGGAGGGATATTTAGGGGAAAAAATAATGAGTTCTATTTGGGACATACTGAGTTTAAAGTGTTCATTTAAGTTTGAGATGTCTGAAAGGCATTTGGAGATGTGAGATTGGAGGTCAGCTGAGAGATTGGGGCAGAATCGGTTGATTTGAGAACCATCAGGATAGAGATGGTAATTAAATCCATGGGAGATGGTGAGATCATCATGAAGTGTTATAAGAGGGAAAAGAAAGATGGCCTAAGATAGAACCTTGAGGGACACTGATGGATAAAGGATGTGATCTGAAGGAGGCTCCAACAAAGGAGATAAAAGAGTGGGCAGATAGAAAAACAAGAGAGAGAGGTATCCTGATAATGCAGAGAGAAGAGATCATTGAGGAGAGAATGATCCTCAGTGTCAGAGGTTGCAGAGAGGTCAAGGTGAATGAGGATTGAGAAAAGGCTGTCTGATTTAGCAACTAAGAGATCATTAATAATTTTGGGAAAAGCAGTGTTGGTGGAATGATCAAGTTGAAAACTGGATTGTAAGGGGTTAAGGAGAGAGTGAGAGGAGAGAAAGTGGAAGTACATATTGTAGATGGACTTTTCAAAGAGTTTAGTTACACAGGGCAGAAGAGATATAGGATGATAGTTAGTGGGGATGGAAGGATCAAGTGAGGGTTTTCTCAGGATAGGAGAAACATGGGCATGTTGGTAGGCAGTAGGAAATGAGCCAGTAGAGATGGAGAGATTGAAAACAAATGAAAGGGTGGGGATGACAGTGGAGGCAATCTGTTGATGAAGGAGGAGATAGTGGGAGAAGCCATCTGAGTGATAGGAGATAAGGAAGAGGAGAGAAGATGGAGTTCATAGAGAAGGCCTCAATTTTTTTTTTTCTGTAGAATATGAGAGAAGGTTCTTCTCTATGAAAGTGGGGGAGGGTGAGCCATGGAAGTTTTGAGGAGAAATGAAAAAGTTTGGAAGAGCCACTGTGGAGAGTGTAATAGTGAATTGGTCAGGGAGGTATAGGAACATTGCCTAGCAGCAGTGAGGGTCCAGTTGAGGTTATGTAACATAAATTTGTAGTGGACCCAGTCAGATCAGTTGCATGATTTTCACAGGACTGATCTAAGGCTTGGCTGGGTGTTATTGGAGATATGATAAGGGGGATAGGGATTCAAGAGAGGAGGACCACAGAGTCACAATGGGGCGAATAGAAGAATAGCTAGTACAGGGGAGAGACCTGGGAGAGAATTGAGGGATCAAGGGATTATAGGTCATGGTACAGATGAAGAGTAGGATTATGTAGGTGAAAGCAGAGGGGGAGAGATCAAAAACCAACATGCTAAAGAACTTGAAGCCTGAACAGGTGATTGTAATGACTCCCTTATCACTACATTCAGAAAATAAAATTTATAAATAAAAAGATGAAATTCTTAACAAGAATAAATCTTGAATTAAAATTTATAAACCAAAATTAAAGGTAGTGTATATATAAATTTCTAGTCAACACTTGTAATGGTTCAGTTTTTTTAAAATCACCATTATCAAGAAAATAATCTCTTTTAAGAATAGAAATTTTTTTTTAGCTTTGATGCTTCCATTTTTAATGTAAATAAACAAATGATAATAGTGAAGATCAAAAGAAAGGTACATAGCATGCTATATATGTTTTTCATAATATATCATTAAATTTTCACTGCTTCATAAGTCTCAAAGGGAATGTAAGTTATATGTAAACATAACTTGCTTCTATATAAAAGACTATGCTGAAATTAAATGAGAGTTTAACATTTGCTTTAAAATCTCAGGAGAATAAAATTTCCCAATTTCTGTTCATAATATGTTTATATTGCCTCTAAAAGTTCTCAGTTTTATTTAGAAATTAATTTTACTTTTTCTGTCTCACTTTCTTTCAAGGAGATTTGAAGGATTACTTCAAACTGGAAAGAGTCCCACTAGTGAACTACTCTTTGACTGGGGAACCACAAATTGTACAGTTGGAGACCTTGTAGATCTGTTAGTCAGAAATGAATTTCTAGCACCAGCACGTCTGTTGCTGCCAGGTACAGTTTTTCAAGATTTGGTATGGAAGATGCAGAAGTAGGAATATTTCTCCTCTCACTTTTTTTCATAGTAAAGAAAAAGTGTTTTGTTTTTAGCTTTCTTCCAATCTGTTGGTTGGCAAAGAACAATGAAGTCTAGATTGCTAGGTCCATGATTCCATTTTAGAGTTCCTAATATAGATGTCAGCATCTCTAGTCCTTGAAAGCAAAAGCAGGTGGCCTTGCATTGATGGGAGGTTCAAATAGACATAACCCTCAAAAACCCATCAGTTTGCATTTCTGAATGCATCAGAAAATTAAATGTCCTTTTGGTATCATAATTTTCATCTCCCAAACCTCAGCCCCTATGACATTAAAACATGGACTGCTCTTTTTATCTCACATTGTCTTTCTTATACATCTTAATCTTTATGAGCTGTCTTGTTATGCCTGCTGTTTTACGAGGGGGAGACAAAATGCAAAATTGGACTAATGTTAAGTGGAACAGGTTGGTGCTGGGCCATATCAATTACTTAATTTTCTTTAAGGGAAAGATAAAATATCTTAGTTAACTTTGCAGATAATGTTCCAGAAATTGTTCATGTACTCCCACAAGAAGAAATAGCCACTCAAAAGAAATTGCCACCTCTTTATGACAAAGAAAAGACACATGTGAAGCCTGTCTTTATTCAGAATCATGAACAAATGTCTTCACCTCGGGACTCCTCAAGTCTAGGCATGAAAAGTTTGGAAGTTAGTGATACATGTAAGTAACTTTAAAAAACCTAATTTAATAGAGAACTCTATTGGTTTCCAGTACTGAATTTGCAATAGAAATGGCCATGCCTGTTTAGAATTAAATTTTAAATTATTTTATTGAATATTAAATATATATTGGAAGCAAACAGTGTGGTACACATTTTCATTCTGATGTAACTGCAAAGTACCCAGGTGCGTACTTTGTTGAGCCAGGTACCATCCTCAGAGGTTCTTAACTTAGAGACTGAACTTTTAAAAAAATATATTTTGATGCCTTTGTTTTAATATAATTTGTTTTTTTGTAATCCTGTGTATTTTACAAATTTAAAAATAATATTCTGATACTTTTTTCTACCTGTCTAATCATTCTTTTTTTTGATATCCTTAGGCTGCTTGTCATCTTTCCACTTCCTAAATGTAGATGTCCCCCAAGTATCTAACTTAATTTTATCTCTCTTGATGACCTAATCTGACCTAAAATTCAGTTGTCACCTCTCTATTAATGATTCTTCATTAATTATATTCAGCTCAAATCTTTTCCCTGAGTTCCGGTCCCACAGCTCTGTCTCCTAGCTATTGCTACCTAGATGCCCCATTAGCAACTGAAATTTAGTATGTCCTAAACTAAATTCATTATCTTCCTTATAAATTAAGCCTGACTCTCCTTGTAGCTTTTAAATTTCTTTTAATGACAACATGGGCCTCTCAGTTAACTAAGCCTGAAAGTTCAGTGTAATCTTTGACTCTTCCTTTTGAATCCCACATATCTAAGCATTTGCCAGGTCTTTTCAGTTCTAACACTATACTATTTCTTGTTTCCATCCCTTCTTTTATGTTTCCACCACTGCTACTCTAACTCAAGTCCTCATCACTTCTTCCCTAGTATTGCATAGTAGATGCCCTTTCCTGTAGTCTCTCTCTTTTCCAATCATGTGTGTAGGAAGCTGCTAAAATAATATTTTAAATTTCAGGTCTGATGCCACTAATCTGCTCAAAAACCTTTAGTGGCTCCTGTCACATCAATCATGGCAGCACACCTGAGGACTGTTGCTTTGAATAATTTCAAGGGTCTAATCACATAGTATAATGAACTCTCCATTTATTCAGCACTAAATTTAAAGCATTGTTCAATAAAATAAAGCATAACATTCAGTACAACATCTGTAAGCAAAACATATCATCTTACATATATATATATATATATATATATATATATATATATATGTATATCTTATATAACTCAGTATGTCATATGGTGCATAGCATATATCATTGCATTCAGTAGCATTCTCCAAAATACTTGTTTACACAGCAGGGGGTCCTGGGCTAAGGTCTTCCCTAGAACAACACATCCTTAAGGGATAGCAGAAAATACCATACCATCCACCACTAGGTCACAGTAAAAACATCACACTACACAGTTTATATCATTGCATCCCCAAAATCAGGGGGTCCCAGGCTAGGGTCTTACTTAGCACAACACATCCTTAAGGGGTAGAAAATACCACACCGTCCACCCCTAGGTCACAGTAAGAACAATCTCCTTAATCATTACCAAGCATCCAAGTAAAGTCCTCTTTCATCTTGACTCAAGGTTGACTTCTAAGTCCCATGGCTCTTCCTCTGTGGGCTGACCACTCCCAACTCTTGCCTGGATTCGCACATAGGCAGCTCTCTACTCCTGCTGCAGCTCTCAGCTCACAGGGACTGCTCCACTCCAAGCTCTTCCTGCCCCACAGTAGGCTCCAGCGGCTCCTGCCTGCAGCTTCTGTTTCTGGGAAAACAAAGTTTAACAGGGCTACAACAACATTTACATACATTACCAACACCATCATCTCAATTCACATTAACAGCTCTTAAAAGGGGCTTAAGCTAAGCCTACTTCCCGTGGGTGGGTCTCCATCTTTCAGCTCAATTCACTCATAAAGACCAACAGACCAGGCTTCTGTCTGAGAGATGAACACAGATCAACAGACTGGGCTTCTGTCTGAGAGATGAACACAGACCAACAGACAGGGCTTCTGTCTGAGAGATAAACATAGATCAATAGAGGGGACATCAACATCCCAAAATTCTTTCTGTTAGGCCTCCTCGCAAGCAAGTTTCCCCAGGAGAATTCCTCCCTCTGCCAACTTATGATAGCTTCTCTCGGCTCTGCCTTGCTCTCGCTTTGCTCTCTTTTTTACTTTTTTGGAGCTCTTCCCACATTGGGCTTCACATGACTCAGGATGTACCACAGCTTTGAGCTGGGCTAGAGTTCAAAGCAGGTCCTATTCCATTAACATTCCATTCCATTAACATTCCATTAAGCACTTAAAGTGTTACAAAAACTTAACTCCAAAAGAAAAAAAAACCAGCAAAAAATCCCACTTTGCTTATTACAGCACCCCATTATTGGATAAATAATAAAATCTCTAACCCTAACTTTTAAGGCTGTCCATAGTGTGGCTGCAGCCTACCTTTCTAGTCTTCTTTCACACTATTCCTCTTCATAAATTTTGGATTTTAGAGTACTAGCTTTTTCTTAGGCTTCCCTTGCAATCTTTTGCCTCCATGTATTCAGATAAGCTATGTATCCTATCTTTTAACATTTGCTACTTGTCTGACCCTGAGCAAGTCACTTAAACACCACGGGCTTCAGTTTTCTTATCTGTAAAATAGAGATTAGGAGCATTGATGAAGGTGGTCTTTGAGGTCCCTTCAAGTTTTAGGCCTTTGATTCCTCATGCCTTGAATACACTCTCATTTCTGCTTGTTGAAACTCTCTCTTTAAGGGGATAATAAGGTAGTAAAAAACATCTATCTGCTTCTGAATAAGTTAAGTACCTAGATTGAGAAAAACTGTATCCCAAGCTACTGAAAGAACTAATGGAATATGAGTAATGAACTATTGTCACAGAAGCAGAATATTTGAGAGTTGTAATGGACTTTAGTGACCATCTACTCCAAGCTATACATCAAAGAAATCCTCATTATAACAAATTTTCTTTGAACTGTTGAGGAGAATGAGGAAGTTTCAATAGGACTAGAAAGGTATTTTATTTTAAAATTTTCAAAAAGAAAAGAAAAGAAAACTGAAGAGAATAGAATCTGTAAGCTTTAGATAAGCCAGTGATCTTGGCTTGAATTTCTGGCCAAACAGGGCTTCTTAAACTTTTTCCACTTGCAACCACTTCAGTGCTATGTCTAGAATGTGTCCTCAAAGGAGTGATTAGTAAATAAATAGAAAAGAAAGTAGTGATCACAATGAGTTGGCAGTGTTTTCTCAAGAAAAAAATCATACCAAAACTAGATATTTTTTCAGATTCTCAAAACCCCTTAAGTCTTTCAAAAACAGAAATAATGCACCAGAGAAAGTAGTTTCAGCTGTCGCTGTCTCCATGGTTTAAGATACCCAGAAACCAAACAGGGTAAAAAACTCCACTACTTACCACATTTCAGTAGTAAGACTACACATTGGGCTTCCAACAGAGTTCAGCTCCACATCCTGACCTTTTCTCTCTCCTTTGAGTGACATAGAGAGAGAGAGAGGGAGCAAAATATGTGTCTTGGCTGTGATAAAGCTCACCTTCGCCTCATCTACTGGTGTCTTTTTCCTGGTGCAATGGAGATCCAAATCCCAAAATAGCAGAAATTTTCTCAGGCTGAAGTAGCATCATGGCATCTCTCTGTGCCACTAGACTAGAGATCTGAGGAAAAGAAGAAATGGGGTATATAGAGGGCTATGTGACACTTCTGAGGGAAAGAGCTCAGTATTTGCTGGGATCACTTCTTTCCCCTGAGAAGTTACTTTAGAACAGAGATCAGTACTGATGAACCATTAATTGCCCATCATGGGAGGGGACAGAGACACTTTGAGATCTTCTGTGCCCCCCCTCAATCCAGGAAACTGCCCTCAGAGGGGAGAGAGTCAGACAGTGATCAGTAGGAGAAAATAAGGGCAAAAACCCCCTGAAATTACCAAATATCTCAGAAGAAAAAAAGCTCAAAGACCTTAAGGATTTGCAGATAAACCAAAATGGAAGATATTAATAGCAGAAAGAATTATGGTCTGTAGATCTAGTAAAAGAATTTAGGTATCCATGAAAGGAAAATAAAGGGGACAGAGTCAAGATGGCGGAGTAAGAGCCAGCATTTTTGGCTTAGCTGTCTCAACATAACTCCTCCAAAATTAAGTAGAAAATGCACTGAAACAAATTCTATTGGGAAAGCCAAGAAAAAGTCACAGCGAGTCATTTTTGAGCCCAGGGCAGTTTAGGAAGACAGACAGGTCTGCAGACACTGAGGTTGAGGCTGGCCAGGACTATAGTGCAATAGCAGTGGCAGTAATGCCACAACAGGTGGAAGTGACAGCAGGCTGTGAATGGAGCAGCAGTGGTGGGGAGCAGCCTTGCACCCAAGAATGATAAGGGCAGAAAGATATCTTAGAGGACCACTGTACTGGGTACAGTAACAGGTGCCATCTGGCAACTTTGTTGCCTATTATTTGTTCTGAGTCACAGTTCTAGGGTGGAGAGGAGGGTTGTAGCTATAAAGGAGCAAAACCTTACCTATGTAGAGGGAGCAAGGAATAAATTCCAGAAACATAAGAACATAGTGGAGACTCAGCTCTAAACTTTTATGTAAGCCTGCTGTGGAATAAACCAGGGTGGGAGAACAAAACCAGGACCTGTAGAACCTCCCAGCAGACTAACTGTGACTGAGTCCAGCAGCAGTATATGGAAATTGTAACACTAACAGATCCAAAACCAGGTCGGAATTTTCAGATCACAAACCAGGAGGGCAATGAAGAGTTCTCTCCTTGGATCACACTCATTTGGAAGTAGTGAAAACTTCCAGGCTCCCTGAGTGATGAATGCAGCAGAAGGGCATATAAGACAGAAGCTCAATATAGATATTCCCCCAACAGGTGAGAAGAACCCAACACAAATATAAAGTCCAAGGTCAATAAGTAGGCTAGAAGACAACAACAACAACAACCATAACAACAAAGAACCTGACCATAAAAGGCTCTACCATGCTGACTGGGAATCTCAAGACACAAACACAAAAGAAGACAAAAGATTTGAAGTCATCTACAAGCAAGATCTCGAATAAACAAACAAAACAAAAATAAAAACAAGCTAGCCCCAAACCCAATAAGATTTCCTAAAAGAACCAAAGAAAAATTTTTAAAAAGAGCAGAAAAATGATATTTAAGAATCAAATAAGAGTAGTAGAGGATAAAGTGGAGGGGGGGGGAGGGAGTAAGAGCTATGCAAGAAGATTTTAAAAAGAGAATTAACAGCTTAGTAAAAGGGGTACAAAAATACTGAAGAAAATAATTTTTTAAAAACTAGAATTGGCCCAATGGAAGCTAATGACTCCATGAGACATCAACAAACAATAAGACAAAGTAAAGTAGAAGAAAATGTCAGCTATCTCATAGAGGAAAAAAAAATTTACCTGGAAAATAGATCAATGAGAAATAAGAATCCCTGGACTACCTGATTTTTTTTGTTCTTATTTTTTAGTCATGTCCAACTCTGTGACCCTTTTTGGGGTTTTCTTGGCAAAGATACTGGAATGGTTTGCCATTTCCTTCTCCAGGACATTTTACAGATGAGGAACTGAGGTAAATAGGGTCAAGTGACTTGCTCAGGGTCACACAGCTAGTAAGTGTCTGAGGCTAGATTTGAACTAAGAACAGACGTTTTTGAATTGTGGTGCTGAAGACTTTCTTTCTTGGACAGCAAGGAGATCAAATCAGTCAATACTTAAATCAATTTAGATTATTCATTGGAAGGACAAATACTGACAGATACTTAAATACTTTGGGCACATAATGAGAACACAGCACTCATTGGAAAAGACTCTGGTGTTGGGAAATATTGAAGGAAAAAGGAAAAGGGATGGCAGAGGATGAGATGGATAGATAGTGTCATGGAAACAACAAACATGAGCTTGAATAGATTTTAGGAGATAATAGAAGATAGAAGGTCCTGGCATGCTATGGCCCATGGGTTCCCAAAGAGTTGGACAATGACTGAACAATTAAGCTGTTTGAAAAATAGGTAAAGAACAAGTCCTACAAAATTCCTTCAGTGACACAAATATATTTTAGTTTCAGAACAAAAATTTCAACCAAATCAATTCTTGATTTATAATTACCTATGGCAGTGTTTAAATCTCATTTTCCCTAAACTTTCAGTTAGCTTCTGTTCAAAACATTTATGGTGGCACTTCCAGTTCCCCATAACTATTTCTTTATTTCTTTAGATAATTCAAAGAGGCAAGTCAATTGCTTTTATTTTCCTAACTTAATGCTACTAGTGTACTAAGAGGGCAGATAAAGGGCACATCTCTTCTTACCCTGAGGCATTTTAGTTGTAACCCAGGCAGGAAAAGCTACTTACTTAATTTTTTTTTCTTTTACCAAGACTTTTAGCGTAACTATTTAAACCACACCAAAGAAGTAATATTTTCTCTTATCAGCTAACATGTATATTAAATTTTCACTTAACCCTTCAGAGTCTTATGAAATTTCTCTTGTAATATTTTATTGCTTGGGGAAAGGACTATATTGATTGGGGGAGCCATAAGGTACTTGTCAAAGAGACATTTTTTTAAAAATTCCTCAAATCTTATCAAAACCCTTCCTCAGACCTTTTTCCAAAACTCTGAAACCCTTTACTTTCAAGCCCTCCATTCACACCTTCAGTTCAAACAGACTCCACTTTTCCTTTTTCTTATCTCATCCCTACTTGCTTAAAATTTCTTCCTTCCTTTCTTTTTATATCACTTTCGTGGACTTGGATTAAAGCACTTCAAAACTGCCCCTTCCATATTCTGATCTGACACTTCTCTTGTTTTCTCTTATTTGCTTAATTCCTCTAGTCTTTATTTCCCAATCATATCCAAGACTGTCTACAGACAATCTTCATTATTCAGCAGCAGATGGCGCAGTTGATAGAGTGCTGGGCCTGGAGTCAGGAAGACTTTTCTTCCTGAGTTCAGACCTGATCCCAGACACTTACTAGTTCTGTGACTCTGGGGAAGTCACTTAACCCTATTTGCCTCAGTTCCTCATCTATAAAATGAATTGGAGAAGGCAATGGCAAACCACTCCAGGATCTTTGCTAAGAAAACTCCGAAAGGGCTCATGAAGAGTTAGACTTGACTAAATCAACTAAATGACAACAACAAAGTGAATTTTCCTTTTTACTTTAGTACACATTTTTAGTACACAAAACTAATTAATTGCAATACTGTCACATTTTGAGGTTCTTTGAAGATTTTAAGTTACGCTGATGGTGACATCGGTCATAGCCAAGATATTTTAAATTGTTTTATTTATTTGTACATGTCTGTTTATAATTGCTCTTGTTAAATTATGTATAAAGTAATTTTAATATTTAAATAGGTAAGTAATTACTAATGGGAAAGGAGTTTTCTCTAGTTCATTGAATAATATTAATAAATTAAAGTACAGCTCAAGTTAACTAGTTAATTATGGAGAAGAAACTTCAAGTTTTGGGGTAGCTAGCAGGAGGATCTGAGTTCAGATACAGCTGTATGACCCTGGGCAATTCACTTAACCTTATTTGTCTTAGTTTCCTCATCTGCAAAATGAGCTGGAGAAGGAAATGGCAAACCACCAGTATCTTTGCCAAGAAAACCCTAAAAGGGGTCATGAAGTGAGTCAGACACAGCTAATTAACTATTAAAAAACAAAAAATTGCAAGTCTATTAAGGAGTAATAAATTTTCCAGATACACTTCTAGATCACTATAGAAATCAAGTGGATAAATATAAATTATAGCAAGAACTCAAGCTGACTGAAGTTGGAGTAACCTACAAGTGTGTGGTCAGACTCAGTAGTACCTGTCTAAGTAGGTGTATGTGTGTGAGGGAATTATGCATGCTCTCTATTTTGTTGGAAAGACACACTAACTTAGAGTTTTGATATAATAATTTTCATCTTTTTTTCCTGTATAAGGTCAATAAGGGGCAATTCCTGCAGTGTTAGTGTTTAAATAGGAACAGATCATTGATTATCTAGAAACTCTGAATTTTTCCTTTTGTGTAATGAACTTTTTTTCCTCTCATTGATGTTGCAGGTTTTCAGAGTTTTTCATTTTATGAATTAAAGAGTGTTACAAATAACTTTGATGAGAACCCTATGTCAGCTGGTGGAAACAAAATGGGAGAGGGAGGCTTTGGAGTTGTGTATAGAGGCTATATCAATAACAGAACTGTGGCAGTGAAGAAGCTTACAACTGTAAGTTAACTTTCCTTATAGGAAAAATAAGATGGCCATTTTGTAATGATATAATTCTTTTTTTTTTTTTTTGGTTGGGTCTCTTTTTTTGCATAGTCTGGAAATACAGCAGCCAACTCATAGGCCAATCCTCTTGCTGATTGACATGGAAACTTTGACCTGCTCCATTGCCAGTCTGAGTTGTTTCACTCCCTCCTTAGGCAGTCTAGTGGCCTCCCACTTGTGAGGGCAAACCATAATGGTGCCAGACACAAAATTAGCTTTATCTCTATTGTTACTCAAAACTCCTAAACTTAAGTAATCTGTCAGCCTCAGATTCTCCCAGTGGCAGGAATTACAGAGGCCAAGAAAAGTAATGATTTTTGACAATCATTTTGTTTATTGCTTTGGAGTAAATGGAAAGCAATGTTTACTTTTACCCACTTGATTAAATATGACCCTAAATTTTATTTTATATATGCTAGGCAGTGTGGTATAGTGGAAAGGGTGCTGGGCTTGATGTCGGGAGACTTAGGTTCACATCTAGCTTCAGCATGTATTATTTCTCTGACTGTTGGCAATCACAGCCTCTTAAGATTAAGTAATAATGGCATTGCCTGTTGTTATAAGGAAAGTGCTTTGTAAACCTTAAAGCCCAATATGAGTTTTCTCTGTAACTAAAATGAGAAGAAAAAAGTAATTATGCTGACATCAGTAGACTTATCTAAGATTGGAAACAACACGTGAAAAATTTAAGAAGGTTATTGTTAACATCTGTGCAGTATTTTATAGTTTCTTGTTTACTCATCAACTTAATGATTTGTGGTTTCAGCGGTGTGATTGTAGCCAGTTCCCCCTGTCCTCCATCAAAATCATCATCTACTACTCTGCTGATGAGTTTCTCAAATTTAAATAGATGACTTTTCAGATAAGACATGTAGTCCATCTATAAACCCATAATCAAAACCTTTCCAGTTTAGTAGGACCTATCAAAACTTATGCTTTCTGTCACAGTTTTCAAAAATCCGGGATCCCCTCCACATCATCATGAGGCATTAGGGTTATTTTTGTGGAAGATGTTATAGTTTTTATATATAAGTACAATTTTAAACAGACTAATTTTTCTCTTATTAACTTGTACTGTCACAACCCAGAAAAACAGACAAAAAGCATTAAGGAAGTTAAAAATTGTAGTTTTAGTTGTGGATAAACTTTATTCATAGTCATTATCCTTAGGTCGTATTGTTAAACTTAAAGGAATTATAATTCATTCTTGGCTTTAACCCTAGCTCACTGTCTTCCACTTCACTTTATTATTACTCATTTCTAGAACAGCAACATTTCCATGATAAACAGAAAGCTGTAAGCAAATCTGGATTACTTATCTCTTTATACTTCTTAGGGCACATTTCATTACTGATTGCTCTAAGGCATGCTGAATCTTTTAAAAACGTAAGCATCTGAGAGTGACGTAATTTGGTCCCTGATTTAAAACTCTCCTAGAGAAAGTTGCTCCATAAATATGCCTTTATATAATTTCCTTCATTGATATTTTGTATCTTGGAAAAATTATTTCACCTGTCTGGGCTTCATGTATTTGTTTACTTGACAAGTGCCAGACCAGATGATTACCTGAAGTTTCTTATAATTATAGGATCTGTGATTTGATGATATTTTTGTTTTATAGATGGCTGACATTTGTACTGAAGAACTAAAACAGCAGTTTGACCAAGAAATAAAAATAATGGCAAAGTAAGTATTAAAAAGGCAATTTGGTAGATGAAAGAACACTAGGAAAAAAAAAGCAAGCGCCAGAAAAAAGTGAGCACTAAAATGAAAGTCAGGAGATACAGGTTCTATTCCTAGCTATGATACAATTTGTGTGACCTTGTTTGAGGCACATAATTTCTCTGGTTCTCAAATTCTATATGTAAAATGAAAATATAAGCATTGGTTGAGACCAACTTTAAGGTCCCTTCTAGCTCTAAAATTCTATTACTATCATATTAGTGTAACTATAGATAGGTAAATCAGCAAAATATATATACAGTCATGTATTTTAAAATAGTATTACGAGAAGTCATGTCGAATTTCAATTCTTACCATTATTAGTTATTTTAAGATACAGGCGGCCCTCAGAATTCCCAAGGACAGGTGCCTGTAAGTAAGGAGATCTTCAAATATCCCAAAGATGTAGAGCTAGGTGAATAGATTTTGACACTTACTGGCTGTGACTCTGGCAAGCCACTTAACGCCTCTATGCCTTGGTTTTCTCATCTGTAATATGGGGATCTGCTTCACAGGGTTGTTACGAGGATCAAATGAGATAACATGTATTATGTTTTATAAACCATAAAGAGCTATATAAATACAAGTTATTGTTATTGTTATTTTTCTTTAGTGTTTTTTTCTACCTCTTCTAAAAGTGCCTTAGGTTCCAGAATGTTATGGAACAAATATGATGGTTCCACTATCTTTGATGATAAAAAAATAGTTTAGGATTTTTTGTTTTCCATTTTTCTAGTGTTCATCATCCCCTTTCTATTTTCATCTGTGGGAAGACTTAGTTTCTTTATTTTTTAGACTGGTTTTACTCCTAACTGCTTCTCCCAGCTTTATGAAATATTATTGTTTGTCCACTATCCTATACTAGATTTTACAGATGAGTTTATATGCTAAATCAGTGTTGTCTCTAATAGCCATCTCTCTTCATTACTGTTTATTTACTAACATGCATTATAGATCATCATAGGTTCTTTAATCTCTTTGTCATGGCAGTTAATTTACATTTGTTTAACTTGTGGATGAAATTATTTCAGCTGGGGTCATTGTCATTTCTGTTGTCCATTTGCCCTTTGTTCATTTTCCATAGCTTGTCTAAATCAGGACTAGATCTTTTAGAATGTATGCCATATATTTTTCTCTTGCTTTTTTTCATGTTATAAATTTTTATCTTTTTGATTATTTGACTGTTACACAGACCTTAGGATAGCTCACATTAATGAGGAATCTATTCCTATGTCCTCAAATGTAGTCACTTTCATCCTTTGTGACGTTATTTGATGTTCACCATGTCCAATACTTCCATTTTTTTGGTGTTTAAACGTGTACATAATATAAATTTATAAGGCTTGTGTATAATCTATTTTTTTGAGACTAAATTTCCCTATCTTGCCCCTGTTTGAAGTTCTGGGGCTACTTACTGGGGCTACTTATATGCCCAGTCCCACTACTAATGGGCACAGGAGTTTTACCTTTGTTTCCAACTTTGGCCAGCTAGTTTCTTTTTCGACAACTTAATGGCCTCCAAGCCATTATGGGCTTATAATATTAATACTGAACCTACTTTGGACACCTTAGCAATTTGCCCCACTACAGCTTAGATCTCTTAAGTTCAAAAGATCGACCACTTTACCAATCCCTAGTAGCAGGTATTGCAAACATGTGCCACTATGCCCAGGAAAATCTCTTAAGTTTTGGCCTCTCTCATTTCTTTCTTCTGAAACAGACTTTCCCATTTATTTATTCCATCCTTTCTTTTCCTTACCTTTACATTGAAGTCAGCAAGTATTGTGGGTGGATGTTGATTTGATTTGGGAAATCTTAGCAAGTTCTTCATGAAATTTCTTTACTGTTTCATCCTCAGTAATTAATGTTGCATCATCTGCAATTATTTTCATTGTGGTCTTTCTGTAAAAATTTATTCACTAAAACTACAATTCATGATGACCTAAAATGTCCCATGAAATAATGTCTCTTGTAGCTTTTGGCTATATGATAAAATCCACTGCTATCTCCTTTGCTTCTCCAGCAAGTATTTGTGAATGAGCCTTTTATTTAGCTTTAGCAAAATCAATAGGGAAGATTAATTTGGGGGGATATTTTTAAGGGATAAAAAATGATACAATTCATGGAATTATAAAGTATAACAACTGGCCAAGAAAGAGATCTAAGTGTCCTCATAGCTGCTTTGGTCAAGAAGGCCATCAATATTGTTGGTGATTGTGAATTGTGAAAGATTGACCCTAATTAGTGGGGGACATGTTGGGGAGGGTGTCATTACCAAAAATATGAAGCAGAAGATATTATAAAAGAAATACAGTTTTATATATAGTATATATGTATGATATTTTATATATGGTATATGTGTATGTTTGCACTATGTTTTATATATAGTATATATATTTATATATGTTATAACAGAAGTATAGTTTTGTTACTGACAATTATGTACATAATGAAACAGTTCTTATATAGTGGCTAAAGGACTGTATTTGTAGACAAAGAACCTGGTTTTTATTACTTAAAGTACTAATAAGGTGACCTTAAGCAGGTCACTTAATTTCTTTGGGCCTGTTAGTCATCTGTAAAATTATAGGGAGTTGTACTAAATGATTTTCAAAATCTCTTCTAACTTGAAATCCTGTGATCTTTCATTAACTCAAATTAAAACAAAAAAAATTTATTCATTCAAACTTTTGTCTAGTAAAAGATCTTAAAGACTTTTTTTAATTGGTAGAAAAGATTTATTTGTAATTAGTATTTTATTTTATTTTTTTAATTTTAATTTTATTTTCTGGAGATGGATAGCATTTTTCATCATAAGTCCTTCAGAATTGTCTTGGATCATTATATTGCTCAGAATAGCTGTCATTCATAGTTGATCATCATACAGTATTGCTACTAATGTATACAATGTTCTCCAGGTTCTGTTCATTTAATTTTTGATCATGGCTTTCAGGTAGTCCAATAATTTTTAAATTATCTCTCCTGGATCTATTTTCCATGTCAGTTGTTTTTCCAATGAGATATTTCACATTGTCTTCTAATTTTTATTCTTTTGGTTTTGTTTTATTAAGTATCCTGATTCCTCATAAAGTCATTAGCTTCTATTTGCTCCATTCTAATTTTTAAAGAATTAATTTCTTCAGTTGGCTTTTGGACCTCCTTTTCCATGTGGCCAATTCTACTCTTTAAGGCCTTCTTCTTCTCATTGGCTCTTTGGACCTCTTTTGCCATTTGGCCGAGTCTGTTTTTTAAGGTGTTATTTTCTTCAGTATTTTTTTGAGTTTCTTTTAGCTAGCTTTTGACTCGTTTTTCATGATTTTCTTGCATCACTCTCATTTCTCTTCCCAATTTTTCCTCTACTTCTCTTACTTGATTTTTAAAAATCTTTTTTGATCTCTTCTATGGCCTGTGACCAATTCATATTTTTCTTGAAGGTTTTTGGATGTAGGAGCTGTTGACTTTGTTGTCTTCTGGTTGTATGTTTTGATCTTCCTTGTCATCAAAGTAAGATTCTGTAGTCTGATTTTGTTTCTGCTGTTTGCTCATTTTCCCAGCCAATGACTTGACTTTTGAGCTCTTTGTTGAGGTAGGACTCTGCTCCAGTGTGGAGGGTGTACTGTCCCAAGCTTTAGGGGTTTTGTGTAGCTGTTTTCAGAGATACTTCTGGGGACCTGTAAATTTTCAGTTCTTCCAGGGTTGTATGATCAAAAGAGAGGTGTTTACTCCTCTCCTTGTATGTGCTCTGACCTTTGAATGACCACAAGTACCCTTTTCTGCCTTGGAACTATGAGGAGGATTCCCTCTCCACTGCCATCACAAGCTCTGCCATGCCAGTGTTCCCCCTCGCCACAGGCCTGCCATCCAGGACTGTGATCCAGATTGAAACATGAGCAAAACAGGAAAATCCTGCCTCAGCATGAGCAAAGAGATCCCTGCAATACCCCTCTGATCAACCGCCTGATCCCCCCTCCATCTGTGGGCCAAGAACTCTTTTACCAGCCACTGCTGCTGCCACCACCAGTGCTCTGGGGCTAACTCCTCTCTTACCCAGGTCTGACAGACCTTTCCTATTGACCTTCTAAGTTGTCTTCGGCATTTGTGGGTTGAGAAGTCTGGAAACGGCCACAGCTGCCAGTGATTCAGTACCCTGAGGCCTGTTCCAGGTTTATTAGGGCCCCTATCTGTGCTGGCATGGTCCATCCTGTCCTGTGCTCTCCTCCCAGCCCAGTGCAACAGGCCTTTCCTGTGGACCTTCCAGATTGTCTTGGGCTTGCAATTGTTTCACTCTTTCATTTTGAGGGTTCTGCTGCTCTAGAATTTATTTAGAGTCATTTTTTGTTATTTTTTTTTTTTTGGAGAGGGGAAGGCAGGGCAGTAGGGGTTAAGTGACTTGCCCAAGGTCGCACAGGTAGTAAGTGTGTCAAGTGTCTGAGGCTGGATTTGAACTCGGGTCCTCCTAACTCCATGGCCGGTGCTCTACTCACTGCGCCACCTAGCTGCTCCTGGAATCATTTTTTATAGGTATTTGGAAGGGTTTTGGGGAGAGCTCCAGTGATTCCCTGCTTTTACTCTGCCATCTTGGCTCTGCCCCCAGAGTTGTTTAATTTGCATTTTCAATTGTGATTTAGAGCATTTTTTTTCATATGATTATGGGTAGCTTTATTTCTTTGTCTGAAAACTGCCTGTTCATATCATTTGGCCATTTATCAATTCAGGAACTACTCATAGTTCTATAAATTTGACTCACTTCGCTATATATTTGAAAAGTGAAGTCTTTCTTTATCAGAGAAATTGGCTGTAACATTTTTTCACAGTTATGATTAAGTATGTATTTCCCTTCATCCTATTTTCCCAGTTTATCTCTCTCTCTCTTTCATTTTTCCCTGCCCATTCTCAAAAGTATTTTGCTCCCAACTTTTATGTACCCCAGTCCAGCTGCCCTTCTATCATCCTTCTCCCCCACCCCTTCTCTTCCTCCCTTACCCTCTTTCCTGCAGGGTAAGATAGATTTCTGCACCCACCTGAGTGTGTATGTTATTCCCTCTTTGAACCAATTCTAATTAGAGTGAGTTTTATGAATCCCTTCTACCTCCCCCATCTTCCCCTCCACTGTAAAAGCTCTTTTATGTCAAATAATTTACCCCATTCTACCTCTCCTTTTCCCCTTCTCTAGTGTATTTCTTTTTCTCACCCCTTAATTTTATATTTTTAGATAATCATCCCATCATTTTCAACTCACACCTATCTCTCCTATTAATGTATATTCCTAACTGCCCTAATAATGAGAAAGGTTTTAGGAGTTATAAGTATCATTTTCCCATGTAGGAATGTAAACAGTTAACCTTATTGAATTCCTTATGATTTCTCTTTCCTGTTTACTTTTTTGTGTTTCTCTTAAGTCTTGCATTTGGAAGTAAAATTTTCTGTTCAGCTCTGGTCTTTTTTTTTTTTTTTGATATTTTCTAACTTTATTTAAATGAAGTTCAATTTAGTTTTCATCCAGTTTTGAAAGTGGTGACAGGTACCATAAGTAATCAGCGTATAGAGCTTGGTGAATCTTCATCCTCATTGCGTTTCCTTGACAAATGCACTTGGATGCAGTATGGGACATTCCTTATTCCTTTGGCCCAAACAGCATTGTTGAGTCTGGTGTCAATGCATAAGTCTGGAGTTCCCATTTTTTTTTTCATGGCAAATTTGCAGATTTCCTCTAGAGCCCGAGGAGCTTGCTTTTTGAAGCCTACTCCATGACTCTTCTTGTGAATGTTGATGGTGTACTTTCTGGTCACCACCTCATTGATGGCAGAACATCCCTTCTTTTTCTCTCCACCTTTCTTTGCAGGAGCCATCCTGCTGGGGACCAGGTCGGAAAAGCCAGCTCTGGTCTTTTCAACAAGAATGCTTGATAGTCCTCTATTTCATTGAATATCCATTTTTTGCCCTGAAGGGTTATACTCAGTTTTGCTAGGTTGTATTTCTAGCTCCTTTGCCATCTAGAATATCATATTCCAAGCCTTGTGACCCTTCGGTGTAGAAACTGCTAAATCTTGTGTTATCCTGACTGTGACTCCGTGATATTTGAATTGTTTCTTTTTGGCTGCTTGCAATATTTTCTCCTTGACCTGGAGCTCTGGAATTGGCTGTAATATTCCTTGGCAGTTTTCATTTTGGGATCTCTTTTAGGCGATGATTAGTGTATTCTTTCAATTTCTGTTTTGCTCTCAGGTTCTAGAATATAGGGCAGTTTTCCTTGATAATTTCTTGAAAGATGACGTCTAAGCTCTTCTTTTGATCATGGCTTTCAGCTAGTCCAAAGTTCTTAAATTATCTCTTCTTGATTTATTTTCCAGGTGAGTTGTTTTTCTAGTGAGATATTTCAAATCTATTTTTTCATTCTTTTGATTTGATTTTATTGTTTCTTGATGTCTTATAAACTCATTAGCTTCCACTTGCCCCATACTAATTTGTAAGGAATTATTTTCTTCAGTGAACTTTTGTATCTCCCTTTCAATTTGGCCAGTTCTATTTTGTAAGTAGTTCTTCTTTTCAGTGAATTTTTGTATATATTTTTCCATTTGTTCAATTCTGCTTTTCAAGACATTCTTCTCTTTGTTGTATTTTTGTGCCTCTTTTGCCATTTGGCATATTCTGTTTTTCTTTTTTAAGGTGTTATTTTCTTCAGTATTTTTTTTTACTTCTATTACCAAGCTGTTAATTCTTTTAAAAATTATTTTCTTGTATCACTCTCATTTTTCTTCCCATTTTTTCCTCTACCTCTCTTACTTCATTTTTAAAATCCTTTTTGAGCTCTTTCATGGCCTGAGACCAACTGATATTTTTCTTTGAGGCTTTGTATGTAGGAATTTGGACTTTGTTGTTTTCTTCTGAGTTTGTGTTTTGATCTTCTCTTTCCCCATAGTAATTTTTTGTAGTCAGGATTTTTTTTTTCTGCTGTTTGCTCATTTTTCCAACTTATTTCTTGACTTTTAACTATATACTAAAGTTGGGTCCTGCTTTAGGGGGTGGAGGGAGCACAGTCCCAAGCTTCAGGTTTATTGTCCTGCTATTTTCAGAGATAATTCTAGGGATCTGTAAGTTTTCTGTTCTTACAAGGTGGTATGATCTAGGGAGAGCTGCCCTCCTGGCCTGTGCTATAGTCTGTGAGCAACCACAAGCACTCTTTTCTGCCCTGGAACTGTGGCCAGGGTCCTAGTTCCCCTACTCCTGCAAGCTCTGGCGCACTAGTAGTGTTCTTCCTTGTCCTAGACTGAAACCCAGGACTGAGACCCACATCCAAGTGTGGGCAGTGTAAGAAAGTGCTGCCCTTCCTGCCCCCCGTACCTGCAAAGGGACCCCTGTAATTGCCTAACTAGTTGTTTGGCTCCCTTACCTTCTGTGGGCTGAGAGGTCCAGGAACTGCCACTGCCACCACTGATTTAGTTGTCCCCAATGCCTACTGCAGGCTTGCTGCAGCTCAGTCTGTGCTAGACTATGTTCCACTCTCACCCTGGTGCAACAGACCTTTCCTGCCAACCTTGTAAGTTGTTTTGTGCTGGAAAATTGTTTTCCCCCATCCTTTTATGTGTTTTGCTGCTCCAGAATTTGTTTTGAAGCATTAGTTAGAGTTATTTAGAGGCATCTGGAGGAGAGCTCAGGCCTCGCCTTTTCTCCACCATCTTGGCTCTGCCCCTCTCTAATGAATATTTTTAATATTGGTGCTTCTCATTTGTTTGGGGATACCTAAAATGTTTGTGATCAAAGGTTTTAAATAATTTCACAATCTTGCTTATATTTGTTATGAAGAAAAAAGCTAAGCAAAGATAATCATTACAGTCCTTGACTAAATGGTCATAATTTCCAAGTTAATGGAACCTGAAGAACTTTTGCTCCAAAAAGTAAAAGAGAACTATGTTATTTTTATTATTGAATTATTGCCTACTAAAAAAGTATGAGGATCTTCAAATGTAAATATTTGTGAGGTTTAATTTGTTTTATTAATGTTTATATTAAGGTTATAATAAATTATTTTAAAAAAGGCACCGGGTGTAATGGTACATATCTCTCTAATCCTAGCTACCAGAGAGGCTGAGGCTATTGGAACTCTTGAGCTTGGGAGTTATGAGCTGCAGTGGGCTAATTCAATTGAGTCATCAAACTGAGTCTGACATCAATATTGTGAGCTCCTGGGTCGAGGCAGGAGAGAATGCTACCAGATTGTCTGAGGAGGGGCAAACCAACCTAGGTTATAAGCAGAATAGATCAAAGCTCCTCTGCCAGTCAGTAAGTGGAATCAAGCCCATGAGTCACCTTTGCATTTCCACAAGGTGAGATAGGGAGACCCAATTTTTTTTTTTTTGAAGAGAGAGAAAGAAAAGGGAAGAAACTGATAACAGTAGTGAGAAAGTGAAAATAAGAAAATTGAACCTCTTCTTTACCTGTCTGTTTTATTGTTGTTGTTCAATTGTTTAGTCATGTCCAGCTCCACATAACCCCATAGACTTTGCCAATGGAGTTTTCATGGAAAAGATAAAGGTGTAGTTTGCTATTTCCTTCTCCAGTGTGTCCCCATTTTACAGAAGAGAAACTGAGGAAAATAGGGGTTAAATGACTTGCCCAGGGTCACACAGCTAGCAAGTGTCTGAGGTCAGATTTGAACTCAGATCTTCCTGACTCCAGGCTTGGTGCTCTATCTACTGCACTACCTAGCTGCCCTATGTTTTATAGCTAACCTTAAAAAACTTCCAACTTTGAGCTGAGCTTAACTATTTAAGATTTTAGACACTTAATTCCTTTAAAAATTATTTGCCACAGGTGTCAACATGAAAACTTAGTAGAACTACTTGGCTTCTCGAGTGACGGTGACAACTTCTGTTTGGTGTATGTCTATATGCCTAATGGTTCATTGCTTGACAGACTGTCTTGTCTGGTAAGTTTCTTAGTAAGTTGTTTTGTAAAAAATCAAAAGCAAATAGTGTGACATTTTAATTTCCTGAAATATGCTAAGTTTGCACTTTGCTTCATATCCAAATTCTGCTCACATTTTCCTTCTGTCTTAAAGCTCAATGAATTTAGGATTTCTCTGTATCTGAACTCCCCACAATACAGTGTACAACCCATCTCATACCTTCTTATCCTATGCTATTTTTGCCTGTCTGATTGTAAATGCACCGTAGAGCTCTTTAATGCTCTGGAGGACTCACTTGAGGACTTTTGCCATTTTGTATGTGTTAATATGGTCCCTTTGTTGTTCATTTTTATACCTAGCTCTGTTACATGATAATCTGAACTCCTTAATTGATTATGCATTTTTGATTAAATGCCTTTATGCTAAGGAGCAGTGTGAAATAGTGCTTACTCTCAGAGTCAGAGCAACTTGGGTCAGGCTACCACTTCTGCAAAATACTAGCTATGTGACCCTGAGCAATACATTTAAACCTCTCAGTGTCCCAGGCATTCACCTAGCAAAGATGCCTGAATAAGGAACTTTATTAAGCAATTAGAATATGACATGGAAGGGGGAAGTATAAGTTGCTTTGGCTGTATGTATTACCTTTGTGCATCCTCTGCTGGTCAATTCTATAGGCATTTGTTCTTTTCAATTAATTTTTGTATTTTTGTCGGAAAATGTACCCCAGGTTTGTGGGGGAGATGCTGTATTTGTTCTTACTGTGCCATTTCAGTTGTCCTTGCCTTGATTTAATTATGCCCTCTATCTGACTAATCATGCCAGTTGGGGACTTGTGAACTATTAATCAATCAACAAGGGATACAAATACAGTAAGTGAAACAATCTCTAATCATAAGGAGGTTTCATTCTAATGGAGGAGGCAAAAGGACATATAGAAGTATATACAAGTATATACATGGAATGGTTGAATATGTAAGGAAGTTTGAGAGAGAGCCCTAGCAATTGAGGGTATCAGGAAAGGCTTGATGTAAGAGATGGGGCTTGAGCTATACCTTGAAGAAAGAGAGAGATTCTTTAAGATGGAGGTGAAAAGGGAATGGATTCTAGATATAGTGGATGGACAGTGTAAAGGCATAAACATGAAGGATGGAGTGCCAAGTATGAAGAATAGAGAGGTGGCCAGTTTGAGTGGACTGCATAATATGGAAGGGGGAGTAATGAAGCTGTTGTGATATATGTTGTGATAAAGTTGTAATATACTTTAAAAGCTAAGTGGAGGAGTTTACGTTTGATTCTTGAGGTAATAAGAGGCCACCGAAATTTATTGGGTAGAAGAGTGATGTCTACAGAGCTGTACTTAAGGAAAATGACTGGCAGTTGTGTGGAGGATAGATTGAATTGGAGACAAATGTGATGTAAGAATAATAATTTGGAAGCAGCTGAAATAATTCAGATAACAGGTGTAATAAAGGCCTGAAATAAGGTAATAGTGTGAACAGAGAGAAGGGATAGGGTGCTAAAGAACTGTAGTGAGGTAAAAAACAGAAAGATTTAGAAAATGATTTGTTATGTGGAGTGAGGGAGAACAAGGAGTTGAGGGGTGCTGCCAAGATTGTGAAAACCTTGGTGACAGGAAGAATAGTGGTGCTTTTGATGGAAATATAGAAGTTTAGAAGAGAGATGAACATGGGGGAAAAGATAGTTTTGTTTTGGTCTTGTTGACATTTAGATGTCTCTGGGACATCCAATTTGAAATATCCAATAAATTTTTGTTTTTAATACTTGTTTACAATTATGTTGTTTTCCTAATTTTGAACCATCCTGGAGACAACCTAGGACCCTGAAACGAAGAGCTTTGAGAATAGTTATGCTTTCACCCCAGTGCCCTCAGACATTGTCTTGGGAAGAAACCACTGGGGAGATGCAACCTCTCAGTTGACAGTTGCTCCAGTAGGTGTTATAGCCACAGCTACTGAAGAACCAGAAAAGAAGATTCTTGCCATCAAAATCCTTGGCGCTTTTGGTCCTTGGTTCAGTGTCAGAAACTGCTATGATTTTATTTGTGGAAATTGCATTAAAGAATAGGCATTACCTTTTCTACTGTACCCTAAGGACCTTGAGACCTTGGCATCTGACTTGAAGCCAGAACTTTCCATATGTATGGTCTGCACCCTTAGAATGTAGGCTCTTTAGGAAAAGGGACAATCTTACTTTTCTGTTTGCATTTCCAGCGCTTAGCACAGTGCTTTGCTTAGTAAGCTCTTACCAAATTCTTCGTTCAGTCAATGGGGAGGGATTGAAGCTAACATGATTACTCTGTACTCTCTCCCTGACCAGCCATTATACTCTGGCAAGATTGTACAAGCCTACCTAAAAGTTTGCCACGGAACACAACTTTATCTCTACCTCCAACCACTGCTGTGGAAAGCAGTAAATGTACTTTGCTTGTAATAATAGCATGACAGTAGTCTGTGCTGCAGACAGTTGGGAACTAAGGAATAGTGGTAATTGGGGCATGGTGCCAATGTGTGTGGGACTCCACCAGGCTTGAAAGAAAGAAGACTGGTATTCAGTTGAGGAGAGTTATGTACCCATGGCTGTCACTTAGGACAAAGATGGAGAATACAAATATACAAATGGTTCTCAAAAGAATCGTACACTATTAACAATCATATGAAAGAATGCTCCAAATCACTAATAACGATCTTTCTTTTTACACCCTGTAAATTGGCAAAGATGACAAAAATTGAGATTAGTCAATGTTGGAGGGGTTGTGGGATGATAGGAACATAGGCATTCTTGGTTGTGCTGTTGATCAGTACAGCTATTTTGGAAAGCAGTTTGGAATCATGCAAGTAAAGCGGCTAAAGTGGTCCATACTCTTTGATCAAGATTCCATCATTGGGCTTATTCTCCAAAGAAGCCACTGAAAAGAAGAAAGTCTTCAATACAGCAAAATATTTACAGCAGCATTTTTTCTGATAGCAAAGAACTGAAAACAGAGTAGCAGATGCCTGTCTGTTGGGGAATGGCTAAACATGTGGTTCATGAAGGTAATGGATTATTACCCTGCTTCAAGAATGATGAATATAAGTGATAGATCTACTTGAAGGAATAGAAAGTAAAGTAAGCAGAACCAAGAAAACAACATGCACAATAACTACAACAATGTAAACCAAAAGAACAACCATAAAAAGATCAAAGGTGAATATGGCAAAATTATAAACAATAAGCATGACTAGAAAGAAGAAATATAGAAAACATTAACACCTGATCTTTGCAGATGTGGAAAGTTGACAAGTGTGTTACATCACACATATTTTCAGACTTTTTCAACTTGAGTATTGATCGATTTTGCTAATTTTTTCCTTTTTTTTTCCTTTAAAAATATTTCTGATAGGGGATGGCTCTCTGGGAAGGTGTAGAAGGAAGGATACTGAGAAAAATGGTTATATATATATATATACCAAAACAAATTAAAAAATTTTTTTTAAAAAGAGCTCATTGGGAGGGGTAGAGCCAAGATGGCAGAGAGAAGCCAAGAAGTTACCTGAACTCTCTCCAGTTTCCCTTGGAAACAATGTTAAATCAGACCTCCAAATGGATTCTGGAGTGACAGAACCCACAAAAAGATGGAGTGAAACAATTTTCCAGCTTAAGATAACTTAGAAGGACTTCAGGAAAGATCTGTCTCACTTGGGTAAAAGAGGAGCACATCCCAGTGTAGATAGTGTCCATGCAAGCCAGCAGGAAGCTCTTAGCCACAGCACAGATCAGTAATCAAGGTCCCTTTGTCATGGCTCAGCTGGCCAGCAATGAGGCCTCCAGCCCCAGTGCAGAAGGCAAATTGTGGAACCTTGGCATAGCAGGTGCAGTAAAGCCAGGCCACCCCAGTACAATGGGCAAGGCACAAGCACCTGAGACCCAGGAATGGAAAGCCAGTGACTAGGTCCCTGGCCTTCAGCATAAGAAGGTTGGGATAGTGCCCCCTGTGTACCAGGAGCAGAGTTCAACTTTTAAAATTCATAAAATAGGCTGAAAAATGAGTAAGAAACAGAAAATAGCCCTGGCTATAGAAAGCTAGAGTGGCAACAGGGAAGATCAAAATGCAAATTCAGAAGAGGACAACAGTGTCAAAATACCTGCATGTGAAGCCTCAAAGGGGAATATGAATTTATCTCAAGCCCAAAAAGTCCTCTTGGAAGAGCTCAAAAAGGATCTTAAAAATCAAGTAAGAGAGATAGAAGAAAAACAGGGGAAAAAATGAGAGTTATGCAAGAGAATTATGAAAAGAGCCAACAGCTTGGAAAAAGAAGCAGAAAAATTGACTGAAGAAAACAACTTCTTAAAAAATAGAAGTGGCCAAATGAGAAAAAAAATCAACTGAAAAAAATAACTCCTTTAAAAAGTAAAATTGGCCAGATGAAAAAGGAGGTGTAAAAGCTAACTGAAGAAAATAATTCCTTAAAAATTAGATTTGGGCAAATGGAAGCTAATGACTCTACAAGACATCAAGAATCAGTCAAACAAAAGAAAAATAATGAAAAAATAGAAGAACATGTAAAATACCTCACTGGGGAAACAACTGACCTGGAAAATAGATCCCAGAGAGATAATTAAAGAATTATTGGACTACCTGAAGGCCATGATCAAAAAAGGAGCCTGGACTACATCTTTGAAGAAATCATCAAGGAAAACTGCCCTGATATTCTAGAACTAGAGGGTAAAATAGTTATTGAAGGAACTCATAGATCACCTCTTGAAATAGATCCCAAAGTGAAAACTGCCAGGAATATTGTAGCCAAATTCCAAAATTTTGAATATTGCAAGAGAAAATATTGCAAGCAGCCAGAAAGAAACAATTCAGATATCAAGGAGGCACAGTCAGGATTACACAGGACTTACAGCTTCTACATTAAAAGATCAGAGGGCTTGGAATATGATAATCTGGAAGGCAAAAGGGCTTGGATTACAACCAGGAGTCAACTACCCAGCCAAATTCAGCATAATCTTTCAGGGGAAAAATTCAATGAAATAGAGGACTTTCAAACTTTCCTAATGAAAAGATCAGAGCTGAAGAGAAAATTTGATCTTCAGATGCAAGACTCAAGAGGAGCATAAAAATGTAAACAGGAAAGAAAACAACATGTTATTCAATGAAATTTAAACTGTTTTCCCTAAATAGAAAGGATGTTACTTGAAACTCTTGGGAACTGTATCTTTATTTGGGCAGTTAGAAGGAGTATCCATAGATAGAGGGCATGGGTATAAGTTGACTTTGATGTGATGATATAAAAAAAATTAAGGGGTGCAAAAAAGCATGGTACTGGGAGAAGAGGAAAGGGCGAGGCAGAAAAGGGTAAACTGCATCACATGAAGAGGCATAAAAGACCTATTATAGTAGAGGGAAAGAAGGGAGGGAGATGAGCATTGTTTGAAACATATTCTCATCAGAGTTCGCTCAAAGAGGGAATAACATACACACTCAGTTGGGTATAGAAATTTATCTTACCCCGTATGGACATAGGAGGGGAAAGGGGAAAGGAAAAGGAAAGGGGGAGCTGATAAAAGGAGAGGAAAAGGGTTAGATGGGAGGGCAGATTGAGAGAGGTGGTGATCGGAAGTAAAACTCTAGTGAGGAGGGACAGGGAGAAAAGTATAAATGGGTAAAAATATGATGGAGGGAAATAAACAGTTGGTAATCATAACTGTGAATGGTAATGCGATGAACTCTCCCATAAAGTGGAAGTAGATAGCAGAGTGGATTAAAACTAGAATACTACAATATGTTGTTTACAAGAAACACATTTGAAGGAGAGAGATGCATATAGAGTAAAGGTAAAAGGCTGGAGTAGAATATATTATGCTTCAGCTGAAGTAAAAGAAACCAAATGGGAGTAGCAATCCTGATTTCACACAAAGGAAAAGCAAAAGTAGATCTAATTAAAACAGACAAGGAAGGAAACTACATCTTGCTAAAAGGTACCATACATAATGAAGTAATATCAATACTGAACATAAATGTACCAAATGGTATACCATCCAGATTCTTAGAGGGGAAATCAGGTGAATTATGGGAAGAAATAGACAGCAAAACTATAGTAATGGGGGACCTCAACCTTCCTATCTCAGAACTAGATAAATCTAACTACAAAATAAACAAGAAAGGAGAGGAATAGAATTTTAGAAGAGTTAGGTATGGTAGACCTCTGGAGAAAATTGAATGGGCATTGAAAGGAATATACCTTTTTTCTCAGTGGTGCATTGCACCTACAAAAAATTGGCCATGTGTTAGGGAATAAAAATCTCGCAGTCCAGTGCAGAAAGGCAGAAGTATTAAATATGTAAAAAAGGACCATGGAAAGATATGCTAAAAACTAATTGGAAACTAAATAATCTAATCTTAAAGAATGAGTGGGTCAAACATACATCATAGACACAATCAATAACATCCAAGAGGATGACAGTAATGAGACAACATACCAAAACTTATGGGATGCAGCCAAAGTCTTTCTTAGGGGAAACTTTATATCTCTAAATGCTTACATGAATAAAATAGAGAAAGAAGAGATAAGTGAATCAGGCATGCAAATAAAAAAAACTAGAAAAAGAACAAATTGGTGGAGTTGTGAATTGATATAACCTTTCTGGAGAGCAATTTGGAACTGTGCCCAAAACACTATAGAACTTTGCATACCTTTTGATCTATCAATACCACTTCTAAGTCTGAATACCAAAGAGATCATAAAAATGGGAAAAGGACCCACATGTACAAAAATATTTGTAGCAGAAAAATTGGCCAAGAATTGGAACTAGAGGGTATGCCCATCAATTGGGGAATGGCTGAACAAGTTGCAGTATATGAATGTAATGGCATACTATTGTTCCATAAGAAATGATGAGCAGGTGGACTTCAGAAAAACCTGGAAAAGAGTTGCATGAAGTGAGCAGAACTAGGAGAACACTGTACACAGTAACATCAATATCGTGCGATGACCAGCTTTGATAGACTTACCTCTTCTCAGCAATGCTAGGATCAAAGACAATTCCAAAGGACTCATGATGGAAAAATGCTATCCACATCCAATAAAGAACTATGGAGTCTGAATGCATATCAGAGCATTACTATTTTTCCTTTTTATTTTTGTTTTTTTCTTTCTCATGGTTTTTCCCTTTCATTCTAATTCTTCTTTACAACATGACTAATATGGAAATAAGTTTAATATGATTGTACATGTATGGCCTATATCAGATTGCATGCTGTCTTGGGGAGGGGGGAGGGGGGGAGGGGAAGCATAAAGAAGGGGAGAAAATTTAAAACTCAAAATCTTATAAAAGTGAATGTTGAAAAATACAAATAAATAAACATTTACAAAAAAAGAGAAAAAGAACAAATTAAAAATCTCCAGTTAAATACCAAATTAGAAATTCTGAGAATCAAAGGAGAGATTAATAAAATTGAAAGTAAAATAACTGTTGAACTAATAAATAAAACTAAGCTGGTTTATGAAAAAACCCAATAAAATAGATAAACCTTTGCTTAATTTGATTAAAAAAAGAAAGAAGAAAACCAAATTACCAGTATCAAAAATGAAAAGGATGAATTCACCACCAATGAATAGGAAATTAAAGGAAATTAATAAATTAGGAGCTATTTTGCCCAACTGTATGCCAATAAATGTGACAATCTAAATGAAATGAGTGAATACATGAATACAAAAATATAAATTGCCTACATTAACAGAAGAGAAAATAAAGTACTTAACTCCATTTTATTTTTTAATTAGCTAATTAATTAATTTTTTGTTTTCAACATTCACTTCCATAAGCTTTTGAATTTTGAATTTTCTCTGCCTCCTTCCCTACCCTTCTTTCCAAGAGGACATGCAATCTGATATAGCCTCTACATATACATTCTTATTAAACATATTTTCACATTAGTCATGTTGTAAAAAAGAATTAGAATAAATGGGAGGAACCATGAGAAAGAAAAAATAAAACAAAAAAGAGAGAGCAAATAGTGTGCTTTGATATGCATTCAGACTCCATAGTTCTTTCTCTGAATGTGGATAGCATTTTCCATCATGGGTCTTTTGTAGTTGTCTTAGATCCTTGCATTGCTGAGAAGAGCTAAATCTATCAAAGTTAGTCATCTCACAATGTGGCTGTTAATGTCACTCAGTATCAGTTCATATAACTCTTTCAAGTTTTTCTGAAGTCTGCTTGCTCATCATTTCTTGTAGCACAATAGTATTCTGTCATATTCATTTACCACAACTTTTTTTATTTAGTATTTTGAGTTTTCAGCATTGATTTTCACAGGAGTTTGAATTACAAATTTTGTCCCCATTCCTACCCCACCCCCCACTCCAAGATGGCATATATTCTGATTGCCCTGTTCCCCAGTCAGCCTTCCATTCTGTCACCCTACTCTGCCACCCCCCCCCATCTCCTTTTCCCTTACTTTCTTGTAGGGCAAGATAGATTGCTATGCCCCATTACCTGTATATCTTATTTCCTAGTTGCATGCAAAAACTTTTTTTTTTTGAACATCTGCTTTTAAAACTTTGAGTCGCAAATTCTCTCCCCTCTTGCCTCCCCGCCCACCCTCCCTCCCTAAGAAGGCAAGCAATTCAACATAGGCCGCATGTGTATCATTATGTAAAACCCTTCCACAATACTCATGTTGTGAAAGACCAGCTATATATTTTGCTCCTTCCTATTCTATCCCCCTTTATTCAGTTTTCCCCCTTGACCCTGTCCCTTTTCGAAAGCATTTGTTTTTGATTACCTTCTCCCCCTATCCACCCTCCCTTCTATCATCCCCCCTTTTTTATTTCCTTCCTCCTTCTTTCCTGTGGGGTAAGATACCCAGTTGAGTGTGTATGTTGTTCCCTCCTCAGTTCAAAAATGATGAGAGCAAGTTTCACTCGTTCCCCCTTACCTGCCCCCTCTTCTCTTCCTACATAACTGCTTTTTCTTGCCACTTTTATGTGAGATAATTTACCCCATTCTATCTCTCCCTTTCTCCCTCTCTCAATATATTCCTCTCTCATGCCTTAATTTTATTTTAGTTTTTTAGATATCATCCCTTCATCTTCAACTCACCCTGTGCCCTCTGTATATATATATATATGTATATTCCCATCAGCTACCCTAATACTGAGGTCTCACGAATTACACACATCATCTTTCCATGTATGATTGAGGTTGCAATGTGCGGGAAAAGACAGGAGGCAGTGGGACCTAAGGCACATGCCTTGGGAAGGAGAAGGGCCACCTCATTGTCAGGAAAATGGAAGAGAGTTTGGGAAATGATGTCAAAGATTTTTGAGACAAAGAAAAGGGGAGAAGAGAGAGTTCCCATTGTATAATCTTTTCTCAGTAAGGTAAGAGTTGAGGTCTTCAGCCAAGAGATGTTCAGGTAGAGGAAGTCTGAGGTGAGAAGAGAAGGTTTAAAAGCTTTTTTTAAAAAAATTATTATTTAGTTTACAACACTCAGTTCCACAAGTTTTTGAGTTCCAAATTTTCTCTCCCCACCCTGCAAGACAGCATGTAATCTGATGTAGGTTCTACATACACCTTCACATTAAACTTATTTTCCCAATGATCAAGTTGTAAAGAAGAACTATAACCAATGAAATGTACTATGAGAAAGATGTAACAAAACCAAAAATAAAACAAAAGGAAAAAGAAAAAGAGAGAGCAAATAGTTTGCTTCAATCTGCGTTCAGATTCAGTAATTCTTTCTCTGGATGTGGATAGCCTGGAAAAGCTTTTTAGGTGAGTGAAACCCAATTCAGGTGTAACAAAAAGAACCTTGCTGTAGTAAGGAGGGCCCAGCTGAAGTTGGGGAACATGAATTTATAGCATAACCAATAAGCACTTTTGTGACTTTCCCCAGCTCCGTTCAGAAGGATGTGACTAGGAACAGAGGATTCAGATTATGGGAGTAATCTGGGACTGAATTTTGAAGAGGTATGAGTAGAAAGAACAAAAAAACCCTATAGTTTCAGGAGTATGGATTCACAGACCTCAGGTGTTTATTCCCCAGGGGACTCGATGTGTGAGTTGGGGGATAGATACATTGTGAGCCAGTACACTCTAAGACTTTATTCTGGAGAACATTTGCCAGTCTACAGTGGTCAAAAAGAATTTCTTTACTGAAAATACGCTGCACTGTTGAAACCACAGATCAGTTCTAAAATGGAATACCCTTTAAATCAGTTAGTATTGATTACTTTGACTTACTTTTAGTTTGATTGTTGGATTAAGCTATTTTCTTTAGGAAAAGCTATTCCTAATGGCTGAGCCAAACTAATATATAGGTTACCTATAGGTTTAGTGAATAGATAGATAGATAAGACTTTATCATTTAGTATCAGATAATTTAGAGTAAGATATATATTTCTGAGGAATAAAAGTATCATAGGATTATAAGACTCCTTTTAAAGGCTAAGTTCCTTTTTCTGGGGTTGACTAAAGGTTAAATTCCTCTTTCCAGTGTTAGTGGATAAGTTCCTTTTTTTTTTCTTGAGCTAGAGGTTAAGTATAAGTTAAATAGTGTAATCTTCTAAGGTTGTGTTTCCCTTTGTGGAAGCTGGAGGATGGGGCAGGGGATGTGTATGTATGAGTGCTAACTAAAAACCAGATGTTCCTCCTTCCTAGTCTTGGTTCAAATATCGGCACCTTTAAAGTAAACTTTCTGTTTACAAAATGCTATAGGTTCGGGGCAGAGATTCCTCAGGTAATCTTACTTTAACAGCTAAGTGTTGCCAACCGTAGTGTTAAGAAAGCCTGAGAGAAATGAACTAGTCAGATGATCTGACTTGTCCAATTAAATTATGTTGAAAACAATTTTCCTAAGATTGCTTGTTTTTCTTAATTTTTTTTTGTTATAAAAATAAGCTCTGTAAATCACTCCTTGGTTACTAATTATTGAGGGATTAGTTGGCCTGACTTAATGATAAACAGCTGACCGTTATTATTAAATTAATATTTACTCAGAAACTTAGTATCTCAGAATTATTTTCTATTTCATATCATTAATTTTAACATTAGCAAAAAATATCAATTATGCAACTTCTTGTACACATGTTATTGTTGTATCATGCCACAGCATACTTGGATCCACCACTCATTTCTTTATTCTCTTTTGAATTCTCCTGAAAAGGATATAAAAATATCAGAGTGTTAGAAGAAATCAGTATCATCTTCAAATTAGATTAAAATTAGACATAATATGATTTGCATACAGTTTGATCTTAGATAAAATTTCACAGTTTGCTTAAAGAAAATATTCTTAACTTTTAGAATTAAACTTTTAATTTAGCACTATCCTGATGAATAGAAATTGCTTATTTCATGTAAAATAATTCCTTTTTTAGCAACCCAAAGTAAATTAAATATTGCTGTTTAACTGTTTATTATTGTCTCTTTTCTTTTTTTTTTTTTCCATTTTAAGGATGACACTGTACCACTTTCCTGGCATACAAGATGCAAAATTGCTCAAGGTACAGCTAACGGCATCTACTACTTACACGCAAACCATCATGTTCATAGAGATATTAAAAGGTAAATTCTTCCATTAAAGTGTTTTTAAAATAATGTCTTTAAATTTTACCTATATCCATTATCTTTATAATATTGTATGTTCTAAGAAAAAAATGATGAGTGAAGGGACTGAATAGGATGTTGAAAAAATTATTTTTTAGAATCCGTGTTTGTTTAGGGTTATGAATTATAAAGAAGTTGAGAGGTTTTTGAAAAGGTGTTGTAAATCCTAGTTTAAAAGCACAGGTGGACCTATAATAAATTTTATATGGCATGATGAGCATGAAACACTTGATTTTTACTTCAAAGAGTAAAAAAGAAATGATGGCAACTATTCCATTTCAACTATGTTCTAAGTTCTTGGGTTTTTTTATACACTTTGGATAAGATGAGGAGGTTGGACTAGATGATCTCTAAGTCTCTTTTCAACTCTAAATGTATATATTCTTCTTATACTTAGTGAAGTTCAAAGTATTATTTAACAATTATATAATCAATGGTTTTACTTGATTGAGATGATTTTTTTCATAACATTTAAATTTTTTCCAGCGCAAATATTTTACTTGATGAGGACTTCATACCCAAGATTTCTGACTTTGGACTTGCACGAACTTCTGAAAAGTTTAACCAAACAGTCATGACTAGCAGAATTGTGGGAACAACAGCCTATATGGCTCCTGAAGCTTTGCGAGGGGAGATAACACCTAAATCTGATGTTTATAGCTTTGGTGTGGTAAGCTTTAAGTGGAATTGTTAGCCATGCTATTCTTCCTGAATTAAAAAAACAAATATTGTTTTGTGCTGTGTGGGGTTAAAAAAAGAAAGATCATTTTAACTGTCCATACAGTCATATGAAACCATGACTTGTAAAGTACACAGAAGCCCTCATGTCCTTTTGTTTTGAATACTTTCTTAGGAAAAGGAATCAGTAAGCACTGGATACTCTGACTCCTGAAAACCATCAGAAAAAAAGATTATAACAGAAAGAAAATGATACTACTGATATAGAAGTCATTCTTGGATTAGCTGTTTATGTGCAGTCTAATACTGACTTGTTAGAAAAAGGATTAGTTAGTATGAAGCTATGGTGTGTTATTGAAAAAGCTCAATCTTGACCTGTTTAAGTAATTTCAATTTCTTATGAACATATGGAGAAAAATGGGAACTAGATGGTAGAAGTTACATTGGCACTAATTATAATAATTTTATACGGATATTTAACTTCTGTAAATCAATTGCCATAAAAAGAGACCAAAAGAACCTGAAAGGTAAATACATTGTATGTGGAGATTGAAGTCAAAGTCAACACATCCATTTAGAATATAAATTGATTTGTAAAATCTAACGAAGAAAGATGTTGGAAAATTTTATAAAATCATAAAGGTAAAGGTGAAGGTAAAAACAAAGAAAAGCATGGTAAAAGACAGCCATAACAAATCATTCTAAAGTCATTAAAGAATGGAAAAGGAAGGAGGACCACAAACAAGAGAAAAATGGAAAAGCTCTGCAAAGGCTTTTATAACAAACTATTTTCACCACCAAGTCAATGCAGTTACTATATGTGAACTCTTAACATCACACATTGCAGTCTCAAATGTACCCCTCTATAGAGGCAGTACAGACTAAAGAAAACACATCAAGAAAAGCAACTAAATCAGACTACATGTACATAGAGGAGATCTGTATTAGAGGCAGTACGGTTTTGATATATGAAAGAAAGGAACTTAAGATGGAAAATATCCAGGATACCAGATCTTATACCATATTTCAGAAATCATCAAAACCATTTGGTTAAAAAATAGAAAAGTTCATCATTGGAACAGATTAGGCAAATAAGACAGAAGCAATCAAACACAGTAACATAGTATTGGATAAATATAACGACATGAGTTACTCTACAGTAAGACTTCCTTATTTGATAAAAATAGCTGGGGAAACTTAGAAAGCACCTTGGGAAAACTAGGCTTTGACCAGTATCTCAAAACATATATCATAATAAGCTTCAAATGGGTATATGACCCAAATAGAAAAGGCTTTATCGTTTTTTACATTACAGGATGCCTATCTCACCTTTGATTAGGAGTGTTGTTTGTTTTGGGCTTTTTTTGGTAACTAAAAGGAATAGAGATGATCATAAAAGATAAAATGAACAATTTTGATTGGATAAAGCAAAGCTTTTGCACAAACGAAATTAATGCAGAAGGGAAATCATTAACTGGAGAAAAATCTTTATAAAATTATCTCTGACGAAAGTCTGATATCTAAGACATAGGGAATCGATACAAACATATGTGGTATCCCAAGAATCCTTATTGCATTTTAAGCTTTAATAACTTAAAAAAATATCCTACAAACTTTTAAAATTGAGGTTATTTAAAAATTTCAAAATATTACTGTTTCTTATTAAAATTCAACAAAGCCACTATCTTGTATCCTATCTTGTTCTGATTTTCAAACTTTGTAAAAACTTTCATTAGCTGCTGCTCAGTGACTGAAAGGATTGCATTTATAATCATAATCCTAATATCATCTAAAGAATGAGATTTTGATATGTAAATGACAATTTTGTTGTGGCTCCACAAGAAAAAAGTCAAGATAGATCAGGTGACCAGGTGGTCAAGCAAGAGAACCTCTGAAGATTCACCAGGCTGAGTCATCGAGAAACTATTATACATCAAAGAGTGCCTAGTCTTATTAAAATTAAAATTTTTATGTGAAATTTCATAATGCTAAGTAAAAAAAAGAAATAACTTTCAAATTAATTTTTGTAAGTTTGTAGTATTTATACTTTTAAATTAGTAAAACTTAAAACTGCACTAAGACTTTTGGGACATTCTATAATAAAATTTTCCCAGGAGATAACTAATCAAGGATTATAAATAGGTAAGCTATCGATAACCCCATGGAAAAAATAGTCCAAATCAAATTTTTAAAAAACCATTAAGATTCTATTTCATATCTATCAGATTAACAAAAGTAGCAAAAGAGGAAAATGACAGTTCTTTAGAAGGTGTTTGGTAGGACAGACACACTAAGTAATGGTACTCCTATGAATTGGTTCAACCATTCTGGAAAATATTTTGCAACTATATCCAAAAAGTGACTAAACTTGACACAGCAATAACATTACTTGTTATAAATCTTCTTTACACATATAAAATTTTGATTGTTTTCTGATGTGATCATCATTGTAAGTGTGTGACAAAATAGTTACTTATTCTTTGTGGCCTTAATGGCCTTAGTAAACAATCCACTATCCCTCTGTGTGACTCACCCAAGGGAGCTGGTGGCTCAGATTAGCCTGATTTGCAAATGAGCCAACCCTAAGGTGGCTTCAATTAAGACCTCTGTCAGAGTGGTACAGCCCCTGAACACTGGCATCATTAGACCTTGGACTTTGTGCCTATGTCCTCACATGAATGGCTCTGAATGGATAAGATTCCATCTGTATGTGCACTGTAACCCTACTTTCCCTTCTCCTCCCCTCTAAGTGTCACTTCTGTACTTTCCCTTATGTTATGTTCTGGGTGGTAATAAATTAAGTGGCCACTGAATCCCAAGTACACATTCATCTTGAACTCTCTAATCCCAAGTATGCTACCTCTTGACCATGGTCCCATGCCCTATCCCCAAAAACCACTGACTTAATTTTAATGTAATCATCATTTTTTTCCTAGCACTGTCATTAAACCCTAGTAAAATCATAAAATATATCAAACCAAAAATAGTAATTTTAGGAAATATTAATTTTATTCAATTAAATTACAATTTAAAGGTAGTTAATATTTAGAAAGAGAATTAGCTTTGACTTAATGTAATCTGCCAGTTTGTTTTGGTTAACTTTTAGGAAAAGAAGAGAGAAATTTGTTTTTTTTATCATGTTCAACATTATGCTTTTGTGTTGGCAACTCGTCAAGATAAAATACAAGATTGTAAGATCCTTCAGATCTTGGAAGATATACTTAGCAAAAATTATTTCTGGAAACACAACTGGAGAAGAAAGAATCTCCTACCAACCTAAATAGCAAATTGGTATCTTCCCACCCCACACATTTAGAGAAAATACAGAGAATGTTGAACTGATTATTCATTAAATGTTTGGGGAGGAGAAAGCTTCTAGAGTGGAATCTAGTTCATTTGGCTGTGCAGGAGTGGAAGTGACAGAGGTGACAATCCCTTGATAGCATTATTATCATAGTATAGTAGAAACAATGTTATATATGGAAAAAGCAAACCAAAATTCATTCTCATTGATTTTTTGTGTGTTTTCCTAAGTATTTTATGTTTGTGTCTCTGATTTTTCTTCATAGGTCTTACTAGAAATAATAACCGGACTGCCAGCAGTAGATGAGCAACGTGAACCTCAATTATTGGTAGTTTTCAAGATTTTAAAAATATATTTCCTTTGTCTTTTAATTGATAAAGTAGACTTTACATAAATGCTTTTAATATTTTGCCCTGGCATTTGGTTCACTTTTTGCAATCATTGAGATATAGCAGGAAAAACATTGCTTTAAGAATTAAGAGTCTTAGGTTTTAGTCCTGGCTCTACCAAAAAAGTATTTGTCTGACCTTTGCAATTTGCTTGATCTTCCATTGTTTCATGTCCCTCATCCAATTGCAAGTTTCTATTATCATTTCATTATTTACCTCTAATATTTGCAGAACAGAGGAGATTATTTTTTCTATTTTATGTCAAAGTAGAAACTACTGGTTTCACTTTCACAGAATCTAAATATTGGAAAGTACTTTTGTCTAATCTCTATGCCTGCAGGAATCCCTACTTCACTGATAGGCAGTCATCCAGACTTTTCTTGAAGCTCTGTAGTGAAGAGAAATCCATTATCTCTCAAAGCAAGCTTTAATTGTTAGGAAATTTGTTCATACATTGAACTTAAATCTGCCTCTCTACAACTCCCACTCATTATTTTCAAATTTTCTCTTTCATTATTAACATTTCCATATACAGAGAAGAGAAAGGGAAGATATATATGAAACCATGAATCTTTATTATGTATAATATATATTCTATTTGGGAATATTAATCAATATTGCCCTCTTTGTCTGTATTCCTGTCTGAACATGCTTCTGCTCCTTTTTGTGTATTATTAAACCATTCATTGACACATTTTTTCATTCTTTTTTTTTACATCTCTATCCCTATATACATGCACACATTTAATTCTCCCAGCAAAACATAAAATCCCTTGCTTCTAAAAATTAAAAAAATTAAAAAAAAAATTAAAAAAATTTAAAAAAAAGCAAAATAGAGGCACACATTAGTTATATATATGAAAATATAATGAAAAAAAAGAAAATATAATGCTTCTCTGTACTTACAGTCTATAAATTTCTGACAAGAAGGAGGAAGCATACTTCTAGTCATCAGTCTTAGGAAGTCATGATTAATCATTTCATTGATGAGAATCCATAAGTCTTCAAAGTTATTTTCTTTTACAGTGTTGTAATCACCATGTAAAATTTTCTGGTTCTGTTCATTTAATTTTCCATCACTTCATGCAGGTCTTTCCATATTTCTCTGAATCATTCATGTTCATCATTTATAGGGGATCATCTATCATTATATCAATAGCTTGATAATATTAATTTATATTTATGTCCTATAATTCATTCAGCTATTTCTCAGTTGATAGGCATCCACCTTGTTTCCACTTTATTGCTACTAAAAAAAGTGCTCCTAAAAATATTTTTGCGCCAGTGTGTTCTTTCCCTCAAAGTTTTGATATTTTGGCAGGAGGACAAATACCTCATAGCAACTTTTTTACTTTCCACTTTCCACTTTTTTTCTTTGTTTTCCCTTGACATTTGTGCCTTTTTGCTCCTTCAATGGATTTTGCTATGATTTTTGTCTAGTTTTATAAACTCTTTGGCTGTTTGGTAGGACAATGAACCTGTAAATTAATTAAAGTAGTTGTTATTTAGTTGTTTCAGTCATGTCCGACTCTTTGTGACCCTGGTTGGGACTTTCTTGGCAAAAATACTGGCGTGGTTTGCTATTTCCTTCTCCAGCTCATTTTATAGATGAGATCTCACTCAAAAGTAAGTGGGCTGGTCCACAAACATCTACATAAAGCAATTTTTACAAGAGTGAATTTGCCCAGGACAGTGAAGGAAGGGAGGGAAGAAGGGTGCCTAGTGGAGGGAGGGAGCTGGCACATGGTTCAAGGATAGCTGGGGGCCAGAGGTAGAGAAGTAAAAGTAGGAGGAGAAATATGCAGGGGCCATGGGACTTGCTGAAACCCAGAGGAAGAATGGGAGTTTGGGTAGACATGTGAGGCCTAGACACAAACATAGACACAGACAGGAGAGGACAGGCCAGGGCAGAAGTGTCAGTCTCTCCAAGCATTCTTCTGCTTTCACTTGTAGATTTTTTTTAAGGTTTTTTTAAGGTTTTTTAAGGTTTTAATTTTTTAAATTTTTTTATGGGGAAGGGGAAAGAGGGGCTATGAGTGGGAGGCCAGAGCACAGATTCTTTAGTGTAAAGTCGAATTTGGTAATGTGAATTTACTTAATGCTAGAACTGCCCTGCTATTTACCACATTAAGGAAAGGTCCATTTATTTCATGTTTTCTAACCCTTTCTTGTGTTTATTGATAGCATGTGATTTTTATTATTAATCCTGGTCCAAATAGATCTTGTCATAGCGTGTAGTCTTTTCAATATGTTGTTACTTAGACTCTTTTCTGATATTTTATTCAATATTTTTGCATCAATATATTCACTAGAGATATGAGTCTGTGGTTTTCTTTCTGCCATTTCACTCCCTCGTTCCTATCAAGACTATATTTGCATTGGAATGAATTTGGTAGAATATTTTCCTATTCTTTCAAATAGTATTTTTAATATTGGAATGAATTTTTCTTTAAATATTTGACAGAATTTGCTTGTAAATTTATCTGGTTCCAGGGTTTTTTTTCCTCTTCAGGGACTCATTTATAGTTTGCGGGTTCTTTTTCTGAGATTGTGTTATATAGGCACTCTATTTCTTGTTCTCTTAATCTGAGCATATTGTGTTTTAGTGGCTATTCATCTGTTTCATTTAGATTGTCAGTTTTGTTGGCATGTGGTAGGTGAAAATGGTTCCTAATAATTTCCTTTATTTCTTATGAATTTTTTTATCTTTGTAATTTTCTTTTCTTTTTTTAAACATCAAACCAACTAAGGGTTTATCTATTTTATTTTTCAAAAACCAAGTTCCTAGTTTTACAAATAAAACAAGGTTTTTCAGTTTTTTTCTCTTCTTTGATTTTCAATATTTATTTTTGTGTTTTTCTTGCTTTTCTAGTTGCATCCCCAATCATTGTACCTTATCTTTTTTGATTTGTGTTCAAAGATATTAATTTTCCCCTAATGCCAGTTTTGCCTTTGTCCTAAAACTTTTATGTGGTCTCATTTTTGTCCTTTTTTTGATGAAATTATCTTTTTTTTTCCTTGTGATTTGTTCTGTGACCCACATTTTCTCTAGTATTAGTTTCCTTTTAAGTTTTGCCCCTTTCTTGAAATACCCTTGATTGAAGATAATTTTTGTGGCATTGTTCTCAGTAAAGGATATATTTAATATTTATATTTTTCCGCATTCATTTCTGCATTTTTTTTGCCTTACCTAGCACCTGGTAAATTTTTGTAAAGGTACCATGAACAACTGCAAAATATATATAAGATTTCTGTTTCTATTCAGCCACATGTCTTTTTTGTTAGACTTACTTAGGTCTGAAAAGAACACATTTCCTTTCCCTTCTTAAAACCAATAGAATAAATTCACTCCCAGGCCCTGTGTTTGTCTTTCTTAACTACTTTTATGACTTTTCAAATTGATGAGATTCTGAAGAGACATTTGACTCCCTATTAAAATATAAGCACTTCATTGTTTAGCCCCTTTCAATTGGTCAAATGTATTTACCTTTCTAGATTTCTCTTGTCTCCCTCATTTATATGATTCTTTCCAGATCTGGTATTTTCGTCAGGAATGTTTGAAAGACCTCTCTTCTAAAAGGGTCCATTTACACCCCTCCCCCCATAGGTTTATACTGAGTTTCATAGTACAAGTTATTCTTGGCTGTAAGTCTTTATTTTTTACCTTTTGGGATATCATATTCCAAGGTTTTCTCTTCTTTCATAACAGTCACAGCATAGTCTTGTGTGATCTTGACTGTAGTTCCTTGGTAATTGAACTCATTCTTTTTAGCTACTTGCAGTACTTTTATTTGACTTGAAAGAATGAGTGTTTATAATTTGTACAGTTTCATGTGATCAGTAGATTCTTTTTTCCTTTGGTTCTAGTTGAACTGGGCAGTTTTATGATTTCTTGAAAAAGTGGTTTCCAGATTTTTTCATCTGATTGTAGTTTTCATAGAGACCAGTGATTCTATTTTTTTTTTTTACCTATTTCCAGGTCACTTGTCTTTGATAGGATCAAATTAAATGAGTTAACATGTAGTAAAGTGCTATGCAAAACTTAAAATTTGTAAAATTTGCTAGTTTTTGTTAGCAGATATCTTATATGTTCTAATTTTTCAATATTTTAATTTTGTTACAATATTTCTTGTTTTCTCATTGAGTTAATTGTTCCATTTTTTTTCAAGGACTCTATTATTAGTTCAGTAAATTTTTCCACTGTTTGTCCTAAGCTATTTAGCTTCTGTTCTGTTTTTTGCTACAGAGGTCTAATTTCATTTTTTATTTCTTGCTTCATTCTTTCTGTTTGCTTATGGAACCCTTCTGGTTAAGCCTTTCTTTTCTCTGAGGTTCTGTTTATGCTCTCTGTGGAGCTATCCTCTTCTGGGTTTACCTTTTAGGCCATTCTTAATCCATAGTATTTTTTCATTGCTTTCAGCATTTTTTTTTTTTAGTTTCTGAATTGAGAGTTTGTGCTAAGGCCAGGCTCCACACCCTCCTTCAGTCTCCTTCAGTGGGCAGGCCCTTGGCCATTTATTCCATCTAGTCTCTGTGCTGCTGACAATGCCATTCTAGATGGCATGTCTGGAACCAAGCCTATCACTCTGTTGAATCTCCTGGCTTCTGCTTCCAGATCTCTCAGTGTCCCACTGTGGCTATTGTCTTTAGTTCTTGTCTGTCTCCTGCTTGCACAGTCCAAAGTTGGGAGTTGGTCTGTCCCCTACTGTCACCCTAAAAAGCCAATTCAGATATTGGAAATCATGTTGGTCTTGAGACACCAGCCACAGTGCCCCTCCATACTGCCCCTTTCCATGCATGGCTGGTCCTTGAACTAGGAGTGTTTCCTCTGTTTCTGAGTACTTTGGGGTCTTGTATTGATCCTTATCTTGTCTCTGCACAGTGACCTCTGAGGGTTAGGATCTCTGTTCCTGGCTACTCTATCAACAGCCAAGGCCAAGATTTAACTAGCTTCATGCCTCAATTTCTGGAATCTGTACTGGCTTCCAATCCTTTATCCTGTCCTCATTCTGTGATATTAGGCTGTTTTCAGTCCTTCCCTATCCAATCCCCAGTGTGCCTCGAAGGTCAGGCTTGACTCAGGCTCCGCTTTTCCCTCTCCTACCCCCATGTGTTCCCACTCAGAGCTTTAAGTTGCTTGTCAGAGTTTGCACTGATTTCCTCTTCCCCACAGGGCTTTGGTCAGTCCTGCATGAAACTCTTAGATCTTTGCTGGATTATTTGTGTGGTTTCTTATGACCTTTTTTGTCATCGTCTTAGCTAGAAGTTCCAACTTCCACTCTGTTCCTAGTTCTTCCTACTTGATTCAATTGAAGGAGAAATTTATGCCTTTTTTTTTATAAATGTTAGAATTCTTGCTCATTTATTTTTTCTCTGTATATATTTTATTTAATATTTTAGTTTTCAACATTGATTTCCACAAGATTTTGAGTTACAAATTTTCTCCCCATTTCTACCCTCCCACCCATTCCAAGATGGCATATATTCTGATTGCCTCATTCCCCAGTCAGCCCTCCCATCTTTCACCCCATCCCCCCCATCCCTTTTCCCCTTACTTTCTTGTAGGGTGGGATAGATTTCTATGCCCCATTCCCTATATATCTTGTTTCCCAGCTGCATGCAAAAAAAATTTTAATTTTTTTAAGCATCTGCTTTTAAAACTTTGAGTTCCATATTCTCTCCCCTCTTCCCTTCCCACCCACCCTCCCTAGGAAGGCAGGCAATTCAACATAGATCACACATGTATCATTATGCAAAACCCTTCCACAGTGCTCATGTTGTGAAAGGCTAACTATATTTCCTTCCATCCTATCCTGTCCCCCTTTATTCAGTTTTCTCCCTTGACCCTGTTCCTTTTCAGGGTTGTTTGCTTTTGATCCCCTCCTCCCTCTATCATCCCCCTTTTTTATCCCCTTCTCCTTACTTTCCTGTGGAGTAAGATACCCAATTGAGTGTGTATGTTATTCGCTCAAGTCAAATCCGATGAGAGTATGATTCACTCATTCCCCATCACCTTCCTCCTCTTCCCTTCCAACAGAACTGCTTTTTCTTGCCACTTTTATGTGAGATAATTTACCCCATTCTATCTCTCCTTTTCTTCCTCTCTCATTATATTCCTCTCTCACCCCTTAAATTTATTTCATTTTTTTAGATATTATCCTTTCATATTCAACTGATTCTGTGGCCTCTGTCTATATTCCCTTCAACTACCCTAATACTGAGAAAGGTCTCATGAGTGACAAATATCACCTTTGCATGTAGGAATGTAAATAAGACTGTTCAACTTTAGTAAGTCCCTTATGAATTCTCTTTCTTGTTTACCTTTTCATGCTTCTCTTGATTCTTGTATTTGAAAGTCAAATTTTCTGTTCAGCTTCTTTTAACTGAGAAAGCTTGAAAGTCCATATTTTTCCTTGGAGCATGATACTCAGTTTTCATGGTAGGTGATTCTTGGTTTTAATCCTAGCTCCTTTGACCTCCAGAATATCATATTCCAAGCCCTTTGATCCCTTAATGTAGAAGCTGCTAGATCTTATGTTATTCTGATTGTGTTTCTACAATATTCAAATTGTTTCTTTCTGCCTGCTTGCAGTATTTTCTCCTTGACCTGGAAACTTTGGAATTTGGTGACAATATTCCTGGGAGTTTTCTTTTTAGGATCTTTTTCAAGAGGCAATTGGTGGATTCTTTCAATTTCTATTTTACCCTCTGGTTTTAGAATATCAGGGCAGTTTTCTTGATAATGTCTTGAAAGATGATGGATGTCTAAGCTCTTTTTGTGATCATGGCTTTCAGGTAGTCCAATAATTTTTAAGTTATCTCTCCTGGATCTATTCTCCAGGTCAGTGGTTTTTCCAGTGAGATATTTCACATTGTCTTCCATTTTTTCATTCCTTTGGTTCTGTTTTATAATATCTTGAGTTCTCACAAAGTCACTAGCTTCTGCTTGCTCTACTCTAATTTTTAGGGTGGTATTTTCTTCAGTGGTCTTTTGGATCTCCTTTTCCATTTGGCTAATTCTACCTTTCAGGCATTCTTCTCCTCATTGGCTTTTTGGAGCTCTTTTGCCATTTGAGTTAGTTTATTTTTTAAGGTGTTATTTTCTTCAGTATATTTTTGGGTCTCCTTTAGCAAGTCATTGACTTGTTTTTCATGGTTTTCTTGCATCACTCTCATTTCTCTTTCCAATTTTTCCTCTACTTCTCTTACTTGTTTTTCCAAATCCTTTTTGAGCTCTTCCATGGCCTGAGACTGTCGCCGGCCGGACGGGATGTGCCCCACTTTGGCACCCCGTACTCCCCGACTACCGCCTATCACTCACCCTGCCCTCGGGTCTTCGGACGTCTCCGGCTCCTCTCGGGGGATGCGAGAGGAGAATCACCAGGCAGAACGCCGGAGTCAACAAGCAGCTTTATTGCATGGCGTACCAGAAATCTCACACAAATCCCACTGACCCTCTCTGGGGAGCGCCTTATATTGGGTGTTTCGGGTTGGCTCCTCCCCAGTTCCTCCCCGAGGGTGGAGCTCCTCCAGTAAGAGCCGCCCCGGTACTGACGTGGTGGAAGCCACACAGGCACCGCCGCATCAGCAGGTCCAGACTCCCTGGCGTCTCACTACCCTCTCGGGGGGCCCAGGCCCAGAGCGCCCCTAACATGAGACCAATTCATATTTTTCTTGGAGGCTTTTGATGTAGGCTGTTTGACTTTGTTGACTTCTTCTGGCTGTGTGATTTGATCTTCTTTGTCACCAAAAAAAGAATCTAGAGTTTGAGTTTGAGTCTGAGTCTGTTTTCACTGCCTGGCCATGTTCCCAGCCAACTACTTGACCCTTGAGTTTTTTGTTGGGTATGACTGCTTGTAGAGGAGAGAGTCCTTTGTTCCAAGCTTTAGGGTCCAAACACTGCTGTTTTCAGAGCTACTTCTACTCCACTGTCACCCCAGGCTCTGTCACAGCAGCATTTCTCCTCCCCCAAGAACCGCCAACCAGGACGCAATTCAGATCCACGCAGGACACAGCAAGAGAATCTGCCTTTGTGCCCACAAAGTGCTCCTTGAATTCCTGCTCTGATCTGCGGCTAGATTCCTCCCACCTTGTGAACCAGGGACGTGGGAAGCGGCTGATGCTGGCACTCTGGAGACAGGCCCAGGAGCTTCCTGCTGCTGCTACCACCACTGCTGCACGACCTCCTCCACCCCCAGAGCTGGCGGTTGGACTGCTCTGAACTGGATCCTGCAGTTTCTGCCTAACCTGCTCTTTGGTGTTTGTGGGTTGAGAAGTCTGGTAACTGCCACAGCTCACTGTTTCATGGCCCCAAGGCCTGTACTGGCTGGCAGGTCTGGTCTGTCTTGGTGCGGCCCATGCTGGGCTGCCCTCAGCTCTCAGCACCATACGATAGACCCTTACCGGAGACCATTCAGGCTCTCCTGGGCTGGAGATTTGTTTCCCTATGCTGTTTCATGGGTTCCGCAGCTCTAGAATTTGTACAGTCATTTTTTACAGGTGTTTGGAGGGATTTTGGGGGGGGAGCTTAAGCAAGTCTCTGCTTTCCTGCCACCATCTTGGCTCTGCCCCCCAAAATTTATACCTTTTAAAGAAAATATCTCTCCTTGAGATTTTTTCAAAATAATTAAAAGTTTGAACTCGTTATCTTTCTCACAAAAATCCTCTCTTCTTCCTAACTTCTTAAGGCTACAGTGATCTTTCCAGTCACTCCCAGGTATCATCCTGAACTTCTCGTTGTCTTTTATTCCCCATGTCTAGTCAGTTTCCATATTCTGTCATTTCTACCTATGTAACGTCCCTTTTCCATATTCCCTTCTGTCTTGATACTGCCTGCACTAACCTGTGTGGATCCTCATTACATCAAACCTAGAATATTGTAGTATCCTGTTGGTTAGTTTTCCTGCTTCTGGTTTCTCCTCAGGGAGAAACAGCTTTCATACAAACAAATTTAGATCCAAATAATTGAAGCAGTATTTATTGTGCATGGGTAGATAAAGGTAATGTTAATAAAAATGTCAATTTTAGCTATGTAACAACATCTCAATTAGATTATTAAAAATTATCTTATTGAGTCAGAAAAAAATAATAAACAGGGTTCATTTAGAAGAGCAGAGGGTCAAGAACTTCAAGGAAACTAGGGGAAAAAGATGTGAAGGAACTACATTTAGTAGTGTCAGACCATAAACCATATTATCAGGTAAGAGCAGTGTTGAAGTGTAAAATGGATAATTTTGATTATTTCAAATAAAAATATTCCTGTATAAATAAAACCTATGTAGCCAAGAATAGAGAGAATAGAGAAAAATTGGGGAAAAAACTTCTCATAGACAGTCTCCGAGATAGAATGTGATTGGGTCAGATATTGTTATGGTGTAGGAAATGATGAGCTGGTAGATTTAGAAAAACATAGAAAGACTTGGACTTATAAAGGAAGATGCTATTCACCTACAGATGACAAGTGGAATTAGGTATAATATGGTCTTGTGTATATGTGTTTGAGTGTACATATGTATATATGTTTATGTTTATGGATGGCTATGTATATATGCTATATATGTATCATCTGTAGGCAGTGTGTGGCCAGATTCTGTCCATAATGTCCTCTGTTCACCTTTTCACTGATGCTTCTCCCAATTTTCTGCCTTCACCCCTATCTCCCTGACTCTTTGTGTCCTTTTAGAAAAATGTCTCATACTGGTCTTTTTGTTGTCATTCTGCTGTTGCCTGCATTTATTCACTCCTCCTGTATTTCTGTTGTTTGAGGTGTTCAGGATGCACATAATCTCTTTTTTCTTTCTAAAAACGTTTCAAACTTTTATTTATTATTGAACATCTATTTTTTGACCTGCATGGTTAGGTTTATATTTGCAGGATAGGTCCCCTCTGGACTGTTTCCTGAACTGCAATCCTCTTCAGAACACTTTTTTGCATTCCCTTCTCATTATTCTAGTGGAAATAGTCTTATTCAAATGGCTTTTCCTTTGCATTTGAAGGTCTTTCTCCTGATGGCTTGCAGAACTTGTCATTTCTGAATTGTTAAACTTAAGCACTATGTGTCTTGGAGTTTGAAGCCTTGGTTTTTTTTTTTTCCCCTGGAGGTGATCTGTGGATTCTTTCAATTAGAATTACTTTTTTGATGTTGGTGTTAAGGTTTTTTTTTTTGGTCTTGTCATGTTCTTCTGGGAGACCTGTGATCTTTAGGTTGTTACTGTGCATTCTGTCTTTGAGATCTGTATGTTTGTTTGCATAGTAAGCATATTTTCTTTTAATGATCATGTCTTTTGCTTCTCTCCTTGTAGACTGTCTTTCACTTCTGTGTATTTACAATCCCAGTCTATTGTTCTCTCTCTCTTTTTTGGGGGGGGTGGGGGGTGGGGAGGCATGAGACTTGCCATTGAAGACTGCTTATTATTTTTGCTGGTTGTGGTTCCATGTCTCATGAAGTGTTGGATTATTTTCCATTGTTTGGCTGTATCTATTCATAAGGGGTGGCTAGGTGGCATAGTGCATAGAACACCAGACTTGGAGTCAGGAAAATTCCTATTCATGAGTTCAAATCCAGTTTCAGATACTATTACTAGCTAGGTGACCCCGGACAAGTCACTTTACTCTGCCTTAGTTTCCTCATTTGTAAAATGAGCTGGAGAAGGAAATGCCAAACTACTCTAGCATCTTTGTGAAGAAAACCTCAAATGGGGTCAAAAGAAGCATTGGATACAACTGAAAAAAATGACTGAACAACACCACCCATTCATAGGTGCCTGAATTCATTTACTAGATTTGGAGGCCATATTTCTGTCTGTGATCTTTGGTACTTTCAATTTTCCTGTCCCCATTTTCCTTATTGTTCTCTTCTGAGCCCCTCCCCTTTGATTGTGGTTTCCTTGGGGTCTAGATCTTAAAGCCTATCAGCCTCCTCTCACACCAAGTAATTCATAGTTCACTAGCCTCGGTCTCTGCTCCAACTGACTTAGGTGGTCAGAACTTGTCTCAGCTGAGTGCTGTGCTTTTTCTTTCAGTCTTGGTGGAATACTGCACAGCTCCCTACATTCAGGGTATCCTGTCCTAGTGATCTATCACATGCCTTCTACTCCTTATTTCTTTGGCCAGGCACCAGCAATTCAGAGCCTGGTTTCCCCAGTACCAGCAGTTCAGATCTTCCAGCAGCTCAGAGCTTAGCAGCATTGGTATTTCCAGGTTGCAGCCATTGGTAGACTTTTGCTCCTAAAGGGGCCAAGTTTTGACTCCCTTTCAGAAACACAGGAAAAATCAGCTTCATTATTTTATGGTCATAACATATTGGATGGAAACATTTTTCTCTCTTCCTCTTACTATTTCTCCCTTTTTCATCCAGCTTCTCTTTTCCTTCCATCTTGCTCTTCTGTGGTTTGTGCCAACAGCTTGTAGACAGTGGAATACAAAGGTGAAGTGTGGTGTCAAACAGAAGACTTCCTTTTCCCCCATTTCTCCCCTCCCTTCTGTCAGAGGGACTGTGTGGGGAAAGGAGTCAAGAGCACAGCTCTAATGCTAGCACTCTGTGAAATCAGATTAATTTTAGAATGAAATGAGACACTTATAAGTCTTTGAATATTTAAGCAAAAGAGGTTTACTTTGTCCTAATCCAGCAAGGGTATGCAACAAAGATAGAATAATCGCATTTACCTTCCACTTTGGTAGAGGCTGACTTGCCTCATGGAAATTAAGCAGATCAGTAGCCCATTAGGGAATGGCCCCTGACATGGTCTTAGGTACCCACCAAGTGTGAGAGGACTAGATTCCATGTGGCTGGGACTTTTTAAGCACCCAGCTGATAAGGAGGCTGCATCAGGAAAGCCAGGACCAATCAGGTCCTACAAGCAGTTTTGTCTTCTTTAAGATAGAGCCTCCTATATTGTGAGTGGAAGGAAAGAAGCTGCAGCATGGAAACACCAGTACTGTCATAGGGAGCCAAATTCAAAACATATCAGGTAATAGATTCACTGGCATAAGTTCCTATCTGTGCTTGCAATGCATAATATGGGCATAATTGTTTGAGTGACATAAATGCAAATTACTGAAAATTATATTCCCCACAAGTAAAAGTATTTTTGATAAGATTTTATTCATGTTTTATTTTAAAAGTATAATCTATATCATAAAATATAATTAAAAGATGAAATGCATTTTAGCTGGAATTCTAGCAGTCCAGTTATTTATTTTTGAGGGCTACTGAAACCAACAGGATTTCTATTCCTATAGAGGCTATATAATTCTTCACTTATCTTCAGAACCTTAAATAATGCTGATGATAAGTTATAGACAGTAGAATGAAATTTACATAGTATTAAAAATGTAATTTTATATTTTAAGATCACATGAAGACATGGCCCATCTCATTGCTAAGGCTGATTGCTGTGCATGTACCAGTGATCCTATTCCATCCCATTTCTTCTACCACTCTTACTCTCATTAATCTTCAGTTTTTTTCTATCTATTGATTGTTTCCCTACTAGCTTTAAACATTCCCATGTCTCCTGCATCTTCAAAAAACCCTTATGTGATGCATTCATCCCTGATAGCCCCCATATGTCTTCTTATTGTGGTCATGTATAACTGGTACCTCTACTTCCTCTTCTCTTATGCTTTCTCTGGCTTCTCACCTCATCATTCAACTGAAAGTACTCTATCTCAATTATTTTTTTCTCAGTCCTTATCTTTCTTGAATTGTCTTTAGCCTTTAACACTGTCCATCACTCTTCTGATGGTTTTGTCTATGTTTTTGTGGCACTATTCTCTCCTCTTTCTTTTACCTATCTGACCACTTTTCAGTTTCCTTTGCTCAGTCTTCATCCAGATCACATTCACTAACTGTGGGTATGCTACAAGGTTTTCCCCTGGGCCCTTTTCTCTTCTTCCTCTATACTATTTCATTTGGTGATCTCATCAGCTCCCATGGATTCAATTAGCATTTATGCTGATGATTCTCTTATCTATATATCCAGCCCTAACCTTTCTGCTAACCTCCAATCTTGCATCTTGAACTGAATTTCCAGTAAACATATTAAATTCAGTGTGTTTGAATCTGAACTCCTCTTTTCCCCTAATCCCTCCCATTTTTCTGACTTTCCTATTACTGTGGAGGGCATCACTATCCTTCCAGACATCACATTGTCACCTCTTGCCTGGACAAGTAGAGTTAGACTGTCTGCCTCAAATCTCTCTTAGTCCATCCAGCACTCATCTGTCTTATTGATCTTCCTAAAGCACAAGTCTGACCATGTCACTCTCTATTCAGTAAATTCCAGAGGTCATCAGTTCTAGGAACAAATATGAAATGTCTGGCCTTTAACACCCTTCATAACCCTTACCCTCCAACAGTTCCCCTTACTTCTCTGTACATACTCTACCATCCAGTAATACTGGCCTCCTTGCTATACCTCTCATAAGACACCATCTACCTACTCCAGGCATTTTCACTGCCTGTCCCCCATGCCTGGAATTCTCTCCCTCCTTGTCTCTGCCTCCTGGCTTCATTGATTTCCTTCAAGTACCCCCTAAAATAACACCTTCTACAGGAATCCTTTCCCCCTTTCCCTTAATACTAGTGACTTCTGTCTGTAAATTATCTCTAACTTCTCCTGTATATATAGTTAGTATGTGGATAGTTGTTTGCATGTTGTCTCCCTCATTAGACTAATGAGGTCCTTGAGATGAGGAACTGTCTTTTGTTTTTCTTCGTATCCCCAGCACTTAGTACAGTGCCTGGCACGTAGTAGATGCTTAATAAATGATTGTTAACTTATTGACTCTGCATTTTAGTAGTTCTTTACCTCTTTATTAGATTTTTAACTAAATTTTATTACTAATTTCAAAGTTAGATATCAGAGAGGAAATCGAAGATGAAGAAAAGCATATTGAAGATTATGTTGATGCAAAAATGAAGGATGTGGATTCTACATCTGTTGAAAAAATGTATTCTATTGCTAGTCTTTGTCTTCATGAAAAGAAAAATAAGCGACCAGACATTGATATGGTATTTTGATTTTTTTGTTTTATATATATGAAAATTTGTGTGTGTGTTAAGTATATATTACATATATACACACACATTATGAATTTAACTCCTCAATTTAGTTCATTTTATTTTTGCAGGTAAAGCAGCACCTCCGTGAGATGACATCATCCTGATTTCCTAAGATTTTATTAAGATATCATCTAAATTAATCTTGGAGGTTGACTCCCAGGTTTGTCAGTCCAGAAAAAAATATTTTTTTTAATGTATAAAGCTTTGGAACCTCATCTTCTGCATCAGAACTTGCATTTTTGAATTTTAAATTATTTTAAATTTCCCTTGCTTTATAATCTAGATCAGTTTTAGTCAGACTTTGAGTCTATACCAACTTGCATGGCTGTCTTTAGGTACAATTTTAGTATCCTAATGTAATTGAAGATTTATAGAATACCATATGTAAATATTTTACTATAATGCATCAGTAGATAAAAAAAACCCTAATTTTACTGTATTTCTTCCTTTTGCTATATAGAATATAATTAGATCATTTTTGCTATAGTAAATATGATTCAAGAAATAACTTTAATCTTTTTCTTCTATATTTAGCATATAATGGTTAATTTTTAAAGCTGTTGTGATAGAAGTTAAGGTAAAATGAGGCACAAAGTTCCCAGCACATTCAGTTTATTGGCAGGGCTAGCAAATACCAATAAAAGGGGGCTAGACTCCTCAGTCAGGGGCTGGCTAGAACTGTATATAAGGAGAGCCCAGAGTGTGAGAGAAGCAGACATTGAGAGGGCATTGAAGAGAAGACATTGAGAGAGCCACCAGTGTTGAGGAGAATGAAGAGAAGAGATGAAGAAGAATGACCTGTCAACACTGGGCTGAGAGGAAACCTAAAAGAGCTGGCAAGAGACCTAAAAGAGCTGGGAGGAGACCTCTAAAGCAGAGAGGAGACCTCTGAGAGTGAAGAGGAGACCTTTGATGGCAGAGACTTGCTGAAGCAGCCTCCAAACTTTGAAGGCAAGTGGAGCTGTAGGGCAGAGACTGCCCACAGGAAGGAGGCTTAGGAGCCCCTTTTGAGAGCTGTTAAAGTGAACTGAGCTGTTAACACAGAGCCTCTGGACTTTGGAGGTGAATTGAGATGGTGGTCTTGGTGGTGTGTGTTGCTGCCCTGTTAAGCTTTGTTTTCCCAGAAACAGAATCTGCAGGCAGGAACCCCTGGAGCCTGCTGTTGGGCAGGACCTTGGACTGGAGCTGTGAGCTGAGACCTGGTGCAGGAGTGGAGAGTTGCCTATATGTGAATCCAGGCAAGAGCTGGGAGTGGTCAGCCTACAGAAGAAGAGCCCTGGGACTTGGAAATCAACTTTGAGTCAAGATGAAAGAGGACTTTACTTGGATGCTTGGTAATGATTAAGGAGATTGTTCTTACTGTGACCTAGGGGTGGATGGTGTGGTATTTTCTGCTACCCCTTAAGGATGTGTTGTGCTAAGGAAGATCTTAGCCCGGGACCCCCTCCTGTGTAAACAAGTTATTTTGGGGAATGCTACTGAATACGATATATGCTATGCATATATGTGTGTGTGTACGCGCACACACACACACACACACACACACACACATCTTGCTTAAGGATATTGCCATGAATGATATGTTATGCTTTATCGAACAATGCTTTGGTTTATTGCTGAATAAAGAGTTCATTATAAATGCAGTTGCACCTTTGAAATCATTCACAGCAGCAGTCCTCAGGTGTGCTGCCGTGATTGGCACTAAAAGGGGGTAATACAAAATAGAATCAATTACAAAGCGAAATTGGAATCAATTTGATTTTCTCACTGTGAATTGATTCAAACATTCTGGAAAGCATTGTGCTAAGAAAGTAACACTCCCAGAGATCTCACTGCTCGGCCTATACTCTAGGGAGGTTAAAAGACAAAATGAGAGATTTCATATATACCAAAATAAGCATAGCAGCACTTTTTATGGTAGTAAAAAACTAATCCCCATTCACTAGGGGATAACTAAACAAACTTGCCTGAAATGTAGTTTTACTGTGCAGGAAGAAATGAATATAAAGAATTGAGAGAGGATTGGGAAGATATGAGAAATAATGCAGTGAAAAAAAGAACCAAGAAAACAATACATACAATGGCTACAACAAAACAAAAAGAAAGCATAGAGGCCACAAAAATGAATATTGTGTAATTATAATGAACAAACTTGCTTCCAAAGAATATAGGAGAAAATACCATAGAGCAGAACTGGTACAGGGCAAGTTCATGTTGGAGCCTATCTTACTAAACCAGTGGGGTATTAGTCATACTTCAGTACTTTAAAGCAGAGCTTCTTAAACTTTTTCAACTTGCAACCCCTTTCAGCACTTCTTAAACTGAGTTGTGATCCCATATGGGGTCTTAACACACAGTTTAAGAAGTGCTGCAATTTAATCATTTCATCAGTGAAGTAATTCCTTTTAACAACTCAGAAACAATCCCCTTGCTCTTAAGATTTACTAGATAGTCTTCAAGAACACCATAGTTCAAAAATCCATCACCTTGTGGCCAAACTGGTGGCCAAAGATAGCAATGCTGGTCCTCAGACAAAACACACCGAGATAATCAACTGCCCAGTTCTCAAAATCTTCGTTGCTTAGTAGAGCTTGTATTCTAATGGGTTCCAAGAACCCAGGTGCAATTTCACACCATTATGAAGGATCAAAACAGGATCTTAGAAAGAGTAGGGGGAGTTTTTTGTCTTCAGACCTGCAGCAATAATAGTCTTGGGGAGTTGCCTCAGATAATTGAGAGGGTTGAGTTCCCAAGGCCATAGCCAGTTAAGACTTGTACCAGGTGTTCCAAGACCAGATTTATCCAGTATGTCATATTATCTCTGCCTCTTAGAGGGTTAGGTACTGTACATTATACATTTTGCCTAAACTTGTTTACACTAAGACAATGAGGATGAAGAGGAGTGCAACAATAAAACTGTGTTCCTGAAGGTACTTTGGAAAGGAAGAACAAAAGAAAATAAGGACCAGAGAGGGATAGGGCCAAATAACTTTTTGGCTCTTATGAGTTGTCTTTTTCACAAATTTTCTTCTGGTTGCAGGCATTCCATATATCCTGGATCCCCAAGACAAACAGCAAATTTGGGACAGTCCATCCTGGTTGGGAAAGTGGGCCCTGGGTCAAAAGGGATGACAGTCATGGGACACTGAGTTGTAGTGATGCAGATACAAACAATGCCTTAAGGGTTAAAAACAATATTAAGGGTTGCTTTTCCAATACTTTGTGAAGCTCTGTGGCTTATTCTATAACTTGAAGGCACCCTAAAGTCCCTTCCCCCTTTATCTTGAACCTGTACCAAAAGAATTGCTTTTGTCTCCTTTATCCTGTGTTCCTTGGGTCCTTTAATTTTTAAACTGTATCCTTCTGCCCTATCGTTAAAATCCTTAAACCATAAAGAATTCTCTTTGTCTCCCTCATCCTTCAGCAAATCTCTAGCTACCTCTCAGGTTGGTGGGCCTAATCCCAAAGGTTGGAGAATTGATCAGAATCCTGCCTATTCCTCACACTTAGTAGCAAGTGATCTCTAAATGGATAGAACCATTCAAAGTAAAAGCAAAACTTCATAATAAATTCATGTATTCCAACAGGGCATATTGAAGGCTAAAAAATAAGATGAATAGTATAGAAATAGTATGGAAATAAGATGAATAGTATAGAAAAACAGAAAGCAGTCGAAACACCTATAATTCCAAGTATCAGGAATGTTCCTCCAGGCCTGTATGGTTTGATTTCCACCAGCCTTCTCTACACTGATAGAATAAGTCAACATGCATTTATTTTGTCCCGATGCTGTGGTAGGCCTATGAAGTGAATGTACTAATGTGAAAAACTGAACATTTCAAATAGGTAAACAAGTGCAAATACTTAAGTAGAGCAATTAACTGAAACAAAGTACTGACTTCAACAATAAATCTTACAACTTTTAAAATCTTAAAAAAAACTTAATATGCAAACTGTTCTTTCCATTTGTTTTAAAAGATTTGACACTGAGTTCATAGGATTTTAATACTGTTTAATCCTTTGTGGGAAGTACATTTCTCCAAGTCTAGACTTTAGTATATCCCACAGGTTTTTCAATGGAGTTTAAATCAGGTGAACTCCCAGGCCACTAAATCTTGTTTATTTACATCTCTTGAGGCAATTCCTTAACCTTTCATGATATGTGTCATGGTATGAGGCTGTATTTGCAGTATTCCATCTTCATATGGGAATTTCTCTAATTACACAATTATGCTTCTCATCATATTTATCAGAACTCATCTTGTTCTCCAGGAGGACAAGACTTCCAGGCTCAGTATCAGTCAGTAAACATTTATTAAGCTCCTACTATGTTCCAGGCATGGTACTAAAGCACTGAGGATACAAACAGAGGTAAGATGGTATCTGCTCTCAAGGAATTCACAAACTAATGGGGGATACAACAAGCAAATAGGTACAAACAAGCTATGTACAGGATAAATAGGAAATAATAAGAAAGGGAAGGCACTAGAATAAAGATGGGTTGGGAAAGGCTTTCTATAGAAGGTAAGATTTTAGTTGGGACCTAAAGGTTCCTTTCTGAAGACAATTTTTGTCTTTCATTTTTTCGAATTATTTTGATTTGCAAGTTACTGGCTTATGCTTATAAGTTCAATTTTCCCCTCAGGAACATGTTTGTTGTCAATCATGGCAAAACTATTAAGGATCATTACTGAACGAACACAAAGAGGCAGTATTAACATGGGCTCTGTAATGACTACTATGCTAGAACTTCCCTACTTCACAGGGAGCAGGGCAATGGAATTATACAGCAACCAGCCATTTAGAAGGATTTCTGAGGCTCAGAGCTGCTTGACATACCAGTGATACTTTGTGAGTGACCTCTAGCTGAATTTGGAGATGCCTGTATTTGCCACAAACCACGGAACTCAGCTCAGGGGCAAACTTGAGCAGAAGCTGCAGACTACAGACCTTGCTCAGGACTTTACTATGCATACTTTATCATTAACTTTACCTTTCATTTCATAATTCTGCTTATTATCATGGTACAGTATTTAATATGCCTGCATTTCAGTACATTTTATGACCTGCATAATTATTATTTTGTGTATGCCTCTGTTAAATAGGCTAAATGATGTGGGTAGGCAGGGGCAAATTTGCATTATGTAAAACCCGCTTTACATAGAGGGCTGCTGTATGGCCCACTTATATAAAGTGAGAACTGTCTGTAGTTGTTTGTATGTTGTCTCCCCATCAGACTGCGAGATCCTGGAAACTTTTACTTTTGTATCCCCAAAGCTTAGCACAGTGCCTGGTGCATAGTAGACACTAAATAAATGTCTACTGATTGACTGATCCACCTGTTTTTTAACCAGCATCAAATTATTTTGATGAGTACAGCTTTAATGTGGTCTGAGATCTGATATTTCCAGGGCCCCTTGCCACTTTTTTTATTATTTCCAAAAATTCTTTATTTTAGTTCTATAAAGTAATCCTTTGGTAGTTTTATTGGTGGTATACCTTGAATAAACTAATATAGATAGTATTGTCATTATTACATTGGCACAATGTACTCATCTGCAATTAACATTTCTCCAATTATTTAGGTGTGCCTTCATTTCTGTAAAGGGTTTCGCAGTTTCATTTATATACTTCCGGTTTCTTGGTAGGCAAACTCAAATATCTTATACATTCTGTAGTTATTTTAAATGACAGTTTTTCTTCCTGATGATTTTTGTTGGTAATATACAGAAATGCTGATGCTTTATATGGATTTATTTTATATGCTGCAGCTTTGCTTAAGTTGTTGTCTCAATTTTTACTTAATTTTTGAGTGTTTTCTAAGCAAGTCATTCTGCCATTTGCAAAGGATATTTTTTCCTCTTTGCCCATACTTATTTCTTCCATTTCTTTTTCTTATCCTGTTACTGTGCTGTGTATTTCCAGCACTCTGTCAAATAATACTGCTGATAATGGACTTCTGACCTAACTGAAAAAGGCCTCTAGTGTATTCCCATTGCATATAACATTAGGGGCTCCTAGTTTTGGGTAGATAGTACTTAGAGTGCTTCTACACATTTGACAAGTGGTACTTTTTGACTGACTATATTGCCCTAGTTACATGAACCATGGTTTCCCAACATAACAAACATTTCTTATAGGGCAATTTTCACTATAAAACTGGTCTTATACTCTCTTCAAGAAGGTTTAATTAGTAGGACTTGTATGGATCCTGACAACTGAATTATTAGGTTATTAAGTTATAATTTGATTTCAAGTTTTATTAGAGTCTGAAACTGTTACCTTCCTTGTTATCATTTATCTTTTAATACTTCATTCAATAAGTATTGAAGTGCTACTATGTCAAAGCAGGTACCTTATAAATGAAATGTACAAACTTAAGAATAAGTAGCTTTACTTAGGAACTGTAATTTTTCTTTATAATGCATTGGGAAAATTGTCAAATACTGCTTGTTTAGGACAGTTCACATATGACCTGATTCAAATTTTATTAAAAGAAGTCAATCAAAAGGTCCTTAAAAAGCATAAAAAAGATACTACATAGTATCTTTCTATTTATATATATTTTATTTATATACTATATAGTATCTTTAGCTTTATATATAGTCTTAACTAGTGCCAGTTACTACAGATTTTACATATTTAGGACTGAAGCTACAATCATATTATAGGCATAAAAACTTATGGTACAGGTCAACCAGAAAAGATGTTTTTAAAAGACTAGTTAAGAACTGTCTTTTATTGGACACACTCAAATAGACCATCTTTTCACAAAAAGCTAAAAAGAGAAGTAGTAAAAAAAATCATTTTGTGGAACTGGGGAGGGAGAAAGCAAGTCTATCAGTTTTGCTTATGGATGCATTACATAAAATGTGCCCCATATATGATACATGTTCAGCTAGCAACATGATTCTTCTCCATAACAGATGAGGAACCAAAGCAGCAAGAGAAAATGTCTTTGGACCATGATAACTATTGCCGTTCTGTAACTGCTGCTGATACTCCCACTTAATTATTATTCCTATAGCAGGTACTTTTACATTAATCACCCTGTTCTTCCAAGGAGGTAGCTTTGTTATTGTTTACTTAAGATAAAAAAATTTGGATTAATGGGAAATCTCTAGAACAACAGAAAATAAAAAGATGCAAATTCAGGCTGGTTCCAAAAATTTTAAAATACTTTAATAATTTTGCTACTTAATTGGTTCAAATAAGGGTCCTGATATTTTTGTATAATGGTATCAATGTAAAAGTTTTTAAAAAATCATATCTGAAATAGCTAAATTTGCATTAACCTTCGCAGAAGCAAAAATGAGCAGGTAAATGAAATGGCCATAGGAACAAAAGAAAACTGTGGCACCAGAACAAGTATGAGAGGATCTACATTAAGACAGGGAAATAGGAAATGGTCCATGTTATCTGTCCTTAGGTAATAAAGAATTCACCTTAATCAAACCAGAATATGTTATTAAAAAACAGTTTCAGATTTAATCTGCCAGAGGGAGCTAGGTGGCACAGTGAGTAGAGCACGGGCCCTGGAGTCAGGAGGACCTAAGTTCAAATCCGGCTTCAGACACTTGACAGATTTACTAGCTGTGTGACTTTGGGCAAGTCACTTAACCCCAATTGCCCTGCCTTCCCCCTTTCAAAAAAAAAAAAAAACAACCAAAAAACCAAAACAGATTTAATTTGCCAAAACTACAGTAGGCAAAACTTTAGCAGTTAAACTTTTTTCCCCAAATGGCTGCTCACATATTCTCTTATTCTCTTTTCACTTTAGTTTCTTAATTACAAAAGTAAAAATCAAAACCTAATAATGCACACAGACTTGCAACAAGTCCAAAAATCTAATGTACAAGAGCCAAATGGAAAAAAATAGAGGATGTTTAAAAAACTGAAAATGGTCATAAAAATATATAAAACATAAGAGAGAAAATGTTTTTATTGAGATATAAAAAGTACTTAATATAATTCTCTGCTGCTGTATAAATTTATTAGATTTTTAAAAATCTGTATTTTTTGTAAAAGGCTACTTTGAACATACTATAAGTCCATATGGTTACATTCTAGAATACAGGCATTTTTCAATTTTCAACAATCACAACTAAAAAAATTATCTTAAGACAAATTAATACCATATTCAAGAATATCCATTTACTTACATGTGGGGTAAATGGAGTTTATTGATCAACTCAGTGTAGGTCTCATTAATGGCCACAGATTTTCATTTGCGCAACAAATTTAAAATTCATCTTTGCTGTGCATAAACTAGTGTTGTGTGAATGTAAATTACTTAGCGTATGTTTAAGTATTACAAGCTGAATTATTACTTGTAAAAAAACAGAACCTCACACAGACTGCCCTTTTGGTTTTTAAGAACTCAACTGGTCAGCCGATAATAGTCTCAAAATGTGTCTATTGGGTCTCACTGCTAAAGTAAATGTGTGCAAACAAATGTGTTATTGCTAACTGCAATAAAATTTAAAATTCTAGAAACAGAGTGCTTTGCATTGTATGCTATGAAATGTGTACATCTGTAGATTACAAATCCTGGCTCACTTCAGTTCATTTAGAAAACAGCTGAAACCAACTGAAAATTATGGATTGCAGCAATTCTTTTTACAGATCAAATGCAACAAAATGTAGTAACTCCTTCCAAATTAGGCCCAAAATTTCTGCAGAGATTGAAGCTGCAAAATCATTAGCTAATAATTATGTGTCAGTCTAAAACAATATAGAGCCAAACAAATATGTTCAAACTTTAAAAGCTGATTTACATTAGAATGTGCAAGTACTGTGATAAATCAGAAAACTATTTGTTCAATAATTTGAAAAAAAAACAAATACTATATAAAATTTATAGTTTTTAGACAGAAAAATCACCAATGCTAAAAACTGTTCTTTTTCAAAATTTCAATTGTTCTTATGATTTGTGTCTTCTTTGATTTAATGACATTAACTTTAAACTCAATATGGATTTTAACCATTTGGTTCCCTCCTATAGCACAGAATAACTTGATCAGCTTTGAGAAAAAGACTTTTTTTAATATGCCAGAAAGATTTAAACTTAACATTTCAAAAATGTAAAGAAGAAATCATTCATTGCTGAAGTTTATCAAATCATTTAAAATTTTCAAAGTCAATCAATCTGGTGCAACAATAATATTAACAAAATAAAGTCAAGTATAAATCATAAACTCTTACAGATTTCAAAAGATCACAAATGTATCCTATAGTTCTGTAAGAGCTAATATTGCTCCCTAAAATGAATGTATTTCCATCTATCAGGCACAAACCAATGTTTTCAGAAGGAAAAATAACTTTTTACTTGACAAATTCATTAAGAAAAGACACATTTCCTGTATTCTCATTCTCTCTCTCTCTCTCTCTCTCTCTCTCTCTCTCTCTCTCTTTTTAAAAGGTTTTTAAAGAGGAATCAAATGGATGTCAAATTAGGGGAAAAAAAAGTAGAGCCTGTCTTGGGGGGAATATTTGGGAGAGAGTGAGAGTAGAATGGCTTTTCTTTATGTCATTAAAAATACCTAAATTTAGCCTAATTGTATGCAATTTTAAGCAATATAGGAAATTCAAAGACTAAATTGGGGTGAGGCTAATTAAGTGTTGATTTGTAAGTTGATGTTCTAAATCTGAAATACTATCATGTTTTTTAGCTTTAAATTGAAAACAGAAATAACTGTTTTAGAGTTTGTCCTGTTGAAAATTAAGTTAAGAGGTGCTGATACTTTTTTAAATAATTTTTTTTGAACATTCCACATTCATATGTAATGATTAACATTCTCTGGTACTAAAACCTAGACTTTTTGAAAGCTGATCTTGTAATACTTAGTATTACCAGTGCATGTAAAAGATTTCAATCAGTAGTGGCTTCAGCTTCAGCTGGACCCCTAATTAGTCTTCTAATTCCTCTTTTTCCTGCAGGACCTTTTGGTTTAGCAAAAGTTTGCTTATGTGCATGCTGCTTTGGATGAACTTCTTCGTAAAGGAAGTCTGCAGTTAATTCGTCTCCATTATCTATTTCAATCTATAAAGTAAAAGAGGGTTAGTCATATTGAAAAATTAGAATCAAACTGCATTTAAACCTAAGATACTTAAACTTGAAACCCACATGACTGTCAGTATACCTATCATGTCAGCTTTCTGAAATGAATTTCTGTAATAGAAAAACACACGATAATAAAATTATGTAATTCCAAATTAAAACCCCAAAACCAGTTAGTAACAGCTGAATGTGTATGAATAAGCATTCCATTTGGAAAATGGTTCTATATTTTGTTCTTCCTATATCTCAGGCAATCAAGAAATTGACTTTAATACTTTTAATACTATAAAAAATTTAGCTCATAGGTTGGAAAACTAGGATTTTTAAAGTCAGGCAGTCAATAAGCATTTCCCAGCAATGAGCTAAGTGTTGGAGACATAAAAGTGGAGATATGAGAAAAAGCAAAAACAGTAGCTCCCTCAGCTATCTTATATTCTAACAGAGGAGACAACATGTGAACAATTAGGCACATACCAGCTATAAAACAGAGTAAGTGAGAGGTGATCTCAGAAGAGAGAGGCACTAGCAGTTGGAGGGACTGTGAAAGGCTTTCTGAAGAAGGCAGGATTTGAGTTTAGTCTTGAAGGAAGCCAGGTAAGAAAGAAGGCAGAGGTGAGGAGGGAAAGCATTCCAGAAATGACACCATCCAGTGCTAAGGTACAGAGGCAAGAGGTGGTAACGGTCTAAGAACAGAAGTAGACTAGTGGAGCTGGATCACAGAATACATGGAAGAAAGTGAAGGGTCAGGTCATGAAGAGCTTTAAATGCTAAACACAGGGTCCTACATTTGATCCTGGAGGTAACAGGGATTCACCGAGGGTCACAAGGTCAAACCTATACTTTCAAAAAATCACTCTGGCAGCTGGGTGGAAGAAGGACTGGACTGTGGAAGAGACTGAAGCAGGGAGAACCAGAAGGCTAGCTAGGCATGAAGTGGAAAGGGTCCACCCCATTATGGCTGCTGTGTGTGGAGGGAGATATATATGGAAGATACTGTGAAGGAGAAAATTACCTGACAATGGATCATAACTGATGAGTACAAAAAAAGTCAAAGATAACACTGAAGTTGAGAGCCTGCATGACTGGGAATAGGGTGATACCTCAAAAGGGAAACTTGTAAAGACAAAGGATGTGAGGGGAAAGATGAGTTCTGTTTTAGACAAGTAGAGATTTGGATGTCTACGTGATTACCTCATTTGAAATCTGGTAATGTAGGATTAAACTTAGGAGAACAACTGATATATATTGGATATATAGATCTGAGACTCATCTGCACAGACAGTAACTAAACCAGAGGGAGTTGATGAGATCACCAGGAAAGATAGTATAAAGAGAAAAGAGAACCCAAGACAGAATCATGTGAGGCACACACAGTTAAATGAGCATGACATGGATGAAGAACTAGAAAGGAGACAAAGAGTAGAGATAGTTTAAGAAGTGGAAGAAGGGGCATGAAAACAGCAAGGAGAGTGTTTCCAGGAAGATGAAGTGATCAAACAGTATCAAACATCTGCATTTGGCTTTACATAGAATAGAGAACATAGGATAAAATGAACTCGGAAGGGTTTTTAAGAGGAAGTTCATTCCAGGCATGAGAGGACAAAATGTGCAAAGATGCAGAGATGGGAGATGAACTATTCTGTCTAAAAAACAGGAAGAAGGCCGGTTAGGCTGGACTGTAGAAGACAGAAAAGGAAATACTGTAATACAAACCTGCAAAGTACTAACAGTCAGAGCTGTGCTTTAGGAATAGCACTTTGGCAGTTGTATATAGCAGTGGTGCTAAACTAATGTAATTAGGCAATGTCTAACAAAATAACAGATGTTAATTTGTGGTTTTCTAAGTCAATATATGACCCACAGGGATCCATTTCTTTTTTTTTTTTGGAGGGGGGGGAAGGCAAGGCAATTGGGGTTAAGTGACTTGCCCAAGGTCACACAGCTAGTAAGCGTGTCAAGTGTCTGAGGCCAGAATTGAACTCAGGTTCTCCTTACTCCAGGGCTGGTGCTCTACTCACTGTGCCACCTAGCTGCCCCAGGGATCCATTGCTATTTGAGTTTGACACCACTGCTGTAGAGGATTAAATGAAGAAGGAAAAGACATAAAACAGGAAAATAATTAGGAGGGTATTGGAAGAGTCCAGGTGAGAGGCAATTAAGGCCTGAACTAGGATGCTAACTCTGGAGTGGAGAGAAGGGGAAAGATATGAGATGTTGTGAAGTCAAAAATAAGATTTAAGTAAATGAGTATGTGGGGTGAGGAAGAGTTGAAGATGACCAAAGTTGTGAAGATGATTGAAGTTATGAACCTCAGTTACTAGAAGTCTGGTGGTATTCATAAGAGAAATAGTAAAGTTTAGAATATAGGTGTGTTTTTGGAGAAAAATAAGGAGCTCTGATGTAGACATGTGGAGTTTGAAATGCTTGTGGGACATCCAGTTGCATATGTCCAATAAGCACTTGGTAATAGCCCTGAAGTACAGGTAAAAGAATAGGGCTGGATCTATATATCTGGAAGTCATCTGCATAGGAGTAACCTTACTGTTGTGAGTAGATGAGGTCACCAAGAGATTATATAATAAGAGGGCTAAGGGTAGAACTTTGTGGTATACTCATCAGGTAATGGAATTATGGATAATGATGATGATTCAACAAGGAGTCTGAGGAGTAATCAGACATGTAGGAGGATATGCCACAGAGCAATGTCATAAAAGCCTGAGTGGAGTATCCAGCAATTATCCAGGAAGAAAGGGTGATCAACAGTGCCAAATGTGGTAGAGATTTGAAGAGAGATGAGGATTGAGAAAACTACAATGGATTTAGGAATTAAGAAAAAAACTTTGAAGAGAGCAGTTTCAGTTGAGTGATAAGATCAAAGGACAAATTGGAAGAGATCAATAAATGAGGAAAGAAAAGTAGAAATAATATCTGTAGATGGTTTTTTCTAAGAGCTTAGTTACAGCAAGAAGATAGGATAGTGGAATATCAATTAAGTTGGCTGTCTTTGATTGAGCCTTATTAGGTGCTAAGCCCCAGGCCCAAACCCCTATCTATTAGGTGCTAAGCCTATGTGGGTATGAAGCCCTCAGGGTCCTAAGGGAAGTTGCTAAGACCAGAGCTAATAGTAGGAGCTTAAGTTCTGGTCGCTCAGATGACGTTTGATGATGGCTGAAGAGTGCATAAAAAGAGAGAACAGAGCTGTTTGCTTAGGGCTCTCACTCTTGGCAGTGTGCTGATGTGGAGATTCTGCACAGCTGTAGTTAAGAGCCCTCCAGCTTGTAAACCTGGATGTTTGAACTTTGTTAAACTCTGGTAACTATGCATTGAGATTTGAATCAGACAAGGTTTGTCTGTTGATGTTTGTAATTTGTCTGTATTTGCTCTGAAGTTCAGGGTACTGGCTTTTTCCCCTGAACTAAGTCAATGATACTTGTATGCTGGATTAAAGTGAGATTGTTAACCCCTTAACGTTGCTTTCCTCAGTAAAGCAAATCAAAAGAACCTGTGTTTGCAGCCTTCTGTGTGCTGGTTGTTGGTGGGTCTTACACCCATTCAGCAGCCACTAGCAGATTGTTGCAAGAGATAGAGAGATAGCATGAGAAGATGATAGGATAAGATTTTTTTTTATTAAAGAGGGAGATCTGAAAATGTTTGTAAGCAGTAGGGTATTTAAGAAACTTCCTTTTTTTATACCTTAACAGAGTTGGGAGTGTTAAGGTCACTTCACTTAAAATTTCTGCTAAATTCTGACATTCCAAAAGTCATTTTGGGAGTCTTGAGTTCCTTATTAATACTACTAGAGTCAGTCAACTATTTTTTTTAAAGTGCCTACAATGTGTTAGGCACCCTAGGTGGGCCATTGATTTGCTTCTGTGTTAGTGTATCATGTGTTTTCCCCAGGTAACCTGTGGTACTGGCGGTGGAGATCTTGGGCTCTATGAGGAACTATAAGATATTTCTCAAATTAAGCAAATCATGAAGAACTTTACAATTTATAATAAGCTGGAATTAGAAGAAAATAGAAAGCAGTGCAGAATGTGAAATCTCTGGAAAAAAAATAAGCATGCCTACCTTTCTAATTACATCCATCTGTAGTTTTCTTTCTACAATTTCTAGTAGAGGACTCTTGCAGCTAGAATAAAGCATCCGTTCTCTTATACTGCACGTGTACCCAGGCATTGAGTAAATAAAAACTGTAAGATAAAATAATTATATGAAAACTAACAGTATGATATCAAAAGCAAAACAAAAAAGCTTAGAGAACAAGAAAATGGTAAGGATACCTTACTGAAACATGACTAAGCAGATAAATTCTAAGGTAAATTCCAAGAGAAGAGATATAGCAAATATACCTATAGACTCCAAATAGTCTCCTTCATGGGAATGTTTATATAGAAAGAAATGATAACGTGCTGAATCCTTTGGAATCCTTTTTGGCAAGTCTCTTAGCTCTGTATTTGTTGTGTTGGCCAAAATTATAACTTCATTTTTTATATCTATTTCCTGTCAATAAGAGACAGCATATACTTGTTAAAACACATAAACAGAGCTTCAGTCCAAAAATTTATTTATACACATTTTACAAATAAAATTTAAACATAAACTTCTAAGTATGCTATAGTAGGTAGTGCTAAACTAGGGGTAATTTATTTAACTTCTCTAAATCTCAGCTGCCTCATCTGTAAAGTGGGAATATAGCTTTTGTAGTATTATCTCACAGAGTTGTCATGAGGTTTAACAGAATTAATGTATGTGAAGCACCATATAATTGTCAGTTATTTATTATTGGAAGGATAATAACTTAAAAATGAACTTTGGTTTCTTTTTTTTAAATAATCAATTGATTTTATTTAGAAATTATTGGTCCAATTTCTCTCACCAATTGTACATAGTTGAGCTGTCTATTATTCAATTTTTCCAAAGCTTGAAGAGCTTCTCCAGAAATGGGGAATGCTACTCCTTGTAGTGTTTGATGCTTAGTGTCCACACCAACATCAGTTTGGACCTGAAAGGCGATATAATGATCCAGATTACAAAAGAAATTCCTAGCATCATGTGTTCAAATTGTATAGATGTTAAAGAAACCTAAGTTACATAAAGTTAAGTACCACTATCTTTTTCTCTACAACATATGGACCTTGAAAATTAATCCTACGAGCCTACTGAATTAAATTCACCTTTATATTTTTGTTGTAAATCCTACTACTTTGTCATCATGCAAAGTAAAAGATATCTTTATTAAAAATAAGCGAGGGCAAAGGATTTGGTTTTTTGAGCCAGATCTCAACATAACCAGAACTTGAAAATCAAACTACTTAAGCACTTTGATGCATTACTTTAGAATAAAAGGACTAACAAATTACAGTTTCAACAGTATAACATTACATACAACATTAAATATAAAGCTTCACTTTGTTCTGGCAGACACAAAATGTAGTACAAACACCATGCACTCAAGGAAATACAACACAGTATACAAATACCCACAATAGCTGAACAGTTATCACCAGTGCAGAAGTTCCAAACTTAGTGTTTTCGTTTCTAATAAAAAGAAGTGAGTAGTTCAGGTATTTTAAGAAAAAATTTCAGAAAATTTAAGAAGTTCTTTGCTAAGCTATAGGAGCCCATTTAATGCTTTACATTTTGATAAATGAATCAAAACTATACACCACTAACAAGATTCTCATTTGCATGAAAAAACAAAACATTAAAAATTTAATTTAAGAAATATCAATTCTACATGATATGAATACATTACAGAATATGCAAGTGTATAATTTGGTACATGTTGGGTTCTGATATCAAAATAACAAAATGCTATCACACTTGAATAAGTCAGCATAACAAGAGAAACATTGTACAAAGAACTAGAATTTCATATAAATAAATCTTTGACACTAGGGATGAGTAGCATGAATCAACTACCTTTCTAGGTTGATTTCTCTAGTTCTTTTTCTATCAATAGGTTAAATAATGAGAATGGCAGTTCAACTAATGGATCTTTTATGTAAAAATCTCAGAAGATATCCATTAGCCTATTACGCAGGATTGCTAATGCAAGTGGTAAAAAAAATCGATTATCAATAATTTTTATCTTTTAGCAGTTTTCCAAAATATCATTTACAGAGGCTATATAAATTGTATTACATTCACATTTAGATAATCATTACTATTCAATGAAATTCTTAAAAAGAAATATTAAGTACCTATTATGTGCCAGATACTGTGCTAGAGATAACAATAATTAAAATAATCCCTATTCATAAGGAGCTTACATTCTAAAAGAAACAAAAATACATATACAAATACATATATTATACATATGTGTATATATATGTATATACACACACACACACACACACACACACACACACACACACATAAAATCAAGATAATTCTGACCATTTTTTGGCTTTCAAAGAAAAATGTTAAAAACAAATTACATTCATGAATGATACTTGGGTAAGTCAAGATTTCATAATTTTCTTCAGCTTTCTTCTCAAGTAATTCCCAATTATGAAACCAAGCATAGTGAGTATATTAGACAAAAATCTACTCCCTTTTTCTTGTTAGGGATATCAAATATATCAACTTCCACTGATGAGAAGATAAAATTTCCAAACATTAAAATCTTCAAAGTGGCTATCTTACCTCATTAATTTTAATTTGCCGTAATTCTTCCTCAGCTGCAGTTAATGGGGCCGGGGAGGACTGAGATATCAAATATTTTTTATATCCACTCAATGCAACATCTTCCTGCAAATAGAAATCAGGGACCAAGACTACTTAAGAAATAAAATTTGTTCTAAAATATTTGAAATGAAATGAAAACCTCCCTCCAAGTTACCCTAGAAAACACATATTCAATTTAGCTTTATTGTAAATTTAAAAGACAACTGTAATATAAGGAGCCTGGACTGGGTGACTTCTGAATTTCCTTCCGGTTCTAGATCTATAATTCTGACAACAATTATTCTATGAGAATAATTTCAAAGATGGCTTTATTTTATTAATAATTAAAATTACATCTTTCTGGCCACCCTATATGCAAGTGTTGCCAGACTTCCTAGCAAAATGAGCCCATTTTAACATTTTACATTTTGATAATTTCATCTGTCTGTTCATTTGGGCTGTTACAGCCAACTTAATTAAAATAAAATGTAAAACACCTGCCATTTTTAGACTGCTTGGATGAAGATAAAAAGTTTAGCTAATCCTTGACCTCCTGGAAATTATATGCAAAATGAGCATAGGGCACATTTACAAATAACCACCACTACGATACAAAATAATAAATAATTGCATTAAAACATTGTGTAAAGGGGTTGTATGAGAGGAAACAGGGAATCATCGAGGGGTTCAGAGCAGAATCTGAGTGGCATAATGACAGCTATCCATAAGGAAGAGTAATCTAACAGCACTGTGATATACTGTAAGGGACTGAAAATAGAGGGTATTATGTAATCAGGAAGATGGAAGGATAGTTGTTTTCCGTATACTGCTACAACTCAACAACCTCAAAAGAAAGAAAATGCATGAGATGAAGAGTAATTAAAGCTAAATAGAAACATCATAAAAAGTAAAAGTCTCATAAAATTAATTTGGGGAGCTAAAATACTTAAGAGCTCCTACTCAGTGTCTCCACACCCCCAGCCTGCCAGGCACAGCAAGCTCAAACAACCTTCAAGCCTTGTGTTTGAGGGTCCTCCAGAGGGAGGTTCTACCATGACAGTAACTCATTCTGAATCCCACCTACCACCTAATAGACACTGATTCTACCCAGATACAGGAAGTAAAGGTAGCATAAGGAGGGAGAGGACAGAGGGGAAGAAGAATAGAGAGAGAAAAGTGAGAAGTAAAGGGTGTCAAAGATGGTAGCCTAGAGGCAACAAAAGGAATGGGTATTCTATGCCCAAGGGAAAAAAGATTAGAAACACAGCAAAGGTCAATCCTCTATACTCATGGTGTTTGCTCCAAATAGGGACCTATCCAGGACACCACACTCCTCCTCCTCCAAAACGATGAAGCTGAGGATGCCCAATTTCAAGGATCGATGGCAGCAGTAGAAGGGAGTCTCAGAGTAAAGAGAGAAGCCAGAAACAAACAAGCTCCTGAGAATAAAAGAAAAAGGCTAAAAACAATAAAAAGTCCAAGAATAAGCAGAGGCAGAGACCAATAATCAAATTCATATAAGAAAAAAAACAAGTAAAAATTTTGAAAGGTCATGATACATTAAGCAAACAAACAAACAAAAAAAGCTCAAACTACAACCCAAAATAATCTGTCCTACAAAACTGAGCCAAATCAACAATAAAATGGTGGAATTTCAGCAAAAGAGGCATTTGAGGCAATCATCCAGAAGGAGGGAAGGATAAATGCAATGGAGGGGCAAACGGGCTGGTAAACAAAGGGGTGCTATTAAAGAATGTTCACATGGGAGGTGGAGGGGAAGTAGAATGTGTAACTATGATATGAGCCTTATAATCAGTTTCATGGGCAGTAAGGGGTGGGGAGGGTGGGAGTAGGGTGGTGGATGGGAATAGTAGAAAACTACCATCACATAGCATGATCTGTTGGAGACAAGATACATGGGTGCCTTGGAGCAACCAGCACCCAGAACAACAGGAACCTAAAACCAGAAATGGGGTAATTTGGCCACTGGAGTTATGACTGATCATGATCAATACTTCAGAAATGAGTATTTTTAACTCAAACCCATATCTAAGCTCAGAAAAAGGCACTAACACAAAATTTAAAAATTCACAAAAAGAAAGGAGAATGTAGATAAAGATATATAACTGCAGTAACAAAGAAATACGACAAAGGAGGGAGTTCAGTTGTTATTCTAGAAAAGCTACCTCCAATAGGTTTATAAAAGAACAACCAAGTCCAGGATGACCCTGGGGAGAAATATTAAAACAAAGTTAAAAGCACTGACTGAAAAAAATAGAAGTGATTACACCATTTTTTTTCTTGTTTGTTTTTTTTTACTATTTTTTAAAAAATTGACCTGGAAAACAGGTTGAGACAAAATTTAAGAATCATTGATTTCCTGATCTTGGACAAGATATTGCAATAAATCATAAAACTCACCAGCTTTACTAGAACCACGGGACAAAGTAAGAAAAAAAAAGCATCTACTATTTATTTCCTGACAGAAACACCAAAATGAAAATGCCCAGAAATGTCACAGCCAAAATCCAGAGTTGAAGGAAAAATACTGTAAGGAGCCAGAAAGAAAGGGTTCAAATCCTAACACTGTTGTTAAGATCATACAAAATTTATCAACTACTATGAAGCCAAAAGATAAAGGAATGATATTCCAAGAGCTGAAAGATAAAGGATTATAAATAAGAATAATTTGCCCTACAAAACTGAATTTAATCTGAAAGAGTTGGGGAAGGGGGGAGAGGACAGTGTGAAAAATGGCAGAAATGGACTTTTTATTGAATAAAGGACTGTCAAGCATTTCTGATGAAAAGCCTGAGGCAAGAGAAATTCCAAAAGGTAAAACTAATTTCAGCAATTGGAAGCGGTTAAATTATGATTAACTACTTACATTCTAATAGAAGAAGAAATAAAGATTTCTCCAGAATACTAATGCCTTTGAAAATGGCAGTGTAGTACTCAGCTGGGCCTTCCCAACCCCCCCCCCCCCAAACAACTTTGAGATAACACAAAAAATCTAATTCTGGAATGGCAGGCAACAAAAGGTCAACATGAGATATTCTTTTAGCCCAAGACAACATAGGAGGTCAGAAGGGGAGATCTGTGAAACAGGCATGGAGGCTGGCCCAGAGCCCATGTGGATTAAACACCAATGATAAAACTAAGTTGTGGCGATAAAAGCAGAAGCAGCTTTAGGAGCTCTCAAGCTAGAGATGGTAAAGGGACCTGGCAACTGGTCAGGAAAGAGATTACAGGGGACCCCTGTGCTAGCACTGGACACAGGACTGGATACTGTTTGGAAAATCCACTGCCTATACCCACTTCTGGGTCACAGTTCAATGGTGGAGATGAGCACTTTTGGTCAAGAGGGAGCAGAAGCCCTGAGAAGTAGTAATGCTTTTGATCACAGAGAAAGAATCAGGGACCCCAAGGAATGGTATCACTTTTAGTTCCAAGAGATCAGGGTCCCTGAAGAACAGTATTGTTTTCAATCCCAAGGGAGCAGGGTCCCTGGGCAGCAGTATCATTTCTAGTCTAAAGGAAGCAGGGAATGTAGACCAGGAGAGCAGTGATCATACCCATGTCCAGATCATATCACCTTGGAAGCAGCAAAAACTTGCAAGAACTAGCTCTGAAAATAACAGTGCAAAAAAGCCTGAAGTTGAGACAGTGCCCACCTCAGAGCCCAACATTAATATAAAATTGCAAATCAAGAACTAGGGTAGGAAAATGAGCAAAGAACAACAAAAAAACCTTGACTGGATAAAGCCACAATGGTACAGGGAAGATCAAGACACAAACTCAGTAGAAAACAAGAAAATATTTATTAATTAAAATATTTTATATTGTATGTAAATAATATATATTGCATGTTAGTATGTAAAATATCAATAAAATATTAACTAAAGTAAGTTTCAAATGCTTTCAAAAATCAATAAGAATGATAGAGAAAAATTAGGTAAAGAAATGAGAGCAAAGGAAGAAAATTATGAAAAGAGGTACAAAAGCTTACTGAAGAAAATAATTCCTTAAAAACTAAAACTGTGCAAGTGGAAGATAATGTCTCCACAACACATCAAGAAACAAGACAAAGTCAAAAGAATGAAAAACAGAATACTAATGTCTTCAAGCATGATAGAGAGGGTTAAATAAGACAAACTGAGGCAGAAAGAGTTTAAGTTACTTACACAGCAAATGAGGGTGTGAGGCCAGATTTTTGCTCAAGTCTTCCTGACTTCAGGTCTAGTGCTCTATCCAGTGGGCCAACTACTTCCAGGTCCTAGAAGTCATAGGTGTGGATTTGTTTTGTTTGTTTGGTTTTAAGAAAGGAAAGAAAAGGGAGAGAAAAGGAATACACTGGGAACTAAATGAATAAGGGAAAGGAAAGTAATATTTCACATAAATGGGCTGAGCAAGAAAAAGAATACGCAAACACGGAGAAAGGGGTGAGAGGAAGAGGAGTCTTATGATCTCGTTCTTACTGAACTGAATAAAGGAATACTGAACACAGTTTGGTGTAAAAATACATTAAACTAAACAAGGAAGAGGTAGGGACAGTGAAAGGGGAGAGGGAAGATGGGTGAATAAGCTATAAACAAGGTAAATATTCAAGGGTCTATCACTAAAGGATGATTAAAAACAAAATATAGAAGCAGAAATCAAAATAGAGGCTTAGTGAAAACCAGAAGGGCAGAAAAGTAGGAACAGAGCACTTCATTTACAGATTACTAGTAGTCATCAGAATCCTTCTCTAATCACTTACTTCTTCTTATAAAGAGGGGGCCAAAAGGAAAAGAGGGGGCATAAGAGGCTAAGATGGCTGGAAATAAACAATGATCAAGGGGGAACATGAATGGGATGAACCCACTATAAAACACAATTAGATGAATCCAACATATTATTGACAAGAAACATACTTGATAGTCAAAATAATTCAGAGAACAATTGCAAATTAGTAAGTAGTCAATTGGTCAATAAATATTTATTAAGCATCTACTACCTGCCAGCTACTGGCTGTGGACACAAAGAAAGGCAAAAGACCTGTCCTTAAGGAGCTCACAATTTAATTAATGGGTGAGACAACATGAAAATAACTACATACAGACAATGATATAGAGGATAAGTAGGAAATAACCAACAGAGGGAAGGCACTAGAATTCAGAGAGATTAGGCAAGTCTTCCTTTGGAACCTTAAGATTTTAGCTGGGACTTGAAAGTAGTCATAGAAGGCAGGAGGTGGAGGTGAGGAAGGGGAACATTCCAGTTTTGGCGGACTGCCAGTGAAATGCCTGGAGTCAGGAGATGAAGTCTCTAGTTTGAGAAATAGCAAAGACACCAGTCTTACTGGATCAAAGAGTATAGGACCATGTATGGTGTAAAAAGCCTGAAAGGGAAGGAAGGAGCCAGGTTATGAAGGGCTCTGAGTGCCCTTCATAAAAAACCAGGATTTTATATTTGACCCCAAAAGGAATAGGGGAACCATGGAGTTTACTGAAGTGGGGTGGGGGTAAGTGACATTGTCACATCTGCACTTTAGAAAAATCATTTTGGGTTCTAAGTGAAGAGCGGACTAAACTGGGGAGAAACTTATGGCAGGCAGAACAACCAACAGGTTACTGCAACAGAGATGAGGGCCTATACCATGGTGGTAGTAGTTTAAGAAAAGACAATGGGATATATTTGAGAGATGTTAGAGAGTTCTGAAAACAATAGGCCTTGGCAAAAGCCTGGACATGAGGGGTAAGAACAGTGAGATGTTAAGGATGACACTTAGGTTGCAAGACTATAGGTCTGGAATGGTGGTAGTACCTTCAACATTAAGAGGGAAATTTGGAAGTGGGGAGGGTTTAGGAGGAGATATGAATTCAGTTTTGAATATGTTGAATTTATGATGCCCTATAAGGACATTTCAACTTAATTCAATTCAACAGACATTTAATTAAGCACCTACTATGTACTGGGCACAGTCCTAAGCCCTGGAGATACAAACAAGAAAAGGCAGTCCTTACCCTCAAGAAGCTTACAATATAATGGGAGAAGACAACACACAAAAGGAAGCTAGAAAAAAGGGGTGGGGAGTAGTCAGCCTGGGGGACATCTTATTCCACGGAACAGAAACCAAGCAGAGCTGCAGATGGAAAGCTGAGTAAACTGGAAGTTCAATTTCTGCCCTCTCTAAATGCAGGCTTAGGGAAGAGCTTAATATTCTACACTTCAGTCCTCCCATCAGAGGGGAGAAGAGTCTGAGGAAGGTAGGAAGGTATACAAGGCTAAGTTAGCAGCAGAATGATGAGATCAGAACCGATCAGTTTATCCTAGGAAGGGCGCCTTGTTCAGGGAAGTTGAGACTAGCAGAGCTGCAGCTGGGAGAGTTGGAGATATCCACTGGAAGATATCCAGTTTGAGGTATCTAATAAGTAGGAGATGTAAAACTTCAAGTCAACAGAGAAATTGGAAAAGTAGATTTGAGAATCGGCATTAAAAAATGATCACTGAATCCATAGGAGCTGTTGAAATTACCAAATGAAAAAGTACGTAATAGAGGGAGAAGAGGGCTCAGGACGGAGCCCTGTGGGACACCCATAGTGGACATGACCTGAATGGAGATCCAGTGAAGGAGACTGCAGAGCAGTCAGATAGGTTAGAGGAGAAGCAGATGAGAGTGAATTCCTGAAAACCTAGAGAGGACAGAGTATCTCAAGGAGAAGAAGGTGATCTACATTGCTGGACTATAGAGAAATCAAGAAGCATGAAGACTGAGAAAAGGCCATTAGATCTGGCCATTAAGAGGTCACTGGTAACTTGAAAGGCCAGTTTTAGTTGAATGATGAAGTCAGGAACCAGACTGTAGAGTTAAAAAGATGGTGAGGAGAAAAAAAGAGCGAAAGATTGAAAGGAGACAGCCTTCTCAAGGAGTTTAGCCACAAAAATCCGGAGAAATATGGAATAATAGTAGGCATGGACAAAGGAAGGTTTTTGCTTTTTTAGGTTATGTGAGACATGGGCATGTTTATAAGCAGTAGGAAGTAATCAATGGATGGAAAGAAATTGAAGTGAGAGAGTACAGATGACAAAATGGACATTCTGCTAGAGGAGACAAGATAGAAGGAAGAGATGGCAGCAGAAGGCATCTGGTTAATATAAGATAAGGAAGAGAGCCATGGGTGAATGGCCTCAGTTTTTTACACAAAACATGAGGCAAGGTTCTCATTTCAGAGAGTGAGAGGGGGGCAACTGGAAATTTGAGGAGTGATGAAAATGGTTTAAAAGAGCCTCTGTGGAGAACAGGATGAATTGATAAGGGACATGGAGAAGGACTGTCAAGCAGCAGTGAAGACCCAGTTGTGGCTGTATAACAAATCTGTAGCAGACCCAGTGTGAACCATTGTGTGCCTTTTTCCACCTTTGTTCAGAAGCATATATCTGAACAAAAGCAGTAGACGGTGAGTGATCCAAGGCTGAGATTTAGCTGGGAACAATAGGTGATATAACTTGGGACTCAGGAGAAGAGGACATCATAAAGTAGAACTGGTTGACCAAGAAGTTAAGATGGGTAAAGGAGGAAACTGTGGCTAGTGCCGGGATGATGGCTCAGGAGAGAACTGCAAGGTCAAAGGATTGGAGGTTACAGTGTGAATAAAGAACAGGGTTTGGTAAGGCAGAGAGAGAGGCAGAAATTCAATAGACTATGATCAGATAAGGGAATTTCAGAGTAGATGAACATGGAGGTGGTGCATTTTTATGAGTGATGGCAAGATTAAGGGTATGCTCATCTTTGTGTGTGGCTGAGGTAGAGTGGAGGAGTAAGTCATGGGAAATGAGTAAGTTGATGAACTGGGAGGTTAGAGTGTTTGGGGGAATATCAATATTTGATACTGAAGTCTCTTAGTATAAGGGCCTGGGGATTTGGGGAGCAGACAAAGACTGCATAAGCCAGGCACTGTACTCATTGAGGAAAAAGTGGAATATCCTATAGGTCCTGACAAAAGTTTCCAGGGTTACATTTGGGTGCGTAAATCTCAAAGGAGAGATTACTGCATGATGGTGGCAGCAGTAATGGAGAGCAAGGAATATTCCAACTACCCTACCATGACCAAGTAGCTGGGAGTAATGAGTGAAAGTGCTGCCAGAGCTGGTAAGGGTGTCCAAGGATTCTGTGTCATTAGGAGGGAGCTGGGTCTCAGTGAGATCCAGAAGATGGAAGGAATGGGAAAAGAAAAGATTTAAGATGAAATCAAATATGTTATGAGGCATTCCAGAAGGCCCTGTGGAGGGATGGATAGTTGAAAGAAATGGAAATAAGGAATTGGGCAGTGGGGAATCTGGAATGGGGTTTGGATGATGACCTACAAGCATTTAGAAGCACCGGGATGGGAAATTTTTGAGCAGGAAGGAATTTGTTAATAATTAAGTGAAAAATGCAGAGAGATTTTTCAAAGTCAATAATACACCTCTGTAGGGAGCCCTTTCAGAGTTGGGGGCAGTTCAGGTGAGAGAATAAGAGCTTAGAGCAGAAGGAAAGGTGATACTCTCCTTCCCCCAAGGCAGAAGACCAGGCTGGAAAAGGCCCTCTTACTTCTGGAGGCTGGAAGTGAGGCAGGAGATGCTCAGGAAAAGATGGTATGGTACCTAGCATTCCCCTCTCACTACAATCTGGAAACCAAGCAGGAGATTTATGGAAATGAGGCAGGAGAAGTATGGAGCACAACAGTAAATGGCCCATACAGGTATGGGCAGATCACTTGGTGAAACTGAAACACAAGACCAAGAGGAGGCTGAGATGCAAGCTACACACAGCAGGTGTGTGAGAGAGCCTTAAACGATTGATCACTCAAGATCTTCATCTACAGTGGTTCCTGGGTTATGGCTATGGGTCTGGATGGCTGCTCTGGGGTTTGACAGAATAGGACTAGATAACCAGATAACCAAATGGTCTCCCCTTTGGGGTCAGATCCGATGGAGGAATTTTGCCTATGGCTTCCAACAATGCATACAGTTGTACGGGCATGTCAGTAGCCACAGGAAACATCCTATGTCCTCTGATGAACTAAACAACCCGATTGATACCATTATGAGAATGGCAGAGGTTGAAGAGCAGACTCACTGACAATCTGGACGTGGGGTAGGGGTATGATACCTTGTATTGCGAGGCAGGGGAGCAATATGATCCCCCTAAGGACATGCCAATCAGAGCACATATCTACCTCTCAGAATTGTCAACTTGCTCCCAAATAGCAAAAAGACCTTCTTCCCCTAAGTTAGGGCAAGATATTTACCCTTGCTAAACGACAGCTCTATCATCATGCCCTTGACCACTGGAATTGTATGTTACACCTTCGTGCCGATGAATCAGTGCCACCTTAGGAAGGAGGAGAGCTCTTCAGTCTGGCAGCCTGATAAGACTTACCTGATAAGATAATTTGCCTGTGGCTGATTATTGATAATTTTGCTACAGATGGTGCCATCTGTGCAGTACCCCTGATATTCCAAGCGCTACTCATTGCTGGTGTTTTACATCAGCAGATTCCTGTGAAATGAGTCCAATATCATCCACCATATGATAGATTTGAGATTTTTTGTTTCCAATGGGGAAAGCTAAAGCCTAGAATTTCTAGTCTTCTTTCTATTCCTTATTCAGTCACCCTTGTCCTATATAACCACAGAGGGCCATAATACTTGTTTTTTTCTCTTATTTTTCTCTTTTTCTTTTACTTGTTCTAAGCTCTCACATCTCTGAGATAAGAGTGGTCCAGAAATTTGACTCATACAAAGTCCTTTGGGACCTTGCCATCAAAGGGTGGGATGTGGTAGGAGCGATATCTACAGGGCCATGTTATATAGGCTAAGCTAATTTTTCCCTAAAGGGAGGGACTTTATCTCTGGGACTTTATTGATTCAGGGCACTAAGGCTGCAGTCATTGAGGTGGCTTCGCAGTTATCTGTGACACAAAAAGCCAGCCCAAGAAGCATCTAGGTGGTATGGAGAATAGAGCACTGGGCCTGGAGTCAGGATGATCTGAGGTCAAATATGGTTTCAGACACTAGCTGTGTGACCCTCAGGCAAGTCATTTAAACTGTCTCAATTTCCTCAACTATAAAATGAGGATAATTATAGTGCCTGCCTCCCAGGGTCCTTGAGAAATGAAATATCTGTAAATCTGAAAAATGAATTATTTCTAAAAAGCTTAGCATAATACCTGGCACACAGTAGGCACTTAATAAATGCTTATTTCCTTCTTTCCTTCCTTCTATGAATAATCAGTGTATTTCAGATAGTATGGATGTTCCCCTTCTATAAGAGTCAATATACCCTTCTGACCAAACTAGTTTTCATATGGAGATGAGGTGGTCTACATCTACCTGAACCAGCATCCTTACTGAATATTCTTTCCATATCGCACTTAAGTAAACCTCCTTTCATAAGATGGTCTTCAATTGTTTCCATTATACTCTGGATCATGAATCAATAGATTGGCCCAATTCAGACCTGTTCTACAATATGAAATAACAAATTAAACAAAAACTCCTAGAAAAACTGGAAAGCAGCATGTCAGAAATTAGGTTTGGACTAATGTTTCATATCACATAAAACAATAAGCTCCAAATGGATATGTGGCATAAATACAAAATGTCTTAACATAAATATGAACAGAGAATTCGCAAAATAAGGAAAGCTACTAACAAACATGAAAAAAATGCTCCAAATCATCAATGATAAGATAAATTAAAATTAAAACAATTCTGACATTCTACTTCATACCCATCAGGTTGGAAAAAAATGAAAAAAAAAATAGAAAATTAAGATTGGAAGGAGCTGTGGGAAAACAGGCACACTAATGAACTACTGGTAGAGTGGTACTATCATTCTGGAAAATAGTTTGGCACTTTAACTAACTCCACAAAACTGTGAATGCTCTTTGACCCAGCAACGTCATTCCTAAGCTTATACCCCACAAAAGAAGAGAAAGAACCTACAAGTGCAAAAATATTCATAGCAGCATTTTTTGTTATAGCAGAGAATTGGAAACAAAGCAGGTGCCTAACTGGGAAATGGCTAAAAAAAATTATGGTATACAAATGTAATGGAATATTATTGCAAAACAAGAAACGACAAAAGGAATGGTTTCAGAGAAACCTGGCATGTATGAACTGATGTACTATGAAATGGGAAAAACTAGGAGAATAATTTATAGAATAACAATGTTGTAAAGGAAGACAACTATGAAAGACTTAAGAACTATGATAAAAACAGTGGCCAATTACAACCCCAGAAGACAAGGATGACTCATTTTTTTCTCCCTTTTAGCAGAAACTGACTAGAGGTTCAGAATCATACGATGTATGGATTTGTTTTATGTGACAACATTATTTGTTACAAGGGAAGGCTTTCTTTTTTTTTTTGAGGGGGGAGATAGAAGGTGGGAATGGAAAGTAGTAAAAGTTATATTAAAAGAAGATAAAAGAAAAGTGACAAAATAAACAGAGAACAGAAGAAAAATTTTTTTTTTAAGGGGACACTGACAAGCAGAGTGGAATTGCCATGTTAAATATGGTGATACATACTGAGGGAAAAAACCCTACATAACAAAAGTTCACAGTTTTATCCACAATTCCATCCTTTGTATACTGAAATGTCACGGTTGTTCATATTTACTAAGTTCATAATAAAAAAGAAAATTTAAAATAAAGAAAAAGGACAAAAATCTAACACTCTGATGTATATAAGAAACACAGCTAAAACAAAAAAGGACAGCCAGAGAAGCCAAAATATACTTCTTTAGTAGGTGATTTAATAAAACAAAAAACAAATGAGATCTTCATTCATCATTGTAGGAGCACAGCATAGTGACATCACAGAATCATAGATCTACAACTAGAAGGGACTTTAGAAAACATATTGTCATCCCCTCAAATGCACAAATGCAGATATACAATAGGCAGTTGAAGATGTAGGTCTTGAGTAAAGAGAGGAGAGAGGAGTCTAAAGACAGATTTGGGAGTGACCTGCAGAGCCAAGTTTGTCAAAAGTGTAGAAAGGAAAGAAAAGAACTTTGTGGAACACATTCACTTTAATGAGTGAGAAAGAAAAGCCAGTGAAGGAGCCATAAAAGAAGAAACAGAATAGTGTTGTTTTTCTAAAACAAAGAATACCCAGAGCATACAGTAGGGAGGGAACAGAGGGAATAAGGAACATTATCAAAAGCTGAAGAGAAGTCAAGAAGACTGAAAAAGAGGTTATTATAAATTACAAGTTGCCTTTGAGAAAGTAATTTCAGTAGTGATGGAGACAAAAGCCAGATTACAAAAGAATAAAGAGTTGATGGTAAGAAAGTGGAGTGACTTACAGGATTAGATTCCAAGTCAACTATGTATTTTCTACACTAGATCATGTTGCTCCCTGAAACTGACTAAGAGTTCTGAAATAAAGAGAATGTAAAAAAACTCCAAAACACTTCCTCCCTACCACACAGAGAAATGCTAAGTTGCTTTTTCTTCTTTGAGCTGCCGAAAACATTTCTCAAAACTTTGCATTACTAAATACAGATATGCAAATTAAAATAACTGTGATTCTACCTTATAACCATCAGACTTACAAAAATGACAAAACATGAATATGGTAATCTATAAAACTATATATAACTATATATCTATAAAACTATATAATTGAAAACTTTGAGACTTAAGAACTATGATCAATCTTGACTTCAGAAGACTAATGAAGTATATTTTCTCCCTTTTAAGAGGTGATGGACTAAAGGTGCTGAATGAGATACATGTTTTCAGACATATCCAACATGTTGACTTTCTCTGCTTGACTACAATTATTTGTTACACAGAAAGACTTGGGGCAGGGGTGGGGAATCTGCGGCCTCAAGGCCACATGTGGCCTTCTAGGTCCTCAAGTATGGCCTTTTGCCTGAGTCCAAGTTTTACTGAACAAATCCTTTTATTAAGGGGATTTGTTCTGTGAAGACTGAATTCAGACTGGCTGGGGTGTGGTAGAGGAGGAAGCGTTAAGGTAGAGGGAAAAGGATAAGGATAAGAAAAAGTAACTATACAGCATTTGAAAAAACAGAAGGGAAAGTGGCATTTGATTTAGTTTATTTGTTTATTTATTTTTGTTTCTTCTTTCTCGTGGTTCATTCCATTGGTTATAATTCTTCTTTACAACTTGACTATTGTGAAAATATGTTTAATGTGAAGGTATATCTAGAACTCATATTGGATTACATGCCATCTTGGGAAGGCAGGAGGGAGGAGAGGAAAGGGAAGAAAATCTGGAACTCAAAAATTTGTGGACCTGAATGTTGTAAACTAAAAATAAATAAATTTAAAAGGAAAACAAACACACAAACAAAAAAAAAAAAACCAGAAGGGAGCAGAGGGAAGTGGAGAATTAGACACAATTAGTGAATGTTTTGTAACTTGTGTTAAATTTAATATACACATAAAAGTCCTCTTTTCAGTCCTTTGTATAGTGAAATATTCATGTTTGTTGATGTCAAAGTTCATAGTAATTTTATTTTAAAGTCTTTGTGACAATGGAAAGTCTCCATTCTCAGTTTTATTGGCTAAAAAAATAGCTTAGCTTCTAAAGGCAAAACTGTAAGCTATAAAAGGCCACTTTTTTAACCTTTCAGCATTTTACACTTACTGTAGCTTTCTAGCAGTCCCTCATTTACAAAGCAACAAAAGTAGGAAATTTCAATAGATCTTTAAAAGAATAATTCAAGTGTCCTAGTTTCACCTGACTTTAAGTAAGCAAGCGAACACCTATATGTTAGAAACACATTTTATAACTCTAAATTAGATACAAATCAAAACATTCATTTTCTCCTTATTCAAATTGTAATGTAATTTCAAACACAGTTCGTCATGAAAGGAAATACCATATTTTTTAAAAGTCCTATTTTATGTTCATGATCTCATTTTAGAATCCAGTGAACAGCTAAGATTTATGAATCTAGTTTCATGCAATTACTTACTACAACCTAAGAATATATCTATAATTCTTTAAAAGTACAACAGACCACATTCAATTTAAAATAAATTTTGTACCTTCGTTGTCCCAAATAATTCATCTTTAATATGACCACCTCCAAATTCCTTTTTCAGAGTTGCTCTGGTTGCTGCATACAACATTTTTTGACGAACCTGTTACGGTTTTACACAAATTTATTAGGAATTCTACAGATGACATCAAATTACAAATGGAAATATTCTCTGAAGTTACTAAAACTCTTAATCATAATTTTAAAATTATAAACTAACATGACTGAATCTTATGGATTTATTCATCTTTTTATATTTAACATATTTATTCTTATACAGTAGCATATGAAATTATTCGTGTACAAATAACCATAGCCCCCAAATAAAAAAAGTTAATTTAATTTTCTACAGAAATAATTTTTAAAGTGAATTTACATTTACATTGAAAAATATTGGGAGAGATGGGTAAAAGTTAGGGAAAGTTAGGTTTCCACAGAAGAGTAATTAAATTCCACAGAATAATTAATGAAGTGTCAGCTTGAACAAAGAAGGAGTAAAAATTAATCAGGATGAAAGTACTCAGCCAATGGGAATAAAGTTTGTGGTTTTGCAGAAACTGCAGTTTCGGGATGTTAGGAAAATTGGTCTAAACTGGCCAGATAATGGTCAGGGTTGAAGAGAAAAGTGGGTCAATTGGCAACCACACATGCTTAATTGGCTAATTGAATATTACCTCATATGTCTACACGAGGAGTTTTCTGCCATTTTTGAACATGGGATGTATGATGAGGGGAGGGGAACATGGTTACTCATATCAAGGAGAGAACATATGAAGAGGTGTATCAGGAAGAATTGAGCAGACTAATCTGCTCTCTGGTACTGAGGTACTGAGTTGATGATGCATCAATCTGTCAGTCTAATACTATAAAACTGATTTCATTTTTTGCAAACAGCACTCCCCTTTCCTAGAAAAGGGTGGAGTCCATTCCTGGCCAGGAGCATTTACCAATTCCTTTGAATTCCTCAGTAATAATAAATTGCCCTTGATACCTGAATTTCAGTGTCAAGTGTATTTCTAACAATATAATTCTAAGTATAATAAACTTCTCAATCAATATATAATACTCTCAATTTATGAACTTAGATGATGAATTCAAAATGAAAAAAACTATTTCAACAAAGTGTAAGGGTAGATGGTTGAAATAACATTCATCTTTCACTTTAAAAGAGCATACATTACCCTTATTTTAAACAACAAAAACCCCTATTATAGTCTATTCTACACTACTAAGCTTAACCACCTGCCAGAAGGTTAAAATAACTTCATAAATTTGCAACATCAAATCAAATCTATTTTTCCTTTCTGACTTTGATGTTGAGAATTTAGAGAATAAGGACCCTTTGAAAAGGAAATCTGTCTGAATCAAAGGGAAAAAAACCAACAACCCTCTTGTCTTCCTTATGAAAGAATGAGTCTAAAAAATGTGCACTGCATAGTGATTTTACTTGAAATTCTATTTAGGCAATTAAGAAACCATTTCTTCAAAGACAAATCTAACACCAGCAAAAAGTACATTTACATTGTATTCAATCTTTGCAATTATTACATTTAAATGTTCTTTACATTATCAAAATGTTAAAAGTGTTTTTCTGTTTCATAACAGGTCCTGTGAATTTATTCCTAATCCCCACAAACTTAAAAATCTTGAATCATACTCATTCGGATTTCAAAGGCTGGATTATGTTTCTAATTACAGCATTCCTAAATCAGCCCTATGAGAATCAAGTTTTTATCTCTCTCTCTTTTTCCCCTTATCAGTATTTCTTTCCAGCTTTTCTTAACATAAGGTAAAGCACCAAAGGATATCTAGGAGGTAGTTCTTTACAGTATTAATAAAAATCACTTACATGAGAATAGTCTGGAGACCATGCAATGAAGATCCACTCATACCCTTGTGCATTCTGAGAATCTAATCTGTATAATATGTAGCATGGCTGCTTCTCTTCTAGTAGTGGTAAAATGAAAGGATCATAATCTTTATCCCATGTCTCTGAAGGCTGACTAGAAGATCCAACTACAAGTTGCTCTGTGAAGAAAAATAAATGCATTCAATGACTCTGGAGTTCTAAGTAATAGCAAGAGTTGTATTACATGCTTACTAAAAAAGCTCATAAGATCTAACATTCAACTTTATATACTGAAAAATAGAAGAAAAAGAAAAATGTAGACATTCTAATTAGAAAATAAAAGACTTTCAAGTATTCTTGATGAAAAAACCAGAGCTGAATAGAAAATCTGACTTTCAAATATAAGACTCAAGAGAACTACAAGACTCCAGAGAAGCATAAAAAGGTAAATATGAAAGGGAAATCGATCACAAGGGACTTAAGAAGGTTAAACTGTTTATATTCCTACATGAGAAGATGATACTTGTAACTCCTAAGAATGTTCTCATTATTAGGGCAGTAGATATATAGAGACAGGGCACAGGTGTGAGTTAAATATGAAGGGATGATATCTAAAAAAATAAAACTAAGGGTTGAGAGAGAAATGTACTAGGAGAAAGGCAGAGGTAGAAAGGGGTAAATAATCTCACAAAAAAGAGGCAAGAAAAAGCTTTTACAGTGGAGGGGAAGAGGGGGTATACTCAAAGAAGGAATAACCCATACAATCAATGGTGTATAAAAAAATCTATCTTACCATACAGGAAAGTAGTAGGGGAAAGGGATGAAGAGGGGTGACAGAAGGGAAGGTAGATTGGGGGAGGGGAGTGTCAGAAGCAAAGAGCTTGAGGAGGGCCAGGGTGAAAAGAGAGAATAAACATGGGGAACAGGATGAAGGGAAATACAGTTATCAAAAGTAACTGTAAAAAAAAAAAATTGAAGCAAGTTTCTCTGATAAAGGCCTCATTTCTCAAAAATATAGAAAACTGAGCCAAATTTGTAAAAATAAGAGCCATTCCTCAACTGATAAATGATTAGAAGATAGGACCGGTTTTCTGATAATCAAAGCTATCTGTAGCCATATGAAAAAATGCTCTAACTCACTACTGATTGGAGAAATGCAAATTAAAACAATTCTGAGGTACTACCCCACAACTATCAGATTATGCAACAGGACAGAAAAGGAAAATGACAAATGTTGGAGGAGATGTGGGAAAAATGAGACATTAATGTACTGTTGGTGGAGTTGTGAACTGATTCAACCATCCTGGAAAGCAATTTAGAACCATGCCCAAAGAGTTATAAACCCATGCATATTTTTGACCTAGCAATACCACTACTAGGTCTGAATCCCAAAGAGATCATAAAAAAATGAAAAGGACCCACATGAATCCCAAAAGAGATTAAAAAAAGGAATGTACAAAAATATTTATAACAGCTCTTTTTTGGTGGCAAAGAACTGGAAACTGGGGAAATGACCATCAATTAGGGAATGACTAAACAAATTGTGGTATGTGATTATGATGGAATACTATTGCGCTATAAGAAATGATGAGCGAGATGCTCTCAGAAAAACCTGGAAAGACCTACATGAGCTGAGGCGAAGTGAAATGTACTGTATACAAAGTAACAGCAATATTGCAAGATGATCCGCTGTGAATGACTTAGTTATTCTCAGTAATACAATGATCTAAGACAACTCTGAAGGACTTAGGATGAAAAATGCTATTCGTCCCCAGAGAAAGAACTGATGCTATCTGAATACACAGTGAAACATACTTATTTTATTTTCTTTTTCTTGCAGGTTTTTTTTTGGTCTGTTTTCTTTCAAAACACTAATATGGAATTGTTTTGCATGATTACACACATATAATCTATATCAAATTGCTTGCCTTCTCAATGAGGGGGATAGGGAAGAAGGGAACGAATACGGAACTAAAAATTTTAAAAAAGAATGTTAAAAATTGTTTTTCTATTGACTAAAGAAATGCAAATTAAAACAACTCTGAGGTACCACATCACACGTACCAGACTGGCTAACATGGCAAAACGAGAAAATGATAAATGTTGAAGATGTGAGAGTACTGGAACACTAATGCATTGTTGGTGGAGTTGTGAATTGATCCAACCATTCTGAAGAGCAATTTGGAACTATGCCCAAAGGGCTATAAAACTGTGCATACCTTTTGATCCAGCAATACCAATTCTAGGTCTATATCGCAAAGAGATCATAAAAAAGGGAAAAGGACCCACAGGCACAAAAATATTTATAGCAACTCTTTTTGTGGTGGCCAAGAATTGGAAATTGAGGGGGTGTCCATTACTTGGGGAATGGCTGAACAAGTTGTGGTATATAAATGTAATGGAATACCATTGTTCCATAAGAAATGGTGAGCAGGTGGACTTCAGAAAAACCTGGAAAGACGTATGAACTGATGTGATGGTGAGTGAAGTGAGCAGAACCAGAACACCATATACAGTAACAGCAACATTGTGCGATGACCAACTTAGCTCTACTGAGCAATGCAATGATCTAAGACAACTCCAAAAGACTCAAGATGGAAATGCTATCCATACCCAGAGAAAGAACTATGGAGTCTGAATACAGATCAAAGCATACTATTTTCTCTTTTTTTGCTATTTTTTAATTTTTTCTTCTCATGGTTTTTCACTTTTGTTCTGATTCTTCTTTCACAAAATGACTAATGTGGAAATATGTTTAATATTATCATAAAAATTGTTTTTACGTGTAACTGGGAAAAAATAAAATACTAAATAAATTCAATAAATAAATAATATTTTTCTTGTATTTAAACTAAATATCCCTAAAGGTGGGTTGAAGACAAAAGGTATTTCTTTCTTAAGGAAATGGAATGAGTGGAAACTTAACTATCAAATAAAGAGTATCTGCTACCTTGTATGAATATTGCCTTCTCCACCCCCTGAAGTGATTGGGTACTGATCCATCTAAGAACAATATCCCTTCAATGCATTTTTCCATTTAGAAAGAATTATGATATTGATCACAGAGAGAAGACCTTTTTCAATCCTTAAAGGGAAGAAAGAATCAAGTAGACTATTGTTCCAGATTGTTAATCCAAACTGTATTTTAGCATATCATAATCTTGTCCTTGTTCAAGATTCCAATAATATTACCTCAAATCATCTTGAGATAGAGAAATGTGAGAGCACTAGGGTGGCTTATGCCAGTTTGGACATTTCTCTCTCTAAACTAGACATGCCTTTAACTTAGGAATAATGTTAAATTAAATAAAAACTTACTTCTGGAAGCTTTATACCTAAAATTCAGAGTATCATTTTTTTTTCTTCAACAGCTAAAAATCCTGAAACATAATAATCTCATGTACCCAAGATCTTTTCCTCTGGTACAGTGCTCCCACAATTATCCCCTTCATATAGAAAGCCTTCAATCTCTTCATGCCAAATTGTGAAAAATCTTCAGTAAATTCTGTCGTACACTCAAGCTATTTTCCAATCTCAGACACTTCCTAGCTCTGTGACCCTGAGTATATCATTTAACCTCTACTTAGTCCAGAGCCTGGCACATTGTTGTAGTTCAGTCATGTCCCTTCATGACCCCATTTGGAATTTTCTTGGAAAAGATACTGGGGTGGTTTGCTATTTCCTTCTCCCACTCATTTTACAGATAAAGTAACTGGGGCAAATGGGGTTAAGTGACTTGCCCAGAGTTACACAGCTAGTGTCTGAGGCCAAATTTGAACTCAAGTCTTCCAGACTCCAAGCCCAGGGCTCTATTCACTGCACCACCTAGCTGTCCCTCCTGGCACATGGTAAGCAAATATATAAATGCTAGCTATTATTACTTTTGTACCTGACTGTCCATCTTTCACAGGTGGGCAGAAGAAAGGGATTGCACCTATTTTCTATTCTGCTCAATGCCTAAAATGGTCAGAAATAGTTAACAATGAATTATATGATATCTATAATTTGATCACTCAATAGGAATTACTGTAAGTGCTTCAATGGGAAAAACCCACAAACTTCATAATCTACTCTAGAAACATTCTGAGGTCCCTTCCGATTTTAAATTTATGATCTGTTTACCCATTTCAACTCCTGATATAGGAGCACAGAAGTAAAAAAATGGGAGTGGCAAAATACAGAAGCATAAATTCAAAGAAGGAAAACAAATTATGTAGATTTTGAGCCATGTTCCTCTCTCACTGAGCAGTGACTATCATATATAGAAGGAGTAAAAACACCAGGATCATAAGATCAAAAAGTAAGTTACCCATAGATAGGTACTTGCCCAGAATCTGCAGGAACTAAGTTATTTTTAACCTTGAAAAAAAAACAAATAAAAAAATGCAAAATTTCTAAATTTTACACAAGTATCTCAAATCACAAATATGAAAGCCCTCCAAAAGTTCTATCTCTTATCAAACAATGTTAAAATTTTCTTTAAACTAACCATCCTCAATTGAAATCTTTAGAAGCCTGTACTTCCCGTTCCTTGCCCTGGCAAAGATATCTTTAACTTCTTCACTTGCTGAAAGAAAAAGAAATGGAAAAAGTTAGTATGCTTTGCATACTTACACATTAATCTTATTCTTTCCTTTTATAATTTAAACAAAGTAAAATATTAGAACATTTCAGAAAAGACATTGTGATTTGCAGTTTATATTTCACTTTAATCATGATACCGAGGATTAATTAAAATATATATATATATATATGGACTCAAATCAGTAATGTTATGTTTGGTCTTGTAAAAAAATATAGGAAAGTAATTCAAGTTTTAAACAATACTAATCTGTTCTATTCTTTGAAATGTTGTAGCAGAAGTTACCATTCCATATATACGCTGAAATGACCAAAAAGAAACAAAGAAGAAACCATCAAGTTATTGGTTTGCTGATTTTGGTGAGTGAGGCTGAAGTATTTGGTTAAAAAAAAACTTGATGATGTCTTTGGTCTAATGACAATTTTTTGATATACAAAGAACTAAAAACAATGCCGATGTGATTTTCATTTTGTAAAGAAGTAAATTAGAAGACCTCGGTTTGAGTTCTTTCTTGTGTCCCTGCAAACTTATCCAATGAGATTTAGGGTAAGTCATTTAATTTCAGACAGAGTCACTTTCCTCATCTATAAAACAGATAATACTATTTACACTATACAGGTTTTACAGTAAGGATACAGATACTAGCATTTGTTACTAAATATCAGTATTGTTTTTTCTCCACAAGAACAGTAAACAAACTGTCTTACCTAAAAAATAAATGGAATCAACAAAATTAAGGTAATGTGTAGCAGAACACTGGTTTTGGAATTCAGAGAATCTGGGTTCAAAAACAGACCAAGGACAAAATATTTAACCTCTCTGGACCTCAGTCTCTTCATCTGTAAAATCAGGGGTATAGTCTCTAAGATCCTTTTACCTCTAAATCTACCACTATGAAATGTTAACCAATGAAACACTTCAAACTCTTGATATTTATATATTACATTTACCAGATTTGATATGTCTCTAAAATACTCACACTACTGGAATCATACTAATATTTTTTTATATATCTACTATTAATTACCAGTACAACTATTACTATAAATAGTAAAAGGTTAGGAATCACTTGAGCTATGTACAAATATCGAGTATTAAAGTCAATAAAATTTTAAATGGCAAAAAAAAATCAGTGGAAAAAAATTTCACAGGTTTAGCTTTGGATGTTACTGTTTTTTGGAATAATCACACAAAGGTGAGGATGGAAGTACAACTTTCTAAAATCTCTTTCCACTGAGTGTTAAAACGAAGAGAGGACAATGGAAAACAATTTCAATTAGAAAAACAATTTGTTTCCTTGTAACTTGGCAAATTTCGGTTTGCATTTTTAATTTATAAGAGAAACTGAAGTCACTGTCGCAGTTCAGAATTTTATTCGGCTCAGGTGAGTGCTTCCAGCCTACCTGTTATTCAAACCAGGAACTAACTACAGAAGGTGAGATAGGATTACATGTACCCAGCTGCCATGACGGAGTTAAAAAAAAAAAAAAACAAACTCACAAAGCAGACTCTTAGGAGATAAGGAGTCTAAGCGCTAAGAGAGCAATGAATTATCATAATTTATTAACTGGAGAAGGAAGGGAATGAATGAGCACAGAAGTTCTGGAACTACTCCCTCCGCTGACACAGAAGCTACGGACATTTATCTGGTTTCTGAAGCATAAAAGCCCCAAAAGGAATGAATGGCTTTGGAACTGGCCGTGGCGGTGTCTCCGGGGATTTATTCCACTGTACATGGGGGAGGCCCGACAAGTTGTAACAGCCTCTCAGCCTCCAGCTCCCAGACCCGGCGGTTGGGGCTGGGCCAGGGCACGGAGAGTGTGGAAAAAGGCCTGGCTTCCTAAAGGACCCGGCCACCCCGCCTTGGCCGCTGCTGGTCTTTGTCGCTGGAGAAGCTCCAGAGCCCAAAGACCTCTCTTTCCTTTCCTCCCCACAGGCCGTGTGCGTCTTTACCTTGGATGCCGGTCTGATGGGACATAGTGGCGAGGTCAGCACCTGGCGACCACCCCGTAGTGCAGATTGGGGATAACTAGCGGCCTCGGCTGGCGGCTCCAGGAAGTAGCTGCTCCCCCGTAGCCCAGTGCGTCACCAAAACGCGCCCCCGCCCCGCGGGCAGATTGGCCAGCCGGCGCAGCCCAGGCCTGCGCAGTGGATCTCCTGCCGGCTGGGGGAGGCTCCTAGATCTATTTAGTTGCTAAGAGTCAAATTAGCTTTTACAAAGAAATATTTATTTTCGTAGTATAGTAACAAGTATATAAAGAGTTTAGCTTATTTCCTATAGAACATAGTCCTAACTTCCAAGTGCCAAACTCTGGGCTTGAGCCCCAGGTACTCTAGCTTTTCAAAAGCTTCCCTGCTAGGCTGGCTGGCTGCAAAATCTCACTTGGAATCTTGTCTCCTAGATCAGTAGCTCACATTCTCCATCCAGTGAGTATCATTGACTACGCTTCGAAATGAGAAGGCCAAATGAAGCAGGAAAAGACACACCCCGCAGCCTTGAGGTCTAAAGGTGGGGGGAGGAGGGGAGGTACCGTCCTGGTTAGGTTCGGGGAGCTGATATGCAGCCAGTCAAAGGATGGGGAACACCAGAAAACAAAGTGCCTCCATGTAGGTGATTTAGGGGTGCACAGGGTGCAGGGCAATCCTTCCATGGAGCATTGCGTTTTAGGTGAGGAGAGGAATGATGACTATTTGAATCCAATTTTCCTCGTATCATACTTAGTGGCATATACGTTACAACCCGCTCCCCACCTCAATCCCCAAGTAGTCTCTAAGGTTATTAGTGTTCGAGACTGTCTCAATTTTGTCTTTTTGTCGCCAGTGTCTGGCACAGTTTTTAACATGTTATTGTTGGAGCATGTAACTACAGGATTGCTGTCAATCACCAAATCAACAATGTAGAGATAGTTATCTTCAGTGTTTTTATTATGTTCAGGGCACAGGCTTATCTGTACACAAAGTCAGAGAGCCAAAAAAAAAAAAAACCCAAAAAACAAAACCCCATTAGCTTCAGCAATCTTATATAGAATGTGAATACATGAGCAGCATAGAAAAATGAAATTCAAAAGAAATTAGGAGAGAAAGATAAAAGTATACACACTTGAAAGCAAATCACAGAGAGGGAAGATAAGGATACCTGTCAGTTGGTCAAAACAGGGGCTGTGGTTTGTTTCCCAGCCTTGGTTCTGCAGGTATATTGACCTCCAAGCCTCCAGGAACACTATATGGAAGCTCAAACAAGAGACTAGGGCAGTGTCTTCCTTCTTTCTTTCTTTATTTTAAACAAAAACTTAATATTTTATTTTTCCCCCTTACATGTAAAAACAATTTTTAACATTTGTTTTGTAAAACTTTTGAGTTCCAAATTCTCTCCTTACCTCTCTTCCCTACCCCCTCATTAAGAAGGTAAGCAGTTTGGTGTAGCTTCTATATACATAGTCATGCAAAACATATTTCCATATTAGTCATGTTGTGAAAGAAAACACAGATTAAAAAAAAGTTTTGAAAAAGTATGCATTGATCTGCATTGACTTCATTTCTTCCTCTGGAGCTGGATGGCATTTTTCATCATAAGTTTGTAGGAATTTTCTTAGATCATTGTATTGCTGAGAATAGCTAAATCATTTGCAGCTAATCATCGAACAACATTGCTGTTATTGTGCACAATGTTCCTCTGCTTCTACTCACTTCACTTTGTGTCAGTTCATGTAAGTCTTCCTAAGTTTTTCTTAAATCATTTTGCTCATCATTTCTTATAGCACAATAGTATTTGATTACAATGAAATACTACAACTTGGTCAGCCATTCTCCAAGTGATGGGCATCCCCTCAATTTCCATTTCTTTGCCACCACTAAAAGAGATGCTATAAATATTTTTGTATATACTCATATCCTTTTCCTTTTTGTTTATTATCTCTTTGGAATACAAACCTAGTAGTGGGTTGTTTTGACAATCTGGCTAGCAGCTGCTGTGGGGGTGTAAAACCAACAACAACCAATTCCCAGAGCGCTGCAAGCCCAGGTTCTTTTGATCTGCTTTAGCAAGGAAAAGTAACATTAAGGGGTTAACAAGCTTACTTTAATCCAGCATACAAATACCATTCACTTAGTTCCGGGGAAAAAGCCAGCACCCTGAACTTATTAGCAAATATAAACAAATTACAAACATCGACAGACAGATCAAATACAATTCATAGTTACTAACATCTGAGTTCAGCCAGGGAGCTCATAACAACAGCTAGCCCTGAGTCACATGGATGCCACCACGGCTGTGGGTAAGAGCTCTGAAAAAGAGAAAGCCAACCTCTGGTTTTATGTCTTTTTCAAGGGTGAGTCACACATGCAACTCACCCACGTGACATAAAATTGTCACAAAAATGCAACTTAAACCCACGTGGTCTAAAAACCTCTTATGTCACAAACATGTCACTCAAACCCATGTAAACTAGGCTTTCCCTTGAGGCAAGGAGGTCGTCAAAGACTCCTAATTTAATCAAGGAAATAAAGGCCAAACTCTTCAAGGGCACTTGGTTGAATTAAGTGCTAAGAGCCCATTTTGATTGCCGATACATGGGTATGTATTATCTTATAGCCTTTTGGGCATATTTCCAAATTGTTCTCCAAAATGGTTGAATCAGTTTACAACTCCACCAACAGTGTATTAGTGTCTTAGTTTCCCCTCATTCCCTCCAACATTTGTCATTTTCCTTGTCTGTCATATTAACCAATCTGATAGGTGGTACCTTAGAATTGTTTTAATTTGTGTTTCTCTAATCAATAGTGATTAAAGCATTTTTTGTGACTATAGCTTTGATTACTTTGTCTGAAAACTGCCTGTTCATATCCTTTGACCCTTTATCAATTGGGGAATGGCTCTTATTTATACAAATTTGACTCAGTTCTCTACATATTTGAGGAATGAGGCTTTTATCAGAGATACTTGCTGTAAAATTTATTTTTCACGGTTATGATGGCTAACTGTGTATTTCCTTTCTAGTTTTCCCTCTGTTTATGCTGCTCTCTCTCTCTCTCTCTCTCTCTCTCTCTCTCTCTCTCTCTCTCCCTCTCTCCCTCTCCCCCCCTCTCCTTTTACTCTGTCCATCCTCAAAAATGTTTTGCTTCTGACTATGGCCTTCCCCAATCTGCCCTCTCTTCTATCAGCTCCCTCTTTCACTTATCCTTACTGTAGGGTAAGATAGATTTGTATACCCAACTGAGCATGTGTGTTATGCCTTCTTTTAGCCAATTCCATTGAGAGTAAGGTTTACATTCTCCCCTCTACCACCTCCCCCATGTTCCCCTCCACTGTAATTATGTGAGATAATTTACCCCATTCTACCTCTCTATTCCCATTTCTCCCAGTGCATTCTTCTTTCTCACACTTAAGTTTTATTTTTTTTTTTCATATCATCCCATCATATTCAATTCCCCATGCCTTCTGCCTGTGTATGCCCCTTCCAACTGCTCTAATAATGAGAAAGTTCTTAGGAGTTAAGATTATCATCTTCCCATGTAGGAATATAAATAGTTAAACCTTATGGAATCCCTTATGATTTCTCTTTCCTTTTTATGCTGCTCTTGAGTCTTGCATTTGAAAGTCAAGTTCTCTATTCAGCTCTGGTCTTTTAGTCAGGAACGTTTGAATCCTCTGTTTCATTGAATAGCTATTTCTTTCCCTTGAAAACTCAGGGGAAATACTCAGAATTTCTGGATTCTTTGTTGTAATCCTATCTCCTTTGCCCTCCAGACTATCACATTTCAAGTCCTCTGATCCTTTAATGTGGCAGCTGCTAAATCTCGTGTTATTCTGACTATGCCTCCACAGTATTTGAATTGTTTCTTTCTGACTGCAGCATTTTTTCCTCAGCCTGGGAGCTCTGGAATTTGGTTATAATATTCCCGGGGGTTTTCATTTGAGGATCTCTTTCAGTAGGTGATCAGTGAATTCTTTTGATTTCTATTTTACCTTCTAGTTCTAGAATATCAGGGCAGTTTTTCTTGATAATTTCTTGAAAGATAATGTCTAGGTTTTTTTTTTTATCATGGCTTTCAGATAGTCCAATAATTCTTAAATTATCTCTCCTGGATCTATTTTCCAGGACAGATATTTTTCCAATGAGATATTTCACATTTTATTCTGTTTTTTCATTCTGTTGATTTTATTTTATCGCTTCTTGATATTTCATGGAGTAACTAGCTTCCACTTGCTCAATTCTAATTTTTAAAGAATTATTTTTTTTCATTGAGTTTTTGTATCTTCTTTTCCATTTGGCTGATTCTCCTTTTTAAAGGCCTTCTCTTCTGTGAATTTTTGTATCTCTTTTTCTATTTGGCCAATTCTGCTTTCTTCTCTTTATTGGATTTTTGTGCCTCTTTTACCATTTGACCTATTTTGTTGTTTAAGGCATTATTTTCCTCAGCGTTTTTTTTTATGCCTCATTTACCAAGCTGTTGACTCTTTTTTCATGATTTTATTGCATCATAGTAATTTATTTTCCTAATTTTTCTTCTACCTCTCTTTGATTTTTACAATCCTTTTTGAGCTCTTCCAGGAATTCTTTTTTTGGCTTGTAATGGCAAGCAAAGTTGGACTTTTGAGGGTTTTTTCTTTTGGAGTACTTCTCAGCACTAAGGCAAGCAAGTGCCTTTGATTGAGTCTTGTCTTTGTTTGAATCAAGAGTCTGATTGAATCAAGAGTCTTTGATGACCTGCTTAAGTCACAAGAAAGCCTAAGTCATATGAGTTTGAGTCACATGGTTGTGACATCCTCTGTGGGCTGACCCTGAAGAAGTGTATATATACTCTGAGTTTAGCTTTTTGCTTTGGGGGCTCACTCATTGGAAGAGTGTTTGTGTGATTCAGCTAGATGGGACTCTGGGTTGCCATTAAGGAGCCCTCCGGCTTTGAAAACCCAGATGTTGGGATTTCTCTTTCTGGTAACTATGTCTATATTGCTATGGACCAAAGAACTTGTGCTAGCATCCTTCCTGTGTGCTCATGTTATTGGCCTTATACCTCCATAGCAGCTGCTAGTAGTATTGTATAAAAACAATGCTTCCAGCAGCTGCAGGGGTGTAAGAACCCAACAAGACCAGCAACAAGAGAGGCCAGCCCAGGTTCTTTGGTCTGCTTTTCTATGGAAAGCAACTTTAAGGGGTTAACAGTCTCACTTTAATCAAATATCCATACGTCATTCGCTTAGTTCAGGGGGAAAAGCCAGCACCCTGAACTTATGAGCAAATACAAATTACAAACATACATTATATAAACAGAGCAAATAACACACAGGGATCAACAGATAGGCCTCTTATCTGTCTGACCAAATCACAATAGTTACCAGAAAAGCACCAATATCTGGGTTTCTCCAAAGCCAGGGGGCTCCCGCAGCTACCCAGAGCCTCCACACCAACCCTCTTCCACTGAGTGAAGCCCCCAAAGGCAAAATGCCAACCTCTGAGTTTTTATACCCTATTCAGGGTCACAGGGTGTCACAACATTTGACTCAAACCCATGTGACCTAAAAGGTTCTTCAGGGTCAAAGGGCATCACAAACGCGCAACTCAAACCCATGTAAACTAGGCTTTCCTTTGAGATAAGCAGGTCATCAAAGATTCCCAATTTAATCAAAGAAACAAAGGCTAGACTCATCAAATGCACTTGATTACATCAGTGCTCCAAAAGAGAAAACAGTAAAAAAGTCCCACCCAGCTTAACCTTATACATTTTTGTTACAGGGCCAAATGTGAATTCACAATCTTCTCGAGGCTTTGGATATAGCAGTTTTGACTTTGTTATCTTCTTCTGAGTTTATGTTTTGATAGTCACTGCCACTGTCAAAGTAACTTTATATGGTCAGTATTTTTTTTTCTTTGTTCATTTTTTGGACCTGTTTCTTGACTTTTAGCTTTATATTAAAGTTGGTCTTTCCTCCTGGGATGAAGGGTAACTGTCCCAAGGTACAGATTATTTTGTGTCTGTAAATTTTCAGTTCTTCCAAGGTGGTATGATTTAAGGAGAGGAGTGTTTACTACTCTCCTGGCCCAAGCTCTGGTCTGTGAATGAACACAAGCACTCTTTTCTGCCCTGGAATCATGACCAAGATCCCTGTTCTCCTATGGCTGCATGTTCTAGAAAGTACTGCTCTTCTTCACCCTGGGACTGCCACCCAAGACTGTGACCCAGATCTGAGTATGGGTAATGCAACAAAATCCTACACCCAGTGCCAGCAAAGGGACACCTGTAAGCTCCTTCTGAGCAGTTGTTTGACAGTCTGTGGGCTGAGAGCTTTGGCAGCCACTGTTGCCAATTGCATTGCCACCATGGCCTGCTGCTAGCTCGGTATAGTGTTGCCTGATGATGGCCTATACTCCATTCTCACTCCAGTGGGATAGACCTTTTCTGCCAACCTTCTAAGTTGTCTTGGGCTGAAAAATTGTTTTATCCCATTCTTTTGTTTGTTCTACAATTCCAGAATTCATTTTGTGATGTTATTTAAAGTTATTTGGCAGGGAATTTGGGAAGTGAGTGTCTGCCTTTTCTTTGCCATTTTGGCTCCCATCTCCAGACCATTTGGTGATTTATTATGAATCTTGTGGTAAGAATGGGGAATACTTTGGAGGGAGATAAGTGTTTGAAAGTGTGTAGCAGGGGCACTGGGTGTTTGTCAGTAATGTACCCTAAAGGTTGGTATTAATGTTTCTTTTTAATCTGATCTCAATCTACCTTTCTAACCTTATTCTCTTCTATATCACCATTATGCTCAGCCATATAAGATTGTCTCAGCATTTCTGGAGTTTATCTCCTTTGTTTTCCTGATTGATCATTTTTGTTAATGCTGTTTACTCTGAAATTCCTTCCTTTGTCCATTTGCCTCCTTTGAGGTCCACCCAGCTCAAGTGCCACTTCTTTTTGTAAAGCCCTCTTTGAAATCCAACTCTATGATTTCTTCCTCCTCTGAACACCCATAGCACTTCATATTTCTCATAGCATTTCTCATTTTTTGCCTTGTTTTATGGTTATGTGCTTGCCATATACAAAATTATAAGCTCACTGAGGGAAGCATTTTACACTTCTTTGTATCTCCTACATCACCTAATACAGTGTTTTGTGGTTGTCTTACTGAGTTTTTTAAATGAATGAATGAATGGCCTTTGTCTTCATAAATTAAGATTTAACAGATGGAGGAACCTCTTTTAATATTTGATGAGCTTCATCTGCATATGAAGGGTTGTAATAACAATGTTGCTAGCAGCTGCTGTGGAGGTGTAACACCAACAACAAGACCAACAAGAGCATACAGGAAGGATGCTAGCACAGGTTCTTTGATCTGCTTTTCTAAGGAAAGCAACTTGAAGGGGTTAATTACATATATCACTCACTTATTTCAGGGGAAAAAGTCAGCACCCTGAACTTCAAAGCCAATACAAACAGAAATTACAAACAGAGACAATATAAACAGAGCAAATAACACACAGAAATCAACAGACAGGCCTCTAGCTGTCTGACCAGGAAGTTACATATATAGTTATCAGAGAGAGGCACCAACATCTGGGTTTTCAAAGCCTGGGGACTCCGTGATGGCTACTCAGAGTCTTGTCTGGTCAAATCACATGACACTCTTCCAGTGAGTGAGAGCCCCAAGCAAAATGCTAACCACAGAGTATATGTACCCTTTTTCAGGGTCAGAGGGCATCACTACAATGTGACTCAAACTCATGTAACTTAGGCTTTCTTGTGACTTAAGCAGGTCATCAAAGATTCCTGATTCAATCAAAGACTTGATTCAAACAAAGGCAAGACTTAATCAAAGGCACCTGATCACCTTAGTTCTGAGAAGCACTCCAAAAGAAAAAAACAGCAAAAAGTCCCACCCTTCTTGGCATTACAAGGGTCTATGAATACCACTGAGTTGGTAGCTGAGACTAAGTTAGCCAATCAATCAATAAACATTTGTTGTGTACTTACTATTTTCTAGGCTTTCTGCTAAGCACTGGGGATACAAAAAGCAGCAGAAGACATTCTCTACCTTCAAGGAGGCTTCATTGTCTAACGAACAAAAGAAATGTCCTTTTCTTCTGCTTGACTTTGTCTCTGTGTGCTTGTCTCTGCCTCTTCATCTACATGAGAGACAAGAAAAAACTTAGGCTTTGAACGGTGGGGAACCTTGAATCCCAGAGCTCTTTGGTGATTATTAGGTGGTTAATTATTACCTGGTTTATTGTATAGCCTCCAGAGACTAAAATTTGGGAAGTATATATAATGCCTACTAAAATCTAGACTAGAGTCTAAAGAAAAGAAACTGCAAGGGCATTAGCCAGAATGACCTTGCTCTCTGTTCTAAAGAGCTTGACTCTCGGGGCTGAGAATTTCCTGCAGTGGAGATGAGAAACTTCTGTGGCCATGATGGGGTGATGGGGCCTGGACCCATAAAAGGAAAAAACCATGTCTTCGAAAGCAACCCAATCCCTGAAATTTCCCATATGCTTCAAAAGCCCAGAGCACTTCACCCACCCCAGCTCACCTAGATCACCTATTTAGGCTACTTGATATTCCTTTCACTGTTGCACCTGGCCTACCCCAGACTACTTACTACTCCTTAATCCCACCAGTTCCTTTAACTAAGCTTTTGTATATAAGCATCAGTCACATCCCCATTAAGTTGCAGGTTCACTAGGAACCCTGGCCACTTCTATTGGCCTTACAATAAACTTTGCTACTTGACTGGAAGATGTTTTGAGTGCATAAATTCATTCCAGGTGGACACTGCCCTCTACCCTGACATTTTGGGGCTCCCAGCAACCCCAAACTGTGTCAGCTAAGCCTCTGAGGAAACATGACCTTTTGTTGGTTACCTTGCAAACATTTCTCCCTTTTCCTGAAAGAGCTAGAGAAGGTAGGGTTTAAGCTAAGGAAATATGTCATCACCTGCTTTTCCCTGAGGAAGAAGTAGCTAAGAATTTCCAAGGAGTTAGACACAGTGAAGATTACAGTGGAGCAGCATCCATCAGAGCAACATCGAGAGACCAGTGTAGCAGCACCTGGCAGTCTCAGGCTGAACAGTTTTTAGCAGAGGGGATTACTTCATTCATAATCAGCCCTAAAAGAGTGCTGGGAATTGTTTTGGGCAGCATTTCTTTTATTCTTGCTTTATTCTCTAACTGGAACTTGAAATCACAGGCGACTCAAAGGCCTGGAAACTTACTATTGGTCACATATGTAATATAGATACGAAATTGGACAAGAGGTTGTTGTTTGCTCTTCATTTTTGAAGAGGACCGATGACATCACAGGTAATGTTTTGACTCAGAGCATGAATTGGATTTAAGTGAGGCAGAGCTGCACAAAGCTCTACTTTCTCTTCCAGAATCATTGAAGACCAGTGGCAGGACAAAAGTCAAGACAACTGGTGATAGTTTGGGATGCAGTAGATGACCCTGGCCTGTGTGTCAGCTAATGGAAAAGGTACAGAAATGAGAGATCAAGTGTGTTGTGTGAGGAAAGGGTCAACTAAGTGGCACAGCAAATAGAGCACTGGGCTTGGAATCAGGAAGGCTCAACTTCCTGAGTTCAATTCTGGCCTCAGATATTTACTAGCTGTGTGACCTTGGGAAAGTCACTTAACCGTGTTTGCCTCACTTTCCTCATCTGTAAAATGATTTGGAGAAGGAAATGGCAAACCACTTCAGTATCTTTGCCAAGAAAACCCCAAATGGGGTCATGAAGGGACATGACTGAACTACAACAAAAACGTGCTAGGTGCTGTGCTAAGTGCTGGGTGTACAAATAAGAAAAAGAAAGGCAGTCCTTGCCCTCAAGTAGCTAATGGAAGTGGTGAAGGAAAGAAAACCTCTAAAAGGAAAGTTAGCTTCAAAGTCCAGATCCCTGCTCTCTAGAAAGGAAAACTTTGGGAGGAGTTTAGTGCTCCACTCTCCAGCCCTCCAATCACAGGGGAGAGGAGGCTGAGGGAGTTGGTAAGGTGTGGAGTATCCAAAGGTGAATTATAGGCATGATGAAGAAATCATACCTTGTCCAGTAGCTGCAGACACCAGCAGGCTGGGGACAGAAACTGTCTCCTCTTTTCAAAAGTACCCTGAGTCATCAGCTCTTTTGGTTCACTAGCCAATTGGGAGCCTCTCAATAATGAGTCATACATTCTGAAAAGCTTTTCATCTCCGCTCCCCAGTTCCCACACAGTCTAGAGGAGGTAGACAGAGAATATCTTTCATTGCTCCGTACAATTCATATTACATATGGATAATGGTTATTTCATGGTAGCTTTAAAAGTAGCTGAATATTATATGTGTGCACCTACAGGAGCTGGAAGAAAAATAAAGGAAACTCCCTGGCCCCAAAAAGTTGTTCATCAAGTCTGTTAAGATATATCCTGTACTCATTAAAGTTTGTATAAAATGTGTAGAATACAGCCTAAAGTCAAGTATTTTTTTGAGATGAAGTATGTTAAACCAGCCTTTAGACTGATGAAGAGAAAAAGGAAAAAGGCTTATGTCCTAACAGAAAGAGCTCTAAGCTGAAGATGATGGTCTTAAAAAGGAATTCTTTATGGAAGGGGAGGTTGGGAGGAAGGGCACAATCAGCCTTGTCAGTCTCTGGACGAGAAGAAAAGTCAAAATACTTTAAGATAAATCTTTGCCTACCAAGTCTGATACAAAACACCAACCCAAACCCCATCAAATCATTAGCCTGTGCCTTTTTGCCCTTAAATAATTAGAGGAAGATCCATTTTGACCGGAGGCTGTTTAAACGCTGGCGCCTTTTTGTGCTGCTGCTGACCTGGTGGGCTATCAGCCCACCTGTCAACCCCCAGGACAAGATTCACCCATGAAGATGGAGCTGGCAGTACTTCTGAGGATTTCTACTAAAAGATAAGGTTATTGCTCAAAGCATTTGCTATGATGTCTCTCTTTCTAAATCCTTCAGTCGGCTCTTTATCTGTTTAGTTCTTTCTGCAGAGGCAGTCCTTGGAGAAGAGGAGAGTGGCGGGGCTCCGCAATGGTAGTGGTTTCCTGAGGGGTTGGAAGTGTCCAGTTGCGCCTCCACCGGGAAGAAGGCAGAGCGACTGGAATGTGTGGAGGGCGGGGGCGTGGGAAGGGGGGGAGCGGAGAGGAGGAAGAGGAAGAGACATGTTTTCAGCTGGCGATGCAGCGAACAGAATTGGAGGGAGCCTAGGTCACCCAAGCTGCAGCGTTTGTCCTTGTCGTAGTCTTCCCCTTCTTCCCCTTTATCGGAAAGCAAGCTGTGCCAAGATCGCCGAGGGAGAGAGAGAGATTTTTAAGGTCGGCCCTTATACCGTACGAGGCCTGGGGCTAGAAAGAAGGGCGTAGATGGAGGAGGCGGTGGGTGGGCCAAGCAGGTATTAATAGCGCTATGACCTAGGTGGCAGCTGGCTGCTACGGCTTCTGCAGAAGCAGTAAAATCCTCCAGGGCCTCCTCTCTTCTCTGCTCGCTAGCAAGGTAGACGACCCCCGGAAGAATTGCGATTTATTTTTAGTTTTCCAATATATCTTTCTCTTTGTTTCTGTCTCTTTCTCTTTTACACACACACACACACACACACACACACACACACACACACACAACCGGGTAAGTACAGTCTCCCCTGCCCGGCCCTCTCCACTCACAAGGTAAGCTGGGCTAGCTTCTCCTTATATTCAACTGTTGTCAAACTGCAGTGTGATTTGTCTGTGTCTCTCTGTCTCAGTCTCTCTCTCCTTCTGGTGAATGTGGATGTAATTGCATAACCTTAATCAACAAATTCAGATTCTTTTTCTTCACAGTTCTGTAGTGTGATGAATCAAGGCAGGGTCTCCGAAAACCTTTTTTTGGTTTGTACTTGGTAAGGGAGCTTACATCCGTATGCGGGATGTTGCCTCTGCTTAGGAAAACTTAGTGTGCTTGAAGGACCTTGAGCAAAATTGAGCCAAGCAAAGAAAAAAAAAAGCAATTTGAGCTCAGCAAAGAGGTGTTCATTTTTTGTTAATTAAATTTAGTAGGCTCATATGTGTCTCTTGAAAATCCTTCTTAATTTTCTTCTAGTATGTAAACCTGCTGGAACTTAAGGGGCTCCCTAACTTCACTGTGACTCATCTAAAACCATTTTTATATCTATTTAAAAAAAACCCGCAATGAACTATGGAAAATACCTTCAGTGTCTGTATTTAGGTTTGAAAACATGACTATTAAGATCATTCAGTAAGCATCTTTGTTACTTAAAAATACCAACTATAAGTGGATCTCATTGTGTTGTCCCAAGCCTGGAAAGGGCTATGGAAGCTATAGGATATATTTTAGGAAGTTCTTTTTGTAACAAATCCTGTCAATTAATGCCTTTTTTTTTGTTATAAATAATCCGTTTTTCCAGGAACTAATTTTTATTCTAAAATACTGACCTTTTGTCAGTAATATTTATTTCATTTTAACTTCTTCCCCCTTATTTAATAGTATCTAATTATAAAGTTTGGTGTTTTAGCTCGCTGTTTTTTCACATTGTGGAACACCACTGATTTCAGCAAAACTAAAATTTCAAGTAACCCTAAGCACAGTGGAAGATCCACAGTGGACATAAACAGGCTGCAGCAGGTTAGCAATGCTGACTTGCACCTGAAAAGTATTGTAAAACACAAAGGATAAGTGTCACTGGAAAAGGGCTTGACCTGAGAGACACCAGAAACAGCCAGAGTAGATCATCGGTATTACAAAGATACTAAAAGAACCAGAGGAAGACCTCCAGAATATTGAGTGAATCTTTTTGGGAGAATTTATAGAAAGACATGGATAAGAATCCCAGAGGATAGGTATGCAATGGGGGATTTCAGTTTGTTTCCTTGGAAAGAATTTCCCTAGGTCCATTAATTGATAGGGTTGAAATCACAGCTCCATCAATTTATAAAGACATTTCTGCACAGCCACTCTATATAATTAGAAACTAAGAATTGTTTGTTTCACTTTAAGTTGTCAGTTTTCTCAAGTTTTTAATGGCAGATAAAAGCTAGTTTCAGGAAACCTTGTTTTATTCATACACTGTCATTTTCTTTGGCAACTTTAATATATGTTTGATATGTGAGGAAACTAAGATTAAAAAAAATAGGTTAACCTCTTTGTCAGTGGTCACATATCTAGCTAATCTCATTTGAATTTGAAACTAGATCTTTCTGTGTTCAATATTATCCATTGCTATAAAGCTTCTTGATAAGCATTTAAAAAACCACTCAAGGAAAACTGTAAGCACTTTAAAAATGATGTTGACTTCCCTGTTTCAGACCCTATGAAAGTATTCACAAATATTTTTATATAACTACAAAAGATTTATTAATAATGTTTTAATAAAGCACTGCTTTGTTTTGTGGTCTTGTAAAAACATTTTAAACAAAAAAAACCATTTAGGCTATGAATCTATGATCAGGGAAATACTGAAGATGGGAATCACAGATGTGATTCTGTAAATGAAATAGAATTGTGATATTTGTTGAAAACTGCTTATATTTGCCTTTCATTGATTAATTTTAAAGGCTGTGTAGCTTCTCAAACTAGGCTAAAATTAAGGCAGAATTCTGTTTTGTCATTATTTAATCTTTGTTAAAATTCAGTATTTAAGATGCTAGACAGAACATAGATAATCATGTCTGTTCCCTCAACAGTAGGATGAGAATGATATACTAAAACCAACCTTCATTATTAACCTATTTAAACAAAATATTTTCTTTTTTTCTTCTTCATGCTACTCCTGTTTCAAAACCGATTTCCTCACCATAGATGGTGGCCTAAGTATCATATAATTTGTTTATTGCCTTTTGTGTCCTGACACCTTTCATGTAGGTACTTTCCCTGATTCTCCTCCCAGATACCACCAGGGACTTGCCATTAACATGTCATAGAATCATAGAGATATACCTGGAATGAAACTTATAAATCATCCCTCTTATTTTGCATCTGTGGAATTTGAGGCCCAGAGAGAGATGTTACGTGAGGAGCCCCAAATCATAGAATACAGTACAGAATACAGAATATAGGTACAGTAAGAATTTTAACCCAGGTGTTCTGACTCTGTCTTTCTCTCTTTACCTCTTGCTTTTCATCAAAACTTTTATCCATCCTTTCTCATTCTCCTCAAAGAACATATTTATTTCAATGAAAACAAAGGGCTTCTTTTTCAGATACTAAGAAGAATTGGTTTAGATTCCACCTCTAACACATACTGCTTGTACCAGTGACCTTCAGAGAATCACTGGAAAGTGAGGGGCTTGGATTTAACAGTCTGATGCCCCTTCTAGCCCTAGATTCATAGTCCTATCTATGTATATATTCTTGTTTGCAATCACACTCTCTAATGGTGAAAATTTCAGGCTGGGTAGTAGTGGGTAATCTCAAGGGATGAGGGACCTTAGGTAGAGCATGAAATAATACCATGGTTTGATTTTGCTCACCTTTTACTTGGCATTTGAGGATATATATATATATATATATATATATATATATATATATATATATATATATACACACACTCATATGTATACATATATACTCACATATATATAGACTCATATATATATACACATACATACATATATTTTGTTTTAAAATATACTAAGAAGCAAGATACCATATAAATACAAGGTTTTGTTATCTCTCTAAGACTAGGAATAATTTGAAGGTCTATCTTCATAATACACCAGTAGCGATAATTTTAAGTAGCATTGTATAAGATTTTCTAGTTTAAGGACTTTTGTTTGGTGCTAAATTAGGGACTATCAAAAATATAGCAGTATGCTTCACAAAATGTATGGCACCAATAGAAAACTACTTAAAGTCTCTGCAGAAAAAGTGCATAAGGTACTAAAATATGCTTGCATCCATTATATCATATGACCATTTGGTCATAAAAACTTTTAAATCAGAAGTATTAATGCTCTAAGGTAACATATGAAGCACAGATAGCTAAGAGAATCAGAAAAGTTGGAGTGATATCTTTTACATTCTAGAATAGAATTGTGCACACAGAATGTTCTTAGAAAATGTTTTTGATTATGTTTAGTTATGCTCTATCAAGACTAAAGACAACATTAGCAAACTAATGAATTATGGTCCTTTTTGCCCTTCTTATAATAATGACATGTAATGCTATATGAGAAGCAACATGGCATAGTAGATAGGGAGCTAGCTTCCAAGCCTGGAAAATTTGGGTTCAAGTCCTTGCCTATAATATATATTGCTTCTGTGACTCCGGGCAAATCACTTAGTTATTTCAATACTCTAGGGAACTCTCTAAGACTTAAGTTGCAGAGAAAACTGCGTTAGTAAAAATGAGTTTTCTCACCTGGGAATAAATGAAATCACAGGTCCAGTCTCTAATGCTACATATTTTGTGTTTAGTTCTTTATAGTTAAAAAAGTTTTATGTACATTATCTCAGTAATCCTTAAAAAAAAAACCTTAAATGCCACAAAATGGTTTTCAGAAAGAGCATTATGTATGTGTGAAGAGCATGGGATTTGGACAACAAAGGGTTCAAATTCTGATTCTGCTCCTTATTACTTGTGTGAACTTGGGTAAATCTATAGCATGAAAGGGTTTGATCAGGTAGTTTTTAAGGTCTCTTCCTTCCAGCTCTAATTCTGAAGTGAAATATTGCTTTCCTGCTAAGAAATGGGAAGTATACAAGTGCAGTCCTAGCACATTTTCACTTATTAACAGATCTTAATGATTCTGATAAAGGGAATTTTAGTTCAACCAAACAGCTTATTTTGTTGTTGTTGTTCAGTTGTTTCAGGCACATCTGACTCTTTGTGACCCTATTTGGGGTTTTCTTGACATAGATACTGAAGTAGTTTGCCATTTCCTTCTTCAGCTCATTTTACAGATGAGGAAACTTAGGTGACTTGTCCAGCTAGTAAATGTCTGAGGCTGGATTTGAATTTGGGTTTTCCCAACTTCAGGCTCAGTGTTCTATTTGCTATTATTAAAACCTACAAAACTGGAAAATATACTAGCAAAGAACTCGAACTGAATAATACTCATATTTGTATTGCACTTCTAAGCTTCCAAAGTTCTTTATGTACATTATCTCATTTGATGCTCACAACCTGGTGAAGTGAGTGCCACGGCTATTATACACTTTTATATGTGAGGAAACTGAGGCTCAGAGAAGGTAAGTGACTTGCCCAAGTTCCTTCAGACAGTATTTGGCAGGGCCATTATGCAAACTCAGGTTCTCTGATTCCACATCCAGGACTCTTTCGATTGTATGACATCCTGCTGACTATATGTGAAAAACCATTATGGATATAGCTGAGATACTGATAGTGGCAACTCAAGAATTATCCCATTGACCAAGAATGAACACAAAGTATGGTTGAGATTATTGTAATTCTAACAGGTAGAATATTCTATTAGCCAATAAACACTGAATTGTTATCACTGATGTATTTTAAGGAGACAAATATTAACGTTATTGCTTAATTTGATACTGTACTGGGGGGAAAAAGGGAGGAGGGAGAGACCAGAAGACAAGACCATATGTAGGCAACTTTGTGACTGCATGATTATAGCTCTCTTTGAACCTGAGAAGTAGTAGCAAGTGAAAGTATCACCATAAACTCTTCTCATTGGAACTAGTTCTATGATAAAATTTTTTTCCCAAAGACAAGACTATCACTAACACATGAAGGAAGCAGGTCAATATTTATACTTTGGCACATCTGCAAATTCTTTTTGAAAATCAGATTATTTGGGGTTTTGTCAGATTTATTAGCTCTTTTCTGACTTGGCTTCCCTGCATGTGAGTAGAACAACAAATACAGCTCCTGAGGTCTCATGGTGGGTGACATCTTCCTGACTAACATAAAACAGGTGCAAGGCTATTCTCAGCACATTTTCTACCCTTGTTTGATTCCACCTGTATGTTTTTATGAAATTGCTTTGAAGGCTTAGCACATTATTATATGTTAATAATCAACTTAGATAGGAATACCAAAGCCCTTTGTAAATTAACATAAGTTAACTTATACATAAATTATGAAGATAGACACCATCGATAAGTTTTATTCCATTTAGGCACATATTGAGTAATGCCTTACCAGAGAATAATGTCACAAAGGCCAGATGATTTTTAGCTCACCTGATACCACAACTTATACAGATAGTAAATTTGAGATATAAACTTCTGCTTCTTTTCCTTGTGTCATCGGTGACGTGTAACAGTTATACATGATAGCAGCTAACATTTATGTAGTGTTTAAAGGCTTGCAAAGCACTTTACACATATCTGTTATCTCATTTGATCCTGAAAACAATCCTGTCAGGTAGGTACCATTAGCTCCATTTTACAAATGAGGAAATTGAGGCAGAGAGTTTAAGGGTCTTGTCCAGAATCATAGAACTAGTATATATCTGAGGTAGGATTTAAATTCTGGTTTTGACAACTCCAAATCCAGTACTTTACCCACTATGCCACCTAAGTGAAAACACAAAGTCATAAATGAGATGCTGCAAGAGTGTCATAATGCTATTACTAAACCATAGTCATGGAGAGTCAGTGTGCTATACTGGAAAGAGGATCTAGAATCAGAAGTCTTAGGTTAGAGTCTGAGCCTTGCCACTTATTTTACTCCAAAGAAATCAGGCTTTTTGGTCATCAGTTTCCTCATGGTTAAAATACTTGTAACATCTATCTCAGGTTGTGAAGATCAAGTGACATAATATACTGACAGCACTTTGTAATTACAAAAGATTATTTAAATGCAACAAGGAGCAGCTTCAGCAGTGCACTAAAATGATGCAATTTCAAGCTAGTGGCTGGAATAATCACTTCTTGAAGCTGGAAGGCAACAACAGCATTACATAAATTTTCATGGATAGTCCCATTCAATTTAAATAAAACTTTTGTGTCTTTCATATAACAAAAAGTAAATGATAGAATAACCAGATCCATCTCTAGTGGCCATAGCCATTAACCAAAGGATGTAGGCCTGCAGCTAGTCAGGCTGTAGGACTGGGAGTAAGGGTAGGCAACAACGTAGGGAACAAGAAAGGAGGATGCATTGAGAGGAATTTTATAATATTTAAAATTTTTTTTATTAGTGTATAATTTAAAATGCTAGACAATCTTGCATGTAGGCAAAACTATAACTAGGACAGAGCAACTATGGCTTTGCTCAGGGTACAATAGTTTAACACTTGTAATCCTTCACTGCTCAGCTGAATTTGTCTTGATAATTTTTTAATGTTGTGAATTACAAAGTTGATTTTAAGACTTGAGTATAGGGACTTTTTTGGGATTAGTCAAATTCCATAGAAGAGGCTCAAAGCCTCTGGAGAGTGGTATGTAGAGAGGAACATCTTAGAGAGTAGGGATGAAGAGTAATGCAGGTGTATTTTAAATTTTAGTTTATGACATGTAAAAACTGGGTTCACTCTTTATGACCAAGGAGCATCAGCAGTTTTATTATTTGCTGCTGATCCTTGACCTCAAGTTCTGCCCTCATGTTGAAGGAAAGTCAGGTGTTAGATGAGGAAATTGAGTTCTCTTGATGGTAAGACCATAGATTAAAAGTTGAAAGAAACCTCGGAGGTCATCTGGTCCAACCCCCACATTAGATTCAAATTGACATAATTTGAGGTAAAATGACCTTTTGTTTTTTTCTAACCATATGTACTTTCCTCACACAGGAAAACTACTAAACTGAGATTCTGAAGGATGGGTAAAGACTTCCGGTATTATTTCCAGCATCCATGGTCTCGATTAATTGTGGCTTATCTGGTGATCTTCTTTAACTTCTTAATATTTGCGGAGGATCCTGTCTCTCACAGTCAAACAGAGGCCAATGTTATTGTTGTTGGAAACTGTTTTTCATTTGTAACCAATAAATACCCTAGAGGAGGAGGCTGGAAGCTCTTGAAAGTGCTTCTATGGCTACTTGCAATTCTCATAGGACTAATAGCTGGCAAATTCCTGTTCCATCAGCGTTTGTTTGGTAAGTACAATAATACACGAAATGAAAAAGTGCTATCTAATTTTTGACTTCCAAAACATAACATTGTTAAAACTAAGTGACAAATGAAGTGCATTGTAGTTGCATAGTAGTGCATTGTCCTTGTATTTTCAGTTGTTCTGCACAATTGCTACAAGGTTCTTTAGATGTTTTCTGTTTAGTGGTATAGTTTATTTAACTCTTAGTTCTTTAGCTTCTAAAAGTGGTTACAGAACTAAAAATTTCCTTGGTTTTGGTTGGTAATCTTATTTTTAGAAAAAAAGTAGTTGTTTTTCCTTTGAGGTACCATCAGGTAATTGTTTTTTGTGGGTTGTGGAAAAGTTTAAAGAGCAACAATTCTTACCAAGCCACATTCTCCTTAAAGTAACTCACTGGTTAGCTGTCTCCCATATCAACCAAACATATGATTGGAGAGGGACCTAAAATTAGAAATTCTGCTCATTTTCCTATCCATTTTTAGGTTGTTTTTTTTTTTTAAGGATTTTTGTGTTGTGCAGTCATTAAACAGGTTTGTTTTGCCAATAATCAAGTTAATAAATTCAGAGAATCAGGATTGTAGATTTTGCTAGAAAAGGCTTTATGGGCCATCTGATCCTCATTTTGCCTGTGAGGAAACAGCCCCAGAGGTACTAATTAATATTCTCTAAGTTCACACCATGTCACAGTCAGAATTTAAATCCAATTCCTCTATTTTCAAAGCCTTTCATAAAGAGCAAAACTAGAAACTATTTAGCATTAATTACTTTTTAAAGTAAATGGAGGACCCCTTAATCTCAGGTACAACTTTCAGTCATAATGATGAGTTTTTTGTCTTATTAATTACTGTATTCTGATGAGTCATGCCTGTGTAATAAGTCTATTTTGTTAAAGTCACATTTCAATAATCACTTCCATTTTAACTCTTCTGGTACAATTAATTCAGCCCTTGAAAATTTATTCTAGGCTTCAACTAAAATGTATTTAAGAAGTTACTTTAAAGGACTAAAGTAAGCTTGTTTTTTGCTGTTTGTTTTACAAGTTACTGCTTTGACTTGCTTTATTCTGTTTAGCTGATGTTTCTTAACTCAATTCCTATCCCTAACCCCCAAAACCTATACCATAACTCATAAGATTATATTGCACATAGAATAGTAGCATTCTTCCAGCATTTATGAGAGGAAGAGAACCAGGACCATTGTATTTTCAGTAACTGGTTTCTAACATGCTCAGAAAAGAACCGGAAAGACAAAAAGCAATCAGGAACCTCCAGCCATTTGGGCAGACACATACAGCTCATCTCAGGCTTCTCCTGCAAATCATAATTTTCTGCTTCTCATTTGGGGATGTGGGAGAACAGGAGAGAAGTCTCCAAATTTCCCCTCCATTGCCTTATTGAGCTCTGATCTGCATGTCGAAGGGAGAGAAATTGATCGAGAAAACCGAAAGGGGAAGGAGTTAGAAATATTTCGCAGCTTGCATAGATAAGGGAGATAGCTCTTCTGTTCTCATGATGTTGGATGCAGTTTCAGTTACTGAGTTATAGAGGACACCTTTGTATCCTCTCAGCAAGTCACCAAGACTATTGCTATGACAAAAGTCTATTCTTTATCAGTTGATTTGGAGCTTACCTCATCAATACCCCTTATATGATTGAAAAAAAAATTTTTTTCCCATACACATTTAGTACAATGGCCGGTTGTTGCAGGAATTATCACATACAAAGCCAATAATAAAATAAAATAATTAACTGTATAGTGCTTACTGTGTGCCCTGCAGGCACTATGATAAGTGCTATATAAATATTATCTCACATGATCTTCACAACAATGTTGAGAGGTAAATACTCTTATTATTTTTAATAGTATTTTATTTTGTCCCCAGTTACATGTGAAGAAAATTTTTAGCATTCATTTTTACAAAATTTTGAGTTCCAGATTTTTCTCCTTCCCTCTCTTCCCTCCCCTCTTCTGAAAATGGTAGGCAGTTTGATATAGTTTATACATGTGCTATCATGTAAAAATGTTTCCATTTTAGTCAGAGTTGTGAAAGAAGAAACAGATAGAAATGAAAAAGAGATAGGATAAAGTAAGTGAAAAAATATGCTTTGATCTGCATTCAGAGTCCATCAGTTCTTTGTCTGGCTATGGATAGCATTTTCTTTAGTGAGTACTTTGTCTTGGGTCATTGTGTTGCTGAGAAGAGCTAAGTCATTCATAGTTGGTCATCATACAGTGTTGCTGATACTGTGTACAATGTTTTCCTGGCTTTGCTCATTTGACTTTGAATCAGTTCATGGAAATCTTTCCAGGTTCTTCTGAAATCTGCCTGTTCATCATTTCTTATTGCACAATAGTATTCCATTACATTCATATACCATAGCTTGCTCAGCCATTCCCCAACTGATAGGCATCACCTCAGTTTCCAATATTTTGCTACCATGAAAAGGGCTGCTATGAATATTTTTGCACATGTAGGCCCTTTTCCTCTTTTTATGATCTTTTTGGGATACAGACCTAGAAGTGCTATTGCTGGATTCTCAGAGGGTGTGCAAGTTTGGTTACCCTTTGCAGATAGTTCCAAATTGCTCCTCAGAATGACTGGATCAGTTTATAACTCTATTAACAGTGCACCAGTGTCCCAATTTTCCTACATCCCCTCCAACGTTTATCATTTTCCTTTTTTGTTATCTTAGCCAGTCCGATAGGTATGAGGTAGTAGCTCAGAGTTGTTTTAATTTACATTACTCTAATCAAAAGTAATTTAGAGCACTTTCTCATATGTTTATATATAGCTTTGATTTTTTCATCTGAAAACTGTCTTTGACCATTTATTAAGTGGGGAATGACTTATATTCTTATAAATTTGACTCAGTTCTGTATAGAAAACAACACCTTAGAAAACAGATTTGGCCAAATGAAAAAAGAGGTACAGAAATTCACAGATGAATATAACTACTTAAAAAACAGAATTGATGAAATGGAAAAAAAAAGATGTGAAGGCTCACTGAAGAAAATAATTCCTTAAAAATTGGAATAAGGGACTCAATAAGGTTAAGCTGTTCACCTTTCTATATGGGAAATAATGCATGTATCTTCTAAGAACTTTATTAGGGCAGTTAAAAGGATTCTACATAGAAAGAGGGTCCAGGAGTGAGTCAGTTATGTAGGGATAATGTAAAAAAGATGGTTAGTTGGGAAAGAAGGATCCCCTAGGAGAGGGAGGAAGGGAGAAGAAGAATGGGAAAAATTATCTCACATAAAAGACATGTGCAAGGAAGAGCCTTTACAGTGGAGGAGAAAATAGGTGGGGAGGGGTCAATGCTTGAATCTTACATCTAAATTGGTTCAAAGAGGAAATATGTATACGTACATATATATGTATACACACACACACACACACACACACACACACACACATGCACACACTTAGTTGCTAATAGAAATCTATCTTACCTAACAGGAAAGTAGGAGGGGAAGGGGATAAGAGAAAGGGAGTCAGGTGACAAAAGGGAGGGTAAATAAAAGAAGGCAGTGGTCAGAAACAAAAGAGACTTTAGAGGAGGAACAAGATAAAAGGAGAGAGAGAGAAAGATAACAGAAGAAAATAGAAAAGAGGGAATTGTGCAGTTAGTAATCATAACTGTGAATGTAAATGGGATGAACTCACCCATAAAATAGAAGCAAATAGCAGAATTGATTAGAAACCAGGATCCAACAATATGTTGTTTACAAAAAGCACACTTGAAACAGACACACAAATACGGGGTTAAAATAAGGGGCTGGAGCAGAATCTATTATGCTTCAGCTGAAGTTTAAAGGACAGGGTTAGCAATCATGATCTCAGACAAGGCAAAAGCAAAATAGACTTAATTAAAAGGACTAAGCAGGGAAACTACATCTTGCTAAAAGGAACCATAAAAAATGAAGTAATATCAGTACTAAATATATTTCCACCAAATAACATAACATCCAAATTCTTAAAGGAAAAGTTAAATGAATTACAGGAGAAAATAGATATGAAACTATGTTGGTGGGAAAACTCAGATTTCTCTTCTCAGAGCCAGATAAATCTAACCATAAAAGAAATAAGAAAGAAATCAAGGAGATGAATTGCATCTTAGAAAATTTAGATATGATTGACCTCTGGAGGGAATTGAATGGGGATAGAAAAAAGTATACCTTTTCTCAGCTATACATGGCCCCTTCACAAAAGTTGACCATGTATTAATGCATTAAAAACCTCAAAGCCAAATGCAGAAATGTTAAATGCATCCTTTTCAGACCATGGTGCAGTAAAATTTTTATATTCCATGAAGTCCTATGGAAGCATAGATTAAAAGTAAATTGTAAAAGTGAATTAAATAAAACTGAAAGTAGGACAGCCATTGAGCTAATAAATATAACTAGCAACTTATTTTATGAAAAAAATCCAATAAAATAGACAAATTATTTGTTAATTTGACTAAAAGAAAGAAAGAAAACCAAATTAATAGTATCAAAAATGAAAAGGTGAATGAACTACCAACAAAATGAAATTAAATCAATGATTAGGAATTATTTTGCTCAATTATGTGCTAGTAAAACTGACAATCTAAGTAAGGTAGATAAATATTTATAAAAAATATAAATCACTCATTAGCAGATAAGGAAATACAATAGTTAAATAATATGATGTTTAAAAATTTGAGAGATGTAATTTCTGGGTATCTTAATCATTTTACTAATGAGGCCAGCATGTTTATTAATATAAGAATGGTCATTTGGCCATGTATCTTAGGCCAAAGAGCCCTCGTGGCAGTGGATTTACAGTTTATATGCCCTTTGAAGAGTAGGTGTTTCTGAAGGGTGGCAATCAACTGATTGGTTAACAGTGAGAAAATGAATATTATAGTGAGAGATTGGGCTATATTATAATTCAGGTCTTGGGGTCTGTGACTTGAATCCTCTACGTCTTGATCAAAGAGACTTCTCAATTTATCAACACTTCCCCAGACCTGTCTGAGCAAACACAATGAGCAGGAATGTTACCATTAGCCCAAACTTAGAATTTCTTTTGCTGTTCGATTAGATCTTGGCCTGGGTAAATCTTTGCCTACGATTTCCCACACTGGTTGGTTTCTGGACGAGGAAGTAGAAAAGGGGAAAAACCTTGGTCCTAATGCAATAATTAGTTATTAAATACAAGAGGGAACAATCATTTCTCACATATCTCATTTGATTCAATTGAGAGACAAAGTCTACTCAATGAATCACTAACTGACATGATGAATACTTCAAGTGTTCTCAATCATGGGGCTTATGATGGGTAACAATGAGGGGAAGAAGAGGAGAAATTAATTAGCGCATTGATAAAACCAAAGCAGGCAGTCCCCTTTAGTAAGTAGAACTTACAGATAAAAGATGCAAAAGGAAAAAGTGAAGAGTAAAAAAAAATTGTTCAGTAATCAGAGCTTCAGGTGGATTCAGCCCTCAAGGATCACATATCATAGATAACAAGTATTGATTGTAATCTCACATTGGTAAGAGTAAAAGATTCTTCACAGAAAAATCATAATTTATCTTCGTATAACTAGGACTCACGGTAAATAGATGCTTTTCCCCCCTAAGTTCAACATTAGACAAATGATTTTGCTTTAACATGCTTGGTAACAAACAACAAAAGATGTGGAATGGGATGTATAAATATAATAATCCCAAATTGTATGCAGAGAACAAATTATATGAAAAGTTGTCTAGGGTAAAACATTCAGTTATCAACCATGTTCAAATGGACATAAACATAAGACTACTACTCTCAGGGAATATCTTTAAGGTGAACCTTAAGTAGTTTGCACTTATTTCAGAACATGTACTACACACAGGTTCTAATCCCAGATTAAATATCAAACATAAGTCAAATCATATTTCCCATTAAAGTAACACAAGATAGCTCATAAGTTATTGCTTTCCACTAATATAACTAACTGTACTGAAATCCTATTCCTTAAAACAAAAACAAAAGATGTTTCTGACTTTAACCTCACGATGTAATAGATTCACATCTTTGTTTCACAAACTTCTGTACCTTTGTCTAATTATGCTCATATTATTCTGAAAGAATGAGATACTTCAGGAACTGAATCGTCTACATATGACAAGTTCAAGAACTAATTTAACCCTTGCTTAGGCCATAGAATGGCTAAAATTTCAGATCAAAGTAGCAAGATCTTTCATACCTATGGCTTGTTACAGTAATCTAGATGGCTTAATATTAGTGTAATAACTAATAGATTCAGTTTTGCAATAACAAACTTCCACTGTTTGCTTACCCTGATAATAGAAATTTGAGTTATAAGCAGGGACATGGTTATAACAGCACGAAAACTGGTCCTCAAGGCCTACACCACTATAAATAGCCTAGCATGTGGAACCAAGTGGACAGAGTTCTTGAATGGGAAAATGAATTAAGAAGAGTACAGCTTTAGTTTTCCCAAGGTAACCTCCCAACCTTATTTTCAGGGACAGATATTCACTAGCCTTAGATCTCAGATGTTGCTTGTATTGAGCTGCTGACTGCTGGGCATTCCAAGGACACAGCAAACTTAAGCATGAGACTCAGAAAGAATGCTGAGGGTCCTGAAAAGCTTTCTCCTCAAACAATAAAGTCTCACTAATCACAGTAGGAGTGGACACAATTGTTATCAATAATATCAAATTAGTGCAATAAATTGGCTTATAAATGAAATTTTTCAGGCCTTCTATAGATTACACAAAAGACCTTTACTTAAACATGTACACAAGAGATTTTTTTACTTAAACATTTCTTCTAAAGGTATTTCTCAAAAAACAGCTTTAAATTTGTCCTGATGTTAAAAAGATAATCACTAAATTTTCATGAAGTAAATTAGTTGGAAACCTCTAAACTCACAGATATCTTTCTCTTATTCAACCTTACAGAAAAAATGAATCTTTAAAATGGGAATTTATCAAAACTAAGTTGGTTTAAAATGTTCTTAATAAATATATTTTATAACATAATATAATATTATATAATATATAAATAAATCACTCCCCAAAGTATCATAAACAAAATAAATTCCTAATCATCACAAATTCCTAAGTACCACCCCATCTCTAGTCAAAAGGTATTTGCAGTGGGAAGGAGATTGTTTTTCTAAGCCGAGAAATATAACCAATTAAATTAGCCTTATCATAATAATAAAGTTTACCAGGCCTTTAAAAATGTACTCAATATCATTTTCTTCCTTTTCCTTTTCCTAGACTACAAATTCAACTTAATATAAATATATCACTAGTCATCAAGAAAATGATTATATTTTAGAAAACTGCAGATAGTGAATATGTAATAGTTCACTTAAACCGCTAGAAAAACAACACTGGCCAATTGCTGTAAACCTCCAAATTAACATATATATATGCGTAAATATGTGTGTATATGCGTATGTATGTATGTGTATACGTATTTAGTATTCACTCCTTAAAGCAAAATGAATCTTTAAGAGTGGAGTTTAAGACCAAGTTGGTTCAAAATATATAAAAAACCTCACAAGTGGACGTCATAACAATAACTCCAAATGACTTAGTTAACAATCTCATAATTTTCAAAAGTGATAGCCAAATAATTTTAGATGAAACTTTTATAATATAGGCAAAACTGGAAGCTTAAGTTCTTAATTACAGTATTTCAGACTATTATATGTTATATTATATATATATGTATATATTATATAATAGTAGTGCTGATAAACCCACCTAACAGCTTTCTCACTGTGTTGGCAATCCAAATGGACTCTTAGCACTCAGTTTAACCAAGTGCCCTTGAAGAGTTTGGCCTTTGTTTCCTTGATTAGATTGGGAGTCCTTGGTGACCTCCTTGCCTCAGGGGAGGGCCTATTTTACATGGGTTTGAGTGACATGTTTGGGACATCAGAGGCTTTTAGACCACGTGGGTTTAAGTTGCCTCTTTGTGACAATTTCAGGTCATGTGGGTGAGTCGCCTGTGTGACTCACCCTTGACTGTGAAAAAGATATAAAACCAGGGGTTGGCTTTCTCTTTTTCAGAGCTCTTACCCACAGCCATGGTGGCTCGTGTGACTCTGGGCCAGCTCTTGTTATGAGCTCTCAGGCTGAACTTAGATGTTGGTAACTACGAATTGTATTTGGTCTGTCAATGTTTGTAATTTGTTTGTATTTGCTCTGAAGTTCAGGGTGCTGGCTTTTTCCCCTGAACTAAGTGAATGGTATTTGTATGCTGGATTAAAGTGAGATTGTCAACCCCTTAACATTGCTTTCCTTAGTAAAGGAGATCAAAAGAAACTGGACTTTGGCAGCGTTCTTGTTGTTGGGCTTGCGTTGGTCTTTCACCCCCACAACAGCTGCTAGCCAGATTGTTGATACACTCACCCAAACTAACCTAATCTAACAACATCCAGATTATAAGATAAATTGCTTTTCTAACAACATAACTGGAACAATAGTTTACCAACTTACACTATGTAGGAAAATTTAGAAAAATAACAATACCATGAATGATATCATGTATTTGAAGCTTGAAACAAAACCCATTACCAATCAGGTGGCCGCAATTTAGCTGAATGCATTTCTAAATTGCCTTACACAGAATATCATTCTTCTCATCACCATTGGCAGTATATACTGATCACAACTAAAACTCCATATGAAGTTATCAAGTATGAAGCAATTACATCTAATTAAAGAAATAATAAAAATAGTTAAGATAATTTCAATGATTTAGCATTCTATTTTATGCAAGGGCTGTTTATTCCAAGCATTTTATATTATGAAGTCACTATTTCCAGCTAATCTACTGCAAAAGATTTTAAAAGTTGTAGTGTGTAACAGAGTCTAATCTACCCCAATCATCACACTTCCCTTACTCCTGGCTTACTTTAATTCCCAGCTAAAATTCTGTCCTTTACAGAAAGCTGTTCCCAATCCCTCTTAATTCTAGTGCCTTCCCTCCATTAATTTTCTATTTATTCTGAATACAGATTGTATGGTTTGTTTTTGTTTCCCTCATTACATTGCGAACTCCTTGAGGACAGGGACTGTCTTTTGCCCCCTTTTGAATCCCTCAATGCTTAGCACAGTATCTGTGCTTATTGATTGATTAATTGACCATTTGTCAATTGTGAAATGGCTCTTATTCTAATAAATCAGTTCCTTATATATCTAGAAATGAGACCTTTGTACTCTGATCAATAGAAAGATCCAACATAATTCAAAAGGATACATAATGAAAAAATGTTACCCACCTTCAGAGAGAGAGAACTGATGAACTGTGAGTGCAAAATGAAGAATATTTTTCTTGCTTTCTTTATTTTTCTTGCTGTTCCCCCTTGCAAAATATGACTAATATGGAAATATGTTTTGCATGATTTTACACATATGACTGATATCATATTGGGAGAGAGAGTGTATTGATAATGTATTTTTTGCTTAACTTGAAAATCTTCCCCATCCATTAATAGGTCTATGTGACCTGCTTACATTACAGGAAGCCTAAGTCACATGTAGTGGAAAGAGCTTGCTGAACAAGTGGAACAGGAAGGATGGAGCAAGAAGTGCTCAGAGCAGTTAGAGCTGCAGGAGGGAGAGCAGGCAAGCTAGCTGTGCTGGGTGTTTGCGGGAAGGCCTGGGGAGGGGGGAGGAGAATGGCTTTGGGATGGAGCTGCCCTCTGTAGTGATAATGTGTATTAACTTCTTTGTTGCTATGATGCATTCAGCTTACTGGTGTTGGGATTTGGCTTTCTGGTGTCTGAGTAAATGTTTTGCTTCTGTCTTCTATATAGAGAGTCTATTATATTTTGTGATTCAGAACTATGCTGGCATAATCATAGTAATAGTGACCACTGTGATTATCGCCTTGGCAATACAGAGGGTAAAAAGGAGAGAGAGAATTTGGAACTCAAAATTTAAAAAGGAAAGTTAAAAATAAATAATAGAATGAAATGTAAAAAAAAAAAAATGAGACTTTTATTAGAGAAACGTGCGGCAATTTTTTCCCCTATTCATTTCTTTTTTCAATTTTAGAAGGATTAGTTTAGTTTGTAGAAAACATTTTTAATTTTATGTAATCAAAATAATCTATTTTACTTTCTATGATTCTCTGTAACTAATTTGGTCAAAATCATATTCATAGATCTAATAGGTAATTGCTTTTATGTCTAAATCATATATTGATGTGGATCTTATCTTTGTATAAAGCATGAAGTGTTAGTCTAAATCTAATTTCTTCCAAAGTTCTGTTTAATTTTCCTAGCAGTTTTTATTAGATGGTGAGTCCTTATCCAAGCAGCTAGGTTCTTTATGTTTTATCAAATAATAGAGTATTAGATATATTTGCTTCTGTATACCTAATCAGGCATTGTACCTAATTGGTTCCACTGATGGATCACTATTTTTAAACTAATGTCAAATTTATCAAATGGTAGTCAAGTGCTGAGCACAGTGCCTGGCACATAGTGAGCATTATATAAATGTTAGCTATGATGATGATAATAATGTCTCTCTTTATGTCTAACTTTTCTAGACATTTGGAGCTTGTCTTGGTGTGTGCTATGAGATGTTGGTCTAATTTTAGTTTTTGCCAGACTGTTTTTTAGTGTTTCCATTAGTTTTTGTCAAGTAGTGAATATTTGTACCAGTATCTAGAATCTTTGGTTTTATAAAACAGGTTAGGCTACTATGCTCATTTCCTTCTGTGAGAAACATGCTGCTCACTCTAGAAAGAACAATACTCATTGTGAAGCCAGGAAAATTCTCATTTTCTTTTCATTTATTTTATATTCCTAGTGAATGGGTAACTCCATAATGGAGTACACTTGCTCAGACAAATGCAAAGCTTTTTATGTGCTGTTCCCAATTTGAATTTCCCCCTTGCTCTCCATTGGCTAGATGCAATTCCTGGACTGCCCACTTCATGTTCTCCTCCTTTATATGTTCCCCCCTCCCTTTTCATGAATTGCATGTGTAGTCAAATTAGCTTGCTCCACCCTGGGGGTGTGTTGGATAATATTAAACAGCTTGTTAAGCATGCGTACAAGTTTGTGACCTTTTACTTGATCAGAAGCCTGTTTCTTCTTGGTCACAGCTCTGATTACAACCAGTCACTTCTGACTTATGCCTGTTATCACTAATCCTGTGAAACAGAATTCCTTCTTTTGTTTCCCAAAATTCCTTTCTTTTGTTAGTATATTTTGTACTAATCAGCCTCTTTATTTCTTAACCTGTAAATAGTCATTTAATTACTATTCTGTTGCATAATTTAACATCTGGTAATATTAATACTCCTCTCTTCCTACTTTTTTCATTAAATTTCTTGATATTCTCGACCTTTTGCACATGGAGATAAATTTTGCTATAATTTCTTCTAGCCCCGTAAGATAATACTTTGGTAGTTTGATTGGTATGGCACCGTACAAGTTAATTAATTTAGGTAGTATTGTCATTTTTATTATGGTATGTTAGCCTAGCCATGAACATTTCCTATTTCTCCACTTACTTAGATCTATCTTTATTTGTGTAAAAAGTGTTTTGAAATTGTGTTTATATAGTTCCTGTATGTGTTTTGGCAACTAGACCCTAAAGTATTTTGTACTTTTGTAGTTATTTTAAGTGGAATTTCTCTTTTTATTTCTTTGTTCCTGTTTAATTTTGGGGGTTAATGTAAAGAAATGCTGATAATTTTTTACATGTTATTTTAGTTTTTTTTCTCAATTACATGTAAGCACATTTTTGAAATTATATTTAATTTTTCTCCATTACACATAAACAAAAATTTTAAAAATTCATTTAAAAAACTTTTGAGTTCAAATTCTCTCCCTCCCTTTCTCCTCTTCCTTGAGAAGGCAAGCTATTGATATAGATTACACATGTGCAGTCATGCAAAACATTTCCATGTTAGCCATGTTGCAAAAGAAAACACAGACCAAAAAAGAATAATAAAAAAGTATTGGTCAGTCTGTATTCATATGCCATCGGTTCTTTCTCTGGAGGTGGATAACATTTTTCATTATAAATTCTTCAGAATTGTTTTGGATAACTATATTGCTGAGAATAGCTGTCATTCATGGTTGATTATTGTATGACGTTGCTGTTACTGTGTACAATGTTCTCCTGGTTCTACTCATTTTACTTTGTATTGGTTCATGTAAGTCTTCCCAGGTTTTTCTGAAAGCATCCTGCTCATTATTTCTTATAGTGCAATAGTATTTTTATCACTATCATATACCACAATTTGTTCAGCTATTCCATGATAGATGGGCATCCCCTCAATTTCTAATTCCACACTGCCACAAAAAGAGGTGCTATAAAAATTTTTGTCCGTATGGGTCCTTTTCCTTTTCTTTTGGTTTCTTTGGGGTACAGACCTAATAGCGGTATTGCTGGATCAATGGTATGCACAGTTTTATAGCCCTTTGGGCATAGTTCCAAATTGTTCTCCAGGATGGTTGGAGCAGGTCACATTTCCATCATTAGTGCATTAGTGTCCCAATTTTTCCACATTCCCTCCAGCCTTTGTTATTTTGCTTTTGTGCCATAGTAGCCAATCTGATAGGTGTAGGGTAAGTGTTCTTTTAATTAGCATTTTTCTAATCAGTAGTGATTTAGATCAAGAAATGTTGATAATTTGGGAGGGGGGATTGTTTTCTATCCTGCAAGTTTATGGAAGTTGTTAATTGTTTCAATTCATTTTTAGATGATTCTCTAGGGTTCTCTAAGTATTATATATATTACATAGTTATATCCTATCAGCTACAAAACTGATAATTTTATTTCTACTTCCCTTCTGCTTGTTCCTTCATTTTTTTTCTTGTCTGATTGCAATAGCTAGCACTTCTAGCACTATATTGAATAATAAGGGGGCATCCTTTTTTTTAACCCCTGATCTTATTGGAAAGGCCTCATGTTTATCACCATTTCAGATAGACACTACTTATCCTTAAGGAAATCTCCATTTATTCCTATGCTTTTAAATTTTTTTAAAAAATAGAATGGGAGAGAGAACATGGAAATAAATGTATACAGTGCAAGCTACATACAGGATATATATCCTATTTGGAGTTTTCTCGGTGAAGATACTGGAGTGGTTTGACATTTCCTTCTCCAGTTCATTTTACTGATGAGGAAATTTAGGCAAATAGGGTTAAGTGACTTGCCCAGGGTCACCCAGCTAGTAAGTGTCTGAGTCTGGATTTGAACTCAGGAAGATGAGTCTTTCTGATTCCAGGCCCAGCACTCTATCTACTGCCCCATTTAGCTGCCCATACAAGATATATACGGGAGATAATTAATAGAGAGAAGGCACTGGAATTAAAAGGGGTTCAGGAGGGCTTCATGTAGAAGGAAAACCTTTAGTTGGAATTTAAAGGAAGCCAGAGAGATCAGTATATAGAGGAGATGAGGGAGACAGCAAGAGAAAATACCCAGAGGTGAGAAACAAAGTGTCTTTTTTTGTGCAACACCCATGAGACCAGAGTCACAGGATCAAAGAATACATGTTGGGAATGATGTGTAAGAAGACTGGAAAGGAGTGAGTTAGATTGTGAAGGGCTTTGAATGCCAAACAGAGCAGTTCATATTTGATTCTTGAGGCAATAGGGACCCACAGGAGTATGAGTTGGGGTGGGGTGTGGTGGTGACATGATTGGAACTGAATTTTAGGAAAATTACTTTAGTGGCTGAATGGAAGATGGATTGGAGTGAGAGGGATTTGAGGCTGGCAGACTCACCAGCAGGCTATTGCAGTAGTCTAGACATGAGGTTGATTAGGGCTTTCACTAGCATAGTGGCAGTGTCAGAGAAGGCAAGGGGGCATCTTTGAGAGATGTTGTAAAGGTGAAATTGACAGGACTTAGCATTGAATTGGACATGGGTGGTGAGAGATGGTGTGAAGTTGAGGATGATTCTAGGTTGTAAGTTGAGTGATTTGGAAGATACAGTAATAGGGAAGGTAGGAGAGGGGGAAGGCTTAGAGTGAAAAATAATTAGTTCCATTTTGGACATATTGAGTTTAAGATGGTTACTGGATATCCAATTTGAGATGTCTGAGAGGCAGTTGGAGATGTGAGTTTTGAAGTCAACAGAGGGTTTGGAGCAGGACAGGTAGATTTGAGAATTATCAGCATTAATTTATTAAATCCTAGAGCTGATGAGATCACCAAGTAATGCAGTATAGAAAAAGAGAAGAGGGCCCAGGACAGAAACCTGAGGGACAACATCAGTAGTTAGAGGGTGTGAGCTGGAGGAGGATGCAGCAAAGGAGAAAGAGAAGGAATGGTCAGTTAGGTAGGAGGAGAACCATGAGAGAGGTGTCTGAAAATCTAGAAAGAAGATAGTATCAAGGAAGAGAGACTGATCAATACTGTCAAAAGAGTGTAGAGAGGTCAAAGAGAATGAGAATTGAGAAAAGACTTTAGAAGTCTTTAGTTAAGCTAGAGACAGAGACTGCCAACTCCTCTCCCGTCTTCCCAGGGTCTTTTCCTTCAGCAGCCTGAAGTCAGATTGGTCTCCTCTATCTTCCCTCTTGTAGCTGGAAGTCAGAGGTGCCCAGAGTGACTGCAGGGTCCAAAGCAACTCAAAGCTTAAAGGGTCACAAAGAAGACTGATGAAAGCTGGAGCTTTCCTTGATTTCACCAACTCTGTCTCACCCCTCATGAAGGGCAGGGCAGTCATCTCCGCCAGTGAGGAGAGAGTACCATTTCAATAGGCTTTGGGACGAGGGCTGGAGTTGATAATGGAAAAGAACAGTATTAAAGATTAAAAAAAAGGTGGAATGAATTTAAATAATCTTTTTCTTCCCTCCAGGCTAACTGTGGATCAGTGAAAGTCTGTTCTGTTTATCTGTACGTGATTTCTGTGGATAAACCCAAATGTGTTCTTTACTAATGAAGTCACGAAAACATGAAAAAATAACTTCTGAGCATAAATGAAAATAAAATTGATGAGTAATTATTCATACACAAGTTGCCAGAAGAGTAGGGGTAGTGGGTATTTCAAAAATAATCTAGTCAAAGTAAGAAGTTAGGAAAAATCCTCAGTGCCAAATAATGTGAATGATCAAAAGGATCAAGGATGTGATTGGGTTGGAATATTGCTGTGGTATAGGAAATGATGAGCTGGTTGATTTAGAAAAACATGGAAAGACTTGGATTTAAGAAGGAAGATGCTTTCCACCTTCACAAAAAGAGATGACAAATAGAAATGCGTAATATGGTCTTACATATATGGATATGAGTGTATATGTGTAAGTATATATTTATAAATTTTGTGTGTGTATCTGAGTTTAATTGTGGCCTTCTTTAGGGTGGGGAGGGAGGGTAAAAATTAAATAAAAAGTGCACAGAGAGACCCAAAGAAAACCTACAAGGAAGCAAAGAAAAGCAGGGTAGCTTTGAAAAAATGTATAATATTTATTGTGCAGGTTTTCTTGAAATGGAAATTTGTTTTATATTGAATCCTTCTGCTGTGTACATGGTGATGTTCTTTTTTTTCCCCCCTTCTCTCATTTAGTCTCTTATGGTCATTCCTGTTTGCCTTTCTTATTTCTCTTGACTCCTGTGATTGTATTCCAAGTTTTCTATGCAGCTCTGGTTTTTCATCAGGAATGTTTTTATTCTGCTGGGTATTTTATTCTTGGTTGTACCTGTACCTTTTGTCTCCTGGAATATTGTATTACAAGCTCTCTATTTGTATTTAACTTTAAAATAAATTTTAAAAAATTGCAAAGAAAAAGTCCTGAGTAAAGTCTCGAGTCTGTAGCTGCTGCCCAAGGTTGTTTTTGAGTTGGTCAAAGCTGCTGGTGTCTGGCAGCTGCAGGCATCTCCAAATTTGGCTAGAGTTAACTTATAAAGGATTACTGATGTGTTCAGTAGCTCTGAAGCTCAGAAGTCCTTCTCATTGGCTGGTTGTTGTATAACCCCATTATCCTGCCCCCCCCCCCAACAAGATATATCTAACAGGTTCGAATAGTGATTACAAAGCCAATTTTCACATTCCCTCCTTTTGGTCAAAGCAGTCCCCTAAACCTCTTGAAGACCAATAAGAGTAATCCATATTTTGGGGGGGGGCCTTATGAGTGGCTGGTATCCTAAAGAGGCAGAGCATATACCAAAATGTTCATAGGCACTAAGGCACCTATTTTACTGTTGAATGAAATGTATTTCTGTACTCTACTGTGTCATGTATTCTTCCTTCTTTTGACCAGCTCAGTTGAGAGTGAGGTTTAAGAGTCAGCCACTCCATCTACCCCATCCTTTTGTTTGTATAAACTTCTACTTGCAAACAACAATTTTGTGAGATAATTTCCCATAACTATTTTCTCCCTCCCCCCAATACCTGCTCTCCCTGCTGTGTATTCCTCTTTTCCTCTCTTTCCATCCTTCTTCTAATGTCATCAAGATATAACAGAACCACTCCCAGGCCCTCTGTCTAATTAGATTCCTTCTGTGATCCCTAATGATAATAGGCTTCAGAGTGGACGCATAATCTCCTCATACTGGAATGTAAGCAATTTATATTCCTTTAGTCTCTTATGGTCATTCCTGTTTGCCTTTCTTATTTCTCTTGACTCCTGTGATTGTATTTCAAGTTTTCTATGCAGCTCTGGTTTTTCAACAGGAATGTTTTTATTCTGCTGGGTATTTTATTCTTGGTCGTACCTGTACCTTTTGTCTCCTGGAATATTGTTTACAAGCTCTCAATTCCTTTATGGTAGTAACAGCTAAATCATATATTAACTTTGCTGTGATTCCTTGTTACTTGAATTCTTACTTTCTGACTGCTTGCAATGTTTTTTGCTTGACCTAGAAACTTTGGATTTTGGGTATAATGTTCTTGGGAGTTTTTATTTTGCGATTTCTTTCAGGAAGTGACTAACTGGTGGAGACTTTCAATTTCCATTTTGCCCTCTTCTAAGAATTCTGGGGAGTTTTATTTTATGATTTATTGAAATATTAAATCTAGGCTTTTTTTTGGTTGTGGCTTTTAGATAGTCTAATGATCTTTAAATTTTCTGTCCTTGATCTCTTTTCCAGAGCAGTTGTTTTTGCTATATCTTAAATGTTTTTTTTTTTCTATTTTTTAGTCTTTTGATTTTCTCTTAATGTTTCTTGTCTCATGAAGTCATTAGCTTCTATTTGGTCCATTCTAATTTTCAGAGAGTTTGTTGTTTAAGCAAGTTTTTTTACCTTTTCTGCTAAGCTGTTAACAACCTTTCTAAATATTTCTTTTGTCAAGCAGCTAGATGGTTCAGTGCATAGAGCACTGCCTGGAGTCGGAAAGACCCAAGTTCAAATCTGGCCTCAGGCACTTACTAGCTGTATGATCTTGGGCAAGTCATTTAACCTTTGCCTAGGAGGCAGCTAGGTGGCTCAGTGGATAAAGTGCTGGACCTGGAGTCATGAAGACCTGAGTTCAAAACCCCCCTAACTAATTGTGTGACTCTGGGCAAGTCACTTAACACTGTTTCCCTTCACCCACTGGAGAAAGAAATGGCAAACCACTCCATTATTTATATTAAGAAAATGCCATGGACAGTAAGGTCCATGGAGTCATGAAGAGTTGGACACAACTGAACAACAACAAGGTATTCCTTCCATAGCTCACATTCTTTTCCATTTTTCTCCCTCAAGCACTCTCATTTCATTTATAAAAAATTTTAAATTTTTAAAAAAATTTTGCCCAAGCTATGTTTTTCTTTCAGGATTTGCTTATAGATGTTTTAAAGTGATTTCCTTCTTCTGGGTTTGGGTCACCATAATAGCCTTTTATGGTAGGATTCTTTTTTTGTTTGCTCATTTTCCCATCCTACTTCCTGATATCAGGCTTAATGTTATGGCCATGCTCTGGGCATTTATGGAGGGAAGGTCTAAGCTAGCCCTGTTATTGCTTTCTGGAGTATTGAGTATGCTATCATTCCAAGATCTCAGGGACAGTTCAGTCTGGGTACCTTCCAGCTTTCAGTGCTCTGAGTCATATGATCTTGGGCAAACCTGATTATTGTCCCTCTTATCTAAGCTATCTACAAGTTCCTACCCTGGGTTGGAGTCTGAGCAACAGGCTTTTGTGCTTACCTCCTTTGCAATTTCACTAAATTGCTGCTGGACTGAGCCACTGTCAGCTAGCTGAAAAGCTCTGCTAGTTCAGAGTGAAAGAACTGTAGTCTTCCTTTTACCTTCAATTCTTGTCCTGGTTATTCCTATGCAAGCTTCAGACTGGGCTAAAGGTTGAAACTGATAATCCACTTTGCTCTTGGGATCTATGCCATGTAGCTTCTGCTTGCTAGTCACATTATTTTGTTTCCACAAAGAAACAATTTCGTTGTTGTTCAGTCATTTCAATCATGTATGACTTTTCGTGACCTCATTTGGGGTCTTCTTGGCAAAGATATTGGAGTGGTTTGTGTTTCAACAATCCGGCTAGCAGCTGCGGTGGGGGTGTAAAACCAACAACAACCAGCACACAGAACGCTTCAAGCCCAGCTTCTTTTGATTTGCTTTACTAAGGAAAGCAACGTTAAGGGTTAACAATTTTACTTTAATCCAGCAACAAATATCATTCACTTAGTTCAGGGGAAAAAGCCAGCACCCTGAACTTCAGAGCAAATACAAACAAATTAAACATCAACAGACAAATCTTGTCTGACTCAAATCTCAGTGCAAAGTTACCAGAGTTTAACAAAGTCCAAACATCTGGGTTTCAAGCTGGAGGGCTCTTAACTACAGCTGCTCGGAGTCTCCACATCAGCACACTGCCTAATCAAATAGCACTGTCTTCCCTTTTTATGCACTCTTAGTCATCATCAAATGTCATCTGAGTGACCAGAACTTAAGCTCTTACTATTGGCTCTGGTCTTAGCAACTCCCCTTAGGACCCTGGGGGCTTCACGCCCACATAGTCTTAGCACCTAGTAGCTAGGGGTTTTGGGTCTACTTGAGAGCAAAGATGTAATCAGACCTCCTTTCATTGGCTGCAACTTAGTTACCAATGGATTCCACTCCTTCCAGGTCCATGTCATAACACAAATTTAAATTAAACGGCCATGGATCCTGGAACAAATAGAAGCATTATACATTGTAATCCAATCAAGCAGGAAACTAAAACATATCATTCGCAACAAAGCAAAACATATCATTCAGTGCCATTCCCAAATACTTCTTTACAATTCAAATGTCCATCCCTAGGTCAAAGCAAGTTAATCTCTTTGGCTAATACAGAGTGTCCAAATAAAGTACTTCTTGAGGGTGGGTCTTTCTCCCCACACCACCTTGCTAGTTCCTCTCAGTACCCTCAGGCAAGGGCATGCTTTAATTAGCAATGTCCCAATGAAAACAAAAAGGTCCAAATAAAGTTCTCTTGGGGATGTTTTCTTCTCTCCACATGGCAGTTGCAGGCTTCCAGTTGGTACTCAAAGTCCCAACTCAAAGAAAAGTCCAAACAAAGTTCTGTTGGGGATCTGTCCTCTCCATGCTGTTCCAATTGCCACTTCCAAGTCCTGAGGGGAGGCTGGGCGATAAACCCAACAGGGTGGGGTCCCTGGGGGTCCAAGGCACTTTACCCCTGCACCATAAACAAATCCACCCCTCCCTCCTGGGGCCCAAACAGTCCCGGGGGAGGTCACAAAAAGGCACACTTATCTCCTTGCTACAAAGTTTCCATCTTGGCCCAGGGCTGAATTCCAAGCCCCTGGGTTCCTGGTCATCTAGTTCTGGCTGGTCTCTCCTGGCTTCTGCCAGAATCCAAATCTTGATGTAGGCAATTCTCCATCTTTGCACTCAGCTCACCTTTCCAAAGTTCTCATTCAGGCAGTCTTCTGCTCTGTCTGGGTCAATATGTCAGCAGTCAACATCTACTACTTCTCTCTCCTCACCAGCTGCTCCCGCCAAATCTGCATGAAGGCCATTCCCTAATTTTTCTCTCAAGTCTGTACAAAGGCAGTTTTCTGCTCCTGTTCCAAAACTCCTCATAAAATATGGTGTCAAAACATTCACCCTTTAAGGACAGCCCTCCAGAGCCAGGCTTTTGAGCTCAAGCCCTTGATCCAGCCATCCTACCCTCCCCCATGCGTGTGATTTTTCTCTCCTTTGCTCTGGCCTGTCTCTTCTGGAGTGCTAGTACTGTGGGGAGAGGGAAGGAGGGATTATCTCTCACTTCCACTGGCATGATTTCCTTCAGGCCTTTGTTGCTTTTGGGGTTCTATAGAACCATAGCCACCCCAAGTATAAAGAGCAATCCAAAAACTGGGAAACATTCAACCACCCCAGTACCCCCAAATGCCATACTTTCCTTTTAAAATGCAGATCCTGCCGAGACTATGCCATTTGTTTTACCAATCTGGCCAGCAGCGTTTTGCATGCTGGTTGTTGTTGGTTTTACAACCCTGCAGCAGCTGCTAGCCAGATTGTTGAAACAGTTTGTCATTTCCTTCTCTAGATCATTTTACAGATGAAGAACTGAGGCAAGAAGGGTTAAGTAACTTGCCTAGGGTCACACAGCTATTAAGTGTCTAGATTTGAACTCAGGAAGATGTGTTCCTGACTTCAGAGCTAGCACTCTGTTCACTGGGCCAACTTTTGGAACATATTACAGATTTTATTCAGTCATTCATTTATGTCTGACTCTTTGTGACCCCCCCGGACCATAGCTCTCCATGGTGTTTTCTTGAGAAAGATACTGAAGTGGTTTGCTATTTCCTTCTCCGATGGATCCTTTTGTCAATCAATCAGAGGTTAAGTGACTTGCCTAGGATCACACAACTAGGAAGTATCTGAGGCTGGATTAGAACCTAATTCAATAATTTAGTTTATCCTTATAAGTTTAGTCAGGAGAGGGTAGAACAATTAGGGAAGAGTTCACCCAGAAGTTAGGACTTGCATAGAATTTGGATAGGCATAAATTAATTCCCTGAACTCAACATTCTGTCTCCCAACTTTGCTTTTGTACAGGTTGTCCCCTATTCCTGGCATGTACTCCTTCACCTCTACCTACTCAAATCCCCATTTTCCTTCAAGCCTCTGTTTAGGTGCCACTTTCTACCTTAAGGTTTTCCTAATTCCTCTAGTTTCTCTTTCTTTCTTTTCAAATTATCTTGTTTATACTTGTTGGTGTTTATGTACTATGTTCCCAGTAGAAAGTAAACTCAGAGATGTATTTCAGGAACAGGGATGTGTCCCAGGATACTGATATATAGGAGGAAGCACAGTGCTTTCTCACTGGGAAGGCCACTGTTGTAAATACCTCTAGCTACCACTACCAGTGTTTGGTCACGGTGGCACTCATGTCCTGGGCCTACCTTTTCCTTGGCACCCATGGGTAGTGGTGGTTTGAGGGCCAGATTTTCTGCATTCCAATGTTAGAAAAAGTTGAATGTGTGGATATTCTTGGTAAGTTCTTACACTGCTGCTAAGGAAGAAGCAAGCCTGAGGATTTTTTCTTCTCATTGTAATGTTCCTTAAATTATTATAACACCAAATTAGCATCTCTTGAGTAGTTTGATACTTGTATCTAAGTACTTGGAATGGGGGGAAGAGCCAAGATGACGGTGTGAAAGCAGGGACTTACTGGAGCTCTCCTACAAATTCTGTCAGATATCTCTAAAAAAGTGAATCTGAACAGATTTGAGAGAGATAGAAGCCACCAGGAGACTTGAGTGTGGCAGATCTCCAAGCAAGGAGAGTCTGCAGGTTCGACAGGATGGATCTGTGCTTTGAGAGAGCACTGGGCATGCAGAACTAAACCATACCTGAGTGGGAGCAGGAGCAGGAGCAGGAGCAGGCCCAGGGCTGAAATGCTAGCTACAGCAGCGATCCCCAGGCCTCTTAGATTAGGACAAGAATATTTCAGAACCACGAGAGACAGAAGGGCAGAGCCTGCAGCCACAGATGCAGCTACTTATGAGACTTTTGGTCCACAGTCTAAAGGTTTGAAACTCACCTTCTTGAACTTCCCAGAGCCATGATGACCAGGTAGAATGGCTCTCATCCCTCCTGCAGAGAATACTGCCCTGGGAGAAACCCTGGAATAGAGGAGCAAGAAGTGGGGCTTCAGTAGCCTTTTAGCTTGGGAGGCTAGAGAAATGGCCCCTCTTGTGATGCCCCAAGGCAAAATATGGACTTTCAATAAAATAGAGAACTTTCAGGCTTTCTCAGTGAAAAGACCAGAGCTGAATAGAAAATTTGACTTTCAAACACAAGAATCAAGAGAAGCATGAAAAGGTAAACAAGAAAGAGAAATCATGAGGGACTTACTAAAGTTGAATCATTTTCATTTCATTCCTACATGGAAAGATGATATGTGTAATTCATGAGACCTCAGTATTGGGGTAGCTGAAGGGAATATACATACACACACACACACACACATACACACACACACACACATATAGACAGAGGGCACAGGGTGAGTTGAATATGAAGGGATGATATCTAAAAAATCAATTTAAGGGATGAGAGAGGAATATATTGAGAGAGGGAGAAAGGTAGAGATAGAATGGGGTAAATTATCTCACATAAAAGTGGCAAGAAAAAGCAGTTCTGTAGGAAGGGAAGAGGGGGCAGGTGAGGGGGAATGAGTGTATCTTGCTCTCATTGGATTTGACCTGAAAAGGGAATAACATACACACTCAACTGGGTATCTTACCCCACAGGAAAAAAGGAGGAAGGAGATAAAAAAAAAGGGGGATGGAGGTAATCAAAAGCCAACACTTTCAAAAAGGGACAGGGTCAAGGGATAAAATTGAATAAAGGGGAACAGGATAGGAGGGAGCAAAATATAGTTAGTCTTTCATAACATGAGTATTGTGGAAGGGTTTTGCATAATGATGCACATGTGGCCTATGTTGACTTGCTTGCCTTCTTAGGAAGGGTGGGTGGGGAGGGAAGAGGGGAGAGAATTTGGAACTCAAAGTTTTAAAAGCAGATGTCCAAAAAAAGAGTTGTTTTTACATACAACTGGGAAATAAGATATACAGGCAATGGGGCATGGAAATCTATCTTGCCCTACAAGAAAGTAAGGGAAAAGTGGTTGGGGGAATCTTAGTATGTCCATTGTAGTAACTGACTAGCAAGTATTGAAGAGAAATGTTTCTAGTATTTCCAGAGATCTGAGAAAGAAAACAACATTCCATTCAACCAACTCATTTTCCCTGTTTCATTTTAACAAAAGATTGCTTCTTACCATGTACTGAATAACGATAGTGTTTCTTTTGTTTCTGACAGTTTGCAATTCAGTAAAATTGAATGCTAGAGATTTTTTGCAGATTTCAGTGCAACAATGAAGATTTTGTTTTCTCAGTTTGTCCTTTTGCATGTTTATATTTTGCTAAGCATTTGGAATAGAAAACCAGACATTGTGGTATGGTGATATAAGAGAAAGAATGACAAGAAAATGGAGAAAATAACTTGGAAAATGAAAAATTATCATTTTATTGTAAGGGCAAAATGTTTATTTTTAAAATTCTGATATCTTAATTGGTAAATAGCACAAACTTGTCACTATTATGATGATGCACTTGTCATTCAAATATTGATGATCACTATAAGTAGTACTTATTTTATTATCATCACAGTGATAGTGTCCACAATTTTGGAGGAATGGCAGGTATGTAAAATGCCAAATCTTTAGCCAAGGACTGGCATCATTACATTATCTATGATCATTAAAGCTAGCTTCTTGTGAATTTAGAGTCAGGCCAGAAATTGTTTTAGTGTCAATTCACCATCACCATCCTCATTATCATTTATTAAACCAGTGTTTGAGTGTTGAATACTAGACATATTTTTATTGCTTATATAAATGTAACTCCTTTTCATAGAATTATAGAAGATCAAGAATCAAGCCAAAAAGGTAGTTTTTGAGGCTAGAGATGCCTTCTACCATGAGTTACTGAATCTAATTTAAGTTATACATTATACTTATAGTTCTCCTAACATCATGCAGTCCTGTGGGGCATTTGGGAATCATTATCCCATTTCAGGATACCTGTTGTTCCCTAAATTGAAAGTTCCTCCTCCCCATTATGTTTTATATGCCCCATATATATTTCTTGGGCCTTCCTAATATAAAATTCCTATATGAGGTCCCAATCCTTTACCAAAAATACACAGCAAGAATTAGTCAAGATGGCAGCTCCCCCAAAACTTCTTTTAAATGTGCCAAACAGTTCTGAATAGGAAAGCCAAATAGGAAAAAGGTCACAGTGAGTCATTTTTCCATTCAAGGGAAGCTTAGGAAGATAGAGCGGTTTCTGGACATTATGATGAAGGCTTGCCAGGAGCACAGTGCAGAAGAAGCAGCACCAGGCTGTGGTGGCACCAGACTTTGGTTGCAGCATCACTGGGCTCAGCACCTAGAGAAGGGAAGGGGACTGAACACCTGAGCAGAAAGAAATCCCAGGGACCCTCTATTCTAGCATTGTGAACAGGAATGGGTGCAGTCTGGCAACTGTATCACATATAATCTAGTTCCAGGTCACGGGTCAAGGGCAGAGAAGAATGGTCACAGTCATGAGGGAGCAGGCATCCTATAGAGCATAGAGCAGGAGGCCAGTGACCAGACATCTCCATGGATCTCATCATGTTGGAAACATAAAAAACTTACAAGGCCATAGGTGAGCTAGGAAATAATTAACATAGGGAAGGCACTGGAATCAAGGAGGATTGGAGAAGGCTTCCTGAAGAAGGTGGGACTTTAGTTGGGGTTGGAGTTTATAGGGAAGTGCCATGATTGGAACTGAACTTGAGGAAAATCACTTTAGTGGCTGAATTAGTAGGCCATTGCAAAAACCCAGACACGAAGTGATGAGAGGCTGCATGAGAGTAGAGGAAGTGTCAGAGAAGACAAGGGGGGCATATTGGAGAGATGTTGTAAGTGTGAAATTAACAAGCCTGGGCATCAAATTGGATGTGGGTAGTGAGAGATAGTGTGAAATTGAAGATGACTCTAGGTCGTGAGCCTGAGGGCCTAGGAGGATGGTGTTGTCCTCTACAGTAATAGGGAAGGTGGGGGGGGGGCGGGTAGAGTTTAGAGTGAAAGAGAATTAGTTCCATTTTGGACATAATTCGTTTAAGATATTTCCTGGACATCCAGTTCAAGATATCTGAGAGGCCATTGGAGATTGTAATGCCAATGCAATATCTATAGCCGCTGCTATGAATATGCAGATGTATTTCCAGGGTAGATTTGCAAAATGTAATAAACTCTCTTCCTCAAAGACAAAACCAAGATATTTATTCAGATACCAGAAAGCAAAATCCGCCATGGTAACAAAAAAGTTTGTACACATCACCAATCCAGGGAGTACCGACACCTCAAACATTCTTTGTTAGGCCTCCCCACAAAATAGTTACCCCAGGAAAATTCCTCCCTCTCTCACTCATGCTAGCTTCTCTGCCTTGCTCTCCCAGCTCTGCCTCACTCTCGCTTTTGGCTCTGTAAAACTCCTCCATGTGACTCATGTACCATGTGACCCAGGCTCCATGTGACTCAGGCTCCATCACAGCAGTTAGCTGGGCCAGAGCTCAAAGCAGGTCACATAGGCCTATTAATGGATGGGGATCTTCCTATTCCATTAACATTACAGATATGTGAAATTAAAGGTCAGAAGAAAGTTTGGGGCAGGATAGGTAGACACTAGAAAATTACTGGTTTGGGTTTATAGACTACTAAGAAAATTCTCTTTCTAACACACACACACACATACACACATATAAATTGCTGGATAAGTATACTTTTCTATTCTGTTATAAAAAAAACCTTGTCAGTTTGTTTCCCTTTTCTTTTATCTGTACAAATCAAGTAAAATGAAAAGTGAAAATCCCAAATGCCCCATCTCGCCAGGTGCTTTTGTTAGCCTTCATTGAAATCAGTTGCACATCTATTAGCACTAAAGAGTAATGAGCTGCAACTTTTCAACGTAATAAGCTATATAGTTCCCTTAGAGGATCCAAATACTGTAAAAGAATGTATTTAATCAAGCCAAATGATGTAAAGGTGTTATAGTTAAGTAATTAGTTGGTTTCTTAGGCCCTCTTTACCTCACCTGATTGAGATAACTCAAGAGCTGAAGGGCCTTTCTTCTGTTTGACCTATAGACTTCTGTGTTCTTTTCTACACTCCTCCTTCCCCCTTCCATCTCAGGTCTTCTACCTATATGAAGCAATGCTAGAAACTTCTGGTGAGAACTCCTATTCAGTGGAACTGCATTAGTTAGATGGACCCATTCATCAACAGGACGATAATATATTGATCAGAATGACTTCATTAATTAGTGAAATGCAACTTAAGTGGAGAATGGACAATATTTTGTAAAAACTAGAGAATGAGATATAGCATGTTGTGGTAGTGCTGAATTTGGAGTTAAAAGACCTGAATTTGAATGCTATCTTAATCTGAATTAATATTATTACTTGTAAGAACTGGAAGGAGTTACTGTCTCCGGGACTCAGTTTACTAATCTATTAAATTAAGGCATTGGACTAGAATAATTCTCAGGCCTTTTTCCAATCACACCTTTGAACAAATAATAATAATAGTAGCTGTGTTTATACATCTCTTTAAGGTCCACAAAGAACTTTACATACGTTATCTCATTTGAGCCTCACAACAACCATGCAATGTAGGTGTTATCACTGTTTTATGGATGTGGAAACTGAGACTAAAAGAAGTTAGGTGACTTGTCAATCAACAAGTATTTATTAAGTTCTTACTATGTTTCAGGCACTGTGCTAAGTGCTGAGGATACAAAGAAATGCATAAAGTCAGAAAGTGGAGTGTCATGTGTGAGCTGCAGAGTAGATGGATTGAAGTGTGTGGAGAGGACTAAAGTATAAGATTGGAAAGGGCTAGTTTGCAAAATGTCAAAGAGTGCATTTCACATTTGATTGTGGTTACTCAGCTCTGGAGAAGAGGGCAGTGAAATGGTCAGATCTGTGTTTTAGGAAAGTCACTTTGACAACTGAGTGAATGATGGATTATAGTGGGGAGGAATTTTGAGGTAGGGAGACCAACCAGAAAGTTGTTGCAGTGGGTCTATGTGAGATGATGAGATCTTGTACCACTGTGATAGCAGTGTGAGTGAAGAAAAAAGGGTATATGTGTATACGTATGTGAATATGTATATATATGAAAAATGTGAAATTACAAGATTTGATAACTGACTGGATATGTAGGGTGATTGGGAGTTAAGGAGTCAAGGATGACACCTAGGTTGCAAAACTGGGGGACTGGAATCATGTTGGTACCCTTAATAGTCATGGTTGGGAAGTTTGGTAGAGGGGATGGTTTTGGGGAAAAAAGGTCTGTTTTGAAGATATTAAGTTTGAAATGCCCATGGGTCATTCAATGTGTGATATACAAAAGACAGACAGTTGGTGATGTGGGACTGGAGCTCAGGAGAGAGATTGGAGCTAGATATGGGAATCATCTACATTGAGATGATAAACTCCCATAAGAGTTTATCTCTCAAGTTTTGTGAAGTCATTAAGTGAGATAGTATTAGAGGGGGCCTATAGGGGTAGAGCCCTGGGATATACCTTTCTTGATCTCTGCCTCCCTCTTTCCCCAAATGTTAAGCTATTAGTGCTTTGTTTCTGAGATTACTTTCCATCTACTCTATATATATTATACTTATATAGTATATAATGTATGTATATAGATATAGTAGTTTGCATATTGTTTGTTCTGTCGGTCAATAAATATTTATTAAGCACCTACTTTGTGCTAGGTGTTGTGCTAATCTTTATTAGAATGTGAGGTCAGGTACTGATTTTTTCTCTTTCTTTGCATTCCCAGCACTTAGCATAGTCCCTGGAATATAGTAATTGCTTAATAAGTGTTTTCCAAACTTTGAGTGCTCCTCAAACAACTACATAGGTAAGGATAGCATGTTAAAAATAGTTGCAATGTCTCAAGGATCATGAATTAGAATAGAAAGAGGATGGGAGAATGAACAAAACGTTCAGGGAAGGTGCAGTAGGGATTATCTGTTTGCAGGGAATAGGAAAGCTTTCCTGCTTGTGATATTGGAGAGAACAGTTCATTGGTACCTTTCTCAACAAGTGGCAGCAGGTGTGTGTGTATGCGTGTGTGCACATGTGTGTGTGTGTGCGCGGGTGCGCGCGCGTATTGTGTTTTTCTCCAAGTCATTGGTTTTCACAACCATTTTAGATGTAGGTGCTGGGGAAGAAATAAATCCCCCACCTCCAAATCTGTCTTCCTTAAAATGGAAAATTTATCAGTTCCTCTCAAACTCCATGCCTTTCTCTTCCTTTGTCTTCTTCCCAGAATTTTCTGCACACCATTTCCAACCAATCATCTCCTGCACGCACAGCCTCTGGAGTTTTTCCTGAATATCCATTGCTGTGCATACTGGGATTGCTATGCTTCAAAAGGTGGGTTACATATATTATGTAACAAATTTGTAGTGGACCCAGTCAAGAATGAATTTGTAATTTTCTCTAGCTCTGTTCAGTAGCACATGATTAGGAGTAATCCAGGGCTGGGATTATGCAATAGTGTCAGCAATAGTACAAGGAGGCAAAGTATTTGAATATTGAGGAGAGTATAGGCTTGAACTGATTCACCAAACAAAGGGGTGATGGCCTGGGAAAGAAGGAAGGATGGAAGGAAAGATTAGAGGTAATGGCGAGGATAAAGAATAGTGTTTGGGGCAAAAAGGAATAGGGAAAGATGGAATGATAAATGATCGTGACCACGTGAAGTAATTGCAGAATTCATCAACAAGGAATTGTAATATTTGTGACTATATCAAGGGTATAACCATCTCTGTGTATAGCTGAGGAAAAGTAGAAGAGGTCATGAAAACTGCATAGACTGAAAAATCGAGAAGCTGGGTTAGTTGAGGGAGCATCAATGTGTAAAGAGAGTATGAAGGGGTGGGAATATGTTAACCATTGAGGAATAAGTCTAGGTAGAGTATCAGTGATTAGATAGAGGGTCTTTAAGGTTAAGCAGGTTATTAGGTTGTTCAGCATCTTCCATTGAGATCCAGCCTTATGGTGATGTGTTCTGTGAGACTCAGGGGCTCCTATCTCACAGTAGATAGGAACAAGTGTAGGTTTGGCTGGGGACAGTCTTGTAAAGAGGTGGCAATGCAGTGTTGAAGAAGTGTGATTCGGAATAGGTTTGGTCAGGGGAAGACATCTGGAATTCCCTTAAGAAGACTTTAAGGTGATGACAGAGGCAGGAGAGGCAGGTGGTCAGGATCTGGAACTGGTACTGCCTGCTGGGGAAGGATGGTTGTCTCAGGTTGCTAGGAAGGCCCTGGGACTAAGATGGTAGTCAGAAAGTGAATAGATCCATACAAGGTGCTGGCAAGGCACTGGGCTGAATACAGTGGCCATGGTAGGTAGGCTGCCTATATCTAGGACTAGTGCAAGGTTCTGGGGAAGGCTTTAGAGTAAAGATCAAGGCCTGGCTGGCATAAGGCATTAGAAATGATTTCACAACTAGTAAGTATATGACAGAATTTGAACTCAGCTCACCCATTGTCATCAGCACAGAAGCACCACAATATAGTACAAAGAATCAGAAGAGACCTGAGTTTAGTTCCTGCCTCTACTGATATGTGTCCTTGGACAGCTATACCTGTTCATTACCCACCTAATTTGAGGATAGTGCTGTAAAAATAGCAGTGCTATGGAAATGAATAGTGGTTTAACTATAGGATACAGAATGAGTAAATTTTATTGTAGGGAGGAAATTGGTTGGGGGGAGTGAGGATAGAGATAGACCCAGAAGGTAGAGTTATCTTTGCTTGATAGCATGCCACAGTGGGAGTTCTGGGCACCAAGGAATACTGGATGCTTAAAATTCAGAGGCTACAAAGGGAAACACCATAAAGGGAAACTTCAGCTTCTTCAGTTTTATCTAATGTTAGAGACTATATTTTGAAGGTGCATTAAGGTTTGCCTCTTATTTATCTTCCTACCATCTTAATGACTCCGAAGAATTCATTGATGGGGAAAGAGAAACAGAGTTGAAATGTCATGTTAGAACGTTACAGCAATAGCCAATAGTTGAGTTGTAACAAGGAACAAGTGATCTCTTGATGCTGAGATAAGTACATTTTCAGACATCTCAGATGGTGAGTTGGCAGTGTATAAGCCTCACTGCCCTGGGAGATGATGATGATGATGATGATGATGATGATGATGATGATGATGTGTGTGAACACACACAGACACATACACACATGGCTAGAGGGTGATCTCCTTCATATCTGCCCTGTTTTGTCTGTATTTGAGCACCTTTCTGAACTGCCTAGATAGACCCCACCTTTAAGGAACATAAAATTATGTAGTTTCATTGCTGACCATGAAAGAAGTTCTGGTATTCCCAAGGGACAAGGCAAGACATGGTCTATAATTGCTGCTGAACCCAGAAAAACTAAGGGTAAAGTATATGGCCCTTCCAGGTGTAAAAGACCTATGACTTCTTAGTGTATACACACATACGTATATATAATATATAAACATATAATATATACATGTATGTATAATGATAGACATGTGAATATATATATTTAAATGTAATATCTCTAATATAGGAATAATATGATTATGCATCAAAATTTTCTTAGGCTGGTCAAGGCTTGTTATAACTTTATGTATATTTGATGACACGAACATATCAGTTAATAGTTTGTGATCTGGGACCAAAAAACAAAATATGCTGAGAAGATTTGTATCTAGACCCCTTCATTGAGATAATTTATTCCTTGCTTATATTCTTGTGTCGCCACCTACACATATAGTATCTATTCTCCTGAATTTATTCTCTTTATAGGGTATTTTTAATTCAAAGTTGGGTGAAATGATCTTTGAATTGCTTCCAGTTCTGTGACTCTGTAACTAGTGGAGTAATAGGAGTTAAGAGGAAGGAGAAATCATTTTTGTTTGGGATGATCAGAGAAAGCTTCATGTAAAAAGGACAGAATTTGAAATGAGTCTTGAAGAATTTCAGTAGTCAGAGAATGAGAAAAAGAGTACATAGCAAGCTTAGATTAGGAAAATGCAAGGTTATGGTTCTAGGTTCAGTGAGTAAATCAGTTTGGACATACTGGAAGATTTGTAAAAGAAACTGTTCAAAGTTGATCAGTCTCCTTTTATCTATTCTCCTTTCCATAATTTCAGTGTGTTTAAAATTGTCATCACCAAGGTACTCGAAAAATGGAAGCACAAAATTACCTCCTTGTCAAGGAATAATATGAGATGATGAAAGAACATTTTACTTCAGTACTTCATGGATCTGTGATTTAGCTGATGAAGGTATTCCCTCTATCGATACTGATTGCAACCTTTCTATGTTTTACTAGATTGTTTTTGAGAGTTATTGTAGCTAAATGAGGCCAACCTGGTAATGAATCTCTCCAAACTTAACAATATTGTGTTAGGTGCTGGGGATGAAAGAATGAAATAAGAACAATTTTAGCCCTTGAAGAACTTGCAAAATGCATTCTTGGCTTCTCATTTTTTAAAAATTCTTTTTTTTTATTATTATGAGCTTGTCAAATATTAGTTTATTTCCATGGAAAAGTTAAAAATAGTTACTAAGTAATTTTTTTTACAAGTTTTACTGATGCTTTTTATTTGAGTACTACTGAGGTAGAAGGACATGTCCCTAATCAGTTTTCTACTGAACTCCCTGTAGTGGCTTTTCTAGACCTCTTCTCTCTTTATGCATCCCACACCACATCACCTTCATCCTCTCAACAGACAACTTCCCCTCTTACTTGACTGAGAAATTAGAACTCCCATTTCCTACATCTCAGAATCCTTTGACTTCCCTCATTCTCTCCTTTATTTTACCATAGCCTTTGATGAAAAAGTGGACCCTGTCCTTGCCAAGGTCAACATCCACACGTATCCTCATCCTAACCCCTCCAATTTCTTTTAGCAAATTGTTCCCACAATTATCTCCTCTCAGTATCTAATATTACATTTCTGCTTAGCTCTTGGTACCTTCCTTGCTGCCTTCTGCCTCACCCAGGCCTGCACCATTTTTTTTAAAGCACAGAAACTTTTTAGTTTTTTTTAAAAAAAATTCCAATTCTGCCCTCCCCCCTTTCTCTTACTGTGGCCTCCACCCTAATGAGAAGGAAAGGAAAAAAAAATCTATTTACATATTAAGTATAGTCATAAAAAACAAATTTCCATGTTAGTATTGCCCCCTCCCCCCAAAAAAAGCAAGAAAAAGAAAGAGAAAAAAATACACTTCAATCTGCACTCAGAGTCCATCATTTTTGTATCAGGAGGTGAATAGTATGTTTTATCATGAATCTTTTGGAATTGTGGTGGGTCATTATGTTGATCAGAGTTTCTAAATCTTTCCAAGCTGATTATCTTTACAATATTGTGATTACTATATGTAGATTGTTTTCACTTCATTTTGCTTCAGTTGATACAGGTCTTCTCAGGTTTTTCTGGAAACATCATTTCTTACAACAAAATAGTATTCAATCAAATTCATAGACTACAGCTTGTTGAACCTTTGCTCAATTAATGAGCATGCCCTCAGTTTCTTATATTTTGCCACCACAAAGAGTAGACATAAATATTTTTGTACCTATAGGTCCCTTTCCCCTTTATTTGATTTTCTCAGGGGTATATATAGCCCTGATAGTGGTATTGCTGGGTTAAAGGGTATGCACAGTTTAATAGCCTTTTGGGGCATAAATCCAAAATGTTTTCCAGAATGGTTGGATTAGTTGGACTAGTTCCAGCAACAGTTCATTAGTTTGCCTGTGTAACAACAATGCTGCTAGCAGCTGCTGTGGAGGTGTAAGACCAATAACAAGACCAACAACAAGACCAACAACACCAGCACATAAGAGTGCTACTAGCACAGATTCTTTGTTCTGCTTTTCTAAGGAAAGCAACTTGAAGGGGTTTACAATCTCACTTTAATTAAACATACATATATCATTCACTTAGTTCAGAGGAAAAAGTCAGCACTCTGGACTTCAGATAAAACAGAAACAGAAATTACAAGCAGAAATTATATAAACGGAGCAAATAACACAAATCAGCAGACAGGGCTTCTAACCATCTGTCCATAGCAATACATACACAAAAGTATGTGATGGTTTACCTAGAGAACTCTGGAGAGTCATAGTAACAAACTAGTCATAACAATTCACAACTTTAGCAAAGTTGTAGGACATAAAATAAACCCACACAAATCATATGCACTTCTATATATTACCAACAGAATCCAGCAGGAAGAGAATAACTACGGAAAGTGTAAGTACTTGGGAGTCTACCTGCCAAGATACACACAGAAACTATGTGAACGAAATTACAAAACATTCTTCGTACAGATAAATGCAAATCTAAGTAACTGGAGAAATATTAATTACTGATGGGTAGGATGAGCCAATATAATAAAAATAACAATGCTCTAAAATTACTTATTCATTGCCATACCAATCACTTTATAGTGATTATAGAAAAAAATAAAATTCATCTGAAAGAACAAAAGATCAAGAATACCAAGGGACCCACTGAAAAAAATGGGAAGAAAAGGGTATTTGTACCAAAAGTGATAGTTTTGTTTCCTCAGTGTTTATACTTATTCTTCCAATTTCTTTTTCTTATCTTATTTCTATAATTAGCATTTCTAGTACAATATTAAATAGTAAAATGGACATCCTTGCTTCACTCCTGATCTTATTGGGAAGGCTTCTAGCTCATCCCCATTAAAGATAATGCTTGCTCTTGGCTTTACATGTACTACTTATCATCTTAAGGAAATCTCCATTTATTCTTGTGCTTTCCAGTACTTTAAAAAACACAGTAATGGATGTTATATTCTGTCAAAAGATTTTTCTGTATCAAAATTATGTGACTTTTTTGTTGTTGATAAGTCAGTTATGCTTATAATTTTCTTAATATTGAACTAGCCCTGCATTCCTGATATAAATCCAGCCTGGTCATAGTATCTAATCTTTGTGATATAATCTCCTTGCTATTGTTTTATTAAACAAATTTTCTATCAGTATTCATTAGGGAAATTTGTCTATAGCTTTCTTTCTCTGTTTTGACTCTCCTCAATTTAGGTACCAAATATCTGTGATATTTGTATCATAGAATGAATTTGGTAGGACTCCATTTTTTACCTATTTTTTCTCAAAGTTTATGTAATGTTGGAATTAATTATTCTTTAAATGTTTGGTAGAATTTGCATATAAATCCATTTCGTTCTGGTTCCCCCATCTCCCTTAGGGAGCTCATTTATGGCTTACTCAAATTCTTTTTTTTAAAAGATAGAATTGAGTATCCTATTTCCTATTCTGTTAATCTGGACTATATATATACATATATATGTATATATATGTATGTATACATATATGTGTATATATGTATGTATACATATATGTATATATACATATATGTATATATGTATGTATACATATATGCATATATGTATATATGTATGTATACATATATGTGTATATGTATGCATGCATATATGTATATATGTATGTATACATATATGTATATATGTATACATATATGTATATATGTATACACATATGTATACATACATGTATATATGTATACATACATGTATATATGTATACATATATGTATGTATACATATATATGTATGTATACATATATGTATATATATGTATGTACACATATATGTATATATATGTATGTACACATATATATGTATATATATGTATGTATACATATATATGTATATATATGTATGTATACATATATATGTATTTTTTGGAGGGGGGAAGAAATGGCAATTGGGGCTAAGTGACTTGTCCAAGGTCACACAGCTAGTAAGTGTGTCAAGTGTTTGAACCTTGGTTTTGCTCAGGTCACTATGAATCAATTCATATGGGTGTTTCCATGTTTCACAATGTTAATCCTATTTATTTTTACAATACATCAATATCTTATTGTATTCATGTACCACAATTTGTTTAGCTCATCTCCCACTGATGGACATCTACTTTGTTTCCAGTTCTTTGGTACCATAAAAGTACAGTTATCGATATTTTGTTTTTCTTTTCCTTTTAACATTTACCTTCTAGAGGTATATGACTAACAGTGGCAACTTGTTAATTGATTCTCTATCCCACTTATCACAGCTACTGATACAAACCTCATTTCTTCTTAAGCCTCCCAAGCTGTTCCCTCCCCCACCATCTATGCTAAGGATCTTGTCTCATACTTCACCAAAAAAATTGAGGACATCTTTGAAGAATTCCTTCTTATTCCCTTCTTCTCATCTCACATCTTTCTGATATTATCCCCCATTATTTCCTCCTTTACTTGAGTCTCTGATGAAGACCTTTTTCCTTGCCAAGGTCAGTTTTTATACATGTACCCTTCTTCCCATCTTCAGCAAATTGTCTTTATTGTCATTCTTACATTTACCCTTATCTTCAGTCTATCCCTATTTAAGGACTTTTACCACCCTTCCAATTCCTATGTATCTCTCATCTTCAAAAAAAATCCTCTATCCAGTCAAACTTATTATCCTATATCTTTCATTCTGTTCTCTGCTATACTCATTGTAAAAGTCAGTTGTATACTGTGCCTACATTTCTCTCTTCTCACACGCTTCCAAATCTACTTCATTCTGGTTTCCAACATCACCATTCACTTGAAACTACTTTCTCCAAAGTTACCATTGCTTTCTTAATTTTCAAATCTAATGGCCTTTGTCTCAATATTTTTCCTTCTTTATCTCTCTGCAGCATTTGACTCTGTTAATCACGTCTTACAGAATACTTTTTTCTCTCTGAGTTTCTGTAACAAGGTCAGTCAATCAACAAGTATTTATTAAGTACTATTTGCCAGGTGCTGTGGTAAGTGCTGGGAATACAACTATAAGCAAAAAAGTCTCTGCTCTCAAAGAGCTTACATTCTAACGAGGAGGCTGAAAAGGGTTGTCTGGGAGGAGGATGGTGTTGGTATGGGAGTATAATGGAGAAATCTAGAGTATAGCCTGGTGAGAAATGAAGAGATGGATGTTCTGAATGCCCATGTTTAATGGAGGTTCTGGGAAGAGTTATCCACTCAGAGGGAGGGACTATAGGAGTAGAGGATACTTCAGAGGTGTGAATTCATAAGCTAAAAGTAATCTTCCAGGGTGAAGAGGCTTGGGGCATAATGGAGAAGTCTGGCATGCAGCTGGTTTTACTTCTACTTGTTTGACTAATCCTTATGTTTCCTTTATTGGATCTTCATCTCTATCATGTCCTCTAACTGTGAGTAACTCCCAAAGTTCTGTCTTGAGCCCTTTTCTCCCTCTATACTATTTCTTTTGGTGATCTCATTAGCTCTCATGGGTTTGATTATGATCTCTATGCACGACTCCTAAAACTATATATCCAGCCTTATTCTTTTTTTTCTTCTGATCTCCAATCCTACGTCTCCAGCTACCTATTAGATATTTTGAATTGGATGTCTTGTAGACATTTCAAACACTATTTCTAAAACATAAATCATTACATTTCCCTTAAACCCACTCCTTTTCTGAAATTTAAGGCTCTTCATAACCTACTTCCTCCCTAAATTTCCTGTTTTCTCACACTTTCCTTACCTTCCTGTACTCTACTGTAGTCCAATGACACTATCCTAATTGCTGTTCTTAGAATAGAATGCCCCATCTTCTATCTCTGTATTTTTGTGCTGGCTGTTCCCAGTGGCTAGAATGCTCTTCCTCTTCACCTAAGTATCCCTAGCTTCCCTCAAGACTCAGCTCAAACACCACCTTCTGCAGGAGGCCTTCCCAATTCCCTAGCCACTTAAGTATGTATAAGCCACTTCTCTGTATATATAAGGTTACCTTCCTTCTCTCCATCTTTCTGTGTATATATGCATATATGTATGTATATATATGCATATATGTGTGTATATACATACACACATATGTGCATACACATATGTGTGTATACATATAAATATATGTATATAAAAACCAATTTATTTACATGTAGTCTCCTCAATTAGTATACAAGCTTGTTGAAGGCTGGGACTGTTTTTGTACTTTTGTCTTTTTTTTTTGAATGTCTGACATACAGTAAGCACTTAATAAATTCTTTTTTGCTTGAGTCAGCTGAGTAGAGATAAGTGTAATAGACTTTCTGTTTAGGAATTTAAAGGCAAGAGTCTCTATCCCTGTGTTTCAGATGTATCACTTTTTGCCCTTAGCTACCTCACAGAGACTTCTTTCCTAGATTTCTCTAACCTATTTACCTTAGCACGAAAACTGCAGAAGTTTAGTTCAAAGATGGAATAATCACAGAATGATGTCTACCTGTGTCACAAAACATTCAAATACCTCACCAGTTTATAGCTGTTTCAGGGCTGTTTATCCTGTGTCTCTGTTGACACACACATACACATATGCACATATACCTACATGGTATTCTCAGGGGAAGACATTAGCAATTGGGGAGATTAGGAAAGGTTTCATATGTAGAAAGTGGGAACAGCTATTCCAGATGGAGATAAGAAAGGAGAACATTCTGGGCATGGGGGATAGTTCAGGGATAGAAGATAAGAGTGTTACCTATGAAGAAGTAGGCCAGTATGGCTGAACCATAGAGTGCATAGAGGGGAGTAATGTATAAGAAAAATGGAAAGGTAGGAAGGAGACAGATTGTAAATGACTTTAAATGCCAGAAAGAGGAGTTTATACTTAATCTTAGAAGTAATAGGGAGCCACTGAAGAATTGGAAATCAAAGGGATGCCCATCAATTGGGGAATGGCTGAACAAGCTGTGGTATATGAAGGTAATGGAATATTATTGTGCCATAAGAAATGGGGATGATACGGACTTCATAACAACCTGGAAAAACCTACACGACATAATGCTGAGTGAGCAGAGCAGAGCCAGGAGAACACTGTACACAACCACAGATGTATGGATTCCATGAGGACCAACCCTGACAGACTTCACTCTTCTCAGTAACACAAGGTGCAGGCACAACTCCAAAGGACTCACGATGGAGAATGCTATCTACATCCAGAGAAAGAACTATGAAGTTTGAATACAGATTGAGGCACACTTCATGCTCGCCTTTTCGCTTCTGATCAGATATATTTTAAGAAATTCATTTTACAGCTGTGTGGAGGATGGATTAAATGGGCTTAACGAGGTAAGGAGAACAATTAAGAGGCATTTGCAATAATCCATGGGAGACTTAGGGTGAACAAGGACGATGGCTCTGTGAATGCAGAGAAGGGGATGTATTTGAGAGATGTTGTGTAAGCAAGAGTTGGTAACTGATTTGGTATGTGGGCTGAATGAGGAGTCAAGAACGACACAAAAGTTGTAAGCCTAGGTGATTAAAGGAATGGCAATGTCCTTTATAGAAACAGAGAAGTTCAGAAGAGAGGGTGTTTCAACAATCCGGCTAGCGGCTGCGGTGGGGGGTGTAAAACCAACAACAACCAGCTCACAGAAAGCTAGGTTCTTTTGATCTGCTTTACTAAGGAAAGCAACGTTAAGGGCTTAACAATCTCACTTTAATCCAACATACAAATATCATTCACTCAGCTCAGGGAGAAAAGCTGGCACCCTGAGCTTCAGAGCAAATACCAACAAATTACAAACGTCAATAGACAGACCTTGTCTGATTCAAATCTTGATTTGTAGTTACTAGAGTTTAACAAAGTCCAAACATCCAGGTTTACAAGCTGGAGGGCTCTTAACTACAGCTGCCTGGAGTCTCCACATCAGCACACCACCAAGAGTGAGAGCCCTAAGCAAACAGCTGTTTTTTCTTTTTATGCACTCTTTAGTTGCCATCAAACGTCATCTGAGAGACCAGAACTTAAGCTCTTACTATTGGCTCAGGAGTTAGCAACTCCCCTTAGGACCCACCTAAAATTGTCACAAAAATGGACTTAAACCCACATGGTCTAAAAGCCTCTGATGTCACAAACATGTCACTCAAACCTATGTAAACTAGGCTTTCCCTTGAGGCAAGGAGGTCATCAAGGACTCCTAATTTAATCAAGGAAACAAAGGCCAAACTCTTCAAGGGCACTTGGTTGAATAAGTGCTAACAGCCCATCTTGATTCCCAATACAGAGGGCTATTTTAGAGAAAGATGATGAGTTGCATTTTGGACATTTTGAGTCATAGATAGTCATAAAATATATGATTTGAAATATTCAGTAAGCTATAGGCAATGTGGGACTGGAAAGGAACTAAGATTGAATATATAGATTTGGGAGTCAATCTGCATAGAAAATGATAATTAAACTCATGAGACCTGATGAGTTCATCAAGTGAAAGAGAGTGTATATAGAGACAATTAGAAGGCCTAAAATAGAGCCTTGGGGTTATACCCACAAGCCTAGAGCATTCCTGTCATTTAAAACTCTTCTTTTGAAACTATTATCATTTTGTCATGTATGTATATGTATATGTACACATAAGTATATTATATATAGGGTGACATATTCACATATACATACAAACACACGTTGACCTGTTCAGTTCTGATAGTGAGATGTCAATAGAATGCTGATTGTGTTTGTTTCCTTAATTTCTTTACCTATCATCCTTTAACCCCTTGTGATCTGTCTCTCCAAGGTTTCCAACAATCAGTTAGTTGACGACTATGATTTTTTCTTGGTCTTTATTGTTTTTGCTGCTTTGAGCACTCCTTAGTGCTCTATCTGTATACTCTTTCTTCCTTTGCTTTTACTGCTTCCTCTTCTAGCTATGTGACTGTCTCTTTGTTATTACTATTGTATCATGATTATGCATATCCTTTCCCCTAAACATGGGTATGCCTCAAAGCTTTGTCCTGAATCCCCTCCTTTCTTCTCTTTTTATCTTCCCTCGATGATCTCAGGACCACTTATAGGTTCAGTAAAAAGAAGGGAATGGATGCATGAGATGTTGTGAAGTTAGAATTGATAAGAAGTGGCAACTGATTGGTTGTGTCGAGTGAAGGAGATGGAAATCAGTTAAGGATTACTCTGAGGTTGCATTTCATGATGCAATCAACACCTGGTGAGGGGGAAGTTAGAAATGAGGGTGGTGTTTGCAGAATAAGATAATGAATTCCTCTTTACACATGTTGACTTTGAGATGTTTGTTAGGCAGTTGGAGATTAAGGATTAGGACTCAGAACAGATGTAAGAGTTGGATATACACACACATATACAAACCTACGTGTGTGTATGTATATATACATACATGCATATAGACATACATGTATACACACATATATGAATCATTTGCGTAGAGATGTTAGTTGAACCCATGAAAACTCATGAGATTGCCAAGAGAGAATGTAGAGAGAAAAGAGACTAGTATACCACAGTCACATAGGTAATGATTCAGAAAAGGAGTCTCAGAGTGATTAAACATAGAGGAAAACCAAGAGTAAGCAGCTTTTAAAAAAAAATTAAAAAACAACCAAGAAAGAGGCTTTGATCACTACAACATCTGCTGTGGAGGAATCAAGAAGGAAGAACACTGAGAAAGTGCCACTGGATTTAGCAACTAAGAAATCATTGATGATTTCTGGGTCATGAGACCAACAAAAACTCTCAGACCTCTCCAAAATAGAAATTATGCACTAGAGAGAAAGTAGTTTCATCTTTCTTTAGGACTAGGACACCAAGAATCTAAACAGTGACAAATTAATAGCAGAGAAGGTAGATATCCCCTAACCCCTCATGTATATTTACTCAACATCTCCTTCCTATCCTCCCATCATGCTCCTAGGGGCAAGGCTGCACAAACTGACCCACTTGCTTGCAGCATAATTTAACTCCATATCCTTCCTAACCACCTTCCTTTTCATAGTTCCATAGAGATCCAACTCCAAATGGCAGAAATTTGGTCTCACAGCAATAACCATGTAGTAGCATTCTGTGTGGTAATAGGACTGGGTCCAAGCAGAAGTATAGAGAGAAAAGGGCAGGCTGGTTGTCTAGAATTGTAGTAGAGCTTAACTCTACTCCCCAAGATCTGCCTAAGTAGAAGAAGAGAGAAGAATGTGGGAATGGGAGCCTCTGTAGCTCATGACTAAACTTGAGGAAAAGAGCCTAGCTTCCAGATTGGGCCAGGTCTGTTCCTCTGGAGGTCACTTGGGGAAGAGACCTAGGCTGGTGGGCCATGATTTGTCCAGCATAAGAGGAAGCTGATACATTTAGAGATGCAACTCCCTGGGAAATTGCCATCCAAGGAGAGGGAATCAGAAAGTGAGCAGTAGGGGAAAATGAGGGGGAAAAAGACTGAAATTACCAAAGATCTCAGGTGGAAGAAAACTCAAAAACTTTGAAATTACGTAGCTAAATCAATATGGAAGACATCAGCAGCAGAGAAAACTGTGACCTACAGACCTAGGAAAAGAATTCAAGCATCTTTGAATAAATGCTGTGAAATAAAGGAAAATTACTCAACATTTGATGAGGCAGAGAACCTTGTGGATTTTGTAGAGAGCACTGGCTCCCCAGAATACTGTTCCTAGATGATTTAAAAGAGAAATAAGAACTGTGAGAGCAGAATTCATGACTTGCACAGTAAAAATAATTAATTCCAAGATAACAAAAACTTGAATCTGTGGTGCCAAGACTCACCAAAGAAACAAAAGAGAGGATAACTGATTGAGAATGCACATACATGGAAGTACAGGACAATCTGAAAAAATAGAAGTGAAAATCAGTAACACTAAAAGAAGGTATGCTCCCCATACAAACACAACATGATGATATCAAAGATAGGATGCATAGAGACAACAGAAGACAAGTAAAAAAACCTGAACAGCATAAATGCAAGAAATGAGAAAAGAAAACTGTTTAGAACTTATGAACATAGAAAACAAAGTGCCAATCAAAAGAATCAATAGATCACCTCCAGAAAAAAAATTGAAGGCTACAAACTCCAAGACACATAGTAGTTAAACTTAACTATTCCATTGAGAAACAACAAATTTTGCAAGTGACTGGAGAAAGGTCTTCAAATATAAAGGAAAGGAAATTCAGATAATACGAGACTCTTCTGCACCCACCAGAAAACGTGGGAGGGAAGACAATAATGTATGCTAAAGAGCAATGGACCTCGAAATGCAGTCCAAGGTAACAACCTACCTTACAAATCTGAGCCTAACTGCAGATGAAAAAAGGTAGAAGTTCAATAGTAGTTGATTGAAACATTTTTAGAAATTAAACCAGACCTGAAGAAATTATTTGCTTCTTAAGCACCCCAGACTACAGAAATACAAGAATCATTAACAAATACATCAACCAAGAACAACAACAACAAAATGACGGATCATCAGGAGACTCTAAATCAGGGATGGGGAACCTGTGGCCTTGAGACCACATGTGACCCCTTAGGTCCTCAAGGGTGTCCCTTTGATTGAATCTAAACTTACAAAACAAATCTCCTTAATAAAAGGATTTGTTCTGTAAAACTTGGATTCAGTCAAAAGTTCATACCCAAGGACCTAGAGGGCCACATGTGACAGCGAGGCCGCAGGTTCCCCACCCCTACCCTAAATCTTCAGGGGGAGACAAAGGCGAAAGCAGAAGTCAAATAGAAGGGTGATGGAGAAACAAGCCAGAAGCATCAAGGACTAAGTTTCACAATACTCTGTCAAAAGATGAATTGGTGATTTTTTCTGGGACTAAATTTTAAAATGAGAGCACACATAAAAAGTGAGAGGGGAAGAGGATAGAGGGGAATATGTGATGTACCCTGTTAGTCAAAGGTTAACAATGAAGGGAAAATAACTCCTTGTAGTCTTTTGGAAGAAGAGAGTCAACACAAGAATGAGGGAGACAGCAGGGGGAGGTTGGGGAGAGGGAAAGAAAAGGGGAAATCTTGTTTCATTAGTGGGAGGGGCTGTCACTGATGAATACTCCTATGACTGAGGAGAGAAATTCTATAAAGGGAGATGGCGACATTATTATGGGTATTATCTGAAGGGATTTGGTACTTAGACCGCTCATCCTACTTAGGAAAAAGGGGAATCAGAACTCTTGAGAACAACTAACGCTCAGAAGAATGAGAAGGTATGGAGCCAGGGGAAGAGATTTCAAGGTAAATGAAGGAAAAACAGGGGGAGGAAAAAGTATAAAATGAACAACATAATCAGGGATGTAGGAAGAATCCTATCGTGAGAAAATTGCTATTCTGTGTATCAAGTAAATCCAAAAAAGCAGAAGTTGTAGTCATGCTATCTGACACAGCAAAACAACATATTCAAAACATTAAGAAAATCAAACAAGGAAACAGCACTAAGCTGAAAGGAACCATAGACAGAAAACCAGTATCAGTATTTAACTTAACTTCAATATATCATCCAACTGGTCATCCAAATTCATGAAGGAAACATTGTAGTATAGACTATAATAGTGATAGATTTCAATATCCTTATCTTAGTTTTCTATAAATCCATTAAAAAGATGAATTAATGGAAAAGACAGAATTGAACAAATTATTGGAGAAACTACAGCTAAAAGATTTATGGCATCTTCTAAATGCAACTGCAAAAGAATATGCATATTTTTCAGTACCACATGGAATTTTTACAAAAATTGACTATGAATTAGAGCACAGAGGTATTGCAAACACATGTAAAAATAGTAAATGCATTATTTAAAGATCAAATTGCAGTAAAAATAATAATTTAGAGACCAAGAACAAGGTACAGACCCAAGTGGAGGCTTGAGCAATGAAATCTCAAGTAATGACTGGGGGAAAAGAATAAATCATAGAAATAATGAATAATTGTGTAAAAGAAAATTATAGTGATGAAACTACCAAAATTTCTGGGATGCAGTTAAATCAGTTCTCAAAGGAAAAATTACATCCTTGTATACACACATTAACAAGATAGAAAAAAATGAATATTAATGAACTGAATAGACATTTTAAGAAATTAGAAAGTCAATAAATAGACCTAAAATAAGACCAAAGAAGAGATACTAAAAATTAAAACATAGAAATTATAAATAAAGCTAAGAGCTGGTTCTTTTTTTTCAGGTTTTAAAACTTTATTTGCGTATCAAAAGTTATGCATCCCAATAATTATAATCATTTGAACAAAAAAAATGACAATCTGATTAACAGCATTTTATAGCTTTCCAGGACCTTGGTGCATTTTACTGTTAACTAGATTTCCGCCCAGGTTCTCCTTTTTATCAACATGCAAGCTCTTTTAAAAAAATTTTTTTAATGCCACCAGGACCCAAACTAGCCAGGACAGGCTGATGGAAAGAGGCAGCAGGCTCAACCTTCATTCAACTCAATGTCAGTAGTTCTTTACTCTTTTTCTTTTGTTTTAAAAAATTTATATTTTTTTTATTAAGATTTTTTATTTTTAGTTTATAACACTCAGTTCCGCATGATTTTCAGTTCAAGATTTTCTTCCTCCTCTCCCCCCAACCCCCACATGGCATGGAATCTGATATATCTTCTACATTTAATTTCACATTAAACTTATTTACACAATAGTCAAGTTGTAAAGAAGAATTATGACCAATGGAATGAATCATGAGAAAGAAGAAACAAAATCAAAAAAACCAAAAACAAAAACAAAAGAGAAAAAAAAAAGAAAAAAAGGAGAGCAAATAGTTTGCCTCAATATGCATTCAGATTCCATAGTTCTTTCTCTGGATGTAGATAGTTCTCTCCCTCACGAGTCCTTTGGAGTTGTCTTTGAACCTTGTATTGCTGAGAAGAGCCAAGTCTATTAAGGTTAGTCATCACAGAATCAATATATCTGTGTTTGTGTATGATGTTTTCCTAGTTCTGCTCTGCTCACTCAGCATTATATCATGTAGGTTTTTCCAGGTTATTATGAAGTCCATATCTTCCCCATTTTTTTTTAATGTAATTTATTTATTTAACATATTTGGTTTTCAGCATTGATTTTCACAACATTTTGAATTACAAATTTTCTCCCCATTTCTACCCTCCCCCCCACTCCAAGATGGCTTATATTCTGGTTGCCCTGTTCCCCAGTCAGCCCTCCCCTCTATCACCCCCTCCCCTCTCATCCCCTTTTTCCCTTCCTTTCTTGTAGGGCAAGATAAATTTCTATGCCCCATTGCCTGTGTATCTTATTTTTTAGTTGCATACAAAAACTTTTTTTGTTTTTGAACATCTGATTTCAAAACTTTGAGTTCCAAATTCTCTTCCCTCTTCCCTTCCCACCCATCCTCCCTAAGAAGTTGAGCAATTCAACCTAGGCCACACATGTATTATTATGTATAACCCTTCCACAATACTCATGTTGTGAAAGGCTAACTACATTTTGCTCCTTCCCAACCCATCCCGCTTTATTGAATTTTCTCCCTTGACCCTGTCCCCTTTCGAAAGTGTTTGTTTTGATTACCTCCACCCCCATCTGCCCTCCCCTCCATCATCCCCCCGCCTTTTATTTTTTTTTTTATCTTCCTCCCTCTTCTTTCCTGTGGGGTAAGATACCCAACTGAGTATGTATGGTATTCCCCCTCAGGCCAAATCTGATGAGAGCAAGGTTCACTCATTCCCCCCTAACCTGCCCTCTCCCCTCCTCCCACAGAACTGCTTCCTCTTGCCACCTTTATGTGAGATAATCCACCCCATTCTATCTCTCCCTATCTCCCTCTCTCAGTATGTTACTCTCTCATCCCTTAATTTCATTTTATTTCTTTTAGATATCTTCCCTTCCTCTTCAACTCACCCTGTGTCTGCTCTCTCTCTTTTACATATATATATATATATAAACACATATATATATATACACACATACATACACATACATACATATACACGTAGATACATACACATTCACTTATATATATATATATATATATATATATATATGTATATGCATATTCCCTTCAACTACCCTAATACTGAGGTCTCATGAATCACACTCATCATCTTTCCATGTAGGAATGTAAACAAAACAGTTCAACTTTAGTAAGTCCCTTGCAATTTCCATTTCTTGATTACCTTTTCATGCTTCTCTTGATTCTTGTGTTTGAAAGTCAAATTTTCTATTCAGTTCTGGTCTTTTCACTGAGAAAGCTTGAAAGTCCTCTATTTTATTGAAACTCCATATTTTGCCTTGGAACATGATACTCAGTTTTGCTGGGTAGGTGATTCTAGGTTTTAATCCTAGCTCCATTGACCTCCGGAATATCGCATTCCAAGCCCTTCGATCTCTTAATGTAGAAGCTGCCAGATCTTGGGTTATTCTGATTGGGTTTCCACAATACTCAAATTGTTTCTTTCTGCCTGCTTGCAGTATTTTCTCCTTGATCTGGGAGCTCTGGAATTTGGCAACAATATTCCTAGGAGATTTCTTTTTGGGATCTATTTGAGGAGGCGATCGATGGATTCTTTCAATTTCTATTTTGCCCTGTGGCTCTAGAATATCAGGGCAGTTCTCCTTGATAATTTCCTGAAAGATGGCATCTAGGCTCTTTTTTTGATCATGGCTTTCAGGTAGTCCAATAATTTTTAAATTATCTCTCCTGGATCTATTTTCCAGGTCAGTGGTTTTTCCAAGGAGATATTTCACATTGTCTTCCATTTTTTCATTCCTCTGGTTCTGTTTTATAATATCCTGATTTCTCATAAAGTCACTAGCTTCCACTTGCTCCAATCTAATTTTTAAAGTAGTATTTTCTTCAGTGGTCTTTTGGACCTCCTTTTCCATTTGGCTAATTCTGCCTTTCAAGGCATTCTTGTCCTCATTGGCTTTTTGGAGCTCTTTTGCCATTTGAGTTAGTCTGTTTTTTAAGGTGTTGTTTTCTTCAGTGTATTTTTCAGTATTTTTTTGGGTCTCCTTTAGCAAGTCATTGACTTGTTTTTCATGGTTTTCTCGCATCCTTCTCATTTCTCTTCCCAATTTTTCCTCTACTTCTCTAACTTGCTTTTCCAAATCCTTTTTGAGTTCTTCTATGGCCCGGGGCCAGTTCATGTTTTTCTTGGAGGCTTTTGTTATAGGCTCTATGACTTTGTTGTCTTCTTTAGGCTGTATGTTTTGGTCTTCTTTGTCACCAAAGAAAGAATCCAAAGTCTGAGACTGAATCTGGGCGCGTTTTCGCTGCCTGGCCATATTCCCAACCAACTAACTTGACCCTTGAGTTTTTCAGTGGGGTATGACTGCTTGTAGACTAACGAGTTCTATGTTCTACGTTTGGGGGGGAGGTGCCAGCTCTGTCAGAGCCGCACTCCTCCTTCCCCAAGGACCCCCAGTCCAGACTGGACTTAGATCTTCAGCAGGCTGTTGCACTCCTGCTCTGATCTGCCACTTAATTCCTCCCACCAGGTGGGCCTGGAGCCGGAAGTAACAACAGCTGTAGCTGCCCCACCTCCGCTGCCCCTGGGGCTGGAAGCCGAACCGCGAACTCCTTCCACTCCCGCAGCTTTTCCCACTAACCTTCTCCGCAGTCTTTGGTGTTTGTGGGTCGAGGGGTCTGGTAACTGCCGCAGCTCACATATTCAGGGCGCTAGGGCCCCCTCCGCCCAGCTTCTGGTCTGGATCGTCCACGCCGCTCAGGCTGGGCTCTGCTCCACTCTGTTCCCAGCTCCCAGCTCCCAGCTCCCAGCTCGGCGTGGAATAGACCTCACCCAGAGACCATCCAGGCTGTCCTGGGCTGGAGCCCTGCTTCCCTCTGCTGTTCTGTGGGTTCTGCTGTTCTAGAATTGGTTCAGAGCCATTTTTATAGGTTTTTGGAGGGACTCGGGTAGGGAGCTCACTCTAGTCCGTGCTTACCAGCCGCCATCTTGGCTCCGCCCCTCTCTTCCCCATTTTTTATAGCACAATAGTATTCCATTACATTCATATACCACAACTTGTTCAGCCATTCCCCATTTTATGGGCATCCCCTTGATTTCCAATTCTTTGTTATTACAAAAAGAGCCACTATAAATATTTTTGTACATACAGGTCCCTTTCCCAATTGTGTCTTTGGGATACAGCCCTAGAAGTGGTGCTGCTGGGTCAAAGGGTGTGAACATTTTTTGGGGGGGGCAGAGCAATTGGGGTTAAGTGACTTGCCCAAGGTCACACAGCTAGTACATGTGTCAAGTGTCTGAGGCCAGATTTGAACTTAGGGCCTCCTGACTCCAGGGTCGGTGCTCTACTCACTGCACCACCTAGCTACCCTCTATGAACATTTTTATAGCCCTTTGGGCATAGTTCCAAATTGCTTGCCAGAATGGCTGGATCAGTTCACAACTCTACCAGCAATGTAACAGTGTTCCAATTTTCCCACATCCTCTCCAGCATTTATCATTTTCCTGTTTTGTCGTGTTAGCCAATATGACAGGAGAGATGTGGTACCTAAGAGTTGTTTTGATTTGCATTTCTCTAATCAGTAGTGATTTACAGCATTTTTTCATATGCCCATAGATATCTTTAATTTCTTCCTCTGAAAACTGCCTGTTCATATCCTTTGACCATTTCTCAATTGGGGAATGACTTGTATTCCTATAAATTTGGCTCAGTTCCCTGTATATTTTAGAGATGAGGCCTTAATCAGAGACATGAGTAGTAAAGATTTTCTCCCAATTTTCTGCTTCCCTCCTAATATTTGTTACATTGGCTTTTTTATACAAAACTTTTCAATTTAACATAATCAAAATGATCCATTTTTCATTTTGTAATGCTCTCTATCTCTTGTTGTGTCATAAATTCTTTCCTTTCCCGTAAATCTGATAGGTAAACTATTCCTTGCTCTCCCAAATTGATTATAGTATCAGCCTTTATTCCTAAATCATGAACCCATTTTGACTTTATTTTGGTATATGGTGTAAGATATTGGTCTATGCCAAGTTTCTGCCCTACCATTTTCCAATTTTCATAGAAGTTTTTGTGAAATAATGAATTCTTATCTCAGAAGCTGGATTCTTTGGGTTTATCAAAGAGTAAATTGCTATAGTCGTCTGCTGTGTCTTGTGTACATAACTTACTCCACCGATGAACCACTCTGTTTCTTAGCTAGTACCAAGTAGTTTTGATGACTGCTGCTTTATAGTACTATAGGGTAGTACATACCATCTGGTATGACTAGGCTACCTTCCCCAGCATTTCTTTTCATTAATTCCTAGGATATTTTGGACCTTTTATTCTTCCAGATGAATTTTGTTATTATTTTATTCAAGCTCTGTAAAAATAATTTTTTGGTAGTTCAATTGGTATGGTGCTGAATAAGTAAATTAATTTAGGTAAAATTGTCATTTTTATTATATTAGCTTGGCCTAACCATGAACAATTGATGTTTTCCATTTATTTAGGTCTGACTTTATTTGTGTGAAAAGTATTTCATAATTATGTTCAATTATATATATATATATACATATATATATATATATATAAACATATACAAAACAAAATAATCCTATATAAAGATGTAACTAATTAGCCTTATTTATTAACTAGGGTTTTTCACCCCATTTACCTTTTTTATAACTCTCTTGAGTTTTGTATTTGAAGATCAAATTTTCCATTGAGTTCTGGCCTTTTCATCAGGAAGGTCTGGAATTCCCTTATTTCATTGAATGTCTATCTCCTTGCCTGAAAAGTTACGCTCACTTTTGCTGGGTTGTTGATCCTTGGTTGTAGTCCAAGCTCCTTTGCCTTTCAGAATACATTCCAATTTCTCCTGTCATTTAATGTAGAAGCCAAAAGATCCTGCATGATCCTGACTGTAGTTCTGTGATATTTGAATTGTTTCTTTCTAGCTGCTTGCAGTATTTTCTCCTTGACTTGATAATTCTGGAATTTGGCTATGATATTTCTTGGAGTTTTCCATTTGGGATCTCTTTCAGGGGGATTCTTTCGATGACTATTTCACCATCTAGTTCTAGGACCTCGGTACCGTTATTGTTAATGATTTCTTGGATGATACTGTCCAGGCTCTTTTTTTCCTCATGGCTTTCAGGTTGACCAGTAATTCTTAGATTGTCTCTCCTTGGTCTATTTTCCAGGTTAGTTGTTTTTCCAATCAGGTATTTAACATTTTCTTCTATTTTTTCATTCTTTAGATTTTATTTGACTGATTCTTGTTATGTCATAGAGTCATTAGTTTCTACTTGCCCAATTCTAATTTTTAATGTATTTTTTTCTTCCTTTAGCTTCTCTATCTCCTTTTCCATTTGGTTGATTTTACTTTTCAATGAGACGTTTTCTCCATTTATATTCTGATTCTCCTTAACTATTTCACCAATTTTACTTTATAAGATTTGTTTTCATCAGTTAATTTTTTTTCCATTTTTTCTTTTACCTCCCTAATTTGGTTTTTAAAGTCCTCCTTGAGTTCTTCCTGCAATACTTTTTGATTTGGAGACCAGTTTACTTTCCCTTTTGAGGTTTCATATGTGGGTGTAGTGTCCATGCTGTCCTCTTCTGAATTGGTATTTTGATCTTCCCTGTCTCCATAGTAGAAATCAGTGATCTTTGGCTTTTTAGTGTGTTTTTTTCATGATTTTTTTTCCTCCTGGCTTCTGATGTGTATCTCTGCTTCTGGGGCTCAGGGGGCTCTGTCTCAAGTTTCTTGTGTTGTGTTGGAATCTGTTGGGCCTGCTCACTGGCTTTATGTGCTATGGCCTCTGGTTTCCTGAGGTGTGGGGGAGGGGTGTTCTGGCTACTGGGAGTCTCCTCTTCCCCTACGGGTGGTCTCAGCTGTTGTCTGTTCTGGTGTCTGCCACTTTTCCTGGCTGTGCAAAGCCACGCCTGGGGTCCTGGCATTGACATTTATTAGCTCCACCCCCTGGGGCTCAGTTATTCTTGTTGTTCTGCTGAGGTGAGGGCTGCTGGGACGCTTCTCTTCCTGTACTAGTCTTCTTCCGCCACGACAGGAAGGGCCCTCTCCCCAACTTCTCTCACTACTGAAGCCTCACTTCTGGCTCCTCTGTTTCTCCCATGGGGGTGTTGTCTGGGTTTATTCAAGGGAGGGATGAGAGCTGTTTTTACCTGGCCACCATGGCTCTGGAAGTTCAAGAAGGTGAGTTTCAAACCTTTCCACTGTGGGTTGGAGGCCTTTGGGCTAGCTGCTCCCACAGCCACAGGCTCTGTGCTGGTGTCTCCCATAACTCTGACAGACTCCCATCCTGCCCTGAGAGCCCTGAGGCTTGATCACAGCCGTAGCTGGTACTTCTGCCCTGGGCCTTTTCCTGCTCTGACACTTTGCCCACCCAGCCATCTCCTGGACTAGCGCTCTGGCTGGATTCCTCTGCTGTTCCCAGTTGGTTTGGTCTGGTCCCCTTCTGCGTGCCTTGTGCTCCTACCCCTCTCAGAATACTAGTGGATTCTAACTCTCTCAGATCTGCTCAGATTTATTTTTTAAGATGTATCTGACGGAATTTGTGAGAGAGCTCCAGTAGTTCCTTCCTTTCACAGCACCATCTTGGCTCCACCCCCCTCTTTTTTCTTTTAATGTAGAAAGGGGCAGCACAGTCACTTAAACTTTATCCAACCTCTTTGCATCTTACAAAGTTAAACAGTTAAAAAAAGTAAAATTAAGAAGGCAATGCTTGTGGATTGTACACTGCATATTGGCAGGGCAGATTTCATTACGATTAGAAGCAGTCATCTGAAAGGAGATCACATAGACCATGTATTTGAAATTTCTTCAGAAAACAAATTGGAAATGTCTTAGAAAGCACAAAGGGATACTGTCTCGAAACCTGAAATTTTTGTATTATTTGATCTCCTTTTAGCAAAGTTTTGCAGTGGATAAGCTGCATAAGAAAAGTGTAAATCTGTAAAAGAGACAAATTGAGAGGAGAAAAAGGAAGTTAGATCTGACAAATTTCAAACTTTATTTGGAAACAGAAGTTTATGATAAAGAAATTAATAGTAGAAAATGAAATATTGAATCAATATAAAGAAAAGTGATATTCTTTGATTTACCCCATAGTTATTTATATTTACTTGTGTTGTAGTGATGTGATTTCATTAGCAAAGGACTTGGCTTTAGAGACCTTTGCTTGAATCCTGACTCTGCCCCTCACTTAGATCATTTTCTTTATTTCTTTAAGTCACCCCAGCTCATTCCTTATTTAGAAAATTGAGATAATAATACTTGTCTTCCCACTCAAAGATCTTGTTAGGATTAAATAAGAAGTACATAAAACAAACATTGTAAACCCTAACGTACTATATAAATACTACTACTACTATGCTACTAATTCTTTCTCTTCAAGTAACAGTTTATTATTACAAAATGTTTTCATCTTTTTAAAAATCTCTTTATCACTTCCTTTCAATGTGGATTATTATTTTGCAGTTATAGCATGCTTGCACTCTAAAATCAAGAGCCTAGGAGTGCTTATATAGTTTACTTCCTTTAGTCTTTTTCTATTCCTTAGCCCTTTTCCCCATATTGACATACTCTTTACATAGTGTATTTGTATGTATGTGTGTGTATATATGTATAATCTATCTAGACATATACATATATACACATACATACGTATATATGTATACATATATGTGTGTGTGTGTGTGTGTGTGTGTGTGTGTGTGTGTCTGTGTGTATCCAAAAGGTAGAATTCTGTTGTGTATAGAAAGTTTCCCTCAGAGCCAGGAAGATATGGATTCAAGCCCTGCCTCTGATACATGTTGATTGTCTCTGGGCAAGTCACTTAACCTAATCTCACTAACCCAGGACTCTCTCAAAAGACTGCATGTTGCAGAATAGGTGTGGGCCTGTTAGAAGAAGTTCCCTCTACCAATGAAAGCATAGATCCAGTTCTAATTTCTTTTTTTCTTTTTACTTTATTTATTTATTATTTTTAGTTTTCAGCATTGATTTTCATGAGTTTAAATTACAAATTTTCTCCCCATTTCTACCCTCCCCCCTACTCCAAGAGGGCATATATTCTGATTGCCCCATTCCTCATTCAGCCCTCCCTTCTGTCACCCCACTCCCCCCATCCCCTTTTCCCTTACTTTCTTGTAGGGCAAGATAGATTTTTTTATGCCCCATTGTTTGGATTTCCTGGTTGCATGCAAAAACTTTTTTTTTGAACATCTGCTTTTAAAATTTTGAGTTGAAAATTCTCTCCCCTCTTCCCTCCTCACCCACCCTCCCTAAGAAGGCAAGCAATTCAACATAGGCCACATATGTATCATTATGCAAAACCCTTCCACAATACTCATGTTGTGAAAGACTAACTATATTTTGCTCCTTCCCATCCAATCCCCCTTTGTTCAATTTTCTCCCTTGACCCTGTCCATTTTCAAAAGTATTTGTTTTTGATTACCTCCTCCCCCATCTGTCCTTCCTTCTATCATCCCCCCTTTTTTATCTCCTTCCTCCTTATTTCCTGTGGGGTAAGATACCCAATTGAGTATGTATGTTATTCCCTCCTCGGTTCAAATCCGATGAGAGCAAGATTCACTCATTCCCCCTCACCTGCCCCCTCTTCCCTTCCAACAGAACTGCTTTGCCACTTTTATGTGAGATAATTTACCCTATTCTATCTCTCCCTTTCTGCCTTTCTCAATCTATTCCTCTCTCATCCCTTAAGTTAATTTAATTTTTTTAGATATCATCCCTTCATATTCAACTCACCCTGTGCCCTTTGTCTATATATATGTCTCTTCCCTTTAAGTACCCTAATACTGAGAAAGGTCTCATGAATTATACACATCATCTTTCCATGTAGGAATGTAAGCAAAACAGTTCCACTTTAGTAAGTCCTTTATGGTTTCTCTTTCTTGTTTACCTTTTCATGCTTCTCTTGATTCTTGTGTTTGAAAGTCACATTTTCTATTCATCTCTGGTCTTTTCACTGAGAAAGCTGGAAAGTCCCCTATTTTATTGAAAATCCATATTTTGCCTTGGAGCATTATACTCAGTTTTGTTGGGTAGGTGATTCTTGGTTTTAATGCTAGGTCCATTGACCTCTGGAATATCATATTCCAAGCCCTTTGATCCCTTAATGTAGAAGCTGCTAGATCTTGTGTTATCCTGATTGTGTTTCCACAATCCTCAAATTGTTTGTTTCTGGCTGCTTGCAGTATTTTCTCCTTGATTTGGGAGCTCTGGAATTTGGCAACAATGTTCCTAGGAGTCTTCTTTTTGGGATCTTTTTCAGGAGGTGATTGGTGGATTCTTTCAATATTTATTTTACCCTTTGGCTCTAGAATATCAGGGAAGTTCTCCTTGATAATTTCTTGAAAGATGCTATCTAGGCTCTTTTTTTGATCATGGCTTTCAGGTAGTCCAATAATTTTTAAATTATCTCTCCTGGATCTATTCTCCAGGTCAGTGGTTTTTCCAATGAGATATTTCACATTGTCTTCCATTTTTTCATTCCTTTGGTTCTGTTTTATAATATCTTGATTTCTCATAAAGTCACTAACTTCCACTTGCTCCAGTCTAATTTTTAAGGTAGTATTTTCTTCAGTGGTTTTCTGGACCTGCTTTTTCATTTGGCTAATTCTGCCTTTTAATGCATTCTTCTCCTCATTGGCTTTTTGGAGCTCTTTTGCCATTTGAGTTAGTCTGTTTTTTAAGGAGTTATTTTCTTCAGGTTTTTTTCAGTCTCCTTTAGCAAATCATTGAGTTGTTTTTCATGGTTTTCTTGCATCACTCTCATTTCTCTTCCCAATTTTTCCTCTCCTTCTCTAACTTGCTTTTCCAAATCCTTTTTGAGCTCTTCCATGGCCTGAGAGCAGTTCATGTTTTTCTTGGAGGTTTTGATGTAGCCTTTATGACTTTGTTGACTTCTTCTGCCTGTATGTTTTGGTTTTCCTTGTCACCAAAGAAAGATTCCAAAGTCTAAGTCTGAATCTGAGTCTGTTTTCCCTGCCTGTTCATGTTCCCAGCCAATTACTCGACCCTTGAGTTTTTTTGGGGGGGTATTACTGCTTGTAGAGTATAGAGTACTTTATCTCAAGCTTGAGGGGCTGTGCTGTTGTTTTCAGAGCTTTTTCTGCACAGCAAACTCTGCCACAGCAGCGCTCCTCATCCCCAAAGAACCACCAGCCCAGACTGTGACTCAGATCTGAGCAGGCTCTGCACTCCCACTGGGCTCTGCCACTTAATTCTTCCCACTAGGTGAACTTGGGGCTGGAAGCAACTGCAGCTGTAGTTTTGTAGCTGCATTACCTCCACTGCCCCTGGGCCGGTGGCCGAACTGCGAACTCCTTTCACTCTGTCCTGGCAGTTTTTTCCCACTAAGCTTTTCTGTTGTCTTTGCTGTTTGAGGGTTGAGAAGTCTGGTAACTGCCACAGCTCACTGATTCAGGGTTCTAGGGCCTGCCCTGCCTAGCCTCCAAGTCTAGTTGGTCTGGGCACAACCCACGCTGGGCTCCGCTCTGCTTCACTCCCAGCTCCGTGCAATAGACCTTACCCAGCAACCATCAAGGCTGCCCTGGGCTGGAGCCCTGCTTCCCTCTGCTATTTTGTCGGTTCTGCAGTTCTAGAATGTGTTCAGAGACATTTTTATAGGTATTTGGAGCGTCCTGGGGGAGAGCTTTAGGCAAGTCCCTGCTTTCCAGCTGCCATCTTGGCTTTGCCCCCTAATTTCTTTATATTATTTATCTTATTCGACTTTCAGAAGTACAAGGTAATCACATCATATAGTTTAGGTGTTGGAAAGGAATTCAGAAGCCATATAGCTCAATCCAAGTTTCAACAAGAATCTCTTCTACTGCATTCCTAGTACATACTTTTGCATGAAGACCTCTAGTTAGGGGGAGCCCACTATTTTTCAAGACAGTTCATTAGACTTTTGGATAACTCTAATTGTTTGTAAGTTGTTCCTTGGATGAATCCTGAATTTACCTCTCTAACTTCTATTTATTGCTTCTCATTCTGTTCTTTGAAGCCAAGCATAATAAAGCCAAATCCTTTTCTTCTCTGACTAAACGTCTCTAGTTTCTTCAACTGATTCTTAGATGTCTAGGCACTTTCCCATTCTGGTCCACTCTTCTAGAATCTCTCTAGGTTGCCATTTTTGCAGTTTTCCATTTAATAGATGAAGATACTGAAATTCAGTGATTAAAGTGATTCTTCCAAAGTCACACAACCAGCAGAGCTGAGATCTCTCTTTACTTGGCAATGCTTTCTTCCTTATTTTACCTACCATAATAGGTTTATAGTACAAAACTGAGTATCTTCAGTAGTGTTTTTACTTCTCTAAAATATTGGAAAGCAAAACAGGGGGGTGCCAATGGACATTCTTCTCTGATGCCTCAACAAAAACAAAATGTGATCCTGCTTTTTTCTCTCCATTTTCTCTTTTCTTTTTTCTTCCTTTTAAAATAAAATTTAGCACAATGTCATTTATAAATCCCACAGAATCCCAAAATACCCTCCCTCAATTTTTATTGATTGTTAGGTAGCTTACAGTCTCTTACATTCATCCTCTGTTCCAACTTCTTTCTAATGTCTCTTCATTTTTAATAGTTCACTGATAGTTTTAAAATTTTTACCTTGCTTTTGTGGCTTGCCAGCTCTATAACCTTTTTTTCAACTCCTTAAGTCCCTCATCTCTTGAAGGAAAACAATGATTTAAAGTTGAACTTCAGAGAAGGCTTTCTGTTATAGTGTAAAGCATATTGGTCTTAAAATCAGAAGCAAGTGTCCATGTAATCTTGGACAAACCACTTCAAATCTCGCAGTTCTTGCCTGTGTAAAATGAGAAATTTGGACTATATGATCTATACTGTCTCTTCTAACTTTACTCATAATGCAGTGGAAAGAGGGTTGGATTTCACATATGGTTCAAATCTCTACTCTGTCACTAATTAGCTGTGTTACCCGAGTTGCTGGGTGTGGGAAGAGGGGATTAGGTTCATCCCTTATCTCCATTCTTATCAACCACAATCCCACTGAGTTCCACAGCCAAAATCCTCCTTCAGCTCAAGTCTCGGACACCCTGATTTCTAAGGGCTCCCTTGCTGGGCTGACAATAATATCCACTTTGGAATCCTGCCTCCAAAGTCTCCATAATTCAGCTCCCAGGTCTGCTGGAGATTCTAATGCCTATACCTAGAACTAGGACAAGTTTGTCCTGGAAAGGACAAGTGAAACAGACCAAAACAAAACTCAAACTCATTTCTTGGGGCAAAAAGGTAAATGGCAGAGAGGACTAGGTAGTTCTTCCCATCACCCGGCTAAATTCATTTTACCTGTGTTGTGGGTGAATAGGACGTTCATCCTTTTATGATATGGCTACAAAAAGAAGGCAACTGTCCCAATCTTATAGTTTTACAGGTGCAATATATTCTGGCTACATAGCCAAAGGAAAGAAGCTGTGACTACCTACATGATAGAGGAAAAGAGAATGAATATCTTCTCCGTAAAACAAGTCCCTGGCATTTCTCAATAGGTACCTCTATGTTAGGTGATCTGGGCATGAGCAAAATAAAGCTCTGTTATCCAAGGAAACAATAGTTAATATTAGAGTTCAATATTTGAATTTCCAGGGCTATGACAAAACCTCCTGGAAGGAAATGCATTGATTCTGTTTGGCAGGACACTTCAATTAGCCTCAACCTTTGGATTTCACATTATGGACACAGATAGCCTATGATCACTTTATAAATGGAATGATGAGGAAGTAAAAGAAAGGAATAAAAAACCTTTTGCTTAGTAGCACTGTTTTGCTTAAGTCTTTACTCTGTTTCATATCATATAAATTATTCTGTGCTTTTGTGAGTTCATTATATTCATTTTTTTCTTATAGCATAGTAATACTTCATTATATTTATGTACCATAATTTGTTTAACTATTCCCCATTCAATGGACATATATTTTGTCTCCAATTTGTTGCTATGACAAAAAGTATGGTTTAAAATATTTTGGTATATATGTGGACTTTCTTATCAGTAACTTCCTTGGGGCATATACGCAGTAATAGAATCACTGAGTCAAAGAGTATAGACATTTTAATCACTTTATTTGCATAATTTCAAATTGCTGTCACAAATGGTTTTATTGATTGACAGCTCCAACAACAATGCACACAACTCCTCAAAATCAACTATTCTTATCTTGATTGATTCACTTCTTATTCTAGACATGTTAGTATTGTTAGTACAGAAGCTTTTTAGTTTCATGCAATCAAAAGTATCTATTATATCTTTTGTAATTTCTTCAATCTTTTGTTTGGTCTGGGAGCCAAGATTGTAGAGCAAGCAGTAAATTACTGTTACTCTCCCGTATTTCGCTCTGAAAAAAACCAGAAAATAGTAAACTAGGAAACATCCTGGAATAGTGGAGCCAGTGGAAAGACAGGGTGGAACAGTCTTTTAGCATGGGAAACTTGGATGATCAGCAAGAAAGGTCCATCTCACTTGGGTAAAAAGGGAGCTCATTCCAGGACAGGAAACATCCCAGCAAGCCATCAACAAGCACCACTTTAGCAAACCATTGGGAGTTCCTGAGCCCCAGGGTGGTGGAGGAGACAGATGCCAATACCAGGACCCCCTGTGTGCCTTAGCATAGCCAGGGGAACTGGAAAATTCCATCTTAGAGGACCACCATATGTGCTGGTGTGGCACTGGGCAGGCAGGCATCCTCAAGAAGCCTAATCTTCACATGCTTCAGTGCAGCCCCAGGCTGGCAGGCATCCTCCAGTGGCCAGACCTCTACATGCTTCAGTGTGGCCCAGGGAAACACAGAAAAGCCCCACCTGGCCTTCAGCACTCACTAGCCACCACCACTAGGACCCCAGCTCAGCACCAGGTAAGCTGCCAGACCCCTACAGCCTCCAGCTTTCAGCAACTGAGGCCAGAGCACACAAAGCCAGTGACCAGGCCCATGGCCCCCAGGACAAGAATCTTGAGACAGTGCCCTCTGTGCCCCAGAAGCAGAGCTCAACTGTAAAAGCCAGGAAATAGGCAAACAAGACCAGCAGAAGCAAAAACAAACACTCACAATAGACTGTTTCTATGGGGACAGGGAAGATCAAAACATAAACTCAGAAGAGGACAACATTGTAAATATAGCTACACCTGAAACCTCAAAGGGGAATATGGATTGGTCTTAAGCCCAAACGGCCTTCTTGGAAGAGCTCAAGAAGGATTTTAAAAGTCAAATAAGAGAAGTAGAAGAAAAATTGGGAAAAGAAATGAGAGGTATGTAAGAGAGAGCCAACAGCTTGGAAAAAGAATGACAAAAATATAATGAAGAAAGAAATTCCTTAAAAAAATCCAATTGGTCAAATGGAAAAAAAATCCACTGAATAAAACAACTCCTTAAAAAGTAAAATTGGCCAAATGGTAAAGGAGGTACAAAAGCTAACTGAAGAAAACAATTCTATAAAAATCAGGATTGGGCAAGTGGAAGCTAATGACTCTATGAGACATCAAGAGTCAGTCAAACAAGATTAAAAAAATGAAGAAATATAAGAAAATGTAAAACACCTCATTGGAAAAACAACTAACCTGTAAAATAGATGCAGGAGAGATAATTTAAGAATTATTGGTCTACCTGAAAGCCCTGATGAATAAAAGAGCTTGGACAGCATCTTTCAAGAAATCATCAAGGAAAACTATTCTGAGATCCTAGAACCAGAGGGCAAACTAGTCATCCAAAGAATCCACAGATCACCTCCTGAAAGAGATCCCAAAATGTAAATGCCCAGGAATATTGTAGCTAAATTCCAGAATTATCAGGTCAAGGAGAAAGTACTGCAAGCAGCCAGAAAGAAGAAAAATTAAATATAATGGAACCATAGTCAGGATTATGCAGTACCTAGTAGTTTCTACATTAAAAGATTAGAGGGCTTGGAATATGATGTTCTGTAAGGCAAAGGAGCTTATATTACAACCAAGGATCAACTACCCAGTGAAATTGTGCATAATCTTTCAGGGGAGGAGATAGACACACAATGAAATAGGGGCCTTCCAAACTTTCCTGATGAAAAAACCAGAGCTGAACAGAAAATTCGATCTTCAAAAACAAGGCTGAAGAGGAGCATAAAAAGGTAAACAGGAAAAAACCCCATGTGATTCAATAAGGTTAAACTGTTTACATCTCTACATGGGAAAATGATACTTATAATTCTTGAGAACTGTATCTTTATTAGGACATTTAGAAGGGGTATATAGAGAAAGAGGGTGTGGGTATAAGTTGACTTTGATGTGATGCTGAAATAATTAAGTGATGAAAAAAAGGATTGTACTGGGAGAAGAGGAAAGGAGGAAGCAGAAAAGGGTAAATTACATCACATGAAGAGGCATAAAGACCTATTACAGTAGAAGGAGAGAGGGATGGGTGGGGTAAGCATTGTTTAAACCTTATTCTCATCAGATTTGGCTCAAAGAAGGAATGACATACATTCACTTGGTTATAGAAATCTATCTTCCTGTATAGGGAAGTAGGAGGAGAAAGAGGAAATAAAAAGGAGGTGGTGGATTAGAAGGGAAGGCAGAAGGGAGAGAAGAAGTAGGAGGGGAAAGGAGAAAGAAAAGGGAGGGGAGCTGATAGAAGGGAGGTCAGATTGAGGGAGGTGGTCATCAGAAGCAAAACAGTGGTGAGGGGGTAAAAAGCTACAACAGAATGTATTATGTTTCAATTGGGGTAAAACAAACTGATCTCAGAGAAAGCAAAATCAAAAATAGATATAATTAAAATAGATAAGGAAGGAAACTGCTTCTTTCTAAAAGGCACCATGGACAATGAAGTAATATCAGTACTAAACATATATGCACCAAGTGGCATAGCATCCAAATTCTTAGAGGAGAAGTTAAGGGAATTACAGGAAGAAATAGACAGAAAACTATACTAGTGGGAGACCTCAACCTCCCACTCTCAGAACTAGGTAACTCTAACCACAAAATAAACAAGAAAGAAGTTAAGAAGGTAAATAGAATTTTAGAAAAGTTAGATGTGATAGACCTATGGAGAAAATCGAATGGGGATCAGAAAGGAATATACCTTTTTCTCAGCAGTACATGGCACCTACAGAAAAATTGACCATGTATTAGGGCATAAAAAACTCACAGTCCAATGCAGTAAGGCAGAAATATTAAATACATCCTTCTCAGATCATGATGCAATAAAATTTACTTGTAATAAAGGGCCATGGAAAGATAGACTAACAATTAATTGGAACTAAATAATCTAGTCCTAAAGAATGAGTGGGTCAAACAACAATAATAGAAACAGTTAATAACTTTATCCAAGAGAATGACAATGAGACAACATATGAAAACTTATGGGATACAGCCAAAGCAATTCTTAGGGGAAATTTATGTCTCTAAATGCTTACATGAATAAAGTAGAGAAAGAGAAGATAAATGAATGGGGAAGTAACTAAAAAAGCTAGAAAAAGTATAAATTAAAAATCCCCAATTAAATACTAAATTAGAAATTCTGAAAATCAAAGGAGAGATTAATAAAATTGAAATTAAGAAAACTATTGAACTGTTAAATAAAACTAAGATGTGCTTTTATGGAAAAACCCAATAAAATAGATAAACCTTTGCTTAATTTGATTAAAAAGAAGAAAACAAAATTGCAAGAATCAAAAATCAAAAAGGTGAATTCACCACCAATGAAGAGGATATGAAAACAGTAATTAATAACTGTTATGTGCCACTGTATGTCAATAAATCTGATAATCTACATAAAATGGATAGATATTTACCAAATATAAATTGCCCAGATTAATGGAAGAGGAAATAAAATACTTAACCCCATTTCAGAAAAAGAAATTGAATGAGCCATCAAAGAACTCCCTAAGAAAAAATCTCCAGGGCCAGTTGGATTTACAAGTGAATTCTATCAAACATTTAAAGAACAATTTATTCCAATACTATATGAACTGTTGGGAAAAATGAATGAATAAGGAGTCCTACCAAATTCTTTTTATGATACAAAAGCTATACCTAATCCAGGAAAAGCCAAAAGAGAGAAAGAAAATTACAGATGAATTTCCCTAATGAATAATGATGGAAAATTTTCAAATAAAACATTAGCAAAGAGATTATAGGAATTTATCATGAGGATTATATACTCTGACCAGGTAGGATTTATAACCAGGAATGCAAGGCCGGTTCAATATTAGGAAAACTGTCAGCATAATTGACTAGATCAACATCAAAACTAATAGAAATCATATGATTCAATAAATGTAGAAAAAAAATCTTGTGACAAAATATAGCACCTATTTCTATTAAAAACACTAGGGTGCATAGGAGTAGATGGAGTCTTCCTTAAATGATAGGTAGCATTTATCAAAAAGCATCAGCAAGCATTATATGTAATGGGGATAAGCTAGAAGCTTTCCCAATAAAATCAGGGATGAAACAATAATGTCCATTATCACCACTCTTATTCAATATTGTACTAGAAATGTTGGCTTTAGCAATAAGAGAAAAAAAAGAAATTGAAGGAATTAGAATAGACAAAGAAGAAACATAACCATCACTCTTTGCAGACAATGTGATGGTATACTTAGAGAATCCTAGAGAATCAGGCAAAAAACTATTTGAAATAATAAACTATTATAGCAAAGTTGCAGGATATAAAAAGAACCCATATAAATCATTGGCATTTCTGTATATTACTAATAAAGCCCAACAGCAAGAGATAGAGAAATTCCATTTAAAGTTACTGTAAACATTATAAAATATTTAGGACTATACCTGTCAAGACAAACCCAGGAACTCTATGAACACAATTACAGAACACTTTTCACATGAATAAAGTTAGATCTAAGTAACTGGAAAAACATCAGTTGCTCATTGGTAGGCCAAGGTAATATAACAAAAATGACAATTCTACCAATTAATTTACTTATTCAGTGCCATACCAATCAAATGACCAAAAAATTACTTTATAGAGCTAGAAAAAATAATAACAAAATTCATCTGGAAGAACAAAAGGTCCAGAATATCAAGGGAATTGATGAAAAGAAATGCAAGGGAAGGTGACCTAGCTATACCAGATCTTAAATTGTATTCTAAAGCAACAATCATCAAAACTACTTAGTACTGGCTAAGAAATAGATTGGTAGATCAATGGAATAGGTTAGGTACACAAGACACAGTAGTCAATCGCTATAGTAATCTACCCAAAGACTCCAGCTTCTGGCATAAAAACTTACTATTTGACAAAAACTTCTGGGAAAACTGGCATAGACCAACATCTTACACTGTATACCAAGATTAGGTCAAAATGGGTACATGACTTAGACATAAAGGTTAATACTATAAGGAAATTAGGAGAATAAGGAGTAGTTTTCCTGTCATATCTATGAAGAAGGGAAGAATTTGTGATCAATGAAATGCAAAATGGATAATTTTGGTTATATTATATTTGAAATTTTTGCACAAACAAAGCCAATGCAATCAACATGAAGAGGGAAGCAGAAAACTGGGAATTTTTACAGCCAGTGTCTTTGAAAAAGGCCTTATTTTTAAAATATATAGAGAACTGAGTCAAATTTATGAGAACACAAGCCATTCTTAAATTGTTTTCAGATGAAGAAATTAAAGCTATCTATAGTCATATGAAAACATGCTCCAAATCACTATTGATAGAGAGATGCAAATTAAAACAACTCTGAGGTACCACTTCATACCTATGTGATTGGCTATCATAACAAAACAGGAAAATGATAAACACTGGAGAAGATGTCAGAAAATTGGAACACTAATGCTTGTTGATCCAACCATTCTGGAGAGGGATTTGGAGCCATGCCCAAAGGGCAATAAAACTCTGCATACCCTTTGATCCAGCAATATCACTACTAGGTCTCCATCCCTAAGAGATCATAAAAAAGGGAAAAGGACCAACATGTACAAAAAATATTTATAGCAGCTTTTTTTGTGGTAGCAAAGAATTGGAAATCAAAGGGATGCCCATCAATTGGGGAATGGCCGAACAAGCTGTGGTATATGAATGTGGTGGAATACTGTTGTTCCATAAGAAATGATGAGCAGGCAGATTTCAGAAAAACCTGGAAAGACTTACATGAACTGATGCTGAGTGAAGTGAGTAAAATCAGGAGAACATTGTACCCAGTATCAGCAACACTATGTAATGACCAACTCTGATAGACTTAGGTCTTTTCAGCAATGCAATGATGTAAGAAAATTCCAGGGGACTCATGATTGAAATGCTTTCCATGTCCAGAGAAAGAACTATGGAGTCTTAATGCAGATCAAAATATAGTATTCTTTCTTTCTTTTCTTTTTTTTCTTTTCTTTTTTATTCTTTCTTTCTTTTCTTTCTTTCTTTTTTTCCTTGTGATTTTTCCTTTCGATTCTTCTTTCACAACATGAATAATGTGGAAATATGTTTAGCATGATTGTACATGTATTGCCTGTATCAGATTGAATGCCTTCTCGGGGAGGAGGGAAAAAACCATTTGGAACTCAAAATCTTGTAAAAGTAAATTTGGAAAAGTATCTTTGCATGTAATTGGAAAAAATAAAATGCTATTGAGTGGGGAAAAAAAGATAAATATGTTCAAATTTGGCCTCTAACACATACTGGCCATGTGATTATAGCCAAGTCAAATAATCTGACAATTTGCTTATTGGATAATGATTCTTTTATATTTGTTTCAATTTCCAACATACATTACTTGGGCATCAAACCCTTATCACATAAATTTGTGACAAAGTAACCCATTCCTTGATAATAGACACTAATTCCAACTGCATTGATTTTGTTTGTGCTAAAACTTTTCAATTTTTTAAAAAAATAAAGTCATAGATTTTGTCTTTTACAATCATCATCATCATTTGTTTGGTTAAAGAACTCTCTAAATCCAGGGATATAAATGTTATCTCAATTGTTCCTCCTTAAATTGACTTATGCTGTGACCTTTTTATTTATGGCCTGGACCTAATTTCTCCCGGATTTTCCCACCACTTTTTCTAGAATAGGTAGTCTTTATCTTAATAATTGTATTCTTTGGATTTCCTGAACAATGGCCTATTATTTTTTGGTTATTTCTGATTCTTGGGTACCTAATTTAGTCTACTGATCAGCTTTTGTATCTTTTTTAAAAACCAGTGTCAGATGGTTTTGATGACTATTGTTTGCAGTATAGTTTGAAATCTGGAATTGCTAGGCTTCTATGCTTCACATTTTTTTTCATTGTTTCCCTTGAGATTCTTAACTTTTCAGTTTTCTAGATGAATTGTTACTATTTTGTCTAGTTCTATAAAGTAAAACTTGATAGTTTGGTACGGGCAAACTAAATTAACTTACTGTATTTGGAATCTATTGTCATTTTTATTACATTGGCATGGCTAAACCATGAGCAATTAGTATGTTTTCAATGATTTAAGTCTGTGTTTATTTCCATAAAGAATGTTTTGTAGTTGTTTTCATGCAATTCTTGAGTATTTACCATTAGCTGGACCTCTCAGGAAGATTTTTTTCCATCTTTTTCCACTTGAGATTTTTGGTAATATACAGAATAGCTAATGATTTATATCAGTTTATTTTATATACTGTTTCTCTATTGAAGGTATTATTTCAATTAATTTTTAGTTAAATCTCTACATTTCTTTTAAGTAAAACATCATATCATTTGCGAAAATAAAATAATTTTTTTTTATCCTTTACCTATTCTTATCCCTTAACTTTTGTTGTTGTCTTATTGCTATAGTTCATATAACTATACCAAATGAGAGTGGTAACAATGCTTTACCTTACTTTAAATCTCATCTTAACAGGAAGCCCTCCAGTTTTTCTCCATTATAGATTAACATCTATATAATTAACACCTATTAGCTTTTGCTTTCAGATAGATGTTGTTTATCATATTAAGTGAAAAGTTCACTTGTTCCTGTGCTTTTGTAATATATTTTTATTTAAACATAAAACAATATGTCATTGTATCAAGGTTTTAAATGAATTTACCAATATAGTCATGTAATGTTATTGTTTTTATGGTCTGTTATAACTATAGTTTCTCTCATATTAAACCAACCTTGCATTCCTGATATTACTTTAACCTGATTGTAGTGTATGATATTTGAAATGTCCTGCTGCAGTCACAATACTCATTATTGAGTCAATAGTTATTATATTTATATCCACATTCATTTATATTGGATATATGGGTTCTCCTCCCCTATATTGGATATAGAGTTTTCTTTCTCTGCTTTGTCTCTCCCTCTTTTAGGCACCAGGACCATATATGTCTCATAGATAAAGTTTGGTAGGATCATCATTTCTTTTCCTGGTTTTGCAAAAGTTTCTGTAATAATTGATCTCCAAATGATTGGTAGAATTCACTTGTAAATCTGAGAACTTTTTCTTTGGCAGTTACTGTATGGCTTATTTAATTTATTTTTTCCAATATTAGGTTATTTAAATGCTGAATTTCTTGTTCTACTTACTTGGGTATTTTATACTTATATAAATATTTACCCTTTTCTTTTAACTTTTTAATTTTGTCAGCAAATGCTTGGGCAAATAATTTATATTAATTTCCTTTATTTCCTCTTCATTTCCTTTACTTCCTTAGAGTAAGAAAGATCTGGTACAAATCTAGCCTCAGTAAGTAGCTGTGTGACCCCAGGAAAGTTACTTGACTTCTGCCTCAATTTCCTTTGAATGGAGATAATAATGGTTTCTACTTCCCAGGGTTATTGTGAAGCTCAAATGAGATAATATTTGTAAAGCACTTAGCTTGAAACTGCTTATTCTCAATCCCACCCTGCATCTAATGTGAATTCTCCTTTTTTCTTTCTGAGTATAATAATTTGTTTTCTCTCTTTTTTTAGTGAAATAAACTATCATTTTATTTATATTAGCATTTTTAAAAAGCTCTTGTTGGTTTTGAATTTAATTTCTTTTCCTGTTTTCTGTTTTGTCTCTGATTTTCAGAATTTTATTTTGGGGTTTAGTTGAGCTTTTTGATTTGTTTATTTTGTAAACTTTTTTGTTATATGCCCAGTTCACTGGTTGATCTGGCCTTCTTCTCTTTTGCAGATAAATGTTCAGAGATTTCTATTTTCCCATAATGGCTATTTTGACTGCATCTTGTATTTGACTACAATACAAGGATTTATATTGTAGCCCATATAATTTCTGGAATCTTTATCCTACTTCTCACTTGCATTAACAGGTCAGTTCCTTAGAAGGCTTTCTGTATTTTCCCTACAAAGTTTTAGGGGTTCCCCTGAGTGGCCCTGGGTAGTTAGGTGGCACAGTGCCTAGAGTGTGGGCCTGGAGTCAGTCATCTTCCTGAGTTCAAATACGACCTCAGACACTAACTGTGTGATATTGGGCGAGTCACTCAACCCAGTTTGCTTTAGTTTTCTCATCTGTAAAATGACTTGGATTGAATATGGCAAGTCACTCCAGTATCTCTGCCAAGAAAACCCAAATGAGGTCATCAAGAGCTGGATATGACTGAAAAATAACTGAACGACAAAACTGAGTAGCAGTCAGGCTCTTCTATGATACTGTTAGTTCAAATACCATTTTCATGTATTCTCCCAATTATCTATTACCAGTTATAGTTAGTATTTTTCTTATTTCATTTATTGACCCACTGATTAAAACTCTAGTGTTATTTAACCAATTAACATCTATTAGCTTTTGCAAAAGGCTTACTTACAGAGAAGATATAGGGAGAATAGAAGCACAAAACACCTCCCCAAATTGGGTGTCAGTTCTCCCCTTTACTACCTTATTCCCTTGGGAAAATGAGCTCAGACTTAAAGTGGTTGCTACAAAACATTTATCTCACCACATTTACTTGGGAATATGAGCTAGAGGAGTCACTCCCTGCAGGCCATAGTAGTGAACTGGCTGAAGAGGCTCCCAACGTTCGGAGCATTCTGGTGCCTCTCTCAGCTTAGCTTGTAGCAAATTCTTCATGGACTCCCATCCCTGGACCTTTGCTCCACAGACCTTTCACAAAGCTTACAAAGTCACTGCTGTATCAAACACTCCTTCACTTGAAAGCAGGAAAGAACAATTACAAAGAACAGAGACCATATGTCGTCCTGGGTGAAGCGGGCTTGAGGCCTCACCTCACCTAGAGGACTACAGTATGTCTTCCCTTGATTGTTGCCAGGAAAGAATTATTTGAATTATTTCCCTACTCTCCAAGGAGTCTTTTTTTTTCCTTTTTTTTTGTATTTTATTCTTTTCAATATGAAAAACCATTATACAGAAGTGTTCTTAAAGGACATGAAATACACAAGAATCACAAATCCAGGGAGTAGCATATGATGGAACAATAGTCTGTACATTTTTAATATTGTCTCTTTTTTAACAACTTGAAACAAATGAGATTTGTTACAAAGAAGTTACAAAGTGCTGCATTATGTTTGTACAGATTGCAACCTAAAAACCATGCTCTAAGTAGGGAATTATTGTAATAAAGATCGAAATGATACCAAAATTCAAAAAACATCACAACGGGGTTGAAGAGTTTTTGTTAAAAGATGCTCATAATGTGATTACTCAACTCAAAATAAAGTTAGAACTTTTTTCTATTAAAAATTGGAGAAAGTTTCTTTTGGTTAAAAACAAATTCAAACCGATAAAAAACACTTCTACTAATAACCATATAATTTCTATAGCAATAGAAAACAAGCACTTAGAGACCTCTTCATCTTCTTTGATCCCACTAGTATTTTAAGATTACAATAAATTATTACAAGGGCATCATGTCATTGGTTTTTGTTTTATGTTCTGTGAAATAAGAGTGCCATCAGGTAAAGCCAGAAACACAAAACATATAACCCTGTTACCTCTTCTTTTAAAAACTAGCCATTGTCTTATTGAATACTAATTTCAATCTTTCAAAGACTCATGATTCCAGTGATGTGGGTACGCATCACAGAAGATTGCCCCCTTTTCATACTTTAGAACATGATTTCTTGAATTTTTTGTTTTTACCAAAATTCATCACTTGACAGACATTTAGGCAGTGACAATTAAGCTCTTGTTAGCTTAATCTTAATTATCCAAAGTCACTAACTTAATTCTTCATTATCAAGAGTTCTCCAAGGAGTCTTTTATATGTTTTGGCTCAGCAGCCAATCCAAGATGCCCTTTCTTCACTATGTGGAAAATAGAGGAAACTGGCATAGTAAATTTGTTTCCAACCTTTATTTGAAATCTTTATGAATCTTTGATTCAAATATGTCTCATGTTGGTTTTTGCTTTCTAATACATTATTCTCCTCTCCTCCATTTTATGGATAAAAACATCCCATTTACAATCATAGTTAGGACTGTTAATTTAATTTTCTTTTCTTTAAATTATCTTATGATCTTTTTCTCTCATCTCTTCCCATTTACAAAGAAGATGGTAGGGAAAGAAGATGATTGGGATTAGTTCTAGTAATCTATAATTGATATAGTCTGATCCCACTTTTCTGTCCTTTCCCTCTTCAACTTGAGTGTAAAGAAATTTTTTTGGATTTGTATCCTCAGTGAGGAATATGTCCCTTATACCCCAAATCTGTGTATGTACGTGTATGTGCACATGTATATGTGTAATTATGTTCAATCTTCCTTTATGTAATACAAGTGAGGTTCATAGAGTTTACATTCTTCCAACTCCTTCCATACTATATACTTTAGATCGGGGGTGGGGAACCTGCAGCATTGAGGCCACATGTAGCCCTCTGGGTCCTCAAGTGTGGCCCCCTGACTGAATCCAAACCTCACAGAACAAATTCTATGAGGTTTGGATTCAGTCAAAGGGCCATACTTGAGGACCTAGATCAGTGCTGTCCAACCTTGGGTTATCTGCATTAAAATAAAATAATTATTCGAGGGCCGCACCCAGAATAAAAAACACAGTACACTAATAGAAATTGGGGGAACACACATCATCAATACGACTGGCAAAGGCACAAAGTTTGAAAGCAAACATGAAACAACAAAGCAACAACATAAAGGTAGGTGCATGCTGACTAGTCTGCCTCGTACAGACAGAACTGCATCCCACAGATCGATTGAGAATTCCATGCGATATGTTCCGTCCGTAATACTGCTTAAAAACACCAAAGAAAATTAACATCAACAAGATTATTTATTAGTGAAGGAATTAAAAAATCTAATATGCATTCCATGCAAATTATTATTTTATTTTTTTCCATTGTGAAAATTAAAACCCACAGGCGGGCCACATAAAATCTGCACTGCAGGCCACATGCGGCCTATGGGCAGTATTTTGGACAGCCCTGACTTAGATGGTCACATGTGGCCTTGAGGCACAGGTTCCCCAGCCCTCTTATAGATCTTCCAAGTTTTTGTTATGTCATAGTTATTTCCCTCTCATTCTTCCTTCCTTCTTCCCCAGTGTAGTTCTCTGTCCCTCTCACTTTTTGTCTTCTGCTAAAATCATTAAAAATAGAACACTCGTCGGTCCTCTATCATTTTAATCTTTCTTTTTGACCATATAGATAAAAGGGTTCTGAAAAGATATTTGTTTCTTATCCCCTTATTAACACGTAAATAATTCATCCCCATATGTTCCCTTTCAGTTATACAAAGGTGTATATCTTTTTATTTCACTTGCTTTGCCATTTCAAAATGTTTACTCAGTTCTGGACTTTTCATCAAGAATGCTTAAAAATCCTGTATTCCATTAAAGATCCATTTCCCTCCATTTAAAATTATGCTTAGTTTTGCTGGATTGGTTATTCTTGGTTGAGGACATTTATTCCTTGCCTTTTGAAGTCTACCTCTCCTCTCTTTTATTGTTGCAGCTGTTAAGTCGAATGTGATTCTGATTGTGGTCTTTGGTACTTGAACACCTTCTTGTCTGCTTATAATATTTTTTCATTGCCCTGAAAACTCTGGCATTTATTTATAATGTTCCTGGCAGTTTTAATTTTGGGATTTATTTTATGAATTCTTTCTATATTTACTTTGCTCCCTGTTTGTAAGAGTTCTGGACAGTTTTCATATTTCTTGAAATAGGGTATCCAGACCTTTTTTATGGTTTTCAGATAAACCTATCATTCTTATATTCCTTAGATTTTCCTGTTTTTTTTAATCTTTTGGTTGGTTTTAAAATATTTCTTGTTGTCATATTGATTCACATTGTCTGACCCATTCTAATTTTAAAAGGCTTCAATTCTTGGTTGAGGTTTTCTACTGTCTTTTTAAAAAGTATCAGTTTTCCTTGCCATTCTGTCATGCTTAGATTTTCCATTCTGTATCTCTTATTTAATTTCTTCTAGATACTTCTGTAGTCTTTGTAGCAGGATATTTTTTTTCTTCTGAGGTTTTACATGGACTTGTGTTTATCTCCTAGTCAGTGGTTAATTATCCCTTAACCTAAGGTATTTCCTCATGGTATTCACAGTTTTCCTTGGTTTGCTTATCTCATCCACTTCAGTATCTAGGCTGGGGTAAGGAACACTGTATTTATTTGGGTCAGTCAATTGAATGACATAAGAAGAACCTGTTGGGTTTTGAATTGGCCCCTGTTAGGCACCCCTCTTGCCACAGTGCTCCCAGACCTCTCCCTGTTTTAGGCTCTGTCTGGGGTCCTTCCTCTTTGTTTCTTGAACTCTGGGTTATTCATATGCCGGGTTCCCAAAACAGGCTTTAGAGACTATGTGGGCTGAATTTTGCCAAGGATCTCTCCTTCAGCTGACCTCAGGCCACTGGTGCCTCACTGGATCTACTTGGAATGATCCAAGACTACTTTCTTTGATTTGCTGCCTTCTAGGCTCTGCCTTGGACCTACCATGGCTTGCATATTCCAGGGTGTTTGCAGGATTCTAGGAGTCCCTTTATGGATTCCTGTATTGGATGGAAAAGTCTAGAAGTGATTCTTTTTATTTCTTTTCAGAATAGTGCATTGCTAAGCCCTACTGGAGTGTTTATGGGAGATCTGGACTCCTCTGGGTCCATCCTCCCACCTACCACTACTTTTGGTTGCCTTCCTCTGGACACAATTCAATAGTCAGTCAGTAGTTAATCATTTATTAAGCACTTAGTATGTACCTGACACATAACAAATATAATGAGATGTCTTTTGGACAACCAAAACAGTTGTGCTTGAAATACCTATGGGACATTCAATTCAAAATGTCCAGAAGGTAGTTTTTGATACATGTAGTTTAGGAGATTGACTAAGGCTTGAAATACAGATGTGGGAATTATATGCATAGAGATGATAATTTAATCCATGGGAGTTTATGAGATCACTAGGTGAGATAGTATAAAATAAAAAGAAAAGAAATCCAAAATAAAGCCTTGAGGGTTACCCATAGTTAGTGAGTATGGCCTGTCTGAAAATTCAATAAGAGGGACTGAGAGGTAGTGGTTAGACAGCTAGGAGAACCAGGAGAGATTAATGCCATGAAAACTAAAGGAGAAAGTATCTAATGGGAGAAAGTGACCAGGAATGTCAAATGCTGGGAGGTTTAGAAATGTGAGAATTGAGACAAGGACATTAGATTTATCAATGGAGACACCAAATGTCTATAGGATGAAATAGTCTTCAAAGCTAATCTGTTTTAGATTCCTTCCAAGTGAATATGTTTATTTAAGCAATAGAAGGAATTGATTGATGGCAGTATACATTTGTTTCATGAATAATAGAGTCTTTGTAAGATAAGATAGTAAGGGTCTAGTTTATCTTCCAGCAAAGCAAGCATACATGTTTTCAAGGTCCTTTTTTGGTACAGTAATTTTTAAAAATAATGTTCATATTTTAGGTCAGTTGCTTCGGTTGAAAATGTTTCGAGAGGATCATGGTTCTTGGATGACAATGTTCTTCAGCACCATTCTCTTCCTCTTCATATTTTCCCACATATATAATATGATTCTCCTCATGGAAGGAAACATGGGGTAAGTCATTCTTCTCCTTTTACTACCGTGATCATTGTTCTTTTGGAAATTCTTTTACGTGCATAAGTAATTATACAAAGTTTTTGAGAGTAAAGTTTTCAAGTGAGTCTTTTTAGATAAAGGTGATCTCTTCTTCATAATTAGCATTTCCTCCCCACTCCCACACGGTGGAGCAAATATGCTCCTAGTTTATATGCAGCTCAGTACTCTGCCTGATTGCAGGTGTCTAGAACTGGCACTCTTTTTTCTTCCCCTTTATATTCATTATAGAATTATCTTTGTTTTAAATGTGTCATTTTTAAGTGGGCTACTTAACACTAGTGGTTGTTTTCCAGAATTATCAGATCACTAATAAAATCACTACAGCATTAGATGCACCACATTTATTGCATTGTACAGCGAAACAAGAAGCCATTTCCCCCATCAATATCCTTTTCTCTTGTATTCTCATTATGTTTTAAGAATGGAATTGAAAGAAATAGACTTTAGTGCCATTAAGATATTAGGTTAGTTAAAAATAAAGAAGTTAGACATTTGCAAAATACTGAAAATACTTTTCAAAGAAGTTTTTAGAAAGTGCTTCCTGGTAGATCTGGAAAATAGGATGATAGTCTTTGTTCTTAAGGATAGTTAGGCAAGATAATTTTTCCAGTCTTATGATGCTGATTGTTTTTGTGCTATAAATAGCATATTCATGGTTTAATACTAAGTAGGGTAAAACTTAAAAAATTAGAAATCATTTAAATATTTGGAGACTGAGTTATGATTTATGAAGTATTGTCAATTTGATAGGAGAAATTTGGAGAGTTGTAGCTTTTAAAAGATGAGTCACTGAGAGCTAAGAGGCTCTTAATCCATTGAACATGACAATGACAGAATGGTAAGAGGCATCACATAAGGAAGAATCAACAGGGAAAAAAGAACCTGAGATGAGTTGACAATATTACAAAGGGGCTGAAAAACTGCTTGGAGTTGTGGCAGTTAAAAGCAGTCAACTGAGAGAAGGCTTCAGCTGATTTAGTCCTTATTGATTGGAGAAAACTGATTCCATTGGCCAAAAGTTCCAGCAATGGCTATTGACCTTCCATGACCTTTAGAGTTGGACAAAGGTGAAAGTTTTCATGTGCTTGCTGCTCTCTGTTGCCACCCCTGGCTTGAGAAGAAAAAGTAAAGAGGATTTTGCAACTGTATTCTGTTGAGCTGGCTATAGGAATGAAACTGAATGTATTACTTTGAACTCCATTCTGATTGGAAAGCTCAGCATCCAAGGTAAATGAATATTTGGGTTTTTTGGTCTGTAGTCAGACTTACGTGCTTGGCATTTCTCTAGATTAAAAAGAATAGCTAACATGTTAAGACTCATGCTTTCTCTTTAAAAAATATTAATTTATTTTTAGTTTACAACATTCAGTTCCACAAACTTTTGAGTTCCAAATTTTCTCCCTCTCCCTCCCCTCCCCTCTCCCCAAGACAGCATGCAATTTAATATAGGCTCTACATATATGTTCACATTAAACATATTTTCACATTAGTTATGTTGCAAAGAAGAATTATAACCAACGGAATGAACCATGAGAAAGAAGAAACAAAACAAAACAAATAAGAGAGAGAGCAAATAGTATGTTTCGATCTGCATTCAGACTGCGTAATTCTTTCTCTGGATGTGGATACCATTTTCCATAGCGACTCTTTTGAAGCTGTCTTAGAACCTTGCATTGCTGAGAAGGGCCAAGTCTATCAAAGTTAGTCATTGTAACTGTGTGCAATGTTCTCCTGGTTCTGCTCCCCTTGCTCAGCATCAATCATATACATCTTTCCATGTTTTTCTGAAGTCCACCTGCTCATCATTTCTTATAGCACAATAGTATTCAATTACATTCGTATACCACATCTTGTTCAATCATTCCACAATTGATTGGCATCCCCTCAGCAAGACTAATGCTTTCTAAACACCCTTTTAAGGGTAATAGTTAATTGAAATATCTTATAAAGATTATGTTTGAGTAGAGAAGAGAAGATTTCCCTAGATGAAGAATATTGAGGTTCAAAGTCAAGCAGCAAGTGGAGAATCAAAGATGTGTGGCAAAGGTATTCCTGAATGGACCAATAACATTGAAGACTGCAGTCTAGGGTTGTGAATTTCTTTAAGCGGGTGTTTTTCTCTGTCGTGAATTTCTTTTTCTTTCTTTTTTTTAGTAATAAAGTTATAGTAGATTCATTTTATTTAAAATTTTTTTTCCTTTTTGTGACTTTAAAAAATAGTATTTTATTTTTTCCCAATTACATGTCAAGACAATTTTTCGCATTTATTTTTGTAAAATTTTGAGTTCCAAATTTTAATCCCTCTCTCCCCTCCCCACTTCCTAAGATGGTAGGGGTTTTAATATAGGTTCTACATGTGCTATCATGTACAACATATTTTCATATTAGTCATAGTTGTGAAAGAAGAAACAGATTGAAAGAAAAAAAACACAAAAAAGAATGAAGTAAGTGAAAAAAGTATGATTTGATCTGCATTCAGAGCCCATCAATTCTTTATCTGGATGTCCATGGATAGCATTTTCCTTCTTGAGTCCTTTGTATTTGTCTTGGATCATTGTGTGGCTGAGGAGCTGAGTCATTCATAGCTGATCATCATGCAGTGTTGCTGCTACTGTGTACAACATTTTCCTGGTTCTGCTCATTTCACTTTGCATCAGATCATATAAATCTTTGCAGGTTTTTCTGAAATCTAACTGTTCATCATTTCTTATTGCACGGTAGTATTCCATTACACGGTAGTATTCCATTACACTCATATACTAAGCTTATTCAGCCATTCTTCAATTGATGGATATTCCCTCAATTGCCAATATTTTACCACCATGAACAGGGCTGCTATGAATATTTTTGCACATGTAGATCCTTTTCTCTTTTTAATGATCTCTTTGGGATACCCAAGTATCCCTAAGTAGTGATATTGCTGGATCAAAGGGCATGTAGTTTGATTGTCCTTTGGACATAGCTCCAAATTGCTCTCCAGAAAGTTTGGATCAGTTCACAACTCCACCAGCAGAGCATTAGTGTCCCAATTCTCCCACATCCTCTCCAACATTTGTCATTTTCCTTTTTTGTCATATTAGCCAACGTAATAGGCATGAGGTGGCCCCTCAGAGTTGTTTTGATTTGCATTTCGCTAATCAGTAGTGATTTAGAGCACTTCTTCATATGCCTATAGATAGCTTTCATTTCTTCACCTGAAACTGCCTGTTCATATCCTTTGACCTTTTATCAATTGGAGAATGGCTTGTATTCTTATAAATTTGATTCAGTTCTCTTTATATTTGAGAAATGAGAGTTTAATTGGAGACACTTGCTATAAATATTGTTTGCCAGCTTTTTGTTTTCCTTCTAATCTTGGTTGCATTAGTTTTGTTTGTGCAAAAGTTTTTAAATTTAATATCATCAAAATGGTCTGTTTTACATTTTTTAATACTCTTTATCTCTTATTTGTTCATGAACCTGTAACTCACTCAACTTCTCCTTTAACCATTTGGATGCTATACCACTTGGTACATATATGTTTCGTATTGATATTACTTCATTGTCTATGGTACATTTTAGCAAAATATTGCTTCCTTCCTCATCTCTTTTAATTAGGTATGTTTTTGCTTCTGCTTTGTCTGAGATCAGGATTGCTACCCCTGCTTTTTTTTTTACCTCAGCTGAAACACAATAAGTTCTACTGCAGCCCCTTACCTTTACTCTGTGTGTATATCTCTGGTTCGAGTGTGTTTCTTGTAAACAACATATTGTAGGATTCTGGTTTTTGATCTACTCTGCTACCTGCTGCTGTTTTATAGGAGAATTCATCCCACTGACTTTCACAGTTATGATTACTAGCTTTGTATTTCCCTCCATTTTTTCCCCTCCTGTTTGGTCTCCTCCTCCTTTCAACCTTTCCCTCCTTGACAGTGCTTTGTTTTTGTCTACCACCTCTCCTGATTTGCCCTCTCTTCTGTCAGTTCCCCCCTTTTCACTCCCCACCATACTTAATCTTCTCCTTTTCTATTTCCCTGTCAGGTAAGATAGATTTTTATATTCAACTGATTGTGTATGTTATTCTCTCTTTGAGCCAATACTGATGAGAGTAACATTCAAGCAATACCCTTCACCCATTCTCCCATCTTTCTCTCTACTGTAATAGGTTTTTCACAACTCTTCATGTGAAATAATTTACCCCATTCTATCTCTTCCTTCCTTCTCCACCCAGTGTACTTTTCTTTTTCATCCCTTAATTTTTTTACATCATTCCCTCAGATTCACCTTATAGCCATACCCTCTGTCTATGTATATTCCTTTTACAAGTATCATCTTCCCTCGTAGTGATGTAAACCATTCAGGTCCATTGAAACCCTTATGTTTTCTTTTCCCTTTTAACTTGTCTATGCTTCTCTTGGATCTTGATATTGGAGATAAACTTTTTTGTTCAGTTCTTGTCTTCTTATGAAAACTCAAGATCCTTCTATTTCACTGAATGACCATTTTATCCTTGAAATATCATGCTTAATTTTGCCAGGGAGCTGATTCTTGGTTGTAGTTCTAGCTCCTTTGTCTTCCAGAATATCATGTTCCATGACCTCCAGCCCTTTAATGTTGCAGCTGCCAAGTGTGTGTAATGCTGATTGTGGGTCCCTGATTGTTTTTTTCTGTCCACTTGTTAAATCTTCCCCTGACATAATTGTTCTGTAATTTGGCTATAATGTTTCTTGGAGTTTTTATTTTAGATTCTCTTTCCTCAGGTGAATCCTGAGGTGAATTCTTTCAGTGCCTATTTTGCCCTCTGGTTGCAGGATATCAGAGCAGTTTTCCTTGATGATTTTTTGAAATATACTCTCCAGGTCGTCCTTTTGATTTTCGCTTTTAGGTCATTCTGACATTGTCTCTCCTGGATCTATTTTCTAGGTCAGTTGTTTTTCTAGTGAGATATTTTATATTTTCTTCTATTTTTTCATTCTTTTGATTTTGTTTGGTTAATTCTTGATGTCTCATAGGGTCATTAGCCTCCGCTTACCAAATTCTACCTTTTAAGGAGTTGTTTCCCTCAGTTAATTTTTGTACTTCCTTTTCTATTTGGCCAATTTTAAGGAGTTGTTTTCTTCAGTGGATTTTTGTATCTCCTTTTCCATTTGGCCAATTTTACTTTTTAAGCAGTTGTTTTCTTTTTCTAAAAGCTATTGATTTTTTTTCATGATTCTCTTTCATCAGTATCATTTCCTTTCCTCATTTTCTTCTACCTCTCTTACATGATTTTCAAGCTCCCTTTTGAGCTCTACTATGTGTTCTTTCTGGGCATGAGACCACTTCCCATTTTTCTTTGGTGTTTTACCATAGTTGTTTTCACATTATTGTCCTCTTCTAAGTTTGTGTTTTGATCTTTATTGTCATCATAATAACTTTTTATGGTCAGATTCTTTTTTTTTCATTGTTTTTTGCTCATTTGGGGGGTGCTTTTCCTTTCTTTTCAATTTGAGCTCTGCTCCAGGGGTGGAAAGGGTGGTGTTTCAGGCTTCTTGTGCTAGGCATTGCAGACCCTGGCTGCTTACTTGGTTCTGAACTGATGTTACCCTGAGGCCCATGGGAGGCCCTCATGTTTGGTTCTGTGCTTAGTGGGTGGTTTGGGGGGTGGCTGCTGCTAGAGGCCATTGGAGTTTGGCAGCTTACCTGGCCCTGGTGGTCTTGGTGTCTCTTGTGTGTGGAGGCCAGTTGGGTATTTCTGTGTTTTCCTGGAACTACCTAGCAAGTGACAACCTAGCTGCTGGAGACTGCCTGTTTGCCCAGGGCTAGGCTGAAGCACGTGGTGGTTCTCATAGCTGGAGTGTGTCCATTCCTCTGTCTATGTTGAGGCAAATGGAGGTTCCTGGTGTTGGCATTTGTCTGCTCCATGACACTGGGGCTCAGGATCTCCTGCTGCTTTGTTCTTTTATGCATTTCTGTACTAGTTTCCTTGTAAGAAGTGTGTGCCCACAACTCAAACCAGCTATTGAGTGCTTAGGCAGGAGAGTATGATCTGGGTTTACATATGCATTGCAATGTATTTTATTATTTGCAAATTTGCTTTAATATGCTATCTAAAATATTATGTTTTTTGCCTTTATTATTAAGTAATGGTTATGCTTAAGATCTAAAATTGTCATTATCGTAAGTGGCTGATTGTATAGAAAGAAAACACAATTGATGGGGTCTCAAGAGCTAGAGTGGTGAGCAGGTAATACTTAATTTTCACTATACAGGAATGCCCCTCAGACACTAGAAAGTTTGAGTGTAACTGTATAATGGTAATCTCTCTCTGGGACCTTAAGCCTGCTAGGAGGAGAGCAGGTTGGAGGAACAGGCCAAACCCAGAGTGCAATGGGGTTCTTTAAATATCTAGGTAAGAAATATCTGGCCTAAATTGTGACATTGTGAAAATGTTTGTATTTCACATTTTTTGTATAAGTAGACTCAGTCATAATACACTTGTTTTATTACATTGTTGGGGCATCATAAAAGATCATATATTTGGCCAAAATAGTAAACAAAGTTAAGGATTACAGAGGAGTAAAAAGATAGACCATGCAGCCATAAGAATCTAGTTGAGATTAATTAACATGAATTTGTAGTGGATCTAGTCAGCATAGTAGTATAACTTCCCCCAGTTTTGTGCATCTGAACTAAAGTAGGGATGGCAAATGCATATTGTAGATATTACCTTAGTTTGGGTTTTGGAAAGGAATGACCAACAAGATAAGGGAACAAGAGTCAAAGGTAGAAGACAGTGTATAGTCTTAACTATAAGGTTAAGAATATGAAGAGAGAAAAGTAAGGCCAGCTTGGGAATGAAAAAGGGTAGGGAAAACAGGAGCATGGTAGAGGGGATGGATATTCTTTTTTAGGGAATGGATATTCTCTTTTAATTTTAATTTTTGTCTTTTAAGTGGCATTCATTTTTTCCAATTACATATAAAGACAATTTTTAACATTCATATTTTTAAATAAGATTTTGAGTTTTGAATTTTCTCCCTCTCTCCCTCCCTCTTCCCTAAGAAAATAAGCAATTTAATATGGGTTATATTTGTATAATCATGTAAAACTTGTTTCCATATTAGTCATGTTGTGAAAGAAGAAACAGAACAAAAGGAAAAAACTGAAAAAAAGTGAAAATAGTATGTTTCAATTTGCATTCAGATTCCAACAATTTTTTCTCTGGATATAGATAGCATTTTCCATCCTGACTATTTTGGAATTGTCTTAGATTATTGCATTACTGAGAAGAGCTAAGTCATAGTTGATTGTTGCACAATGTTGTTATTACTGTGTACAGTGTTCTGGTTCTTCTCACTTCCCTTTGTATCAGTTCCTGTAAGTCTTTCTAGGTTTTTCTGAAATCTGCTTGCTTGTCATTTCTTATAGCACAATAGTATTTCTGTTACATTCATATACCACAACTTGTTCAGACATTTCCCAATTGATGGATCTAATCCTTTGTCACCACAAAAAGAACTGATATAAATATTTTTGTACATGTAGATCCTTTTCCCTTTTTTATGATCTCTTTGGGATATAGACCTAGTAGTAGTGTTGCAGATCAAAGGGTATGCACAATTTGAATTCCATACTTTATTATTTAGTGTCTTTTAGTTTTCAGCATTGATTTCCACAGGACTTTGAGTTACACATTTTCTCCGCATTTCTACCCTCCCCGCCCCCACTCCAAGATGGCATATATTCTGATTTCAACATTCCTCAGTCAGCCCTCCCTTCTGTCATCCCAATCCCCCTCCCCGCCCCATCCCTTTTCCCCTTACTTTCTTTTAGGGCAAGATAGATTTCTATGCCCCATTGCCTGTATATCTTTTTTCCCAGCTGCATGCAAAACAACTTTTTTGAGCATCTGCTTTTAAAACATTGAGTTCCAAATTCCCTCCCCTCTTCCCTCCCCACACACTCTCCCTAAGAAGGCAAGCAATTCAACATAGGCCACACATGTATCATTATGCAAAACACTCCCATAAATAATCATGTTGTGAAAGACTAACTATATTTCCCTCCCTCCTATCTTGTCCCCCTTTATTCAGTTTTCTCCCTTGACCCTGTCCCTTTTCAAAAGTGTTTGCTTTTGATTATGTCTTCAATCTATTTGCCCTCCCTTCTATTGTACCCCTTTTTTATCCCCTTCCCCCTACTTTCCTGTGTGGTAAGATACCCAATTGAGTGTGTATATTATTCCCTCCTCAAGTCAAATCCAATGAGAGCAAGATTCGCTCAATCCCCCTCACCTGCCCCCTCTTCCCTTCCGATGAATTGCTTTTTCTTGCCACTTCTATGTGAGATAATTTACCCTGTTCTATCTCTCCCTTTCTCTCTTTCTCAATCTATTCCTCTCTCATCCTTTAAGTTAATTTAATTTTTTGAGATATCATCCCTCCATATTCAACTCACCCTGTGCCCTTTGTCTATATATATGTATATTCTCTTTAAGTACCCTAATACTGAGAAAGGTCTCATGAATTATACACATCATCTTTCCATGTAGAAATGTAAGCAAAACAGTTCCACTTTAGTAAGTCCCTTATGGTTTCTCTTTCTTGTTTACCTCTTGTTTACCTTCTCTTGATTCTTGTGTTTGAAAGTCACATTTTCTATTCATCTCTGGTCTTTTCACTGAGAAAGCTGGAAAGTCCCCTATTTTATTGAAAATCCATATTTTGCTTTGGAGCATTATACTCAGTTTTGTTGGGTAGGTGATTCTTAGTTTTACTCCTAGGTCCATTGACCTCTGGAATATCATATTCCAAGCCCTTTGATCCCTTAATGTAGAAGCTGCTAGATCTTGTGTTAGCCTGATTGTGTTTCCACAATCCTCAAATTGTTTGTTTCTGGCTGCTTACAGTATTTTCTCCTTGATCTGGGAGCTCTGGAATTTGGCAACAATGTTCCTAGGAGTCTTCTTTTTGGGATCTTTTTCAGGAGGTGAGTGGTAGATTCTTTCAATTTCTATTTTACCCTTTGGCTCTAGAATATCAGGGAAGTTCTTGATAATTTCTTGAAAGATGATATCTAGGCTCTTTTTTGATCATGGCTTTCAGGTAGTCCAATAATTTTTAAATTATCTCTCCTGGATCTATTTCCAGGTCAGTGGCTTTTCCAAGTGAGATATTTCACATTGTCTTCCATTTTTTCATTCCTTTGGTTCTGTTTTATAATATCTTGATTTCTCACAAAGTCACTAACTTCCACTTGCTCCAGTCTAATTTTTAAGGTAGTATTTTCTTCAGTGGTTTTCTGGACCTGCTTTTTCATTTGGCTAATTCTGCCTTTTAATGCATTCTTCTCCTCATTGGCTTTTTGGAGCTCTTTTGCCATTTGAGTTAGTCTATTTTTTAAGGAGTTATTTTCTTCAGGTTTTTTTCAGTCTCCTTTAGCAAATCATTGAGTTGTTTTTCACGGTTTTCTTGCATCACTCTCATTTCTCTTCCCAATTTTTCCTCTACTTCTCTAACTTGCTTTTCCAAATCCTTTTTGAGCTCTTCCATGGCCTGAGACCAGGTCATGTTTTTCTTGGAGGTTTTGATGTAGCCTTTTTGACTTTGTTGACTTCTTCTGCCTGTATGTTTTGGTTTTCCTTGTCACCAAAGAAAGATTCCAAAGTCTAAGTCTGAATCTGAGTCTGTTTTCCCTGCCCATTCATGTTCCCAGCCAATTACTCGACCCTTGAGTTTTTTTGGGGGGGTATTACTGCTTGTAGAGTATAGAGTACTTTATCTCAAGCTTGAGGGGCTGTGCTGTTGTTTTCAGAGCTTTTTCTGCACAGCAAACTCTGCCACAGCAGCGCTCCTCGTCCCCAAAGAACCACCAACCCAGACTGTGACTCAGATCTGAGCAGGCTCTGCACTCCCACTGGGCTCTGCCACTTAATTCTTCCCACTAGGTGGGCTTGGGGCTGGAAGCAACTGCAGCTGTAGTTCCGTAGCTGCATTACCTCCACTGCCTCTTGGCCGGTGGCCGAACTGCGAACTCCTTTCACTCTGTCCTGGCAGTTTTTTCCCACTAAGCTTTTCTGTTGTCTTTGCTGCTTGAGGGTTGAGAAGTCTGGTACCTGCCACAGCTCACTGATTCAGGGTTCTAGGGCCTGCCCTGCCTAGCTTCCAAGTCTGAATCTGAGTCCTTTTTCGCTGCCTGTTCATGTTCCCAGCCAGCTACTTGACCCTTGAACTTTTTGTCAGTGTGTGACTGCTTGTAGAGTATAGAGTACTTTGTCCCAAGCTTGAGGGGCTGTGCTGCTGTTTTCAGAGCTACTACTACACAGCAAACTCTGCCACAGCAGGGCTCTTCCTTCCCCAAGAACCACCAACCTGGACTGCGACCGAGATCCAAGCAGGTTCTGCACTCCTGCTCTGATCTGCCACTTAATTCCTCCCACCAGGTGGGCCTGGGGCTGGAAGCAACTGCAGCTGGAGCTCTTGAAGCAGCCCCAGAGCTGCACCACTTCCATGCCTCCAGGGCTGGGGCCGATTGTGTCCTCCTTTCACTCTGTCCCACTAACCTTCTCTGTTGTCTTTGGTGTTTGTGGGTTGAGAAGTCTGGTAACTACCATAGCTCAATGATTCAGGGCCCTACCGCCTGTTCTGCCTGGGTCCTGGTCTGGTTGGTCCTGGCATGGCCCACACTGGGCTGTGCTCCACTCTGCTCCCAGCTCCGTGCAATAGACCCTTCCCAGTGACCATCCAGGCTTTCTTGGGCTGGAGCCCTGCTTCCCTCTGCTATTTTGTGGGTTGTGCAGCTCTAGAATTTGTTCAGAGCCATTTTTTACAGGTGTTTGGAGGGACCTGGGGGAGAGCTTAAGCAAGTCCCTGCTTTCCAGCTGCCATCTTGGCTCAGCCCCCTTGTTATGCACAATTGCCCTTTGGCATAGTTCTACATTGTTCTCTAGAATGGTTGGATTTGTTCTCAGCTCTACCAACAGTGTATTTGTGCCCTAGTTTTCCTGCATCTTCTCTAACATTTTCATTTTCCTTTTCTGTCATATTAGCTAATCTGATAGGTAGGTTTGAGGTAGTGCCTCAGAGTTTTTCTTAATTTGCATTACTCTAATCAGTAGTGATTTAGAGCATTTTTTCCCCGATACCTATAGATAGCTTTGATTTCTTTATCTGAAAACTGCGTCTTCATATCCTTTGACCATTTATCAATTGGAGAATGACTTGTATTCTTGTGAATTTGACTCAGTTCTCTATATACTTTAGAAATGAAGCCTTTATTAAAGAGATTTGCTATAAAAATTGTTTCCCAGTTTTCTTCTTCCCTTCTAATCTCAGTTGCGGTTGGTTTTATCTGTGCAAAATCTTTTTAATTTGATATAATCAAAATTATCCATTTTACATCTTGTAATGGTGTTTATATGTGGTTTGGTCATAAAATCTTGTCTTTTCCATAGATCTGACAGGCAAACTATTGCTTGCTTTCCTAATTTCCTTATGGTATCACCCTTTATGTCTAATTCATGTACCCATTTTGACCTTATCTTGGTATAGGGTGTAAGATGTTGGTCTGTACCTAGATTCTGCCATAGTATTTTCCAGTTTTCCCAGCAGTTTTTGTCAGATGGTGAGTTCTTATTTTAGAAGCTGGGCTCTTTGGGTTTATTAAATAGTAGATCAATATGGTCATTTACTACTGTGTTGTGTGTACCTAATGTAATCCACTGATCTGGCACTCTGTTTTTTAGCCAGTACCAGATAGTTTTGATCGCTGCAACTTTGTAATTTAATTTTATATCTGGTGCAGAGAGACCACCTTCTTTTGCATTTTTTTCATTAATTCCCTTGATATTCTTGATCTTTTGTTCTTCCAGATGAATTTTGTTATTATTTTTTCTAGTTCTATCAAATAATTTTTGGGGGTGGGGCAGCTAGGTGGCTCAGTGAGTAGAGCACTGGCCCTGGAGTCAGGAGTACCTGAATTCAAATCCGGCCTCAGACAATTGACACACTTACTAGCTGTGTGACTTTGGGCAAGTCACTTAACCCCAATTGCCCTGCTTTCCCCCCTGCAATCACAGTGCAAAAAAATGTACAAATAATTTTTTTGGTAATTTGATTAGTGTGGCACCTCATAAGTAAACTACTTTTGATAGAATTGTCATTTTTATAATATTGGCTCTGTCTACCCAGGAGCAATTGATATTTTTCCAGTCGTTTAGATACGACTTTGTTTGTGTGGCGTTTCATAATTGTGTTCATGTAGTTCCTAGGTTTGTCTTGGCAGGTAGACTCCCAAGTACTTTATGTAGTCTACACTTATTTTAAATGGACTTTTTCTTGTTGCTAGGTTTTGTTGATAATATGTAGAAATGCTGATGATTTATGTGGGTTTATTTTTTATCCTGCAACTTTGCTAAAGTTCTTAATTATTTCAAGTAATTTCTAGTTGAGTCTCTAGAATTCTTTAAGTATACCATCATATCATCTGCAAAGAGTGATAGTTTTGTTTCCTCATTGCCTGTTCTAATTCCTTCAACTTCTTTTTCTTTTATTGCTAAAGCTAGCATTTCTAGTGCAATATTGAATAATACAGGTGATATTGGACATCCTTGTTTCACCCCTAATCTTATTGGGAAAACTTCTAGATTTTTCCCTATTATAGATAATGCTTTCTGATGGTTTTAGATAGGTAATACATTTATCATTTAAAGGAAAGCTCCATTCATCTCTGTGCTCTCTGGTGTTTTTAATAAAAATGGGTGCTGTATTTTGTCAAAAGCCTTTTCTTCATTTGTTGAGATAATTGTATGATTTCTGTTGGTCTTGTTATTGATATGGTCAATTCTGCTCATAGTTTTCCTAATATTGAATGATCCCTACATTCCTGAAATAAATTCACTTGGTCCTAGTATGTGATCCTAATGACATATTGCTGTAATCTCCTTACTGGTATTTTATTTAAAATTTTTTCATCTATATTCCTTAGGGAAATTGGTCTGTGGCAGAGGTGGGTAACCTTTGACCTCAAGACCACATGTGGCCTTCTAGGTTCTTGGGTGTGGCTTTTTGACTGAGTCCAAGTTTTGTAGAACAAATCCTTTTATTAAAGGGATTTGTTCTGTGAAGTTTGGATTCAGCCAAAGGGCCATATTTGGGATCCTAGAGGGCCACATGTGGCTTTGAGGCTGCAGCTTCCCTACCCCTGGAATATACTTTTCTTTCTCTGTTTTTGCTCTTCCTGGTTTGTGTATCAGCACCATATTTGTGTCATAGAAGGCATTTGGTAAGACTCCACCTATTTTCTTAAATAGTTTATATAGTATTGGAATTAATTGTTCTTTAATGTTTGGCAGAATTCACTTATAAATCCATCTAGCCCTGGAGATTTTTTCTTAGGGAGTTCATTGATTGCCTTATTCAATTTCTTTTTCTAAATGGAGTTATTTAAGTATTCTATTTCCTCTTCTCTTAATCTGCACAATTTATATTTTTGTAAATATCCATCCATTTCACTTAGACTATCAGATTTATTGGCATCCAATTGGGCAAAATAACTTCTAATTATTGCTTTAATTCCCTTCTCATTGGTGCTGAATTCATCCTTTTCATTTTTGATACTGGCAATTTAGTTTTCTTCTTTCTTATTTTTAATCAAATTACTGAATGACTTATATATTTCATTGTTTGTTATTATGTATTCTCATTGTCTTGGTCTAACCCCCTCTTCTCTTAATGATCATTTTCTTTCCCTAATGTCATGCAGTCTCCTCTCCATGTCCATGCCTTCCCACTCTTCTGGAATTTATTTACTTATTTATATTTCTTATGTTTCTGTGGTCCAGGGTATTTGCAAATGAACCATAAGCCATATGAAAGATATTCCTGATATCTAATAAAAAAAGAAATGCAAAAGGAAATGAACCCATAATTAATCATAGAGATTTCTGTAAGCACCCATACATATTATCAATTCCCTAGGGTTCATTATGTCCCTTACCTCAGTGACCTTCCCTCAAAACCTCTTGTAAAAACTGGTTTGCCTCCATTGATCTATTGGGGTTATCCATGTATAATAATAATTTGAATTTGAGGGTCAAATATCACTTTATATATAAGTGGAATAGGGAGTTTGGGGAATACCTTGGGCTGGAGTGGGGCTTAAGGTTCCTTCTTTACCTGATCCTGGATATTGTGGTACAGTTTTACTCTTTTTCCCAGACTCACAATGGATAGTCATTTATTTTTATTCATTCATTCATTCATTCATTTTTTGTGCATTCATTCATTTATTTCTTTTTACCAAATCCATGTTTCAAGAGCCAAACCAAAAGCTCCTTATGAGAGAGGATGTGCTCACCCTCTGCCCACCACTTAGCACCACTTTCACCTAGCATTACCTTGCACAGAGTGCCGATTATTGTGGTAACCGTATTTGTCCAAATTGCTACTGTGTCTGTCTCAGTCTCTTACTCAGATTTCACCAGCTGATGATGTGAGACCTTCTGATGATGAAAGGCAGTGGCTTTCTCCTTCCTCCCTGGAAATCTATCTATCAATTCACTTTTAAAATTAAATTTTATTTTCAGGTCTACCTTTTCTCTCTCCCATGTCTTAACCCTTCAATTAAGAAAGCAAGAAAACAAAATTTCTGTTATAAATGTGCGTAGGCAAGAAAAACAATGTTTCTCTCTCCTCTTCCCTCCCAAACTGTTTTCCAGTTTTCCAGAAGTTTTTGTTAACTAGCCTGAATAGCTGGGATTTTTTAGTTTATCTTACATTAGGCTGCTGTGCTCTTTTGCTTCCATATATTTTACACCTAATATTGTTTTGTAGAATAGTTTGAGATCCACCTTCCTTCCCACTTTTTTTCATTAATTTCCTGGATAGTATCGATCTTTTTGTACTACAATATGAATTTTGCTATTATTTTTTCTAACTCTACAAAATAATCTTTTGGTAGTTTAATTGGTATGGCACTGTAGAAGTAAATTAACTTAAGTAGTACTTTCATTTTTATTTTATTGGCTCAAGATGAGCCATAAGCAATTGATATTTCTCTAATTATTTAGATATGCATTTATTTTTGTAAAGAATGTTTTGTAATTGTATTATAAGTTCCTGTGTGTATTTTGTCAGGTAGACAAGTATTTTCTACTGTCTGTAGTTATTTTAAATGTAATTCTTTTCCTGTCTCCTCCTACTGGATTTTTTTTTGTCACAGACAAAAATGCTAATAATTTATGTGAACTTATTTTATATCTTGCTACTTTGTTAATTATTTCAATTAGCTTTTTAGTTGACTCCCTAGAGTTCTCTAGTTAAACCATTATATATATCAGCTGCAAAAGGTTAATTTTCCCCCTCTTCAATTTCTTATTTTTGTCTTGTTGCTACAGCTAACATTCTAGCACTGTATTCAGTAGTAATGGTGAAAATCAACATCTTTGTTTTTACTTTTTTTATTGGAAGAAAAAGGATCACATTTTATTTATACTTTTTTCTGTTTTAATATCTGTGTTACTGTTAAAATGTTCAAGTACTCAGACAAATGTGTTGATCAGGTAGACAACAGAAAGTGAATGGCTGTTCAGAGAACATTTGCAATTCAGAGCAATAAAGAAAAACAATTGTGACAGTGCTTTAAACATCATTCAGAAAGAATGTCAACTATAAAATGCAGAATCATTTGATTTATATTCAATTTACATGTGCAGAAACTGACTAGATATAAATTACTAACCTGCCAGGCAAAGCTGATATGCAGGAACACAAAATTAATTTACCTAGAATACAATATCCCTTTTCAGAGGTATTGTTAAAAGTAGGTTATAACTAAATTTAGAACTCCACAGAAAGGAAATGCTTTAGCTGCAACTCGGTGTTACAAATGACATTTTAAAAAATCATGAAAACCCATTCAGCTAAATTTAATAATCAATTTCAAATCACAGTTTTCACTTTCTGAACATGTTAATTACCATGCCCTATCACAGGCTGCCTTGGCTGAGAAAAGACATATTATATCCACACAGGTAAGAGGGGATCTTCAGTTTCTTACAATACTGTCACATGTTGACTATGAAGTCTCAAAATATTGACCAACCATTTCAGGAGACAAACATTTTCAGAAATAGATTGAAGCACTGGCAAGAGGTAATACACAGAAATAACCACATGTTTAAGGCTCAATTTATTCCCCATTAAAATTTTTAAAAGGCATTGAAAAGATAATACTGAGTTTAATTATTTAATAAATACAAGTTCAGAAAGTGATTAAAGAAATCAACTAAAATATTAAAAATGAACTCTTGCATATTAGCCATTAAGAACTTAGAAAGCTACAAAAGATTCATTAATAAAGAATCTATTTAAACTTATAGAAAACCATTCCTGGTTAAGGTTTTTATATCTTGAAGGCCACCTTATGCACTTAATTTAGTGTATAGCAACATGTTATCAAGATAAGTTTACCAAGACTCCATTCTTCAACCCAGGCTGTCAAGTTGTCCAAAGCAGAATCTGTGTAAATTTCCTCTGAGTTTTCTGTGCTTTGTATAGTCATGAATGAGGTTTGCTTTTTCACTGGAGTACAAGTTTTGCAAAATTGATCTTGTTTCTCAGTCAGGAATACAGAGTTCATTTGCCTGACAGTTTCTGCAAACAGTTCATCCATCAGTTTTACTTTTTGCTGATGAAAAATCTAGGATTTTTTTTCTCATTGTTTTCAGATAGGCTGATGATTCTTAAATTATTTCTACTTGACCTATTTTCCAGGTCAGTTGTTTTTGTAGGAGATATTTTATATTTTCCTCTGTTTTTTTCCCCAGTCTTTTGATTCCATTTTAATATTTCTTGTCTTCTCATAGAATAACTAATTTCCTGAAGTCTGTCATCAAAGACATCACAATTTGGTAGGGGTATTAAGACATACATAAGTAAAAATGCACAGTGAGTAGAGCACTGGCCCTAGAGACAGGAGTACCTGATTTCAAATCTGGCCTCAGACACTTGACACATTTCCTAGCTGTGTGACCTTGGGCAAGTCACTTAACCCCAATTGCCCTGCCTTCCCCCCTGCAAAAAAAAGTATTGTGTTAAATTCTGGGCACCATGATTCTAAGAAAGACATTGATATGCTATGGCAAAAGGCCTTGAATCCATGTCGTGAGAGGATTGGTTGACGGAGCTAAGAATGTTTAAGTCAAAATGAGTACACGAATTAGATATAAAGATTGTTACTCTAAGCAAATTATGAGAGCAAAGAATAGTTTCCTTTCTGATCTATGGAGAATAGAATAATTTCTGATCAAACAAGAGATAGAGAACAATGTGAAATATAAAATAGATGATTTTGATTACAATAAATTGAAAAGTTTTTGCACAAACAAAGCCAATGTAATCAAGATTAGAAGGGAAGCAGAAAGCTAGGAAACAATTTTTACAGCCAGTGTCTCTGATAAAAGCCTCATTTCTAAAATGAAGTGAGTCAAATTTATAAGAGTACAAGTTATTCCCCAATTGATAAATAGTCAAAGGATATGAACAGGAAGATTTCAGAGGAAGAGATTAAAGCTATCTTTAATCATATAAAATGCTCCAAATTACTATTGATTAGAGAAATGCAAATTAAAACAATTGTGAGGTACCACCTCATGCCTATAAGATTGGCTAACATGACAAAACAGGAAAATGATAAATGTTGGAGAAGATGTGGGAAAATTGGAACACTAATGCATTGTTAGTAGAATTGTGAATTGATCCAACCATTCTGGAGAGCAATTTTGAACTAGGACCATAGGGCTATAAAATTGTGCATACCCTTTGACCCAGCAATACCACTTCTAGGGCTGTCTTCTGAAGAGATCATAAAAATGGAAAAAGGACTGACATGTACAAAAATATTTATAGCAGCTCTTTTTGTGGCCAAGAATTGGAAATGGAGGAGATGTCCATCAATTAGGGAATGGCTGAACAAGTTGTGGTATATGATGTAATGGAATACTATTGTTCTGTAAGAAGTGATGAGCAAGTGGCCTTCAGAAGAACCTGGAAAGACTTACATGAACTAATGCTGAGTAAAGTGAGCAGAACCAGGAGAACATTGTACACAATTAACAGCCACATTGTGGGATGACTGACTTTGATGGATTTAGCTCTTCTCAGCAATGCAAGGATCTAAGACAACTCCAAAAGACTCATTATGGAAAATGCTGTCCACATCCAGAGAAAAAACTTTGGGGTCTGAATGGAGATGGAAGCATATTATTTGCTCTCCTTTTCTTTTGTTGTTTTGTTTCTTCTTTCTTGTGGTTCCTCCCATTAGTTCTAATTCTTTTCATCATGGCTAATGTGAAAATATGCTTAATATGAATGTATAAATAGAGACTATATCAGATTACACACTGTCTTTGATGGGGGGGAGGAGAGGGAGGGAAAGAAAATTTAAAACCCAAAGCCTTATAGAAGTGAATGTTGAAAACTAAAAATAAATTATATATATATATATATACACACACATATATATATATATATATATATATATATATATATAATGTATATGTGTATATTTTTTTAAAAAAGAACTAAGAACATTTAACCAGAAGAATAAAATACTCAGGGCCAAAGACAACTATCTTTGAGTGTTTGGAGGGCTGCCATTTGGAGTTAGGATTAGATTTGTTCTGATTATCTCCAAAGGGCATAAACAAAAGAAATGGGTCAGAACTGTATAGGAACAAAATTTGGTTTGACATAAAGAAAATAATTACAGTTGCCCGAAAAAAGAATTGTTTGCATCTGGGGTTGGTGAGTTCTCCTTGGAGATCTTGCAGTAGAGGCTGGAGGACCACTTGTCAGGTTTGTTATAGTGTAAATTCCTTTAATATGTAAAATGAACTGGAGTTGCTGATGTTTGTTCCAACTCTAAATTTCTATGAAGAACTGGAAAATGTATTACAAAATGCTAACTGATTTAGGAAACACCTGGAATCCAGATGCTTGGCTCTGAAACCCTCCTCAGATACTTACTAGCTATAGGACTTAAGTCACTTAAACTCTCAGAGCCTCTATTTCCTCATCTTTAAAATAGTGATAATAATGACTCTTCCTATCTCTTGAGGTTGTTATGAGAAGGGCAGTTTGCAAAACCGAACATGGTATTAAAATGTGAATCATTATTATTGACTGACTGTTTACACTAAATGTCTACTTCCATTGTCATTTAGGTTAATAGCAATCATAAAACATGAAAGAAATTTGATATGATCCTTTGTTCACTGTATTTAACATTATACTTCATAGTAATTTAGGATTTTGTATTGTTGTTATTTCACATAAAGGTATTTGTAAACTATTCCCCCCCCCATCCCAATCTATTAATGTGAGCTATTATTAGTATACTTCATTTTAGGATCTACAAATTGAAAGATGTTAAAAACTTAAGGTACATAGATAGGAAAAGTAGGGAAATGGTTATAAAGAGAAAGATAAAAGAACCGAAATTATTTTATTTAGGCATTTAAATTTTTTTCTAGTCCATGTCTGTTAACAGGTTTCTGTAAGGAAAGAACTTTGTGTTCTTTTTTCTATTTTCATCTTATTTTTATTGTTAAAATCCTATCTAGTAAGCTATCCTATGTAACAGAGGTTTAAGAAGAAAAAGGAATACAGTGGCTTAACAAAACTAACAGCAAAACAAAACTAAGCAACATATTCAAGTCTGACAGTATAAGCAGTATAAGCAACCACCTCTTCAATGAAAGGAAAGGGTATTTTATTTTCCCACTTCTTCAGGGCCAGTTTTGATCATTATAATTATATAGCATTCAATGTACAGTTTTCATTCTTTTCATTTATATTGTACACACTGTAAATCTCTGGGTTTGGTCTAAGAAAGACTAGCAGAATTAGGCTATATGCATGTTTATTTCTCATTTCTCTCAAAGTAGGTGGTCATGCATATGAATGCCTGGGAGTGGCAACCACAAACCTTGTTCTTCTTCCCCATGACCTCCCCTTCCCCCAAGTTCTTTCCCAACCCATCACCCTTGCACTGGCTATACTCTCCTCCCTCCTTGTCTTCACTCCTTGGTGAACCAGTTAAACTCTGCATGGCTCTTTTGTAAAAAATGTGGGCATTGATATATAAATTTTAGAAACTAATACTGTAGATAAAACTGGAATCCAGCTAATGAGGGGTTAATCAAAGCTGGAGGAATTGCTGCCTAGGCATATTTATGGTGAACTGTGGCCAGTAGGAATACTACCATGTTCTAGAGAAAAATTGCAAGTCCTGCATGTGCGAAAAAGAAATTGACTTGGCCTGGATTAGTGTTACAAGTAAAATAGCTGGTGGGGGACTCAGGTATTGCCTTAAACGGCTTGTCCCTTGTTCAGGGAATAACACAATGACTGGCTGTCTTTCTGTAGCCTTAAGGAAGGCAGTACTTCAGCTTCACAACCAAAGGACCTTCTTTTGGGGCCAGTGTCATGCAATAAAAACTACATTAGTATGTACTTTCCCTTTTTTGCTTTTCATATGATTTTGAACATAATTCAGATATGAGAATTTTGTCGAAGATTGATCATAGTTACATAAAATTTTAAAAGCTTGTAAAGAAACAAAACCAATGCAAGTAAAGCTAGAGGAGAAGGAGGAATCTGAAGGGGAAAAAAAAAACCCTTCGCGGCAAGTTTCTCTCATAAAGATCTCATTTCTAAGATATATAGGGAACTGAGTCAAATTTACAAGAAAAAAGGGCTATTTACCAATTAACTAATGGTCAAAGGATATAAATAGGCAGTTTTCAGAGGAAGAAATCCATGTAAAATGCTCTAGGTCCCTAATAATTAGAGAAATGCAAATTAAAACAGCTCTGAATTGCCACCTCAATCAATAAACAAACATTTATAAGCACCTGCTATGTTCCAGGTACTGTGCTAAAGGACAGGGATAGAAAAAACCCTCTGGGAGCTTATAATCTAGGCAATAAAACACACAAACAAATATATAAAAAGTAAGCTATAGACAAAAATAGGAGATAATTAACAGAGGAAAGGCACTGGAATTAAGAGGGCTTACTCTAGAAGGCTTCTTGAAGAAGATGGGATTTTAGTTGGGACTTAGAGGAAGCCAGAGAGGTCAGAAATCAGAAAGGAGGAGGGAGAGCGTTTTATATTTGGGGGACAGACAGAGAAAATGCCTGGAGCCAGTATCTAAGATTGACTAAGAAGACAAAAAAAAAATAACATGACAAATGCACGCAGGTTGGTAGGAAAACAGTTATACTAAAGCATTGTGGGTAGAAGTGTGAGCTAGGTCGACCATTCTGAAAACAAATTTGGAACTATGCCCAAAAAGCTATTAATCCTTTTGACTCAGTAATTTCACTACTAGGTCTATACTCTAAAGACATAAAATAAACAGAAAAAGACTCATATATACAAATAGGTTTATAACAGATCTTTTTATGGTGGCAAAGAATTGGAAACTGACAGAATGTCCATTAATTGGGGAATGGCTGAACAAGTTATGCTATATGTATGTGTTGGAATAATATTGTACTTTAAGAAATGATGAAGGGAATAATTTCAGAGGAACCTGGAAAAACTTGTATGAACTGATTTAAAGTGAAGTGAGCAGAACCAGGAGAATAGTTTATACAATAAAAGCAATATTGTGAATATACTCAACTTTGAAAGACTTAGTACTATGATCAACCTAAGGAAGGATCCAATCCAAAGGAATCATCATGAAACATATTTGCCACTTCCAGATAGAGAGTAGATGGACTCAGAGTCTCAGAGGGCAAACACTCTTCCTCCTCCACCCTGACTGCTGACCTCCCTGGCTTCCTTTAAGTTCCAACTAAAATTCCACCTTCTTCAGGAGGCTTTCTCAAACCCCACTTAATTTCAGTGCCTTCTCTCTGTTAATTATCTCCTATGTATCCTGTCTATAGCTTATTTTGTATACGCTTGTTTGTGTGTTGTCTTCCCACATTATATTGTAAGCTCCTAGAGGACAAGGACTATCTTTTGTCTCTTTTTTTTCTATCTGTGTTATATTATAAACACCAAATGTGATTCTCTATGTTAGCAAGTGTAAGTTGTGTACTACTGCTCAAGATAAATGTATCTCATAGGATTTCTAAGCATATTTTGCCCTTTTATTTCTTTCCTTCTCTCTTCTTATATTAGCCCCTTCCTTCCTTCCTTCCCTTCCTCCTTCCCTCCTTCCCTTCACTTCTTCCTTCCCTCCCTCCCTCCTTCCTTCCTTCTTTCCTTCCTTTCCTCCCTCCCTACTTCCTTCTTTCCTTCCTTCCTTTCTTCATTCTTTGTACATGGCTAATATAAGAATTTCTTTTACCTGACTTAAACTTTTTAAAAAATGATAATCACTATAATTTTATCAACAGTCCCTAAACTACCTGTTATTATTATTATTTTTTTTTACCTTTGAAAGATCAATGAAGTTTTGACTTTTAAGGAACTCTGATTCAAGAAATATTTCATCTTTGCTTGTCCTTGAATATGAAACATAGGCTTTCTCAGGATTTTGTTTTTAAAAATATTTCTATCAGTTGTCACTTAAAAGACCAATTGATTTAGCAACAACAGCCAGTCTTTGATTCTCATTGGAACTTCCCCAAACACCCTCAGAGCTCAGTGTAGTTTTTGAGATTTTAAAGAATATATGATTATACAAAAGCAAGTGAGCTTGTTTAGAGAGGGGAAAATCCACTTAAGCTTCTAAAGAATGAGGTAACATTGACTTTGTATTTCACTAAGTTTGTGTATATTTGCTCATGTGGTTTATTTTTTTTCCCATAGAGCATACATTATTACAGACTTCATGGGCATCAGAAATGAAAGTTTTATGAAAGTAGCTGCTGTAGGAACCTGGATGGGAGACTTTGTTACAGCTTGGATGGTAAGAAAATTTTAAAGTTTCTATCAGGGGAAGAAATATCTCATGATGTTGGGTAGATGCTGTTCTTTATTGAAAGCAAAACAATAATAATATTTTCAGTTTAATACTTAAGGGTACGAGAATATTATAACCACAGGGGGTATTACTTTCATGTACAGGGTGGACTAGGTAGCCATTTATGTCACATCCAATGTACAAATTCTGTTATACTACAACTTGGTACTATATCTGTGTTCTATTAGAAACATGAAAGGCAATTAATGTGATTCTCTATGTTAGGAAGTTTAAGTTGTGTCTTGTTGTTTAAGATAAGTGTATCTCATAGGGTTTCTAGATGTTGCCCATGGAAGGTATTTATAGATATGATCTGAAGTCTGGACCTTCCATGAAGAGAGGAGAATTGGAGTGGGAGAGAACAGCAAGCCTCCAGAGCATCACTAGACCAAATGTTCTTTCCTCTAGAGTCTGCTTGTATATTATTCTAATCTGTTTGCCCTGCTAAACATTGCCAGTTTAGGGGGAATGATAGATTCAAAAAAATATTACTTCTCTGATTACCCCAAGTTAACCCAAGCTTATACCCACATACTTGGCCTCTTCCTGCTAAATGCTGGTTATATAAAAGACTATCACAAATAGTAGATAGCTAGCAAACACATTTATTCAAGCATTTAGCAAATAGAAATCATAGAAGTTATACAGATTAAAATATGTCAAGAAATACTCAGAGTGAATTTACTGCCCCACTGGGAGTGAGATATTTCAGCTTAAATCAAGTAAAGGCCCCTATTCCCAGACAAGCAAAAATGCTCCACATTCTCTTGGAAGGGAAGCTAGAAATCAGGAACATGTTAAGAAGCTGGCTTCCCCTATATGTCTGCAGCTTACAAAGTTTCTTTCTTTCTATGTGTTTGGAGTCCATCCCAAAGGCAATCTGGCACCATGTATTTTCTCTCTCAAAGAAAGAAAAAGATTGTCTCCTCTCTCCAAATTCTCCAAATACAATTGCACCCCTTGCGTATCATTGTGCTTAGTATTTTCTCCAGCAATTCAGAGTCATGCATATTTGGCATACAAAATGCCTTAGACTTGGCTTAAAACTTAAGTAATAATCCTTCCCTAAGCAGAAACTTTTTATAGTCACTTCTGAAATATCAGCTGGGGCTGCTTCCAGAGCTCCAGCTGTGGTTGCTTCTGGCCCCAGGTCCACCCTGTGGGAGGAATCAGAGCGGGAGTGCCGAGCCTGCTTGGATCTTGGTCACAGTCTGGGTTGGCGGTTCTTGGGGGAGGAGGAGTGCTGGTGTGGCAGAGTTTGCTGTGTAGAAGTAGCTCTGAAAGCAGCAGCACAGCCCCTAAAGCTTGGGACATAGTATTCTCTACAAGCAGTCACACACTGACAAAAAGCTCAAGGGTCAAGTAGTTGGCTGGGAACATGAACAGGCAGTGAGAATGCTCTCAGATTCAGACTCAGACTTTGGAATCTTTTCTTGGTGACAAAGAAGATCAAAACATACAGGCAGAAGAAGTCAACAAAGTCAAAAACCCTACTTCAAAAGCCTCCAAGAAAAATATGAATTGTTCTCAGGCCATGGAAGAGTTCAAAAGGATTTGGAAAAGCAAGTAAGAGAAGCAGAGGAAAAATTGGGAAGAGAAATGAGAGTGATGCAAGAAAACCATGAAAAACAAGTCAATGACTTGGTAAAGGAGACCCAAAAAATGCTGAAGAAAATAACACCTTAAAAAATAGACTAACTGAAATGGCAAAGGAGCTCCAAAAAACCAACGTGGAGAAGAATGCCTTGAAAGGTAGAATTAGCCAAATGGAAAAGGAGGTCCAAAAGACCACTGAAGAAAATACTACCTTAAAAATTAGATTGGAGCAAGTGGAAGCTAGTGACTTTATGAGAAATCAAGATATTATAAAACAGAACCAAAGGAATGAAAAAGTGGAAGACAATGTGAAATATTGGAAAAACCACTGACCTGGAGAATAGATCCAGGAGAGATAATTTTAAAATTATTGGACTACCTGAAAGCACTGATCAAAAAAAAGAGCCTAGACATCATCTTTCAAGAAATTATCAAGGAAAACTGCCCTGATATTCTAGAGCCAGAGGGTAAAATAGAAATTGAAAGAATCCACAGATTGCCTCCCCAAATAGATCCCAAAAAAGAAAACTCCTAGGAATATTGTAGTCAAATTCCAGAGCTCCAAGATCAAGGAGAAAATACTGCAAGCAGCCAGAAAGAAACAATTTTAGTATTGTGGAAACACAATCAGGATAACACAAGTTATAGTTGCTTCCACATTAAGTGATTGAAGGGCTTGGAATATGATATTCCAGAGGTCAAAGGAACTAGGATTAAAACCAAAAGCCACATACCCAGCAAAACTGAGTATAATGCTCCAAGGCAAAATATGGATTTTCGATAAAATAGAGGACTTTCAAGCTTTCTCAGTGAAAAGACCAGAGCTGAATAGAAAAAATTGACTTTCAAACACAAGAATCAAGAGAAGCATAGGCATAAATGGATTTTTCCTTAAATTGATAAAAAAGTATTTACCTAAAACCATCACCAAGAATTATTTGTAAAGGGGATAAAATAGAAGCCTTCCCAGTAAGATGTGTGAAACAAGGATGCCCATGGTCACCAATATTATTCAGTATTGTATTGGAAATCCCAGCAATGAGAAGAAGCAAAGAAAAAGAAATAGATTCAGAATGGGCAATGAGGAAATAAACTATCTCTTTTTGTAGAAGATACGATATACTTGGAAAATCCCAAATACTCAACTAAAAAGTTAATTAAAACAATAATTTTAGCAAAGTAGCAGGATATAAAGTAAATCTACATAAATCATCAGCATTTCTATACATCACAAACAAAACCCTGGAAAAAAACATAGGAAGATATATCCCATTTTAAATAACTCTAAACAGTATAAAATACCCGGAAGTACAGCTGGCAAAGCAAACCCAGGAACTATGTGAAAAAATATGGTTTGACCCACTCATTCATTAGGATTAGATTATTTAGTTTCCAATCAATTTTCGGTCTATCTTTCCATGTCTCTTTATTACATTTATTGCATAATGATCTGAAAAGTATACATTTAATATTTCTGTCTTTCTGCATTGGATTATGAGGTTTTTATGCCATAGTGCATGGTCAGTTTTTGTGTAGGTGCCACGTACCATGAGAAAAAGGTATATTCTTTTCTATTCCCATTCAATTTTCTCCAGAGATCTACCATATGTAACTTTTCTAAAATTCTATTCACCTCCTTAGCTTCTTTCTTATTTATTTTGTGTTTAGATTTATCTAGTTCTGAGAGGGAGAGGTCGAGGTCCCCCACTAGTATGGTTTTGCCATCTATTTCTTCCTGTAACTCCCTTAACTTCTCCTCTAAGAATTTGGATACTATACCACTTGATGCATATATGTTTAGTAATGATATTACTTCATTGTCTATGCTGCCTTTGAACAGGATGTGATTTCCTTCCTTATCTCTTTTAATCTGTTTTTGCTTTTTCTTTGTCTGAGATCAGGATTGCTACCCCTGGTTTTGTTTTTTTTTTTACTTCAGCTGAAGCATTAATATATTCTGCTCCAGCCTTTTACCTTTGCTCTATGTGTACCCCTCTGTTTCAAATGTGTTTCCTGTAAACAACATGTTGTAGGATTATGATTTTTAATCCATTTTGCTATCTGCTTCCAGTTTATGGGAGAGTTCATCCCATTCACATTCACAGTTATGATTACTATATGTATCTTTCTCTGCATCCTATTCCCCTCCCCCATTTATGCTTTTCTTTCTCTTTTCTCCCTTTCTTTCATTACTAGTGTTTTGCTTTTGACCACTGCCTCTCTTAATCTACCCTCCCTTCTATCACCCCCTCCATTTTCTTTCCTTTTTCTTTTACTACTTCTTCCCTCCCTTCTGTCTACCAGCTCTCTTTTCTTTCCCCTTTCCCCTCCTACTGCCTATAGGACAAGTTAGATTTCTATACCTAATTGAATATATTATTATTGCCTTCCTGAGCCAAATTCAATGACAGTGGAAGAGCTCAATGCTAATTTCCCTCCCTTCTTTCCGTCTACTATAATATGTCTTTGTGCCTCTTCCTATGATACAATTTACCCTTTTCTGCCTCTTCCTTTCCTCTTCTCCCAGTACAATCCCTTTTCATCGCTTAATCAGGTTCTTTATCATCACTTCAAAGTCAACTTATACCCACGCCCTCTGTCTATGTATATTCCTTCTTAATGTCATATACAGTTCTCAAGAGTTAGAAGTATCATGTCCCCATCCAGGGATGTAAGCAGTTTGTACTTATTGAATAACATGTTTTCTTCCTTTCCTGTTTACCTTTTTATGCTTTTCTTGAGTCTTGTAATTAAAGACCAAATTTTCTGTACAGTTCTGGTCTTTTCATCAGGAAGGTCTGGAAGTCCCCTATTTCATTGCATGTCCATCTCCTCTCCTGAAAGATTATGCTCCTTTGCTTTATGGAATATCATATTACAAGCCTTCCAATCCTTTAATGTAGAAGCTGCAAGGTCTTGTGTAATGCTTACTGTGGTTCCATGATATTTGAATTGTTTCTTTGTGGCTACTTGCAGTATTTTCTCCTTGACCTGATATTTCTGGAATTTGGCTACAATATTATTTGGCATTTTCAATTTGGTTTCTCTTTCAGGAGGTGATCTGTGGATTCTTTGGATGATTAATTTACCCTCTGGTTCTAGGACCTCAGGGCAGTTTTCCTTGATAATTTCTTGAAAGATATTGTCCACACTTTTTTTTTGCATCATGGCTTTCAGGTAGACCAATAGTTCTTAAATTATCTCTCTTGGATCTAATTTCCAGGTCAGTTGTTTTTCCAATGAGATATTTTATGTTTTCTTCTATTTTTCATTCTTTTGATTTTATTTGATTGATTCTTGATATCTCATAGTCATTAGCTTCCACTTGCCCAATTCTTATTTTTAAGGAATTGTTTTCTTCAGTCAGCTTTTGTACCTCCTTTTCCATTTGGGCAATTCTAGTTTTTAAGGAGTTGTTTTCTTCAGTGCACATTTTTTCCATTTTTCCATTTTCTATTCTATTTTCCATTTCCACTTGTATTATCAAAGGAGTTGTTCTATTTTTCTTCTTCTTTTTTTTGGTCAGGGCAATTGGGGTTAAGTGACTTGCCCAAGGTCACACAGTTAGTACACGTGTCAACTGTCTGAGGCTGGATTTGAACTCAGGTTCTCCTGACTCACTGTGCCACCTAGCTGCCCCTTCTATTTTTCTTCTACCTCTCTTATTTGCCTTTTAAAATCCTTCTTGAGCTCTTCCAAGAAAGCTTTTTGGACTTGAGACCCTTTGATGTTTTGCATGGGAGCATATCAACAATGTCCTCTCCTGAGTTTGTGTTTTGGTTTTCACTGTCACCATAATAATTTTCTAAGGCATTGTTTTCATTTGTTGCTTTTTGCTCATGGTATTTGCCTTTTTTCTGGCTTTTAAAGTTGATCTCTTTTTCATGGGCACAGGGGGCACTGTCCTACACTTATTTTGCTGGGGGCTAGGTGCCTGGTTACTGGCTTTGTGTGCTGGGGGCCTCAAATGCTGGCAGCTGGAGGCTCTAGGTGTCTGGTACCTTATCTGGTGCTGAGCTGGAGCTGCTAATGTTGGCTTGTGTGTACTGAGGTCAGGTGGGGTTTTTCTGTGTTTCCTTGGGGTTACAATGAAGCTTGTGGGTTAAGGGGTGGTGGTGGGGATGGTCTGGCTGCTGGAGGTTGCCTCTTCACCGGGGGCTGTTCTAGAGCACAGGTAGGTTAAGCTGCTGTTGGCCACTTGGCCACTGCTGCATGTGGTGGTTTTCTGAGCTGGCATCTGCTGCTTCCCCTGGCTATGCCAAGGCACACATGGATTCTGGTGTTGGTACTTGCTTGCTCCACCACTGTGGTGCTCAGAATCTACGGCTGGTTTGCTGAGGTAGTGCTTGATGCTGGCTTACCAGGATGCCTCAGTAGGGGCAAGCAAAGTGGGACTTTTTACTATTTTTTCTTTTGGAGTGCTTCTCAGCACTAAGGCAATCATGTGCATTTGATTGAATCTTGCCTTTGTTTGTAGGAAGGCCCATACACTTTTGCTAATTAGGTCACAAAAGGTGGGAAGCCCTTAAGAGGTATGGAGCCCTCAGGCCCTGAAAAAGGATATATGTACCCATAAGATAGCCATTGAACTCAGAATCTAGAATTGATAATCAAGAACTCTCAGAACTGCCAGAGAGGTTTTGTTTGGGGGCTCACTCACTGGAAGAGTGTCATATGATTTGACCAGGTAAGACTCTGAGTAGCCTTTAAGGAGCCCCCACCTTTGAAAAACCCAGATGTTGGAGCTTCTCTATCTGGTATTGCTGTGGTCAGACAGTTAGAAGCCTGTTTGTTGATTTGTGTTATTTTTCTCTGCTTGTCATTCCTGTTTGTAATTTCTGTTCGTATTTTCTCTGAAGTTTAGGGTGCTGACTTTTTCGCCTGAAGTAAGTGAATGATATATGTGTAGTTGATTAAAGTGAGATCATGAACCCCTTAAAATTGCTTTTCTTAGAAAAGCAGATCAAAGAACCTGTGCTAGCAGCCCTCCTGTTTGCTGGCATTATTGGCCTTACACAGCCACAGTAGTGGCAAGTAGCATGGTTGTTACAGCCTCCCATCCTGTACTGTTCCCCTTCAGGTACAGCAAGAAGGACCTTTCTTGTTAATCCCCCTAGCCTCCTGAGCTAAAAGACTACTGTTCCCTGTCTTTCTACTGGCTTTACTGTTCCAGGATTTTTCCTGGGGTGATATTTTCTGGGTTTTTCAAGGTCAATAACAGAGGGTAGGAGTGACTTACTGCTTCCTCTGCCATCTGGGCTCCTGGAAATCAAAATAGGTGACTTTCAAGAACATTCAGTCTGTGGGCTGAGAGTTCCAGAAGCAGCTTCTGCCACTGCTGCTGCCATTGCTGCTGCCGATTCAGTCACTCCTAAGGCCTGCTACTGGTTTGCTGGGGCCTGGGCTGTACTGGTGCACCTGTGCTGGACTGTACTTCTCTCACCCAGGTCTGACAGACCCCTCCTACTGCTCTTCTATGTTGTCTTTGGTGCTGGATTGTACTCTCTCTCAACCTGGTGCAACAGACCTTTCCTGTTGATCTTTCAGGTTGCCTTGTGCTGGAAATCCGCCTCACTCTGTCTCTTTGTGGGTTCTACCACTCTAGAATTTGTTCAGAGTCACTTTTTAAAAATATTTGAAGGGGTTTAGGGGAGAGCTCAGGTGAGTCCCTGCCTTTACTTTGTCTTCTTGGCTCCACTCCTGAAAAAAATTATTAAAAAACCTTTTTATACAAATAAAGTCAGATTTAAATAATTGGAGAAATATTAAATGTTCATGGGTAGGTACAGCCAATATAATAAAAATAATAATTGTCTCTAAACTAATTTACATATTAAATGCCATCTCAATTAAATTGCTAAAAGTTATTTATGAATTAGAAAAAATAATGACTATTCATTTGGAAGAACAGAAAGTCAAGAACATCAAAGGAACTAATGAAAAAGTGTAAAGGAAAGGAGTTTAGCAATACTAGATCTTAAACTATATTATAAGGCTGTAATTATCAAAACTATCTGGTACTGGTTAAGAAATAGAAAGGTAGATCAGTATAACAGAGTAGATAGAGAATTTACAGCGAAAAAATAAATATAGTAACCTTGTATTTGACAAACGCAGAGACTTAAGTTTTAGGGATAAGAATTCATTATTTGCTAAAAATTGTTGGGAAAATTGGAAAGCAGTGTGACAGAAATTAGGCCAATACCTTACACCATTTACTAAGATAACGTAAAAATGGATGCATGACATAAATATAAAGAAAGCTCTTACAAGACAATTTGAATGACATGGAATATATTATCTATCAAACTTATGGATAACTGCATAATTTATGAATAAACAATAGAGAGCAGAATGAGATGTAAAATGGACAATTGCAGTTGTGTTAAATTAAGAAAAGATTTTGTACAAAGAAATCCAATGTAGGATCAGAAGGAAAGCAGAAAATTTTGGGGAAATTTTATAAATAGTTTCTCAGATAAAGGTCTCATATCTCAAATATGTAAAGAATTTTGTCAAATCCGTAAAAATACGAGTCATTCCCTAGTTGATAAATGGTCAAAGGATATGAAGAAATCAATATAATTTATAGTTATATGAAAAAATTCTCTAAGGGATTATTGTTTAGGAATGAAAATTAAAACAACTGTGAGATATCATTTTACACCTATCAGATTGGCTAAAATGATTGAAGGGGAAAGCAATAAATGTTGGTGGTGATGTGGAAAAATTGGGATACTTATTCACTGTTGGTGGAACTATGAACTAATCCAACCATTTTGGAGAGTAATCTAGAATTATGCCCAAAGAGTTATTAAACTGCCTATACCCTTTGATCCAGCAATACCGTTATTAGATCAGTTTCCCAAGATGATTAGGGGAAAAAAAGAATATGTTGTAAAATATTTATAACAATTGTTACATTGCTGGTGGAGTTGTGAACTGATTCAGCCATTCTGGAGAGCAATTCAGAACTATGCCCAAAGGGCTATCAAAATGTTCATACCCTCTGACCCAGCAGTACCACTTCTAGGGCTATATCCCAAAGAGATTACACAAGTGGGAAAAGGACCGGTATGTACAAAAATATTCATAGCAGCTCTTTTTGTGGTAGCAAAGAATTGGAAATCAAGGGGATGCCCATCAATTGGGGAATGGCTGAAGAAGTTTTGGTATATGAATGTAATGGAATACTATTGTGCTATAAGAAATGGGAAAGATACGAACTTCATAATAACCCGGAAAAACCTACATGATATAATGCTGAGTGAGCGGAGCAGAAATAGGAGCACAACCACAGATATATTGATTCTGTGATGACTAACCTTGATAGACTTGGCTCTTCTCAGCAATACAAGGTTCAAAGACAACTCCAAAGGACTCATGATGGAGAAAGCTGTCTACATCCAGAGAAAGAACTATGGAGTCTGAATGCAGATTGAGGCAAACTATTTGTTCTCCTTTTTTTCTCTTTTGTTATTTTTTTTTGTTTTTGTTTCTTCTTTCTCATGATTCATTCCATTGGTCATAATTCTTCATTACAACTTGACTATTGTGTAAATAAGTTTAATGCGAAGTTGTATGTAGAAGATATATCAGATTCCATGCCATCTTGGAGAGGTGGTGGGGAGAAGGGGGAAGAAAATCTGGAACTCAAAATCATTCAGAACTGAGTGTTGTAAACTAAAAAAATAAAAACTCTTAATTAAAAACAATTATAGCAGCTTTTTTGTTGTTGTAGCAAAGAACTGGAAATTGCAGGGATGCCCATCAATTGGGGAGTGGCTGAACAAGTTGGTATATTATTGTGATGCAATACTACTGTGCTATAAGAAATGATGAGCTCGATGATCTTAGAACCTTAGAAATTCTTAGAAAAACATTGAAAACTTAGAATCTTAGGATTCTTAGAAAAACATTGATAGACTTGCATGAAATAATGAAAAGTGAAATGAGCAGAACCAAAAGAATGTTGTATACAGTGGCAACAATAATTTTTCAAGAACAACTTTGAATGATTAAGTCATTTTAACTATTAAAAGGAAAAAAGGAAAGTTATATAACTTTATTATACATTTAAAAGGAATAGCAAGTTGTACTTAATAAATTTGCAGTTTTAAACTATTTTTAGGGAATTTTAACTATTAAAGGGAACTATTTCAACTATTAAAAGGGAAAAAAAGAAAGTTGCATGATATCTTTATTATGTATTTAAAAGGAATAGCAAGTTGTACATAACAGGTTTGCAGTTTCATGTACAATCATCCTTTTTTCTATTCTTCTATGTTATGGAAATGCTTGTTTTACTTCTTAAGTTCTGAATAAAATAAATTATATTAAATTAAGAAAAGAATCCATTTGGTCACTTCTTAAAAGGAATCCTAAAGTGAAAATTTCCAGAAATATGATAGCCAAAGTTGAAACAGTAAGGCAGTAATAACAATGTAGATGATAATTGTCAAAATGCCTATGTAGTTCTGTATTGCAAAGTATATGAGACTTTCCACATAGAAGGCAGAAGAAGTAAACCATTTATTCAGACATCAGAGAACCATATCACATAACCAAATGTTCAGCTCCTACAGCCAGTCAGCCCACTTTACCATAACAGCAAGGAACTTAAAACACCATATCATAGACTGGAGACTCGCCATCCCAAAACCTTTCTGACCTCCTGCTGGGGTCTCCCCAAAGACAAACTCACAGTACAGCTAAGTCAGCCTGTTCAGTTCTAAAAATCACAAGGGCAGACATTAGCAGCCATCAGTAGCCATAACATCTTTCTCTCTCTCTCAGCATTTCTGTGATGTAACTTCCTATTTCTGTCAGGAAGCTCCTCCCACCATGTAACTTAGGCTTCCTGTGATGTAAACAGGTCACATGGCCTATCAATGGGTGAGAAAGATCTTCAGATACAATTGCTACTACATTTGGCCCCAAGATCTTTCTTATCCATTACATAGGGCAGTGGGAATTCTGGGATTACTGGTGTCAACAGAACTTTACACAACAATATAACAGAAAATAAGTATATAAAACAATGTCATCATTCCCCCCTCAAATGAATGGTGCTCAAAATCTTGGAGTACGGGGCATAGGTCTTGTCCTCCAAAGCTTCTTCCTGAAACATTCTTTAAATCCAATTGTTACTACAAAAATCCAGAGCTGACAGGTCAAGGAAAAAATGATGAAAGTAGCAAGATAGAAATTAAACACAAGTTTTATCAGTCTTGTCAGGAGCTGAAATCTTGGAATATAACATTCTATGAAGACAAAGGTTCTAGGCTTACAACCTAGAATAATCTACCGCAAGATACTGAGTATAATGTTATAGGGAGAAAAATGGAGTTTCCAGGAAATAGAGGACTTTTAAGCATTCCTGATAAGAAGTTCAGAACTGAGTAGAAAATATGATATACAAACAAGAGTCAAGAAACTTTAAAGAGGTAAACATGAACAAGCAATCATTAGAGACTAAAGAAGGTTAAAGAGCAGTTTGTGAGAAGATGCTATGTATAGCCTCTTAGTATTATATAATTATAAATAATTAAATTATCTGAATAGGCAGTTTCCAGAGGAAATTACAAACTGATGAGATGCTTGTAGATTGAGGAATGGCTGAACAAGTTTTGGTTTATGAATGTGGTAGAATACTATTGTACTATAAGAAATGATTAAGGGGATGGCTTCAGAAAAATCCGAGAACACTTATGAACTGATAGCAACTGAAGTGAGCAGGATCAAGATAATAATTTATAGAATAACAATAATATCGTAAAGATAAACAACTTTGAAGAACTTAGTAAATCTGATTAGCATAATGACAAACCACAATTTTAAAGGAATCATGATAAAAACGTTATCTATCTCCAGACATACAGCCAATGAATTGTTTGAAGCATATTTTCTTGTCTTTTATTCTTTTTCTTTACATTTTTCTTTTTTTCTCTTTTTATTTGACACGTAGAATGCAGTAATTTGTTTTTCATTAATATGCATATTTATAATGGGCTTTGTTTTTCTTGCCTTCTCAATGAAAGGAGGAGGGGGAAGAGAGAGAGAATTCAGAAGTGAAAGTAAAATAAAATTGAATTTCAAATAGTATCAATACTAAGTTTATTTGTATTAATTGACATAGCATCTAAATTCTTAAACAAAGTGTTTAGGGGACTTCATAGCAGTAGGGGACTTCACTTTGCTCCTCTTAGACCTAGAAGAGTTCAACAAAAAAGAAGGAATAAGAGACCTGAATAAAATTTTTTGAAAAGTTAGATATGATAGACCTCTTGAGAATATCAAATACTTTTTCTCAGCCCATTGCCAAAAAGTCTGTATATTAGGGCATAAAAACCTCATGAATATAAAGATAGCTGGCTCTCATAGGGACATTTGTTCTGGGATTTAGGTCACTTCTCTTCCAATGTAACAGATTTCTGCCTTTTAGCATAATGCCTTTGTAGGGAGTAAGAGGGTTTTGGCTGCATGCTTACTCTTTTCCTCACTTTTCTTCAGGTGGCATATTTGGTTAGAATTTTTTCTATTTACCACACCTCTATTATTGTTAGTGTAGGGGTACATTATTTTGAAAGGCCTAGGGTCAATTATATTTTCACTGATCTTTCTCAAAAAAAGAAGGCAATACTTAGCTCAAGCCAAAGGCTATCATCAATAACTAGTACACCTCTTTAACAAAGTAAGCAGCAAACAAATCAGAGAGGTAATACAGATTAGAATAAATCAAAGAATACATGAGCAAAAGAGCTCTTTAGCTGGAAATGGGAGATCTCATCTCTGTCCAGGATAGAGGACAATCTTACTGAGGGGAAGTCTGCTCTCAGCAGTCTCCAGTCTTTCAAGCAATGAAAGTCAAGGAATATGTTGGAGGATGGCTCTCCCCATTACTATGTCTCTGAAGGCTTCATATAGCCATTCAGAAGTTCATGCTTGCATTTTATAGCTGACTCTCTTGAAGATTTCCAACCATCTGAAGAAATCCCTTCTCTCTTTATGCAGGTACACAGCATCAGAGTTCTGTCTCAGCATTCTCTCAGGAAATGAGGAGTCATATTGTCTTACAAATATACAATTCAGCATGGTCACAAGTTTGTCCTGTTGAGGACCATTCACCTGGTGGGAAGATATATTACAATCGTTTTACCTGCTTATGTTATCCAGGCCAGGTGTTTTAAGTAATTATGAAGTGAATTATGAAGAGAAAGAAAACTATACACCAATTTCCCGAATGAATGCTTTACTCTGCATCACCACCACCATTAGTACTACTACTGCAACTACTACTACTGCTACTACTACTGCTTCTGCTACTACTGCTACTACATTACACACCTACCCATACACTAACTGTATGACACTAAATTTAACCCATCATTTTCTCAATGAACTTCATAAGATTTCCAATCTACTTTGTTAGGGAGTTTCCTCTTTGGAAGTTCTGCATACCAATTTTATCAAACATCTAGCCCCTCCTCTCTTCCCCTGCTAACTCCAATAAACCTTTTAAGGTAATGTGTTGGGAGTTGTGAATGCAAAGATAAAATCAAAGCATTTCTTGCTTGGGAGTTTACATTCTACTAGGGGATATAACATGTATTTAAATAAGTAAACAAAAAACTAACTAGTGGAATGGAGAGATCAACAGCAACAGAGAGACTGAGAAAAGGTTTCATTTAGGAAATGGCACTTACTGATCTGTGAAAAGATGTAGGCATTCTGAAAACAGAGCATTCTAGATAGCCAGATATAAAGGATAGCTGATATAAAAGCATTTAAAAGTATAAAACATCATATACAAAACACAGCAAAATTGCTTATTGAATCAGATTGAACTTTCAGGCCATTAAAACCCCTTGTGTTCTTTTCTTTTTTGATATGAACTGATTTCAGTCTATATCTTCTTCCATCCTTTACATGTGTGGTTGCCTTTTTGAACCTAAGTGTAGATGTTAACATTTATCCCTGATTTTCAGTTTTCATTTTATTAGACATAACCTATTGTTTACATGGTCATTTTTTTTTAAAGATCCTGGTTATGTTGACCAAAGCATTAGCTATCTTACCCAGCTTTGAATTACCTTCTAAAAATTTGATAAACAAGATGTGAATGGTCAGGAGTACAGATAATCAAGTTAGAGATCTAGCTCTTATACTTATTGACTCTATGTCCTGGGGGAAGTAATTTGATCTCTCTGATGTTCATAATAAGTTGGAAATGTTAATTCTTGCACAATCTATTTCACAGGCATGTTCCAAGGAAAGCATTTTGAAAAAAAAATTAAATACCAATTAAATGCAAATCATATCTAGGTTCTCTGGCTCCAGATCTGGCATTCTTTCCACCACATCATGTTGATTTTTTTGGGGGGGGGGAATAAAAGGATTTTATAAGAGAGTCTGTCAAATGATTTGCTAACATTCAGCTATACTATTACCACCATATTTCCCTGATCCACCAAATTTGTAATCTTGCAAAAAATGGAGATGGAGCTAGACAATTATGACTGTTCAAAATGATCTTATCCTGGATTATGATGATTTCTACATTTCCAGGTGCTTAAATTTTTTCCTTTAATAATATGTTTAAAAAGTTAGTCATCAATAATTATAATAATTAACTCATATAGATGTGAAATTTATAAGGTATTAATCTCATCAGTCTATAGTTTGAAGGAATTACCTTTTATCCTTTTTTGACAATTAATGCAGTGTTCGTTTATCTCTAGTCACATAGCATATGAGCTTGTTATTTGACTAGCCTACCTTTTTTTTCTAGTCACACATCTCTTGGATGATATTTTTTTTACTGTTTTTCCCAAGTAATTCATACATGCAAATCTTTTATAGAAAGATATATCTATATCTATATATTTATATGTGTGTCTATATATCTATCAGTAACACCTTATTTATCTTGGATTTTGATTTCCTCTTGACCATTTTTCTTTTGTCCTTCTTGTTGGACTTCTTTTTTATTTTTTATTTTTCCCCAGTTACATGTACAAACAATTTTGAACATTCATTTTTAAAACTTTGAGTTCCAAGTTCTCTTTCTTTCTCCCTCCCACCCCCCATTAAGAAGGCAAGCAAGTCAATTATATGTTATACTTGTGCAGTCATGCAAAACATTTCCATAATAGTCATGTTGTGAAAGAAAACAAAGCCAAAAATTCAAGAGAGTTAAAATAAAAAAAGGATGCTTCCATCTGTATTCAGAAACTATCAATTCTTTGGGGATGGATAGCATTTTTCATTCAGAGTTGTCTCGGGTCATTGTGCTGCTAGGAATAGCTAATTCATTCATAGCTGTTCATCTTAACTCATTGCTGTTACTTTGTACACAGTACATTTCACTTTGCATCAGCTCATGTAAGTCTTTCTAGCTTTTTCTGAGGACATCCTGCTCATCATTTATTATGATTTATTAGTATTCCATCACAATCACATACCACAATTTATTCAGCCATTACCCAATTGATGGGCATACAATCAATTTCTAATTCTTTTCCCCGAGAAAAAAGCTGCTATTAATATTTTTGTACATATGGGTCCCTTTACTTTTTGTTTTTATCTCTTCTGGGATACAGACCTAGTAGTGGTATTGCTAGGTCAAAGGGTTTGCATGGTTTTATTGCCCTTTGGGCAAAGTTCCAAATTTCTCTCCAGAATGATTGAATCAGTTCATAACTCCACCAACAGTGCATTAATGTCTCATTTTTCCAACATCTCTTCCAACATTTGTCATTTGCCTTTTCTGTCTTAGTAATCTAATACATATGAGGTAGTACCACAGAGTTGTTTTAATTTGTGTTTCTCCAATCAATAGTGAGTTAGAGTATGTTTTCATATGTCTATACATAGTTTTGATTACTTCATCTGAAAACCAATCATATCTTTTGATCATTTATCAATTGGGGAATGGCTCTTATTTTTATTTTAATCAGTTCTTTATATGTTTGAGAAATGAGGCCTTTATCAGAGAAATTTGCTTTAAAATTTTTTTCACAGTTACTATTTCTAACTGTATTTTCCTCCATCATATTTCTCCCCCCTATTTGTTCTATTCTCTCTTTCCTTTCACTGTGTTGCTCTTCAAAAGTGTTTTGCTTCTGACAACCCCCTCCCCCAATATACCCTCCCTTCTATCATCACCCCCCTTCTCTTATCCCATTGGCCTCCTACTTTGCTGTAGGGTAAGATAGATTTCTATACCCAATTGAGTGTGCATGTTACTCCCATTTTGAGCCAGTTCTTCTGAGAGTAAATTTCACTTACTGCTCTTTACACCGCCCTTTTCCCCTCCACTTTTAAAGTTTTTTCTTGCCTCTTTTATGTGAGATTATTTTCCCCAGTATACCTCCCCCTTTCTGTTCCTCCCAGTATATTCCTGTCTCCCTCCTTAATTTTATTTTTTGGATACTATCCCTTCATATTCAAATCACACCTGTGCCCTCTATCTACATATACTCCTTCTAACTACCCTTATAATGAGAAACACCTTATGAGTTACAAATATCATTTTCCCATGTAGAAATGTAAACTGTTTTAACCTTATTAAGTCTTATGATATCCTTTTCCTATTTACCTTTTTGTATTTCTCTTGAGTCTTTTATTTGAAAGTCAAATTTTCTATTCAGCTCTGATCTTCTCATTAAAAATGCTTGGGAGATAGACTTCTAGGCACCAAGGTGGCAGAGTAATCAGTAAGTTGCTCTTATTCTCCCTTTTGAAACTCTAAAAATCCAGAAACTATTGCCCCAGGAAAAATCCTGGAAAAGCGGAGCCAGCATAAAGATGTGGTACAGCACTCTTTTAGCCTGGGAAGCTTTGAGGATTGATGGGAAAAGTCCTTCTTGCTCTGATGGAAGAAGAGCATGGGAGGTGTCCTGGTAAGCCAGTGTCAAGCCCTACTTCAGCAAACCAGTGGGAGATCCTGAGCCCCAGGGTGGTGGAGCAGGCAAGTGTCAACACCAGGACCACACACATGCCTTGGCATAGTCAGGAGAACTGGCCTTCTCCAGCTTGGAGAGCCACCATGTGTTCTGGAAGGCAGGTGTCCTCCATCAGCTGAATCTCCCCATATTCTGCACATCTCCTGGTGGGCATATGTCCTCCTGGGGGCAATCCCCCAGGCCCACTACGAGAACTTAAGTGTAGCCCCAGGGAAATGCAGGAAAACCCTGCCCAGCCTCAGCACATGCCAGTCACCACCACTAGGACCCCAGCTTAGCACCAGGTAAGCTTCCAGACCCCTACACCTTCCAGCTGCCAGCACCTGAGGCTCCAGCACATAAAACCTGTAACCAGGAACCTGGCCTCCATCACAGGAAGCCTGGAATACAAATTCAGAAGAAGATAACATTATCAATATACCCACATTCAAAACCTCAAAGGGAAACTGAACTGGTCTCAAACCCAAAAAGCCTTCTTGGAAGAGCTCTAGAAGGATTTTAAATACCAAATAACAGAGAAGAAAAATTGGGAAAAGAAATGAGAGGTATGCAAGAGAGAGTCAATAACTTGGAAAAGGAAGGACAAAAATTGACTGTAGAAAACAATTCCTTAAAAATCCCAATTAATCAAATGGGAAAAAGGTACACTGAAGAAAACAATTCCTTAAAAAGTAGAATTTGCCAAATGGAAAAAGAGGTACAAAAACTCACTGAAGAGAATTCCTTAAAAAGTAGAATTGGCCAAGTGGAAAAGGAGGTACAAAAAAGCTAACCAAAGAAAACAATATCTTAAAAGTTAGAATGGGGCAAATGGAAGCTGATGACTCTATGAGAAATCAAGAATCAGTCAAACAAAATTAAAAGAATGAAAAAATAAAAGAAAATGTAAAATACCCCATTGGAAACACAAATGACCTGGAAAACACATATAGGAGAGATGACTTTAGAATTATTAGTTCACCTGAAAGCCATGATAAAAAAAAGTCCCTGGACAGCATCTTTCAAGAAATCATTAAGGAAAATTGCCCTGAGATCCTAGAACCAGAGGGTAAAATAGTCATTGAAAGAATCTGCAGATCACTTCCTGAAAGAGATGCCAAAGGAATATTGCCAAGGAATGTTGGGGGAAAATGCAAAGGAATATTGTAGCCAAATGCCAAGGAATATTGTAACTAAATTCCAGAATTATCAGGTCAAGGAGAAAATAATGCAAGCAGCAAAAAAAAGAAAAAAACCACTTAAACATTGTGAACCACAGTCAAGACCTTGTAGCTTTTACATTAAAAGACTGGAGGCCTTGGAATATGATATTCCATAAGGCAAAGGAGCTTGGATTACAGCCAAGGATCAACTACCCAGTGAAACTGAACATAATTTTTCATGACAGGAGATGGACATTCCCTGAAATAGGGGACTTCCAAATCTTCCTGATGAAAAAACCAGAGCTCACCAGAAAATTTGATCTTCACTTATAAGATTCAAGAGAAGCACAAAGAGGTAAACAGAAAAGAAAAATATGTTATTCAATAAGTTTAAACTGTTTACATCCCTATATGGGAAGATGATGCTTATAACTCTTGAGAACTGTATCTTTATTACAATATTTTGGAGGAGCATACATAGACAGAGGGCATGAGTATAAGTTGACTTTGATGTGATGTTAAAAAATCCAAGAGAAAAAAAGAGATTGTACTGTGAGAAGAGGAAAGGAGGAGGCAGAAAAAGGCAAATTACACCACATGAAGAGGTGTGAAGATCTATTACAGTAGAGGGAAAGAAGGGAAGGAGACAAGCATTGTTTGAACCTTACTCTCATCAGATTTGGCTGGAAGAAGGAATAATATACTCAGATGTAGAAATCTAACTTACCCTATAGAAAATAAGAGGGGAAATGGGAAAGAAAAGGGAGGAGGTAAAAATAAGGGAGGGCAGATTGAGGGAGGCAGTGGTCAAAAGCAAAACACCAGTGAGGAGGGAAATGGAGAAAGGAGAGAGAAAGGCATAAACAAGGAGGAAAATAGGATAGGGAGAAAGACACAGATAGTAATCATGACTGTGAATATTAATGGGATGAGCTCTTCCAGAAAACCGAATAGCAGAGTGGATTAAAAACCAGAATCCTACAATATGTTTCTTACAAGAAACACATTTGAAGCAGAGGGATACACACAGAGTAAAGGTAAAAGGCTGGAGTAGAATATGTTATGCTTCAGCTGAAGTAAAAAAAAAAAACAAACAAAAAAACCAGGGGTAGCGATCCTGATCTCCGACAACACAAAAGTAAAAATAGATCTAATTAAAAGACATGGCAGGAGATGGACATAACATAGGACACTACATCCTGCTATTAGGTACTATAGGCAATGAAATAATATCATTACTAAACAAATATGAACCAAGTGGTTTACAATCTAAATTCTTAGAGGAGAATTGAAGGGAATTACAGGAAGAAATAGACAGCAAAACTATACTAGTGGGGACCTTAACCTCCCCCTCTCAAAACTAGGTAAATCTAACCCCAAAATAAGCAAGAAAGAAGTTAAAAAGGTAAATAGAATTTTAGAAAAGTTAGGTATGGTAGAAACTGAATGGGAACAGAAGGGAAAATAGCTTTTTCTCAGCAGTACATTACACACAAAAATTGACTATGTACCAGGGCATACAAACCTCACAGTCCAATGCAGAAAGGCAGAAATATTAATGCGTCCTTTTCAGATCACTGTGCAATAAAAGTTACATGTGATAAGAGGTCATGGAATTTGAAATTAAGAAAACTATTAAACTAATAAATCAAAGTATCAACTGGCTTTATGAAAAACCAATATAACAGTTAAACATGTGCTTAATTTGATTAAAGAAAAGAAAACCAGATTAGCAGTATCAAAAATGAAAAGAATGAATTCACCACCAATGAAGAGGAAATTAAGCCAATAGGGGCTCTTTTGCCCAACTGTATGCCAATAAATTTGACAGCCTTAGTGAAATGGATGGATATTTACAAAAAATACAAATTGCTGATATTAACAGAAGAGGAAATAAAATACTTGATCCCATTTCAGAAAAAGAAATTGAAGGGGGCAGAGCCAAGATGGAGGTGTGAAAGCAAGGACTTACTGGAGCTCTCTTACGAATTCTGTCACATATCTCTAAAAAAGTGAATCTGAGCAGATTTGAAAGAGATAGAAGCCATTAGGAGACTGAATGTGGAAGATTTCCAAGCCAGGAGAGTCTGCAGGGTTGAGAGGATGGATCTGTGGGCTAGGAGAGTGCTGAGCATGTAGAATAAACCATACCTGAGTGGGAGCAGGAGCAGGCCCAGGATGGAAGTGACAGCTATGGTGGTGATCCCCAGGCCTCTCAGCCCAGGATGGGAGTCTATTGGAGCTATGTGAGACGGAAGTGCAGAGCTTTTGGCTGCAGCACCAGCTAATCCTGAGGCATTCAGCATACAGTGTAAAGGTATGAAACTTGCCTTCTTGAACTTCCAGGAGCCATGATGACCAGGTAAAATGGCTCTCATCTCTCACTTCCTCACCCAGAGGATATTACCCTGGGAGAAACTCTGGCATAGAGGAGCCAGAAGTGGCAATTCAGGGGCCTTTTAACTCAGGAGGCTGGGGAAATGGGCCTTTCTTGTGGTCTAAGAAGGAAACAAGTGCAGGAAGAGAGATGTCCCAGCAGGCCCCACCTCAGCAGATCAGCAGGAGTTCCTGAGCCCCAGTGGGGTGGAGCCAGCAAACATCAACACTGGGACCACAGAGGTGCCTTCACACAGCCAGGGCAAGGGGCAGATAGCAGCACAGATGGCTGAGACCACCCATGCTATAGCACAGCCCTAGGGTTAGAGAAGACTTCCAGCAGCCAGACCAACCCTCCCCCACACCTCACACCAGGAGCTTCAGTGTAACCCAAAGGAACTCAGAAAGACAGCCACCTGGCCTTGACCTCGGCATACCAGCTAGCTCCAGCTCAGCACCAGCTGAACAGCAGCATCATATAGCCTCTAGCTGACAAAACCAGAGGCCAAGCACACAAAGCCAATAACCAGGCCCACAGTTCTCAGTACAAGAAACTTGGGACAGAACCCCCTGAGCCCCAGAAGCATAAATCTACTTTAAAAGCCAGGGAGAAGACACCCACCATGAAGAAACAGTCCAGAAAACCAAGGAATATTGATTCTTGTTATGGAGACAGGGAAGATCAAAATACAAGTTCAGAAGAGGACAACAAGGACACTATACCCCCATCTGAAACCTCAAAAGGGAATGTGAACTGGTCTCAACTTCAAAAAGCATTCTTAGAAGAGCTCAAGGAGGATTTTAAAAACTAAATTAGAGAGGCAAAAGAAAAAATGAAAAAAAAATTCACTGATGAGAACAAATCTTTGAAAAGTAAAATTGGCAAAATGGTTAAGGATGTTCAGAATCTAATTGGAGAAAATGGCACCTTGAAAAGTAAAATTAACTAAAGGGAAAGGGAGATACAGAAGCTAATTGAAGAAAACTATTTGTTAAAAATTGCATATTGAGCTCTTTAGAAGACATTATTCCATTCCTTTCTGTAGCTTCAGGTGAGTGTAGAATGGTCTTTTGTTATGCAAATTTCCTTTCTTTTAAATTTTAAGGCCTTTCTCCTAATCTTTTCATAATTTATATTTTTTCTTAGTTCAAATTGTTGAATTTAACCTATGTATCTTGGAGTTTTTATTCTTTATTCTTATTGGCCCTCCTCTTTTTCCAGTTATACATTTCTCCAAAATCCTTCATGCCACTTCTTTTGTGCAAATCTTCAATGATAATGTATTGCAACCCAACTGCTTCCATCATTCCATCAGTAAGCATTTATTAAGCACCTGCTATATGTCATATACTGTGCTAGATTCTGAAGCTACAAAGGGAAATAGTCCCTAGGAGACAAGCTTTTATAAATATGTGAATTTATATATGTGCATTTGTGTGTATATTTAAAATATATTAAAAGTCTTTAGAGGAGAGAAGATACTAGAAACTTGAGGATTAGGAAAAGCCTCACACAGAAGTTGACCCTTGATTTAGTCTTGAGAAAAACTAGGAATTCAAGAGACAGAGGTGATGAGAGATTCCAGGCTTTTGGGATAGCAAGGTAAAAGGCTTTGAGATGGAAAATGGAGTAGATCGTATTAGGACAGTAAGAAGGCTAGTTTGGCTGAACCATAGAGTATATGAATGGGATAATATAAAATAAATTTGGAAAGGTAGATTGAGATTAGGTTGTGAAAGGCAAATGCTAAACCAAGAATTTGGTGTGTGATCCTAAAAGTGTTAGGGGACCAATGAAATTTATTGAGTAGGTGAGTGACATGGTCACACCTGTGCTTTAAGAGGATCACTTTGGCAGCTGGACCTGTGCTTTAAGATCACTTTGGCAGCAGTGTAAATGATGAATTGGAGTATGGAGAGACATAAGAAAGGGAAATCAGTTATTGAAATTTTCTAAATAAGATTAAATGTAGTCCTTGACTAGGATTGTGGCTTCATGAGTGTAGAGGAGAGGAAAAATGTGAAAGATATTGTAAAGGTAGAAAGAACAAGATTTGACATCAGATTGAACGTGTTTGGTGAGAAAAATGAAAGCATCAAGGATGACAGTGGAGTTGACTAGAAAGATAATGGTGTCCTTGACAGTAATAGGGAAGTTCTCTAAGTGATGGGTTTTGGAGGAAAGATAGTGGTTTCTTCTTAGGGCATGTTAAGTTTGAGTTGTTTATGTATCTATGTGACATCCAGTTTGAAATGGTTCAGGAGAGAGACTAGGGCTTATTATATTGATATGTGAATCCTTTGTATAGTGATCATAATTAAACGTATGGGGTCTGATGAAATCAGTAAGAGAGAGTGTAGAGAGAAAAGAGGACCTAGCATATACCCTTTTTGAATAGCCACAGTTGTAGTTTGATATTGATAATTGACCATCAAGGGAGCTCAAGAAGGACAGTTGGACATGTAAGAGAAAAACTAAGAGAAACCAGTGTCAATACCCAGAAAGATAAGGTGGGAAGTGATCAACAGTATTAAATACTGACTTTCAGTTAAGATGGTAATGTGAAAGGTATTAGTCCTATCCAGCTCTTCATTAATGACACACGTTAACAAGGACAAAAAACACCATATATAGCAACAGAACCAAGTAAAAATGCCACTAAACTTCTCTCTATATAAAGGGTGGCAAAAACAGAAGGAATATAATGCAAGAGCAGTTCCAGGAGTTGAGGCTTCCTGGTGAAAAGTGACTCTTCAGGACTCCTTATGAGACTAGCCTGAAACTAACACCATCTTTGATGCGGGTAATCAAGGAGCAGAGGTTAGAAGCTATGGACTTTTGGTAGGTAACTACCCAAGAAAAAGCACAAGGCCAGTGTGACTGGATTTAGGAGAAATCCCAGGAGACAACTTGGTGGCACAGTGGATAAAGTGCTGGACCTGGAGCCAGGAAGACTCATCTTCCAGAGTTCAAATCTGGCCTTTGACACTTATTTTTCTGTGGCCCTGGGCAAGTCACTTGCCTTAGTATCATCTATAAGGACTTTGCCCCATTTGGACAGTCTACTTCCCAGGTAGTCCAAGTACAAGTCTTTGGAAGAATTGAGGACTTAATTCCAGGTGGACTTCCTCCTAGGAACACAGGGAAGTGGTCTCTGGACTGCTATAGGGGCAGACCCTAGCCTTGGTACAATATTATCCTACTGGACTAAAATGGGAGAAGGGTTTTGATCCTAGCCATCACAGCCAAGGATTGAAGGCTGTAACAGATCCTGGGTACTGGCATAAAGTCTTAATCCAAAAACAAAAGCCACAGACATTATCAAACAGGATCATTCCTACTACAATTAAGAGATTTTATGTGTTTAAGAATCTCTGGAAAGTTAGATGGCACAGTGGATAGAGTGTCAGACCCGAAGTCAGGAAGACTCATATTTATGAGTTCAAATCTGACCTCAGACACTTGCTAGCTGTGTAACCCTGGGCAAATCAATTAACCCTGATTGCCTCTGTTTCCTCATCTATAAAATGAGATGGAAAAAAATGGTAAACCACTCTAGTATCTGCTAAGGAAATCCCAAATGGGGTCATGAAGAGCCAGATGTAACTGAAACAATTGAATAACAGCAACAACAAAAAAAATCCCAAAATAATATCCCAGGAGAAGGCAACTCTGAAATTATCACAAGTAGAACCTCATAAAAGAGACTGGGTTGGCCATAAAAACTCTATGGAACTTAAGTTACAGCTAAAACAAAAAATAAAAATGAAATTAGAATACTTGAAAAAAGAATAAACCACCTAGAGAAAAAAGTGGATAACCTTTCCTGAGTTTTCAATACTCACAATACAGTAGAACAGAACAAAGAGAATTCTATTCAATGATTAAAAAGAAATGGAACAAAATAAGACCAAAAACTTAAAGAGGAAGTGAAATATCTATGTGAAGAAATCATGGATGAGGCACCAAGATGAAATACAAGTGCTCAAAAGATTGCGAATCAGGTAGTTTATTACTCATAGACATGTAAGTATGGAGCTCCCCAGCCCTTCAGTATCACATACACAGGCTTTTATGATGGGATGCATATCCTTATGAGGATCCCAGAGCTTGTGGTCTCTGCTGGGAAAATTCATTGGTTCTAAATGGAAGAAGATCCTGAGGGGTAGTCCATCAGCAGGTGGCCCAGACTGCAGCCCTTCATCAATTACAAGGGCATTAGAAGTTTGCTAACCTTGCAGATATGGATGAGATAAAATGTGCTAAACTGATTATGATCAGAGGAACCTTGCATTCTTTGCCTTGATAAAACCGACTAAACCAGTGTTTGGTACACAAGATATCCCTGGTACATGGGCAAGTGTTGATCACTGGTCAAACATGTAATCATTTCTTTCAGCTGACAATAGCCAAATCTTTACAATCTACTCTCAAAACAACTGACCTAGAAAAAGGATTTGTTGTTCAGTTGTTTTTCAGTCATGTCCAACTCTTTGAGATCCCATATGGGATTTTCTTGGCACAGATACTGAAGTGCTTTATCATTTCCTTCTCCAGGTTTGCCATTTCCTTCTCAAAAAAAAAGATAAGAAGAGATGATATAAGAATTAGTGGACTCCCCAAAAAGCATGACCAAAACACAATGTGTGGGTAACATATTTCAATTAATCGTGATGTCACATGACCAACAAGATAGCAGACTAGAGATTTTCTTCAGTCTGTATTAATTGCCCTCTCCCTCAAAAGAGAATATTAAGGGCAACAATTTTAGTTATATCCACAAGACAGGAAAGGAAGAAGCCCAGCAAGGTAACAGTCCCATGAATTAATTGTGGAGAATGTTAGACCTTAAGGTGTTCATTTATACCCCTCTAGTACCAACCTCCATACCCTGCCAGGGCACACAAACCAATCCACAGTGTTATGATTTTAGACCCACTCAGGAAGTTCTTTGAGCTTACATTTTATTTCTGTGCACCCTACTCATTTCTTTCTGTCATGGCAAGCAAAGTGGGACTTTTTGCTGTTTTTTCTTTTGGAGTGCTTCTCAGCACTAAGGCAATCAAGTGCCTTTGATTGAGTCTTGCCTTTGTTTGAATCAAGAGTCTTTGATTGATTCAAGAGTCTTTGATGACATGCTTAAGTCACAAGAAAGTCTATGTCACATGAGTTTGAGTCACATGGTTGTGATGACCTCTGACCCTGAAGAAGTGTGTGTGTTGTTTGTGTGTGTGTGTGTGTGTGTGTGTGTGTGTGTATGTATATAGCAAAATGCTAACCTCAGAGTATACGTGTGTGTATACACACACACGTACACTCTGAGGTTAGCATTTTGCTTTGGGGGCTCACTCATTGGAAGAGCATTCCTTTGATTTGGCCAGAGGAGAATCTGGGCAGCCATTAAGGAGCCCTCAGCTTTGAAAACCCAGATGCTGGTGCTTCTCTCTCTGGTAACTATATATGTATTACTATGGACAGACAGACAGAAGCTCGGTCTGCTGATTTATATTATTTGCTCTGTTTATATAATTTCTGCTTGTAATTTCTGTTTGTGTTTTCTCTGAAGTGTAGGGTGCTGACTTTTTCCCCTAAACTAAGTGAATGATATATATATGTTTAATTAAAGTGAGATTGTAAACCCCTTAAAGTTGCTTTCCTTAGAAAAGCAGATCAAAGAATCTGTGCTAGCAGCCCTCCTGTGTGCTGGTGTTATTGGCCTTACGCAGGCACAGTAGCTGCAAGCAGCATTATTATTCCTGCCAAGTGAAGGAGTGAGGGAATTGGAGGAGGTAGAGAACCATATTTTCTTTTTTCTTTTTTTTTTTGAAGGGGGAAGGCAAGGCAATTGGGGTTAAGTTACTTGCCCAAGGTCACACAGCTAGCAAATGTGTCAAGTATCTGAGGCCAGATTTGAACTCAAGTCCTCCTGATTCCAGGGCCAATGCCCTACTCACTGCACCACCTAGCTGCCCCTCCATGCTTCCTTTTTGTGTAGAGTAGATTCCTGTGTTAGGTATAATGTGGGACTGAATAATAAGCCCAGTCTTTATGAGCCTATGCAGAGTGTGTCAGTGTGCTCGGGTAATGTAATTCTCCATGTAGAATCAGTTGAGGAGTTGGCTTCCAGGAGAGTCTTGATGAGCTAGACATACAAACATACATACATATACATATACATACACACATACAGCCTTGGAATATGTGTGTGTGTGTATATATATATATATATATATATATATATACACACACACACACACATATATATACACACATATATATACACACACACATATATATACACACACATATATACATACGCACACATATGTATGCATGTATGTGTATACGTGTGTTTGTATAGTCTTGGAATATGTGTGTGTATTTGTGTGTGTCTGTGTTCATCTGTGTCTGTGCCTGTGGCAGTTGACCATTTCTTTGAAAGCTTGTTCACATCTGTCTGTCCAATAGTCCCCAAAGGACTTTTTTGATTTCAAAATTTCTTTGTATTATTTTTTTCTGCTTCTGTGCATCTTCAATTACATTGGCTTGAGTCAGGTGATTTAGTGGCTTAGCAATAACAACATAGTTAAAAAAATTTTACAATAACTAAATCTGAGAAAAATTCTTGTGGTCTCTTAGGTTCTTTGAATGTAGCCAAATCAAGAATAGTATTCACACTGGTATCATCAAATAGCAAGTATTGGATATTCATAAACAATTAGATAGTACCTAGGGATCAGCTCAATGGAGTTAGCTCTGGTAAAATTTGAAAACAAGTCAATACTAAAAATAAACACCAAAAATCATAACACAAAAGAAAAAGCAAAATCAGAATAACTAGAATTCATGATACTAAAAACTTAAATTAGAATTTCAGCAAAAGGGAAGAAAATAAAATATATCTAGAAACAAAATTTTACATAAAAAGGAACTTAAATGTTAAAAAGAATAATGCAACAAAAGATAAAACTTTTATTACAACTTTGATATACAGTAATATTTTTCAATATTAACCAATATTGGGCTTAATTTAACTCAGAGTATACAAAGAAAGGTATAAAATGTAAAATCAAGAAGAAAAATATTCAAGTTTAAAATTAAAAAACACATTGTTAAAATGTTGGAGCAATACAGCAAAAAACACACAAGAATTATAATGATGAAGGGATTATATGTATTACATATACTTATATAGGTAGAATTATATGTAGATTATGATGCAGAGGAAAAAGACATATGTATATATGTATTTATATGTGTGAATATATATACATGTATTATATAATTATATAAAATTTTAAAAATGGTCCCCAACTGAGATTCCTACTTAAAACACTAAGTGTCTCAGTATGGCTTTGGATCATGAGTAATATATACATATACATATACACATACACATACATATACATAACATATTCATATACATACACATACATATGTATGTACATACATATATACATACACACACGTGTGTGTGTATATACATGTGTGTGTGTGTGTGTGTGTGTGTGTGTGTATATATATATATATCTCCTTACTTTCCTCTCCCAACCAGAAAGGGCCAGAGTCAAAGCTTTCACAGAACATGCCTGCTGACTGGGTTCTCCTTTGATCAACCCTTGAATCAACTTTCTCCTCTAATCATGTCTGTTTTTGTCTTCCTTCCTCTCTCCCCTCATCTTGACTTTCTCCAGTATCAAGAAAGTTGAGTATTTAACCTCACAGGCTTTGCTCCTAGTGAGTTCTACCTGCAATTAATCAATGACAAAAGTTAGGTTCTTTTTGTCTAAAGGACTAAAAGGTTCTGACTTCCCTTATAAATGTAATGGGGGTCTGGTGCATGAAGAGACCCATTCAGCTTCCCTAGCAGATGCAACTTTTCTACATAGAGGATGCTAGGGAGATGGCTTCTGAGAGAATCCAGATGACATGAGAAAATTGTCTTGAAAAAAAAATTGAACATGTGAACATTATATTATTGGCTTAAGTTAGCTTATTACATGGTTGTGAACCGCCTCTTTTTAAAATTGATTTGATTCAGCTTCAGTTGTATCTTTACAACATTCGTGTCTTGAGAAGTTTGGCGATGCGTTCTCTTATGATGACCAGTGAGAGACTATGTAATAATGGGAAGGGCCTTAGGATCTACTTCCCCTTTGAAGTGATATGGCCTCTTAGAAATGGGCCTTTGTATGAATATGTATATATATATATATATATATATATATATATATATATATACACATACATATATGTGTGTATATATATGTGTGTGTGTGTGTGTGTGTGTGTGTGTGTGTGTGTATATCTGTAGAGCCTATATCAAATTATGTGCCATCTTGGGGTGGGGGAGGGGAGAGATGGGGAAAAAGTTTGTAACTCAAAATCTTATGGAAATGAATGTTGAAAACCAAAAATAAATAAATTTTAAAAAGAGAAATGCGTCTTTGTCCATGGTCTTTTCGTTCATTCTTTTCCATCCCAGGTGCACAGAGTAGAGTCTCTGATTTGGTCAGGAAAGCAAGCCACAGGAATCTGGGAATTGGAATCTAGACCAGATATTGCAGCCAGCCCAGATCAATACCCTGAGAAGCAAAGAGGGATCATTAAAAGTGACTTTCAGTGTTGCAGCCAAATGGAAGCAATTTGACAGACATACTGCACCTGGACAGGAACTTAATGAGACCAACGCTATGTAGGAATTAAGCTCAATTTCAAACTTACTCCCTTAGAGACCAAGGTGGTATAGGTGACAATATACCCCAGAGGACTGGGGAAAATTCACATTTGTTATTTCTGCATCTTTGAACTAAATACTCCTTTCTAAAATATGTCCTGTGTTAAGTGATTAAATGGAACTGGGTTAGTGATCCTTAACAATGAGGGAAACAAAGCCAGTGGAGTTTTGATCAAATTGTAGCAGAGAAAAGAATTACCCTAACCTCCCTAGAACCTTCAGAGCCTATGTGATAAGCCTAGCCCTGAGAGAATTCCAGCTCTTCCATTAATACCCATGTGACTTTGGTTAAGTCACGCAATTTCTCTTGGCCTTAGGTCCTCATCTGTAAAATGAGATACTTGAACTAGATTACTTCTAAAATCCCATTAAGCTCTTAATCTTTTTTCCTAAAATTCTATAACTGTCAAATGATATTCGAATATTAGGTATCATTTTTATTATACTAGATTCTAATAGTTATGTAGTTTTTGAGCCATGTGTGGGTTTCTGGTGCAGCAGCTATATCTGTTGTTCTGGTCTCTTGTATAAGCTATGTGTACTATTTGATAAATAGGAAAATTATTTTGTATTAAGCCAAGATAATATCTTGTTCTATACTTCCATGTACTTATATTAACTGTAAACTAATATAAACTTTAGTTGAAATGATGTTATATTAATTTTATCCTTGAAAATATACTAAATGTTTTAAACTTATCTTGTTCATAATATTATGTGATTGTAAATTATTTTTTCTTATTCACACTATTGTAGATTACATTTTCTCTCTGATTTTAACTTTTTTCACAGTACAGAATAATTTTGTTTTGTTTCTTTAGGTCACTGATATGATGCTTCAGGACAAACCATATCCTGATTGGGGAAAATCAGCTAGAGCTTTCTGGAAAAAAGGAAATATCAGAATAATTTTGTTCTGGTAGGAAATTACTTATTCTATATATTTTATTATACCTGTAAACTTATATGTTTTATGTTTTATTGTTGGGAAGTATTTTAAGGGTAATGAAATATTTTAAAACTATGCTGTATGCAAATAATTTAAATCATAACCCTGTTATTATATTAATAGACAACACTGATATTCATCAAAATCAATTCTGTTCTGACTCTGGATCCCTTTTATCTCACCCTGTTAAGGCCCTCTCCACCATACCAGCTCCCTCTAGCCATTTATTCAGGCCATTATCTCCCTGTTAGTAACCTTTACTCTCCCTCTGGATCCTTTAGCTCTGATAGGTCTTATTTTACCAGAGTCCAGGTCTCTGTGCTGCTTCCTGCCCATTCCATATCATGCTACTGCAGGAGTACCTTCCCCTCACCCCTACACCCTTCTAGTTTGCTTTTATGTGTTGTCTTGCATTCATTAGAATGTAAGCTAGCTGAGGACAGAAAATCTCCTGTGTGCTTATGTTCATATCGACAATACTTATTGCAGAGCCTGAAAGATAGTAAGAACTTGAAGAGTGTTTTATTGCTCGCTCTCTCTCTCTCCCTCTCTCCAAGCACTTACAAGAATGTAGTCTAGGTAGGTTTTGGAAATCAGAAAAAGAGAATTATGAGAGTGGACCCATGGTGATAGAGCAAAGTGAGCATGTTTGTCAAGCTCTCCCAATATGCTTCTCTAAACAATTTTTAAAAGTACAACAAACCAAATTCTAAGTGGGAAAAAAGTCACAGTGAGTTATTTTTTTTCATCCCTGTAATGGCAATTAAGGTGGGACTTTTTTTTTTTTTTTTACTGTTTTCTCTTTTGGAGCATTGAGGTAATCAAGTGCCTTTGATGAGTCAGGCCTTTGTTTCTTTGATTAAATTGGGAGTCTTTGATGACCTGTTTAAGAAGCAAAGCCTACTTCACACAGGTTTGAGTCACATGGTTATAATGCCCTTCCACCCTGAAGAGGGTATATAAACTCAGAGGTGAGCATTTTGTTTGGAGCTTTCACTCACTGGAAGAGTGTTGTGTGATTTGACTAGAAAAGACTCTGGGTAGCTGCTAGAGCTCCCCAGCTTTGAAAACCCAGATGTTATGTGCTCTGGTTACATAATGTATGCTTGTAATTTCTGTTTGCATTTCCTCTGAAGTTCAGGGTGCTGGCTTTTCCCCCTGAAGTAAGTGAATGGCATATGTATGTTTAATTAAAGTGAGATTGTTAACCCCTTAAAGTTCCTTTCCTTAGAAAAGCAGATCAAAGAACCTGTGCTAGCAGCCCTCCTGTGTGCTTTTGTTGTTGGTCTTTCACCCCCACAACAGCTGCTAGCAACATTGTTGTTACAATTCCAGACCATATCAGGGAAAGAGTGGACAATGGTGTGGAAACTCTGGTGGCTTGGAGTGGGACATGTTAGATTCAGTTGTTAATCTTGGGCATGGCAGAAGCAGCAGGAGTAACAGTGGTACCAGAAGTGCTCATCACCAAGAGACTGTAAGGAGATTTAATACCTGGTCAGAAAGAGAATATAGGGGACCCTTGTGCTACCACTGGGTGCAAGACCAGGTACCATTTGGTAACATCAATATCCATTACCCTATTTAGGGGTAATTTCAGGACAGTGAGGAGTGTACTTTCAAGGGAACAGGGGCCCTACTTGGATATGGGTTATAGTTCCAGGGCAGAGAGGAGTTGTGGTAAAGGGAGCAGGGGCCCTACCTGGGTAAGGACCAGAGTAAAGTCCAGGAATGAAATGATCACACTTCTCTCCAGATCACACCACCTTAAAAGCTCTAAAAAAATTTTAGGCCTCCAAACCTAGCTGAGAAAGCAGCAGAATATAAAAAGCACAAGACCAGATCAGACAAACCCTGCCCCCAACCCCACCTCAGGTGAGCAGAATCCAACTCTAACATAAAGTCCAAAGTCAAGGAATAGGCTGGAAAAATGAGCAAACAACTAAAAAAGAACTTGAAATTAAAAAGCTTCTATGATGACAGAGAAGCAAATACTCAAAGAAAAATGTAGATTAGGCACAAGACCAACAAGAATTCCCAGAAGCACTAAAGAAAAAAATTTTTTAAAAAAGCAAAAAAGTATTTTAAAAACTAAATAAAATTGGCAGAGAAAATGTTAGGAAAAGAAATTAAAGAAATGCAAGAAAATTTTGGAAAGAGAATTAATAGTTTGGTAAAAAGAGGTACAAAATGCTGAAGAAAATAACTCTGTATCTGTATCCCAAAGAGATCATAAAAATGGGAAAAGGATCCAAATGTACAAAAATATTTATAGCATCCCTTTTTGTGGTGGCCAAGAATTGGAAATGGAGAGGATGCCCATCAGTACTGGAATGGCTGGACAAGTTGTGCTACATGAATGTAATGGAAAACTATTGTCATATAAGAAATGATGAACAGGCAGACTTAAGAAAAACCTGGAAAGATTAATATGAACTGATGCTGAGTGAAGTGAGTAGAACTAGGAGAACATTGTACACAATAACAGTTACATTGTGCGATGACTAACTTACCTAGACTTGGCTGTTCTCAGCAATGCAAGGATCTAGGACAACTCCAAAAGATTCATGATGAAAAATGCTGTCCACATCCAGAGAAAGAACTATGGAGTCTGAATGCAGATCAAGGCCTACTATTTGCTCTCTCTTTTTCTTTTGTCGTTTTGTTTTGTTTCTTCTTTCTTATGGCTCCTCCCATTTGTTCTAATACTTCTTTAAAACATGACTACTGTAACAATGTGTTGGTAAGCAAAATGGGCTCCTTAGCACTTAGCTCAACCAAGTGCCCTTGAATAGTTGGCCTTTATCTCCTTTGAGTAATTACTAGGTGCTAAGCCCCAGGCCCAAGCCCCTATTAGGTGTGGAACCTATGTGGGTGTGGATTGGTGACTGGGGTGGGGCCCAAGGTGGGGCTGGCTAAGGGGAGGTGTTAAGTCCAGAGCCATGCCCTATTAGGTGTTAACCTAATCTATGTGGATGTGAACCTCCCAGGGTCCTAAGGGGAGGGGCCAACTCAAGAACCAATCACCAGAGCCTAACCTCTGGTCATTCAGATGATGTTTGATGATATCTGAAACCCTATAAGAAGGGAGAGCAGAGCCATTTGTGCAGGGCTCTCGAGATGGTGTTGATGAGGAGACTCCGGACAGCTGTAGCTAAGGGGCCCTCCAGCTTGCAAACCCAGATGCTGAGACTTTGTTGGACTCTGGTAACTATGTATTGGGATTTGAATCAGACAAGGTCTGTCTGTTGATATTTGTACTTTGTTTGTATTTTGTTCTGAAGTTCAGGGTGCTGGTCTTTCCCCCTGAATTAAGTGAATGATATTTGTGTGTGAATTAAAGTAAGCTTGTCAAACCCCTTCACTTTGCTTTCCTTAGTTAAGCAGATCAAAAGAAACCTGTGCTGTTGGCAGCTTTCTGGGTGCTGGCTGTGGGTGGATCTTATACCCCCACAGAAGCTGCTAGCCGGATTGTTGAAACAAACAATATGTTTAATATGAATATATATGTAGAGCCTATATCAAATTGCATGCCTTTTTGGGGAGAGGGGAGGGGAGAGAAGGGGAGAAAATTGAAAATTCAAAAGCTAACAGAAGTAAATGTTGAAAACTAAAAACAAACAAATAAATTTTAAAAATTTAATAAAATAGAAAATAACTCCTTAAAAATTAGAATTGACCAAGTGAGGTACAACTTCACTAAAGAAAATAATTCCTTAGATGGTGGAGTAAAAGCAGGAATTTGCTTGAGCTTTCCCACAAACCCCTCCAAATACCTGTAAAAATGACTCTAAATAAATTCTAAAGCAGCAGAATCAACAAAATGACAGAGTGAAACAAATTTCCATCCCAAGACAACCTGGAAGATTGACAAGAAAAGTCTGTTGCACCAATCTGAGAGAAGAGCACAGTCCAGTGTGGGTTGCACCAGTACAAATGGGGCCAGAGCAAACCTGGAGCAAGCCTCAGGGGACTGAATCACTAGCAGCTGTGGCAGTTTTCAGCCTTCTTAACCCACAAATGACAAAGACAACTTATAAGGTCAGTAGGAAAGGTCTGTCAGATCTGGGTGAGAGAGGAGTATGGTCCAGCCCCAATCCCAGGGCAGTGGTGGTGGTAGAGGTGGAGGTGGCAGCAGCAGCAGCAGAACTGAGTATAATACTTCATGGGGAAAAATGGATATTCAATGAAATAGAGGACTTTCAAGCATTCTTGATGAAAATCATAGCTGAAGAGAAAATTTGACTTTCAAATACAAGATTCAAGAGAAGCATGAAAAGGTAAACAGGAAAGAGAAATCATAAGAGACTTATTAAAGTTGAACTGTTTATATTTCTACATGGAAAGATGATATTTGTAACTCATGAGACTTTTCTCAGTATTAGGGTAGTTGGAGAGAATATATATGTGTGTGTGCATATATGTGTATACACACATACACACAGGCGGCACAGGATGAGTCGAATATGAAGGGATAATATCTAAAAATAAAACTAAAGGATGAGTGAAAGGAATGTATTTGGAGAAGGAGAAAGAGAGAGGTGGAATGGGGTAAATTATCTCACCTAAAAGAGGCAAGTAAAAGCTTTTACAATGGAGGGGAAGAAAGGGAAGGGGAGGGGGAATGAGTGAACCTTACTCTAATCAGATTTGGCTTCAGGAGGGAATAACATACAAACTCAATTGGGTATGAAAATCTATCTTACAGGAAAGTAGGGGAGAAGGGGATAAGAGAAGGGGGGATGATAGAAAGGAGGGCAAATGAGAGGAGGGGGTAATCAGAAGGAAACACTTTTGAGGAGGGACATGGTGAAAGGAGAGAATAGAATAAATGGGGGGGGGAGCGGGATAAGATGGAGGGAAATATAGTTAGTCTTCCACAAGATGACTGTTGTGGAGGTGTTTTGCGTGACTACGCATGTATAACCTATATTGAATCTCTTGCCTTCTCAATGAGGGTCGGTGGGGAGGGAAGAAGGGAGAGAACGTGGAACTCAAAATCTTATAAACAAATGTTAAAAATTGTTTTACATGCCACTGGGAAATAAGATATACAGGCAATGGGGCATAGAAATCTGTCTTGCCCTACAGGAAAATATAAGGGAAGGGATAAAAGAAGGGGGGGGGGGTGATAGAAGGGAGGGCAGATAAGGGTAAGGGATAATCAGAATGAACACTGTCTTGGCAAGGAAGGAGGGGAGAGATGGAGAGAAAATTTGGAACTCAAAATCTTGTGGAAGTGAATGTTGAATTCTAAAAATTAGTCAATTAACTCAAGAAAGTTATGAAGTGAAAAGAAAAACAAAAAAGAAAATAATTCCTTGAAAATTAGAATTGGTCAAGTGGAGGCTAATGACTGTATGAGACATCAAGAAACAAAAGAAAACAAAAAATCAAAATAACAAGAATAGTGAAGAAAATGTGAAATATGTAATAGGAAAAATGACTGACCCGGAAAATAGAAGAGATATGATTTGAGAATTATCAGACTAACTGAAAGCCATGATAAATAAAAAAGAGCCTGGATATTATATTTCAAGCAGCAAGGAAAGCCGCAGATCTCAGAGTACCAGAGGGTAAAGAAGAAAGTGAAAGAATCAATTAATCACCTCCTAAAATCCCAAATTAAAACTCCAAGAAATATTATAGGCAAATTTCAGAGCTCTTAGATCAAAGAGAAAATACTGCAAGTAGCCAGAAAGAATTCAAATATCATTGAGTCACAGTCAGAATTACACAAAATTTAGCAACTAGCATTATTAAAGGAGTGGAAGCCTTGGAATATGGTATTTGGGAAGGCAAATCAAGAATAATCTGTTGGCAAAACTAAGTATAATCCTACAGGGGGGAAATAATCATTTAGTGATATAGAGAACTTCCAAGCATTCCTGAACTTTTGCATCATTAGGGCAGTTAGAAAGTCTGCTTAGACAGATGGCGTGGGTTTCAGTCTATTATGTTGGGATGATCTCAAAAGAAGAATTTAAGGTGAGAAAGAGGGATGCACTAAGAAAAGGAAGAAAGGAGAGGAAGAATGGGAAAAATTATTTCAAAAGAGGTGTGCAAGGAAGAGTTTTTACAGTGAAGGGGGAGTAAGCAATGCTTGAGCCTCACTCTCATCTGAAGAGGGCAGAAGATACATATATATTTATGTATGTACACATATACATGCACAGAAAACTGCGTATAGAAATCATCTTACCCAACAAGGAAGTAGGAGAGGAAGAGGCTTAAATAAAGGAGGGGGTGATGAGAGAGAGGGAGGAGGGGACAGAATGAAAAAAGAGGACAAATAGAAGAGAAGAGGTTGGAATGAAATGCTTTGTAATGGGAATAAGAAGAATTCACCTATAAAATGAAGAGGATAGTAAAATGTATTAAAAGCAGAAACCAACAATATGTTGTTTATAAGAGATGCACTTGAAACAGAATGACACACACAGAGTAAAAATTAGGGGCTAGAGAAGAATCTGTCATGCTTCAGCTAAAGTAAAAAAAGGTAGGAATAGCCATCATAGATGGTGCAGGTAGGTGGTACAGTAGATAGAGCATTAGGCCTAGAGTCAGGAAGACTCATCTTTGTGAGATCAAATCTGGCTGAGCTCAGACAATGATGACTTGTGTGACTCTGAGCAAGTCACTTAACCCTGTTTGCCTCAGTTTCCTCAACTGTAAAATGAGCTGGAGAAGGAAATGGCAAACCATTTCAGTATCTTTGTTTAGAAAGCCTCCAAATGGGGTCATGAGGAATTAGACATGACTGTAAAACAACTGAAAAATAACAACAAAAGCTATCATAAATAAACTGAATTAGAGAAGATAATTAAGGAAACTACAATGAATTAATATCAGTTTTTAATGCATATGCACCAAATGGCATAGATCAAAATTCTTGAAATTAAATGAATTATAGGAGGAACCAGAAAAACAACACTAGTGGGAGACTTTTGTTTACCCCACCTCAGACATAGATAACCTTAACCAAGAATAAGGAAATGAATACAATTTTAGAAAAGTAAGACATGTTGATTTTAGTAAAGATAATGACAATTAGACAGCATATCAAAAATTGTGAGATGTAGCCAAAGTAATATTTAAGGGAAAATTTAGATCTCTAAATACATCAATAATAGAGAGAAAGAGCAGATCAATGAATGGGGCATGCAACTAGAAAAGGGAATTATAATGCTTATTAGCCCAATTTGACAATGAAAGTCTGGCCACAGACTTTTGTACTTAGTGTTTTATAAAGAAAGTAGGAGAGGAATGGGTTAGAGAAGATCAGTTATTATCAAAGTTATGTAGAGAGGGTCACCTTGATGAGGAAATGGTGAAGTTATATAATTTTTCTTTACCTCATGATTTTTAAAAATCTCAATGTCCTTTTCATTCTCTAGTAAATTAGAGCATTAGAGTGAATCTAATAAGATGGAATATAATCAGGATGAATATAAATTCTTAATTATAAAAATTAATTTTTTAATAATAGATGGGGAGGCATGGTAAGACAGCAGTACTAAAAAAGATGAGAATTTTAGTGGATTACAAGGTAAATTGTCATCAGTGTGGTGTAGGAACAACCCCATCCTTAAAAATGATCCTGGGCTACAAAGGTGGGAATTAGGCTGGATGTCAGGGGAAAAAAAACTTCCTAAGAATTAGAGCTGTTCAAAAGTTTAACGAGCTGCATTGAGAGATGGTGGGAAATCCCTCCTTGTAAGTCTTCAAGTAAAGACTAGATGACCACTTGTCCCTTATATGTAAAATGAGAGTAATTACTATACCTACTTCCCAGAATTGTTGAAAGAATAAACTGAGGTAATATTTGTAAAGTACTTTACAAACTATGAAGTACCATATAAATAAAAGCTATTACTATTGTTGTTATGAAATTAAAATGGCTTGCATGTAAAAGCATGCAGGAAATCCACTCACACATAGATATTGACCTATGAAGTGACCAGGGATTCAACAACTGACACATAAAATATCATATGCATGCAAACTGTAAACATTATAAATCATGGTTTTGACTTAAAACATATATTCTAAATAATAATTTTTTGAAGTGCGATATAGTTCACATTTCATTATGTTAAGTGGTCAGCCTGTACTCCTCCTTCCCCTAAAAAAATTTCACCACAAACCACCTGTTTTTATTCACAGTTTTAAAACCACTAGGTTTTTATTATTTTTCCTCTAACAAATAGTAAGATTAAAATATTTAAGCTTTTAAAGGAGATACAACACTTAAATTTTCTTTAAGTATTAGCAACAAAATCATTAAGCATTACTAAAATATATGATGGATAAACTAAATTATACTTTCCCCTTTCTTAATGTTTTATTTTTCCACAATTGTACATAAAATTAATTTTAACATTTTTTTTTTAAATTTTGAGTTCCAAATTCTCTACCATCTTCCTTCCCCTCCCCACCATTGAGAAGTTAAGCAATTTGATATAGGTTATACATGTGGAGTCATGCAAAACATATTTCTATATTTGTCCTGTTATGAAAAAAAAAAAAAACAGAAAAAAACCCCCAAGAAAAATAAAGCTAAAAAAAAGTTTGCTTTGATCTGAATTCAGACTTCATTAGTTCTTTCTCTGGAGGTGAATAGCATTTTTCATCATAAATCCTTCAGAACTGTCTTAGATCACTGTATTATCGAGAATAGCTAAGTCATTCACAGCTGATCGTCGTACAGTATTGCTAAGTGGTTAAACGATAGTGGGACTAATCACTGCTAACTCACAGAGAAATGAGGGTGCAAGCAAATGGCATTAGAGAAAGGTATCCCAGTTCCTCTGGGGTACTCCTAGAACCCTGATGTATGACAAGAGCTGTTGTGCTCTGAGGACCTGACTCAGTATAAATGTTGCTTGAGATAAGAACACCTCAAAATTTATAAAGGCTAAACTTATTTTTGCAATCTTTGCCAAGGTTTGCTAGGTGAAGTAAAAACTCAGAGTTATTTTCATTTGCATTTCTTTTATTATTAATGATTTGGAGTATTCTTTCATATGGTTCTTAATAATTTGCAACTTCTTTTGAAAAATGTTTGTTCATATTCTTTGACCACTTAGCCATTGAGGAATGTCTTTTGGTCTCATATATAAGTTTCATCAGTTATCTATTTCTCTTGTTTTCAACAATTTGGCTAGCAGCTGCTGTGGGGGTAAAAATCCAACACAAGTCCAACAATAAGAATGCTGTAAGTCCAGGCTCTTTTGATCTGCTTAACTAAGGAAAGCAACGTTAAGGGGTTAACAATCTTACTTTAATCCAACATACGAATATCATTCGCTCAGCTCAGGGGGAAGAGTCAGCACCCTGAGCTTCAGAGCAAATACAAACAGAGCAAATAAACACGAATCAACAGACAGATTTCTGTCTGACAAAATCACAATATACATTTACTAGAGAAGCATCAACATCAAAGCTGGGGAGCTAATAACAACGGCTGGCCTACAGTCATGCACCACTCCCGCTGAGGCTCAGAGCTCTGAAAGAGAAAGCCAACCTCTGTGTTTATATATCTTGTTTGGGGTCATAGGTGAGTCACACATGTGACTCACCCACGTGACCTAAAATCATCACAAAAATATGACTCAAACCCATGTGGTCTAAAAGCCTCTGATGTCACAAACACGTCACTCAAACCCATGTAAACTAGGCTTTCCCTTGGGGCAAGGAGATCATCAAGGATTCCTAATTTAATCAAGGAAACAAAGTCCAAACTCTTCAAGGGCACTTGGTTGAATAAGTGCTAAGAGCACATCTTGATTCCCAGTACAGACTCTTGCATAGATTTGATATAAAGATTTTCCCCCTAATTTTGCCCTGTCTTTTTATTTGAGATATATTAGTTTTGTACTCCTCAATTTCGTGTAATTAAAATGATTGTTTTATGTTTTGTAATTCCCTCTATCCCCTGATGAGTTAAGAATTCTTCCCTAACCTATACCTGTGAAAGGTACTTAATCTGCTTCTCTTATTTTTTTCTGTTATGAATGGTCATATATCTGTTTTTAGTTTATTGTGGAATATAGTGTTAGATGTTTGCTTAAGAGTAAGTTCTATTGGACTGCTTTCCAATTTTCCCAGAAATTCTCTATCAAATAGAGATTTCCTTTCTACATAATTAAATATTGGAGGGGAGATATTGAATTGAACCATTGAGTTGTTGGTTTGTTTGTTTTGTTTTCTTCTCTACTCTATTTCATTGATCTTTTTTATTTTCAATAGTATTACATGTTTTTAAGGTTTGTTGTTTTATAAGATCATTTGAGGACTAGAAATGATAGTCTCCTCTCAATCCTTTCCTTCCCCCAACCCCATTATACACTTTGAAAGTAGGTATGATAGCAGATAGAGCAGGAGATGTGGAATCATGAAGACTTGAGTTCAGCATTGCCTTAGGCATTGACATACCGGCTTTATGGTCTGGGGACAGTCACTTAACCTCTCAGCCTCAGTTTTGTCATGTGTAAAATAATACCTAACTTACCAAGGTTTTGTGAGGATTCAACAAAATATTTGTAAAGGATTTCACAATGTGTCTTGTAGTTATTTTGACTGGTACTGTCCTTTCTATTATTACCTCCTGGGTTCTGTTATTTTTATATGGAAATGTTGATATGTGTGGATTAATTGTTAGGGTTAGGGTTAATTTCTAGGCTAACTTTACTAAAACTATGTTTAAGATTCAGTTCTGTTTTTTTAGCTCCACAGTTTCTCCTTTCCTCTCTTTCTTCCTGCCCCATCAAGAGAACAAAAACAAAACTTGTTACAAACATGTGTATTCAAGAAAAAAAAATGCCCTCATTAGCCAGGTTAAAAAAAAAACAAACCCAGCCCTCCAAATCAACATATGCCTTTATTTACATTCTCTGTCTGGATTTGAGTTAAAGTTATTAATTATTTAAACTGCTTTCTTTGCTGATTCCCTAAGCTATTTTAAGCAAACCATGATGTTCAGCAAATAAGAATAGTTTTGTCTCATCTTTACCTATCTTTGTTTTAGTTTCTTTCTTTTGTCTTATTGTTATAAAACTACATCAAATAAGAGAAACAAACTGGGCATCCTTGTTTTGCTTTTATATTTATTGAGAAGACTTGTAGTATTTCTTTTTTGAAAATTATTATTTGCTTATTTAATATTTTTAGTTTTCAGCATTGATTTCCACAACAGTTTGAATTACAAATTTTCTCCCCATTTCTACCCTCCCCCCAATCCAAGATGGCACATACTCTGATTGCCCTGTTTCTTAGTCGGTCCTCCCTTCTGTCAACCCACTCCCCCATCCCGCTTTCCCTTACTTCTTGTAGGTCAAGAAAGACTTTTATGTCTTATTGCCTGTATATCTTATTTCCTAGTTGCATACAAAAATTTTTTTTGAACATCTGCTTTTAAAACTTTGAGTTCCAGATTCTCTTCCCTCTTCCCTCCCCACCCACCCTCCCTCAGAAGGCAAGCAATTCAACATAGGCCACATGTGTATCATTATGCAAAACTCTTCCACAATACTCATGTTGTGAAAGACTAAATATATTTTGCTCATTCTTATCCTATCCCCCTTTATCCAGTTTTCTCCCTTGACCCTGTCCCTTTTCAAAAGTGTTTGCTTTTGATTACCCCCTCCCAGTATCTGCCCTTCCTTCTATTTTCTCCCCTTTTTTATCTCCTTCCTCCTTTCCTGTGGGGTAAGATACCCAATTGAGTGTGTATGTTATTCCCTCCTCAGGTCAAATCCAATGAGAGCAAGATTCACTCATTCCCCCTCACCTGCCTACTCTTCCCTTCCTACAGAATTGCTTTTTCTTGCCACTTTTATGTGAGATAATTTACCCCATTCTATCTCTCCCTTTCTCCCTCTCACAATATATTCCTCTCTCATCCCTTAATTTCATTTTAATTTTTTAGATATCATCCTTTCATATTCAACTGACTCTGTGCCCTCGATCTATATATATATCTATATCTATATCTATCTATCTATCTATCTATCTATCTATCTATCTATCTATGTATATATATATATATATATATTCCCTTCAGCTACCATGCTACTGAGGTCTCATGAATTATACACATCAACTTTCCATGTAGGAATGTAAACAAAGTTGTTCAACTTTAGTAAGTCCCTTATGATTTCTCTTTCTTGTTTACCTTTTCATGTTTCTCTTGATTCTTGTGTTTGAAAGTCAAATTTTCTATTCAGCTCTGGTCTTTTCACTGAGAAAGCTTGAAAGTCCTCCATTTTATTGAAAATCCATATTTTGCCTTGGAGCATTATACTCAGTTTTGCTGGGTAGGTGATTCTTAGTTTTAATCCTAGCTCCATTAACCTCCAGAATATCATATTCCAAGCCCTTCGATCCCTTAATGTAGAAGCTGCTAGATCGTGTGTTTTCCTGATTGTGGTTTCACAATTCTCAAATTGTTTCTTTCTGGTTCCTTGCAGTATTTTCTCCTTGATCTGGGAGCTCTGGAATTTGGTGACAATATTCCTAGTTTTCTTTTTGGGATCTTTTTCAGGAGGCAATCAGTGGATTCTTTCAATTTCTATTTTACCCTCTGGTTCTAGAATATCAGGGAAGTTTTCCTTGATAATTTCTTGAAAGCTGATGTCCAGGCTCTTTTTTTGATCATGGCTTTCATGTAGTGCAATAATTTTTAATTATCTCTCCTGGATCTATTTTCCTGGTCAGTGGTTTTTCCAATGTGATATTTCACATTGTCTTCCATTTTTTCATTCCTTTGGTACTGTTTTGTAATATTTTGATTTCTCATAAAGTCACTAGCTTCCACTTGCTCCAATCTAATTTTTAAGGTAGTATTTTCTTCAGTGGTCTTTTGGACCTCCTTTTCCATTTGGCTAATTCTGCCTTTCAAGGCATTCTTCTGCTCATTGGCTTTTTGGACCTCTTTTGCCATTTGAGTTAGTCTAGTTTTTTAAGGTGTTATTTTCTTCAGTATTTTTTGGGTCTCGTTTAGCAAGTCATTGACTTGTTTTTCATGATTTTCTTGCATCACTCTAATTTCTCTTCCCAATTTTTCCTCTACTTCTCTAACTTGCTTTTCCAAATCCTTTTTGAGCTCTTCCATGGCCTGAGACCAGTTCATGTTTTTCTTGGAGGCTTTCGATGTAGGCTCTTTGACTTTGTTGACTTCTTTTGGCTGTATGTTTTGGTCTTCTTTGTCACCAAAGAAAGATTCCAAAGTCTGAGCCTGAATCTGAGTACGTTTTCACTGCCTGGCCATGTTCCCAGCCAACTATTTGACCCTTGAGCTTTTTGTAAAGGTGTGACTGCTTGTAGAGTAGAGAGTACTTTGTCCCATGCTTGAGGAGATGTGCTGTTGTTTTCAGAGCTATTTCTACACAGCAAGCTTTGCCACACCAGCGCTTCTCTTCCTCCAAGTACTGCCAACCCAGACCGTGACTCAGATCTAAGCAGGCTCTGCACTCCTGCTCTGTTCCGCCACTTAATTCCTCCCAGCAGGTGGGCCTGGGGCCGGAGGCAACTGCAGCTGAAGCTCTGTAAGCAGCCTCAGAGCTACACCACCTCCACTGCCCCTGGGGCAGTGGCCCACTGCAGACTCCCTTCACTCTGTCCCTACAGTTTTTTTCCCACTAACCTTCTCTGTTGTCTTTGGTGTTTGTGTGTTGAGAAGTCTGGTAACTGCTACAGCTCACTGATTCAGGGCACTAAGGCCTGTTCCTCCCTGCTTCTGGTCTGGTTGGTCCAGGCACAGCCCACGCTGGGCTCTGCTCGGCTCCCAGCTCCATGGGATAGACCTTACCCAGTGACCATCCAGGCTGTTCTGATCTGGAGCCCTGCTTCCCTCTGGTATTTTGTGGGTTCTGCAGTTCTAGAATTTGTTCAGAGACATTTTTACAGGTGTTTGAAGGGTCCTGGGGGAGAGCTTTAGGCAAGTGTCTGCTTTCCAGCTGCCATCTTGGCTCTGGCCCACCCCCCCCCAAATTGTAGTATTTCTTTTTATTATTATTATTTTAAAATTTTTAAAACTATATTTAGTTTTCAGCATTGATTTTCACAAGAGTTTGAATTACAAATTTTCTCCCCATTTCTACCGTCCCCCCCACTCCAAGATGGCATATATTCTGGTTGCCCTGTTCCCCAGTCAGCCCTCCCTTCTGTCACCCCACTCCCCTCCCATCCCCTTTTCCCTTTCTTTCTTGTAGGGCAAGATAAATTTCTATGCCCCATTGCCTGTGTATCTTATTTTCTAGTTGCATGCAAAAACTTTTTTTTTTGTTTTTGAACATCTGTTTTTAAAACTTTGAGTTCCAAATTCTCTCCCCTCTTCCCTTCCCACCCACCCTCCCTAAGAAGTCAAGCAATTCAACATAGGCCACATGCGTATCATTATGTATAACCCTTCCACAATACTCATGTTGTGAAAGACTCACTATATTTTGCTCCTTCCTAACCTATCCCCCTTTATTGAATTTTCTCCCTTGACCCTGTCCCCTTTTGAAAGTGTTTGTTTTTGATTACCTCCACCCCCATCTGCCCTCCCTTCTATCATCCCCCCTTTTTTATCTTCTCCTTCCTCCTTTTTTCCTGTGGGATAAGTTACCCAGTTGAGTATGTATGGTACTCCCTCCTCAGGTCAAATCTGATGAAAGCAAGATTCACTCATTCCCCCTCACCTGACTTCTCTTCCTACAGAACTGCTTTTTCTTGCCACTTTTATGCCAGATAATTTACCCCATTCTATCTCTTCTTATATCCCTCTCTCAATATATTTCCCTCATCCCTTAATTTTATTTCTTTCAGATATCTTCCCTTCATCTTCAACTCATGCTGTGCCTGCTCTCTCTCTCTTTATCTCTCTCTCTATAAATACATATACATATATACATACATACACACTCACATATACATATATATACATAAACATATATATTTATATATATGCATATATATACATAAACATATATATACTCATATATATGTATATGTATATGAATATTCCCCTCAGCTACCCTAATACTGAGGTCTCATGAATCATATACATCATCTTTCCGTGTAGGAATGTAAACAAACAGTTCAACTTTATTAAGTCCCTTGCAATTTCTTTTTCTTGATTTCCTTTTCATGCTTCTCTTGATTCTTGTGTTCGAAAGTTAAATTTTCTATTCAGCTCTGGTCTTTTCACTGAGAAAGCTTGAAAGTCCTCTATTTTATTGAAAATCCATATTTTGCCTTGGAGCATGATACTCAATTTTGCTGGGTAGGTGACTCTTGGTTTTAATCCTAACTCCATTGACCTCTGGAATATCGTATTCCAAGCCCTTCAATCTCTTAATGTAGAAGCTGCTAGATCTTGTGTTATTCTGATTGTGTTTCCACAATACTCAAATTGTTTCTTTCTGCTGCTTGCAGTATTTTCTCCTTGATCTGGGAGCTCTGGAATTTGGTGACCATATTCCTAGGAGATTTCTTTTTGTGATCTATTTGAGGAGGCGATTGGTGGATTCTTCCAATTTCTATTTTGTCCTGTGGCTCTAGAATATCAGGGCAGTTCTCCTTGATAATTTCTTGAAAGATGATAAGTATTTCTTGATTATATATAATTTAGTAATTGTTTCAGGCAGCTAGGTGGTATGTAGACTATAGTGCTGGGCCTGAAGTCAGGAAGACTTATCTTCCTGAGTTCAAATCCAGTCTCAGACACTTATTTGCCATGTGACCCTGGACAAGTCACTCAGTCCTGTTTGACTTAGTTTCCTCACCTGTAAAATGTTTCCTCTTTTGTAAAAAGAAAATGACAAACCATTATCTTTGCGAAGAAAACCTAAAATGGGATTATGAAGAGTTGGACACAACTGAAACAATTGAACAACAATCATTTCTGCTTATATATGCACACATATACAGATACCAACATATACACATATATGCATATGTACATATATAGACAAATACATATATATGTGTGAATAATGTATACCTACATATATATATGTATATATATATATATACACATTCATCTTGTAAAAAGATCCTTCTGTAGCTATACTTCATAGGATTTCTAGTATATATGCGTGTTGCATTTTTAAAAATTGTTTTCTATATCTTTTATCACATGATTATATCATGTGGTTTTGGATGTTTTAATTGTTCATGTAATGAATAATCTTATTTGTTTTTCTAATGTTGAATTGTTCTTTTGTCTCTGGGGATTAATCTGTCTTGGTCCTGATGAATTTTTTCTTACGTAGGTTATTGCAATCTGTTTGTCAAGAAAGAGGTCTTTTTAAATTTTTGAATCAATATTCATTATTAGTCTATAATTAATAATATTCTATAAAAATAGTCTATAATTAATAGTATTTACTATTAGTTTATAATTCTCTCTCTCTCTCTTTATGTGTGTGTCTCTCTCTCTCTTTGCTATATCCCTCCCTGGCTTAGGAATACAGTTATATTTATCTCGTAAAAGGAATTTAATAGAATACTTTTTTCTCTCTCAGTTTTTGAGAATAATTTGTTTAGGACAGAAAGGAAGCTAGCTGGAATCAGCTAAAATAGCTTGTGAGCGCTGATTGTTAAAATTTTTGGTGTGAACATTTACCCTTTGGAAATCGACAAATGGAAATCAGAGTCTGACTTACTTTTCTGTTGATCTAGACTTAGGAAAGTGTTGGGAAAAATGTTAATAATGCAGATTAAACATAAAAGTATGTTGTGTGCACTTTTGTTTAGAGAACTTCTTCTTAGACATTTATCATCTTACCCTTGAGTTCAGGTCTAGGTGTAGGTTTAAAATCTGGTAGAATTCTCCTCTCTATCCATTTGGACCAGGAATTTTCTCCCCTCTTTTGGGATTTCTTTCTAGTTACTTATATTTACTTGTCTGCAATCAGTTTGTTTAAGATTTCTATTTGGTATCCTACTAGTGTGAATATTTTGTATTTTTGTACATAAACTATTTCTTTTGAGTTCAGTTCTTTTGAGTCCAGTTTACATTGGATCTGAGTCTTTTCCTTTTATTCTTCTGAATTTATTATGACTTCACTTTGTTTTATTTTGTTAATTTCATTTTTTTACCCTCTTATTTTTAATGCTTGGCTAAATGTTGATCAGTTTTGTTAATCTTCTTAATGAAGTAGCTATTAGTTTTGTTAATTCTGTAGTCTTCTTGGTTGCCAATTTATCTATTTTTCCCCTACTTTTCAAGATTCATTCTTTTTGTTTTTCTTTTGGCTTTATTTGTTGCCTTTCTAGTTTTTTTGGTATATATTTACTTCATTAATCCTTTCCTTTTTCATTTTTGTTTTCACAGAGATGCACATATTTTTTTCTCTGAGTATTACCTTATCTGTATATCTTTAACATGATTACTAATTGTTTCTATGATTTATTTTTTAATGTACTCATTATTTAGGATTCTAGCCATATAGATCTGTGTCTTTTGCTCATGCTCTTTGAAACCATTTCTGTTTCTACTGTATTATGTTTTATGAAGGATTCCTTTTACTAATCTTAGTTATATTAATGCAAATGTAAAACTCTCAGATTTTCATTGACGATTAAGCTGCTTTCTAAGATATGTTTTATTGTTTTTTCAGCATAAGTGTGCATAAAGCATGACCCATGTGTGCCTTGTTGTACTGGCACAAAAGCCAGTGGTTATACCTGATGCATATAGACAAATCTGGGCCATATTTTTTGTGTGCCTGCGATATAACACAAAATAAAGTATTTTGCAAAACCACAAACAAAGATGGCCCTTCAACAAATTAATGCCACTTGAATTATTCCTCCAAAGTTAAATTAAACCAAAGAAAGGAAGAAAAATAGAGATTAGCAGATGATTCAGGAAACACAAGAAAGTTAATAAATGTAGTTGTCATGGAGTAGACTAAGTAATGAAATCAGTTCTTTTGTATGTAGTTATAATGACTACTTAATTCCAGAGATTTATGGAAATTCTCATCTTTCCCTTTAATCAAGAATCTATTGAAGGCTTAATATGTTCCAGGCATTAACAGGGACAATGAGTATAAAATATTGAATTGCTGTTAGAAAAAATTTTATACTTTTTTAAAGGGATGGTTTGACGATTAGGAATGAGAGGGAGAGATATATGTGGAAATTGAGTTTATCAAAAAACAAATTATATCAACAAAATGTAAAAAATAAAGAATGACAAATAATTGGAAGTGTATTGTTCCTCAGAGGAAGTGTCAATGCTAATGCTTATCCCAGTGTTTGTTATTATTTATGGCTGATGCTTGATGCAAAAAATATGGTACATCATGAGCTCCTTTACTTTCTTCTTCAACCTCTGATGACCACAGGGTCATGCTGGCTTTTTTGACTTTTTATTTCTTTCTATATGCAGCTCTTTTTCTTGTTACCTTGCAAAACTTATTGTATGTTTTTAAGTTTGAAACTTTTTTGCGGTGGTATATTCAATCCATCAGTGCTTTATTTTCTTTATTCAGAAGATCTGAACAATTCTATTGTATTATTTCTTGCAGTTTAGTCTTTAAATTTTCTAAATTTACCATGTTCTTCTGAGAGACTTATGATACTTAAGTGATGTCTGAACATCCTGTCCTCAAAGTTTATCATTTTGTCTGGTATCAAATTTATATGTTCTTTTAAAGTTGTTGTCTTTTGCTTCTTTTCTGCCCTACTTTTGTACACTTCAGAATTTTTGTGTTCCAAATCTGTTGGAACACAATCTCTTTCTCTATGCCTTCTTTGGAAAGATTCTTTATGATGTATTTCTACGTTCAGTCTGCTATTTGTATTTTAAAATTCTACCTAGAGAGCTCTTATTTCTGACTTTATTTCTCTTTTCAACCACCATTTTGGAGCTTCTTGCTGTTGTTCCATGATTCAGGGGAGAATGCAGTGTTCTTTTTTTTAATGCAGTAATGGTTAATGTTTTTCATATTACAATGTTTGCTTGTCCTCTGTATTCTCATTGAGCTTTTTTTCCTTGAGATTTTGACCTGGCATGGTTTTTCTCTTTTTATCTAGTGCATTCTGTTTTTGTTATTCTGTATCTGACGCATAATTTCTTTTCCTGAGGTTTTGGTTTACTGGGGATTAGGGAATACTACCAATTTACTCTTGCTGGTGATTGGAAACCATGTCTAAACTTTGTAACTCACCTGGCTTGGTACTTTTTGTAAATCAGGTGGTTGATAAATGTTTGTTGAATCAAATTGAATTGAATTTGAAGTCCATATTTTCTGTGAGAAGAAAATTCACCCCATGATATCAGAAAGATGACATATTGCTTCAAAAATACTACAATCTAAGTGACTAAAATTTAAAATCTGCATAGGAACTTTATGGACTGGTTTCAGAGGTCTTAATGGTAAAGAGAAAAGTAAAAAAAAGGCTAGGACCATATTAAAAAAGTTAAATTTTCCACTAACATGCATGTCTTCCTTTTCCTTTCTCCTCTTTCAAACTTCCCTATTTCTGCCAAAGGCAACCCTGTCCTTCCAGTCTCTCAGGTTCAAATCTTAACATTTTCCTCAAGTTTTCACACTTCTTTCCCCTATATGTAGTAATCTGCCAAATATTGCCTGTTTTACTTTTACAAAATATCTCACATCTTACCCTTTTTCTCTTCCAAAAGTTACCACCTTAGCTCAGGTGCTCAGCACATTGTCTAGATTATTGCACCAGCCTCTTAATTGATTTCCCTGCCTCAGGTCTCTCACCCTTCCACTATGTGCTACATACTGGGGATGTATGGGGTGTTTAAGGTGTGATAGTTTGCCTACCCCTTTTCAGGGCTGCCCATTCACCTTTGAGGTCCATCTATCCCCCACCTGTCACCTGTGGCTACAAGAAGCTGTAGCATATGCAGTGGCCACACCTTGGTAAAACTATCTCAGAAGATGGGTTAAGCCAGGTTGAGTATAACTGACAGGCCTCAAACCCTGTTGCTGAGTTAGGGGGGTGTCTACCCCATGCATGTGAAGATTTCCCCCTGTGGATTTGGTTAAGAACAATTTGTTCCAGTGTTTCATGTTCCAGTGGCTATGAAAGTGGTTCAGGCAAGTACTGTGGAGCACTTAGAGCTTGGTCAGACATCAAAGACACCATCCATCCACCACATCTTTAGCTATTGCCTTTCATCTTGACTTTTGTCTTGCCACTAAACTTTGACAACTCTAGAAGAAAGTGAGGTTGATGATTTTGTGCAACTCTGCCTTATTCAAATCCAAGTCAAGACATCACCCCATGATGTCATTGGAACTCTTCAAAGATGAAGGAAGAACAACAACACATTACTGTTCAAATAGTTTTTCCTTAAGAAAAGAGCTACCTACTTCTGGATCATATGAGCATCAAGGTGGTGGACTGGACATTTTCTCTGATTCGCATGACCTCTCAAACATCCCCCAAACAGAAATTAAGTACCAAAGATAAAGCAACTTAAGCATTTTCCATGGTCTAGGATACCAAGAATCCAAAACAAACAACCTTCCCCAACTCAGAAACATTGATGGTCGCTGACCCTGAGCTCACTTAGCACCTCTCTCCCACCTTCCACATTATGAGCAGTGAGTCCATCCTAATAGATTCCAGGATTTGACACAAGCTTACCATTACACCTAGACTGTGGACTCTTCTCCCTCTTTCCTATGCCACAGAGACACCAGATCCAGGCTGTGGAAGTTTTCTTGGACCTCAAAAGCTATCAAAACCTTTCAATATTCATTAGGGAAATTGGGTATAATTTTCTTTCTCTGTTTTGTCTCTTTCTGGTTTAGGTATTAGTACCATATTTGTGTCATAAAAAGAGTTTGGTAGGACTCCTTCTTTGCCTATTTTCCCTTTGTCTATAAAGTATGGGAATTAATTGTTCTTTAAATGTTTGATAGAATTCACATGTAAAATCATCTGGCCCTGGAGAGTTTCTCCTAGGGAGTTCATTGATGGCTTGCTCAATTTCTTTTTCTGAGATGGGGTTATTTAGGTATTTCCTCTTCTGTTGACCTGGGCAATTTTTATTTTTGTAAATATTCATCCATTTCCCTAAGGTTGTCAAATTTATGGGTATACAATTGGGCAAAATAATTCCTAATTGTTGTTTTAATTTCCTCTTCATTGGAGGTAAATTCCCCCTTTTCATTTTTGATACTGGTAATTTGGTTTTCTTCTTTCTTTTTTAAAATCAAATTGACCAAGGGTTTATCAATTTTATTTTTTTTTATAAAACTAGCTCTTAGTTTTATTTATTAGTTCAATAGTTTTCTCGATTTCAATTTTATTAATCTCTCCTTTGATTTTCAGTATTTCTAATTTGGTATTTAATATGGGATTTTCAATTTGTTCTTTTTTTTTTTTTTAGCATTTTCAGTTGCATGTCCATTTCATTGATCTCTTTTTTTTTCTCTCTTGTTCATGTAAGCATTTAGAGATATAAAACTCCCCCTAAGAACTGCTTTTGCTGCAACCCATAAGTTTTGGTATGTTGTCTCACTATTGTCCTTCTCTTGAATTAAGTTATTAATTGTTTGTATGATTTGTTCTTTGGCCCACTAATTCTTTAGGATTAGATTATTTAGTTTCCAATTAATTTTTAGTTTATCTTTCCATGGTCCTTTATTACAAATAATTTTTATTGTGTCATGATCTGAGAAAAATGCATTGACTATTTCTGCCTTTCTGCACTGGATAGTGAAGTTTTATGCCCTAGTACATGGTCAATTTTTGTGTACGTGCCATGTACCACTGAGAAAAAAAGTATATTCCTTTTTATCCCCATTCAGTTTTCTCCAGTGGTCTATCATATCTGCCTTTTCTAAAGTTCTATTGACCTCCTTAATTTCTTTCTTCTTTATTTTGAGGTTAAATTTATCAAGTTCAGAGAGGGGGAGGCTGAGGTCCCCCACTAGTATGGTTTTGCTGTCTATTTCTTCCTGTAACTCCCTTAACTTCTCTAAGAGTTTGCATGCTATACTACTTGGTGCATATGTGGCAAATAATGATATTGCTTCGTTGATTATGGTGCCTTTTAGCAGGATATAGTATCCTTCCTTATCTCTTTTAGTTAGATCTATCTTTGCTTTTGTTTTGTCTGAGATTTGAATTGCTACTCCTGCTTTTTTTATTTTATCTGAAGCACAATATGTTCTATTCCAGCCTTTTACTTTTACCCTGTGTGTATCCCCCTGTTTGAAATGTGTTTCTTGTAAACAATATATTGTAGGATTATGGTTTTTAATCCATTCTGCTATCCACCTCTGTTATATGGGAGAGTTCATCCCTTTCACATTCACAGTTATGATTACAAGCTGTGTCTCTTTCTACATCCTATTCCCCCCTGCCCCGTTTATGCTTTTATTTCTCCATTCTACCTTTCACTCCTCAAAAGAGTTTTGCTTTTGACCACCTTCTTCAATTTACCCTCTCTCTTGATTCCCTTTCCTTATCTTACCCTTTTCCCCTTGCTACTTCTTCCCTCCCTTCTGACCACCCCCCCCACTTTTCTTTCCCCTTTCTCCTCCTACTGCCTGTAGGACAAGTTTGATTTCTATACTTATCAGAGTACCTTCTTGAACCAGATCTAATGAGAGTAAAGCTCAAATGCTGCTCTTCTCCCTCCTTTCTCTCCCTCTACTATAATATGTTTTTGTGCCTCTTCATGTGATGTAATTTCCCCTTTTCTACTACTTCCTTACCTCTTCTCCCAGAACCATCCCTTTACATCTATTAATTATGTTTTTTATCATTATATCAGCTATTTTATACTGACACCCACAGTCTATGTGCATTCCTTTCAGTCTTCATAATAACTATACTATTTTCAAGATTCACATGCACACACACACGTATGTAACATATATAAAACAATATGATCCTAAATAAGGATATAGTAGAGGGAAAGAAGGGAGGGAGAAGAGCAGTATGTGAGCTTTACTCTCATCAGATTTGGCTCAAGAATAGTATAAGGTATAATAGTATAAGTATGGAAACCTAACTTGCCCTCATTAATTAACAAGGTTTGTGGGGCCCCCCCCCATTTAGCTTTTTATGTCTCTCTTGAGTTTTGCATTTGAAGATCAAATTTTCCATTGAGTTCTGGTGTTTTCATCAGGAAGGTCTGGAATTCCCTTATTTCACTGAATGTCCATCTCCTTGCCTGAAAAATTATGCTTAATTTTGCTGGGTAGTTGATCCTCAGTTGTAGTGCAAGCTCCCTTGCCTTTCAGAATATCATAGTCCAGTATCTCCTGCCATTTAATGTAGAAGCTGGAAGATCTTGCATGATCCTGACTGTAGTTCCATGATATTTGAATTGTTTCTTTTTGGCTGCTTGTAGTATTTTCTCCTTGACTTGATAATTCTGAAATTTGGCTATAATATTTCTTGGAGTTTTCAGTTTGGGATCTCTTTCAGGGGTGATCCATGGATTCTTTCAATGACTTTTTCCTGCTGTTTGGCTACTGAAGCCCTACTTCTGTCACCTCTATTTCAAAGTTTCTCCCAAGGGAGTATTATCTGGGTGAGGAAGGGAGGGATGAAAGCCATTTACCTGGCCATTATTTCTCCCTGAAGCTCAAGAAAGTGAGTTTCAAACCTTTGTGCTGCAAGCCTCAGGAGTAGATGTCTCATGACCACAGGTGCTATGCTGCTGCCTCTCATCTTTTTGACAGACTCCTGTCCTGTGCTGGGAGGCCTGGGGATCTCTGCCCATTTTGTGTGCCCAGCTTTCTCCTAGCCTGGATCGCTGACTGGGTTCTGCAGCTGCTTCAGCTGTGGTGTGGTCTGGTGCAGCTCTGTGCACCAGGCCCTCTCCCTGCCTACAGATACATCCTGTCGACCTCGTGGACTCTTCTGGATTGGAAATTTGCCCCACTTAGTCTTCTAGTAGCTTCTAACTCTCTCAAATCTGCTCAGATTCACTTTTTTAGAGGTATCGGTCAAAACTTGTGAGACCGCTCTGGTAAGATGTTGTTTTCATGTGGCCATCTTGGCTCTGCGCCCCCACCCCCATGTAACTTCTAAGAACTTTATCATTATTAGGGCAGTTAGAAGGATTCTACATAGAAAGATCATACAAGTGTGAGTTGGGATGATGAAAAAAAAATGGAAAGTCATGAAAGAGGGATGCACTGGGATTTGTGGGAAGGAAGAGTAATAGGGAACATTATCTCATATAAAAGAGGCATCCAAAGAACAGCTTTTACAGTAGACAGGGAAATTGGGGGGAGTGGGGGTGGGCAATGCTTGAACCTTGCTCACGTCTAAATTGGTTCCCAAAAGGATACACACACACACATACACACACACACACACACACACACACACACACACACACAAGTGGTAATAGAAATCTATTTATCTAGAAATCAATCTATTAAGCTTCAGCTGAAGTTATAAAGGCAGGGGGCGGCAATCACGATCTCAGACAAAGCAAAAAGCAAAAATAGACTAAAGTAAACTAGACCAAAAGGGAACTACATCTTGCAAAAAGGAACCATAGACAATGAAGTAATGTCAATACTAAATATATATATGCCAAATGACAGTTTCAGACATCATCAAACATCCTCTGAGTGACCAGAACTTAGGCTCCTTTGATTAGCTCTGGTGTTAGCACCTCCCTTCATTGGCCCCACCTGGAACCCCTTAGTTACCAATTCATACCCACATAGGCTTAGCACCTAATAGATAGGGGTTTGGGCCTGGGGTTTAGCACCTAGTAAGACTCAATCAAAGACACTGAATTAATCAAAGGAAACAAAGACCAAACTCTTCAAGGATCCCCAATACACTTGGTTAAAAAATAGATAAATCAAGGAAGCAGGCTAGACAGAAGAGGTTCAGAAATAATACAACTCAATAATCCATTGTTTAATAAAATGGAAACATAAGTTACCTATGGGAAAACTCCCTATTTAATAAAAACTTCTAGGAAAACTTGAAAAGCAATCTGGCAGAAATTACGCTTAGACCAATACTTTACATTGCACACCACACTGTGTTCAAATGGATATGTGACATTAGTAAGTATTGTATTATAAAAGGGAAGCTAGGTGGCACAGTAGATAGAGTGCTGGGCCCTCAAGTCAGGAAGACTCATCTTCTGAGCTCAAATTTGGCCTCAGATACCTACTAGCTGTGTCACCCTGGGCAAGTCACACTAAAATATTGTTGGTTTGTCTGTGAAATGGAACAACTGTTTTGGAAAGTAATTTGTCAAAATGCAAATAAAGTGACTAAAATGTCCATATATGTTGAACCAGAGACTCTTTACTGGGTTTATACCCCAAATGAACCATCAATCAGAAAACAGTTCCCCATGTACTTGAAGATATTTATAACAACACTTTTTTGTGTGATAGCTAAGAATTGGAAACCAAGTAGATGCTCATCAATTAGGGCATTGCTAAACAAGCTGTGGTACATGAATGTAATGGAATATTATTGCACTATAAGAAATGACATGTGATAAATACAGAGAAGCATGGAAAGAGCTATATGAATTAATGCAGAGTAACGAAAGCAAACCAAGAATATAATATACACAATAACTACAACAATATAAATGGAAAGAATGACCAAAAACTCAAATGAAAATGTAACAAAATTATAAGTTAAATGGGATTCAAATGAAAAGATATGAGAAGACACCCCCAACCTACCCCTTGGTGGAACTGGGTGGGGGGTCCACAGTTGTTATACATTGCACATGTTTTCAGACTTTTTGAATGTATCAATCAGTTATGCTGGTTTTTTTTCTCTCAAAAAACACAACACTTTGAATGGTTCTCAGGGAAGGGAAGGAAGGGATACATGAGATGGTGAAGTAAGATGTAGAAGCGTAGATGTGAAGTAAGAAATAGAATACATCAATAAAAATTTTAAAAAAGAACTGATCTATGTTAATTCCTTTACTTGGTCAACTCCAGAATTTTCTTTTATGCTGTAAGATAAAATATAAACTACCCTGTTTAGATTTCAAATCTCTATACAATCTGTTCCCAACCTACCTCTTCGGCCTCATTGGACATCACTCCCCTCTTCTCCCACCCCCCTTTATTCCAGCCAAGCTATCTTTCTTTCTATTTCTTGCCTGTGCCACTACATCTCCAGTTTCTGTTCCTCATTGGTCACCCTACTTTCATTCTTGTAATGCATTCCTACCTCATAGAAACCCTCTCCTCCTTTAATATGTAGCTCAAGCACCATCTTCTTCATGATGAATTTTCTGATTTTCCCAGATTAGTCCCCTTCCTCCCAAACTATTTATGATTTATATATTTGTATGTACTTATTATCTCAGTAATTTGAATATAAGCTAACCTTTTAAGAGATTGCTTCATTCTTTGTACCTGGCACATTTTTGAGCATATTAGATACTTAATAAATATTTGTTGATTGATGAGGAGGTAACCTTAAATTCCTGATGTCAATTTCTTCCATGTTGGAAAGGGTTCACAACGGGTTTGGAAATGAACTACTTCTCATCTAAGAATCAGCTCATCTTAACTGAAAGATGCTCATCACTATTGTGGCAAGAGGATAATAACATTATTATTAATACAATTATTATTATAAATTATTATTAACTTGTTACACAAATCATCTTCTATGACAGATTCTGTGATCTGTATTTGTTCTAAAGTGTAATTTTTATAGAAATAGATTATTAAAGGTGAAATAAAGTCATAATAATTGAATGAGGAGGGAACCAGACAGAGAATAGTTCATTCAAAACCACTGAAAGCAATGGGGTTTATGTTTAATATAGCTGTCAGCAGAGTGGATGATAAAAGCAGATGATTCCTCCATGTATTTGCCCTCTACCTTATGAGGTTCTATGTGAAATTATAGCCACTGCAATAACTGAAAAATGTTTAGTTGTTTTTCAGTCATGTCCAACTCTTTGTGACCTCTGTGAGGTTTTCTTGGCAAAGACACTGGAATGCCTTGCCATTTCCTTCTCCAGCTCATTTTTGTAGATGAGGATACTGAGGCAAACAGGGTTAATTGACTTGTCCAGGGTCACATAGTTAGTAAATGTCTGAGACCAGATTTGAACTCTGCAAGATTAGTCTTCCTGACTCAAGGCCCCGAACCCTATCCACTGCACCACCTAGCTGCCCTGAAAAATATGTCACGTGCAATGTTAAGGTGTTAAGCTAGTGTTGTTATGAACTCATGTTGAAAAGCTAACTGCATTTATTAGTAGTATTTGTACATAATAATTTGTTGCATAGGATTTTAATATTTTCATATTTGTAAGAAAAAATGTCTGTCAAAGAAAGTCTTATATGCGATGACACACCTATTTGATATCTTTCCACTTTTAAAAGAAATTACTATATATAACTTTTGTATTTTCTGTTCAAGTTGTCATACTTTGGGATAGAGGATCTGATAAACGAGAAGTTTATTAAAAAATCATAGACCAAGTCACATCTCTCATTAAGAATGTTTTACAGTGTTCTTAAAGAAGTGTTTTGTTTCTTACAGGACAGTTCTTTTCACTTTGACCTCTGTCGTTGTGCTTGTCATCACCACTGATTGGATCAGCTGGGACAAGTTGAATCGTGGATTTCTGCCCAGTGATGAAGTCTCTAGAGCCTTCTTGGCTTCCTTCATCCTAGTCTTTGATCTTCTTATTGTCATGCAGGTACACTGGGCTCTCTGGTCTTTCACTCCACTTACTAAAGCAATCATTTTTTTTTCTTTTCGGATGACATAGCCATAGATTTCATAAGATATCCTAAATGCTTTGTATACAATGGCTATTAGCAGAAGGATAAGGCACTGTGACATAGTAGATAGAGATCTTACCTCAGAACCAGGAATTCCTGGTTCAAATCATGCCTTCAGTCTATACCGGTTATATGAATGGGGCCAGTCATTTAATCTCTCAATCCTCTAAGCAGCTCTCTTAGACTATAAGAGTCTTGTAGACTTGAAATCATAGATATAGGACATATCCTTATTAGCAGAGGACTTTTTTGGCCATATTTCTTGGAGTGCAGCAGGAGGCTGAGACAGAAGTCACTTGGCTTTTTCTCGTGAGAATAGTCTCCGCTATTTTTTTTTAATTTGCAAGCTAGGCATCTGGGGATTGGCTTTCTTGAATGTTTTATCTAACAGGACTATAATGGGGGAGGGGAACTATTTGCTGAAATGATACAGAAATGAAGGTGTTGAAACTCAACAAAGCAGAGAAAATCGTGAAACATACTTGGCATTAAAAAAGTTATAATGAAAAGATGCAAAAATGATTTTTCTGTTTATGAAAATGATTGCTTGCTCTTAGTATTCACTAAAGAGCATTCCATTTTCATGTAAGCAATATTTCTCTCTTGCTTGGTACCAGACTGTATAATAACATCTTGCTAGCCAGCCATAACCAATGTAATAACTAGAATGATTGTGGGTTGCAAAACACTGAGGACCTGAAGAGTGCTGCTTTGAATTGAGCAAATAATAAATAGGACCTGTGAGTGCGGCAGCGATCAGATGCTTCTTGGCATTTCATCTTATCTATAAAATGGCCAACTGTTTCCTGGATTTTTTTCTTGATTGTTTCACAAGTTATCAATAGTTTCTCGTCTCAAGTTAACAAAGTAAAAACAAGAGCAGCAGCAGCAGCGGGAACAATAAGACAAGTTACCACTGTTGATGGGAAGATTATTCCAGAAGTATGGTTAATTTACTTAGTTCACAGAATACCAAATATGATCCTTTTTTTCTGGAGGACAGTAGGGGCTGCAGAGTCACTGTTGCATTGTGGAGGGAAAGATAGTTCACATGTATTTGTTTAAAATTGGTATATAATGCTTTTGTGGTAAGCTGGCAACAATTTATGAGCTGACTATCACAGTTTGAACTGGTGATAATTCAAATTGTGCCATAGTTACAAAATAGGCCATAGGTAACTTATAAGTAGAATTTGGCTTTTATTTATTATTTCATTTTAAAAATAGAATATTATATCTGTTTATAGAATATTATATCTATTTATAGAACATCTATTTGCTGAATTTGGCTTTTAATTGCTAAATCCGATGATTTCCCAGTTCTTATCCTTCTTAAATTTTCTATTGCATTTGAATACTATTGAGCAGCACCTCTTCTGTATACTCTCTCCTCTCTGGTTTTTCTAATACAACTCCCGCCTTGTTCAGCTTCTACCTTCCTGGTAACTTCTTCTCAGTCTTCTTTGCTGGATTATCATCCATTTCCTGTCCCTTCTCTGTTTACACACTCTCTCGGTCATCCCATCAGCTTTTATTGGTTTAATAGTTATCTCTATGCATATATCTACTCTCTCTCATGAATTCCAGTCCTATACCATCAAGTGCCCAATATGCCTTTTCACCAGGCCTGCATTACCTGTGGCCTGCAGGCTACTTACAGTCTTCAGGCCTCTTGTGTCACACAAAAGGATTTTGGGTGGCCTGAGAAAAATGTAGAGTAAAACATCCTACATATGTAGAGGAAATTCTTCGGCATGCCACAAGTGGCCCATACACATAAGCGGCCCAGGGGCCACAGGTTTTGCAGGCCTGCTTTTCACCTACATTTCTTAAGGTCACCTCAATCAACCTCAAACCGTCCAAAATACACTTATTTTTCCTCCAAAATCTGACCTTCTCAACTTCTGTATTTCTGTCAAGGGCACCACTATCCTTCCAAGTATTCAGGTTCACAACCATGGAGTACTCTTCACTTTACTCATCCCACAAATTCAGTAAGTTACCAAGTCTTGTTGATCTACCTCCACAGCATCTCACATCTGTCCCATTCTCTTCACTCTCATGGCTCTCAGCTTAGTTCAAGTTTGAATCTCTCCATCACCTTATCTATTATGGTTGGCTGCTAATTAGCCTCATGTTTCTTCACACTCAAATCAATTCTTCACATAGCCATTTTTCCCAAAGTACAAGTTTGACTATGGCATTCTTCTACTCAGTAGACTCCAGTGCCTTTGTATTACTTCCAGGATCCACTATAAAATACTCTGTTTACTCTAAAGCCCTTTCCAACCTGGTCCCTTCTTTCCTTTTTACTCTTCTTACACTTCGTGCATTCTGTGATCCAACTATACACCTCCTGACTCTGAGACTTTTTCATTTCATCACCCTCATGCCTGGAATACTCTTCCTCCTCACCTTTACTGCTTACTTTCACTGATTTCCCACATGACCCACTTCAAATCCTCCCTTCTGGATGAGTCCTTTCTATTGCTGTTACCTTCCCTCTGTGATTACTTTGTACTTTTTCTGCATATATTTTGTATACATATAGTTTATTTACATGTTGTCTCCACATTAGAATATGAGTTCCTCAATAATCTATTATTCAATGAAACTGAAAACTAAGGGCCAGAATTATGCCATGGGGATATTTACAATAAGATCTGGGATAAAGTAAAGTTGTTTAGTATCACCAGTATTATTTGATGTAATTCTAGTAATGTTAGCTCTAGCAATAAGACAGGAAAAAGAAATGAAGGGAATTAGCATAGGCAAAGAGGAAATAATGTGATCATTTTTTGTTGATGATATAATTCTTTACTTAGAGAACCCCATCGTGTCAACTAAAATTTAATTGAAATGATCACCTTAGCAATGGTGTGCGATATAAAATAAATCTACATCAGTCATAAGAATTTCTGTATGTTACCACCAAATGCCAGCAGGATGTCTGAGATAGACTTTAAACTTGGTTCTTACAGATTCCAAGTCTAACACCTGGAGCACTGTGTACCATCTAGCTGTTTATTGCCTTCCTCTTCCCAGAACATTCCAGGAACCAATTCCAGTTACTTCGTGCAGCCTCCCAAAGTTTCTCATCAAAGCATCCGGGATTATGGGATTATTAGGCCTTACAAGACAGTGTCACATGGGGAATTTAGAGATGAAGTTGGGTTGGGGAAATACGAATTCAGTTTGGGAAATGGAAGTTAGGTAAGAAATCAGAATAGGAGATATAAATTTGAGTCATTTGCATAGAGGTGATATTTGAAGCCATGAGAAATTATGGATGGTTGATGCAAGAGAACAGAGAGAAGAAAAAAGAGAGGGTTAATGATAAGATTGAAACTTAGGGAATATAGTTAGGTGAAAGGAAAAAGAAGAGAAGCCTTTGAAAGACACAGATAAGAAGCAAGTGGTTGGACATGTAAGAGAAGAACAAGAGAAGTGTTAGGTCACTGAAACTAAGAAGGGAAAAGAGTTGGGAAAAATCTTTACCAAGAACTGGAGAATGAATGAGTTATTTTAGGTTATTTAATATGATTTAGCAGTATTTAGCAGTAATGAAATAACAGAAATGAAAATCTGAGCAAATTCATGGTTAAGTGGTAGAGGGATTCTGCTATCAGTGAAAGACATTAAGAGAGAGATGGTATTTTTGAAAAGCAATTCTTTTTTTCTTAATAAGTTTTTTCCAATTATATGTAAAGATAGTTTTTCAACATTCATTTTTGTAAAATTTTGAGTTCCAAATTTTCTTCCTGCTCTCCCCCCTCCCCAAGATAGCAAGCAATCTGATATAGGTTATACATGTACAATCATGTTAAATGAATGAAAAGGAATTCTTAAAGCATTATAAAATAATCATGACTGTCCATTGTGGAAATTTGTTTTATTCAACTTTGTAATTTGTTCCAAATAAATAAAAAATGTAGCCAAGATCAGAAGGAAAGCAGAAAATTGGGGAAACACTTTAGATAATTTCTCATATAAAGGTCTCATTCCTCAAATATGTAAATGTCTTTGACAAATCTATAAGACTACAAGTCATTCCCCAATTGATAAATGGTCAAAGTCAGTTTTCCAATGAAGAAATCAAAGCAATTTATGGTTATATAAAAATGCTCTAAATCATCATTGATTAGAGAAATGCCAATTAAAACAATCTTGAGATATCATTTTACACCTGTCAGATTGGCTAAAACAATTGAAAAGGAAAGTGACAAATGTTGGAGGGGATGTGGAAAAATTGGGACACTATTTCACTGTTGGTGGAATTGTGAACTGATCCAACCATTTTGCAGAGGAATCTGGAATTATGCCTAAAGAGTTATTAAACTGAGATGGAGCCAAGAAGACAAAGTAAAGGCAGGGACTCTCCTGAGCTCTCCCCCAAACCCTTCCAAATACCTTTCAAAATGACTCGAAACAAATTCTAGAGCAACAGAACCTACAAAAAGACAGAGTGAAACAAATTTCCAGCCCAGGACAACTTGGAAGTTTGGCAGGAAAAGTCTGTTCCACCAGGGTGAGAAAGGAGTGCAGTCCAGCACAGGCCATGCCAGTTTAAATCAGGCCCCAGCAAACCTGGAGTAGGAGGGGCACTGAATCACTGGCAGCAGTAGTGGTTTCCAGACCTCTTAGCCGACAGACTCCCAATACAACTTAGAAGGTCAGCAGGAAAGGTCTGTTGCACCTAGGTGAGAGTGGAATGGAGTGCAGTCCAGCACATGCCATGCCAGCACAGCCCTGACCCCAACAAACCAGGAGCAGGACTTGGATGTGACTAAATCAACAGTAGCAGTAGCTGCTTCTGGAGCTCTCAGCCCACAGACAGTAAAGGGCTCAAACAACTAGTCAGAAAGAGAGTACAGGGGTCTTTTTTTCTAGCACTGAGTCAGGACTCTGTTGCTTTGCCCATACTTGGATCTGGGTCCTGGGTGGCAATCCCAGGGTGAGCTTGCAGCCACAGTGGGGTGGGGGACAGTTCTTCACAGTTCCAGGGCAGAAAAGAGTGCTTGTGGTCACTCACAGACCACAGCACAGGCCAGGAGAGTAGTAAACACTAAAGTTAAAAAAAACCTTAGGTCATACTGTGTTGGAAGAACTGAAAACTTACAGGTCCCTTGAAGTATCTCTGAAAACAGCTTTAGTTTATTTTTCTTGAGTTTTTTTCTTGTGTATATTTTCTTTCACAACATGACTATTATGAATATGTTTTGCAAGACTGCACATGTATAACCTAAATCAAAGTGCTTGCCTTCTCAATGGTGGGGGGAGGGAGCCAGGGGGAGGCATGGAGAGGGAGGAAGAGAGAGAATTTGGAACTCAAAGTTTTAAAATGAATGTCGAAATTGTTTTTATATGTAACTGTGGAAAAAATAGTAAACAAAAGCTTAAAATAAAAAAATTAAAATTAAAAAACTGTCAGAATTTAAAAAAAAATTAAAATGGTTCTAACTTGAGCACCATGACTTCTCTTCACTTCTGGCATTTCTCATCTACACAACTTGTGTGGCACCCTTGGCACCACATTGCCTTGTGATGAATATGCTGTATCTTAACATTTATTTAGCTCTTCACAGGTTTTCTCCCAAGCCACACTATAAATTCCTTGAGACCAGGGACTGAGTTCATGCTTGATGCTTATGCACAGATAACATAGGAAATTAAATTCTTAAAATAAATTTTAAAAAATGTTATTCAATTGCCTGTACCCTTTGATGCAGCAATAGCACTATGAGGTGTATTTCCAAAGATGATTATGGAAAAAGGAGAAGAACCTATATGTTCTAAAATATTTATAGCAGCTCTCTTTGTAGTGACAAAGAACTGGAAATTGCAGGGATGCCTGTCAATTGGGGAATAGCTGAACAAGTTGTGGTTTAGGATTGTGATGGAATACTATTGTACTATAAGAAATGATGAACTTAATGATCTTAGAAAAACTTACATGAAATACTGAAGACCAAAATGAGCAGAACCAAGAGAACATCGCATGCAGCAATGGCAGTATTGTTTTAATAATGACTTTGAGCAAATGAGTTATTTGGTCTATCATAAATAACCAAATTAACTACAAATGACATATGAAGGAAGACACTATCTGCATCCAGAGAAAGAACTGATAAATAGAAGTATGTATAGAATGATTTTATACACACACACACACATACACACACACATACACACACTTGTGTTTAATGTAGCCACACACACACATTTGTGTTTAATGTAGCTATCTCTAGGGCAGAGTCGGGGGAGACAAGGGAAGAAAAAAATAAAACAAATACATAATGGCTTTATTATATATTTAAAAGGAATATCAAGTTGAACATGATAGATTTACAGTTTCATGTGCAATCATTTTTTAAATTATATTATATTATGGAAATTCTTGTTTTATTCCGTAAGTTAAAATAAATAAATTTTTTAAAAAGGAACCATTTGGCACTGCAAAGGACTTTGGTGGTGAATACTTTCTATTTTGGGTTGTAAGTAGCTGTTACTGCTGAGGGGAGAGAGGCTAACTGCAAAGGCAGTTGCTACGGCTGCTTTCTTGGTTTATTAAGTCTTCTGTTATTCTAAGAACTCAGAGATAGCTCAGGCTGGGGGACCACCTGCTGGCTTTCATTGTTCCCACAGTGGTCTGATACAGGGCAAAGTCTAATCTCTGCCCTCCTCCTCAGAGTGTTACAACTTTCTTATGTTGGGTTTGAGTAATGTACCTGTGGGCTTGCTTCTAGTTATTGTTCTAGTAGGCTGCTGCTGTACCTAGCCACTATCAGCCAGTAGGAGAATTCTGTATGTTTTTGGTGACAACTTTAGACACCCATTTATTATGGATTTTTTCCCCTGGTTTTCTGCTTCAGGCTTCATACTGGGCTGGGGGTGGAACTGAGACCCTACTCTTCTCCTAGGGTCAGAGCCATTTTGCTTTTGAGTTTTCCCCTTGCTTACTATACATCATAGGGGCTGAGACCACTCTGTACCCTGAAATACTATCCATAGGTACAGATCCCCTTCTCAATGAGCTCTATGACTAAGAACTAGGTCATGAGCAATAGAGATGCCACTTGACACCTATCTCTGAATCCTAAACAATATTGGACTTCTTTCTGCAAGATTTGGGACCTTCTCATGCCTTGGTACATAACATCTCCCTGTGCTGGAATGCTATGTGCAGCCATTTTTGGCTGTACTCTGTCCACAGTGTCCATAGACTTGCTTGTCTCACTCCCTGTGCCAGTGTAGGCTAGAAATATGACTTGCTGTGATTTTTTTTTTCTTGATTTCTCAATAAGGACACAGTCTGGTGCATTTTCTAGATACTTGTGAAGAAGTGGGGGAGTGGGAAGGGCAGTTCTGCTATATTTCTTCCTGCTACTATGCCATAATAGTTCTCTTTATCATTTTTATGGCTTAATAATATCCTATTACATTCATAAAATTTGTTCAACCATTCCCAGTATAGGAGTACCCAATTTATTTCCATTGTTGGTTACTACAAAAATGCCACAATGAACATTTTAGTGTATATCAGGGTGTGATTTTCTTGAAGAGTAGATCATAACTCCTATGTACCTAGGCATAAAAGATTTGCCCTATGTGTATTGAAAGGAGGAAGATGAGAAGGGATTGAATATTTCCGAGGCATATGAGATGGCCCTTCATTAAAGATGAGTGCAATTTAAACTGTCATCTCTTTATATTAGCTCTCTTTTGCTGATTCTTTCTTTCTTGATTTGACTTTATTCTCTCTACCAAGGTTTTTGATTTGCCCAGCTGAAGTCCTTCACCTTATTGTTTTTACTTCTTTTGGCTTACTCTCTCTTTTTTCCAGGCTGGACCTGTTAACCTAACCTAGCAACATACAGCTTTACTCTACTTCTGAAATTTAAGGAGGAACACTTACAACGATTTGGCTTACCACTGTGAATAAGGAACATGCAATACTAATGTGGTAGCTATGCCATGACTTCAGTGGCTTGTGTTCAGGTAGTAACTTTGGGTATGAAATGCACAGTAACCAATGCAGTATTTAATTTTAAAAGATGTATGCCAACTTCTACATAGGGTCATAGATTTAGGGTTGGAAAGGATCATCCAGTCTCCATTTTATAGATGAGGAAAATAAGGCTCAAATAAAGTGAGTCACTTGCCCAGGGTCACATAATTAGTAAGAGGATTCGAGCACTTTATAATTGCTTGTATGATTTTCCCATGAAATCCCCCACAGAAATATCCTAGAAATGTTTTGTTGAAAGTTGCTTTTTATGTCTCTAAATAAATGTTTTATTCCTTTGGCTAGATATAAAACTATTATATCAGCAATATCCCATCAGCGAATTTATGTGTTCTTTAGTCAATGCAACAACCTTCTGGAGTGCAGAGGTGGATGTGTGAAAAAAATCACTGGTGAATTACCATACATTAATAAGTCCAGAGTAGCTGAAATTTCACTGGAAGCTTATTGCCTGATAAAGAAATTATTATAATGGATATGGCTAATTAAAGTCAGAATCGTCTGAACAAAACTAAAAAAGTAAAATCTGCCTTCATCACTACAACTGGAATTATACTACTTCCTGAAGTCTTCTAAAGAACTTGAGGATCTATAGGTGCTTCCATCAGTCCTTAAGGTGGCATTATTCATGAATATTGTCAGGTCATTTATCACAAATAGCTAATTCTTATTGGACATAAATCTCTTAGACATATTTCAAGACCTATATGCATTCTAGTTCCTGAGATGCTTGAATACTACTTATTCAGTTCCAGATATAATACTCCAAGTATTTTAATACTTTCTTGATTTTTATGGTGCTTTATAATTTTTTAAAGATTTGTTATAGAGAGGATTTCATTTTGATCAGATAAGTTCACAAATAAAACCCCACATTTTCTCTCCATAAACTCAGGAACAACCATTCCTTTCTGGGTTAGGTTCAGGTAATTAAAGGTAATCCCTTAATGTAAACTTTGAAAACAACACAGATTAAATGTAAGACCTATTGTATCCATTTCTAAAAATAACTTTTAGTGACCTTCAAATTTTAATACCTATTACTGTTAGGTATATTCTATTAGGTATTTCTCCTCATTTTATTTTTCTTCTTTCTATCTCTTAACATCAAATCTATTTCACTACATTTTCCAATTTTGAAGTGAATAGCATTGTAAATTATTTTCCCCAGATGCTAGCTGTAATAGGCTGGGCCTGGCCCTGTTAAATTAGGCCCCCAAACTGGAATGAATTGAAAGAAATTTAACTCATATAACATTTAACAAAAAGAAGCTTATTTAGACATTGCAAGGAAAGAATGTTCAGAGTTGGAAGTTTTATCTGGGATAAAACTGATTCATCTGAACACAGCTTTCCAGTCTTGTTCATGATGCTGGTCTATGGTCTGAAATGTAAGAGAGGGACCTCAGGCCATTGTCCTGGATATTTTGTACCTAGGTGACCAACGAGCTACATAAATGAGTTAATACTTAGATCCCTGAGCCAATCAAATGTCAAATGGTTTCAGTATCTTTTAAGGAAAAACATGGGATGGAGTAAGACAAAGGAATACCTAGAATATTGCTCACCCCTGCCCCCATATTCCACCAATTTGTGGTAAGGTCCTTAAGGTCTTTTAGAGGACTACATAAGGTGACTTTAGCACTGTAATTGGTTAACCCTGACCTCAGGGATCCCTGAGAATACAAGAAGTCTGATATAGGCAGAACTGAATGAGGAAAATAACATCAAAATAAAAAGATAGCAAAAAACAAAACAAAAAACCAAAGAGTACAGAATTCCCTTGAAGGAATGTCTTGAATATGGGTTAATGAAAACCAGAAGTCCCAGGTTTTGCCCTCCCTTTTGGAAGGACTGAATCATGTTTCTAAATTATCTGGTCCAGGTGGTAGGTCATTCCAAATCTTTGCCATTCACAATGGTTTTTCCAGGTGAAGCTATGTATGGAAGTAGTATCAGAAATGTCATGGCTATAATGAAGGAAGTGATACTACTCACATAGTTACCTATCCTCATCAAAAGTCGGGTATTACTACCCATTTAGTATTCCCTTTTCCACCAATCCATATCCCCTTTCCTCTGGGTGAGATCTCTTCCATGGTGGGGAGAAGCCAAGTCTTCGACCCAGTAGTCACTTCTAGAAGGCTGCCTACCTTCTTCCATGGGGGCTGGTTATACCCTTTCACCTCCCTTTTGTTACCAGTTAGCAAGCTATCTCCCAACAGACACTCCTTGGTACTCCAAGTACTATTCTGCCTCTTCTAGGGCCAACTCTTCTGCCCACTGTATTAATGAAATATATCCAATCTGATAAGGACATAAATCCTTTACAACAAATTTATGAAGCACTAGTCTTTCTTGTAATATTACTTGGGAGAGAGACTGAAGATTGTAACTTAAATTAGACCATCTCTCCCTAAGGATTTTTATGCATTCATATAATCTATGTTATATATTCATTTTAGAGATTTATACATTTTATACATCACAAAGGAGGTTTTATACATTCCATAAGAATTAAGACTATAAATTAACATCATTAGCCAGTTTACTAATAGATATAACATAATTCAAAAATAGATATAACAATTCAAAGAAAAAGGACAATTAAAAAAAGATAGTTAACTCCCTTAATAATAGAACATTTCCAAAATACCTGGGTAGGCAATATTATATTTCTTAATTAGATTTATAAAACTTGAAAATATAAAAATTGAGTTTGGTACATAATTGCAGGAAATAGCTAAAAGTCTAATCTTTGCCATTTGGACTTTATTTCCTTGTGTAGTTAGAAATCTCTGCTCTTATATCAGCACCAGCTGTAATTATTTTTGATACAGTGACTCCCTTCTAGATCTTCCTACTTTTTGGTAATATAGATTGTTGGGAATTTTATAAGGAAGTAACCAATTAGAGGCAAATCCTGTTTTGCTTATTTCTTCTTTTTCCCCCCTTTTGTCATCTAAGAACACATGCTCATGTAACTGTGAAAAAAAGTCGTCCTGCTTGCCCTGGATATAAAAAATCAGGAACAAATTTGTTTTAATATGTATGTGTGTGTGTATATATATATATATATATATATATATATATATATATATACATATTATATATTATATATATATGAATAAATTGCTTTTACAGAGACATCAGATAAATACATTTTGTCTATTTTGTTTGAATAATTTTAGGATATTTTTTTCATTGATCTTTGTATTTCAAAAGACAGATTTAGGCTAACATGCCACTAAAGGGGCAGAAGGTAAGGAATAGTGAAAAAAATTAGAAGTAAACAAGAAAATCAGGGCTAACTCCATTTCTTTATTACACTGGCAACCATTTTGAATGTAAATTGATTTACTTCTATATTTAACAAGTTTTTTTTAAATAAATGTTGAGCAATGATAGAGATGCAAAATTAGATGGGCAAAGTAAAGAACTCATCACCTTTTAAAAAATCATCATTTATTTATTTAATATTTTTAGTTTTCAGCATTAATTTTCAAAAGAGTTTGAATTACAAATTTTCTCCCCACTTCTACCCTCCCCCCTACTCCAAGATGGCATATATTCTGGTTGCCTCATTCCCCAGTCAGTCCTCCCTTCTGTCACCCCACTCCCTCCATCCCCTTTTCCATTACTTCTTGTAGGGCAGGATAGATTTCTATGCCCCATTGCCTGTATATCTTATTTCCTACTTGCATGCAAAAACTTTTTTTTTGAACATCTGCTTTTAAAACTTGGAGTTCCAAATTCTCTCCCCTCTTCCCTCCCTACCCACCCTCCCTAAGAAGGCAAGCAAATCAACATAGGCCACATGTGTATCATTATGTAAAACTCTTCCACAATACTCATGTTGTGAAAGGCTAACTATATTTTGCTCCTTCCTAACCTTCCCCCTTTATTGAATTTTCTCCCTTGACCTGGTCCCTTTTCAAAAGAGTTTGTTTTTGATTACCTCCTCACCCTATCTGCCCTCCCTTCTATCATCTCCCCTTTTTTATCTTCTTCCTCCTTCTTTCCTGTGGGGTAAGATACCCAATTGAGTGTGTATGTTATTCCCTCCTCAGGTCAAATCCAATGAGAGCAAGATTCACTCATTCCCTCTCACCTGCCCCCTTTTCCCTTCCAACAGAACTACTTTTTCTTGCCACTTTTATGTGAGATAATTTACCCCATTCTATCTCTCCCTTTCTCCCTCTCAATATATTCGTCTCTCATCCCTTAATTTGATTTTTTTTTTGGATATCATCCCTTCATCTTCAACTCACACTGTGCCCTCTGTCTATATGTGTGTGTATTTATATATATATGTATATGTATATATATGTGTGTGTGTGTGTGTGTGTGTATACACATATACACACATACACACACATATATTTATATATATTTATATACACACACTCACACATATATATTGTGTGTATATATATATATGTATATATATAAATATATGTATGTATGTATGTATGTATATTCCCTTCAGCTACCCTAATACTGAGGTCTTATGAATCGCACACATCATCTTTCCATGTAGGAATGTAAACAAAACAGTTCAACTTTAGTAAGTCCCTTGTGATTTCTCTGTCTTGTTTACCTTTTCATGTTTCTCTTGATTCTTGTGTTTGAAAGTCAAATTTTCTATTCAGCTCTGGTCTTTTCACTGAGAAAGTTTGAAAGTCCTCTATTTTATTGTAAATCCATATTTTGTCTTGGAGCATGATACTCAGTTTTGCTGGGTAGGTGATTCTTGGTTTTAATCCTAGCTGCATTGACCTCTGGAATAACATATTCCAAGTCCTTTGATCCCTTAAGGTAGAAGCTGCTAGATCTTGTGTTATTCTGATTGTTTTCCCACAATACTCAAATTGTTTCTTTCTGGCTGTGTGCAGTATTTTCTCCTTGATCTGAGAGCTCTGGAATTTGGTGACAGTATTCCTGGGAGTTTTCTTTTTGGGATCTTTTTCAGGAGGCTATCGTTGGATTCTTTCAATTTCTATTTTACCCTCTAGCTCTAGAATATCAGGGCAGTTTTCCTTGATAATTTCTTGAAAGATGATATCTAGGCTCTTTTTTTGATCATGGTTTTCAAGTAGTCCAATAATTTTTCAATTATCTCTCCTGGATCTATTTTCCAGGTCAGTGGTTTTTCCAATGAGATATTTCACATTGTCTTCAATTTTTCATTCCTTTGGTTCTGTTTTATAATGTCTTGATTTCTCATAAAGTCACTAGCTTCCACTTTCTCCAATCTAATTTTTAAGGTATTATTTTCTTCATTGGTCTTTTGGACCTCCTTTTCCATTTGGCTAATTCTGCCTTTCAAGGCATTCTTCTCCTCATTGGCTTTTTGGACCTCTTTTGCCATTTGGGTTAGTCTATTTTTTAAGGTGTTATTTTCTTCAGTATATTTTTTTTTTGGTTCTCCTTTAGCAAGTCATTGACTTGTTTTTCATGGTTTTCTCACATCACTCTTATTTCTCTTCCCAATTTTTCCTCTACTTCTCTTACTTGCTTGTCCAAATCCTTTTTGATCTCTTCCATGGCCTGAGACCAGTTCATGTTCTTCTTGGAGGCTTTCGATGTAGGCTCTTTGACTTTGTTGACTTCTTCTGGCTGTACATTTTGGTCTTCTTTGTCACCAAAGAAAGATTCCAAAGTCTGAGTATGAATCTGAGTCCACTTTCACTGCCTGGCCATGTTCCTAGACAACTATTTGACTCTTGAGTTTTTCATCGGAGTATGATTGTTTGTAGAGTAGAGAGTACTTTGTCCCAAGCTTGAGGGGCTGCACTGTTGCTTTCAGAGCTATTTCTAAACAGCAAACTCTGCCACACCAGTGTTCCTCTTCCCCCAAGAACCACCAACCCAGATCCCGACTGAGATCTAAGCAGGCTCTGAACTCCTGCTCTGATATGCCACTTAATTCCTCCCACCAGGTGGGCTTTGGGCTGGAAGCAACTGCAGCTGTAGTTTTGTCCTCAGAGCTGCACCACGTCTGCTGCCCCCAGGGCAGTGGCTAAACTGCAAACTCCTTTCACTTTGTCCCTGCAGTTTTTCCCACTAACCTTCTCTGTTGTCTTTGGTGTTTGTGGGTTGAGAAGTCTGGTAACCATCACAGCTCACTGATTCAGGGCGCTAGGGCCTGTTCTGCCCAGTTCCTGGTCTGGTTGGTCTGGGCACAGCTCACGCTGGGCTCTGCTCCTCTCCTAGTATGATTCGATAGACCCTACCCAGCGACCATCTAGGCTGTCCTGGGCTGAAGCCCTGCTTCCTTCTGCTATTTTGTGGGTTCTGCAGTTCTAGAATTTGTTCAGAGCCAATTTTATAGGTTTTCAGAGGATCCTGGGGGAAAGCTTTAGGCAAGTCCCTGCTTTCTAGCCGCCATCTTGGCTCCACCCCTGAACTCATCACCTTTTGACCAGCAATTCATTGTATGTTCAAAACCCTCAGGGAACTCCACATGGAAGGGTACTTGAGTCTGACTTACAAATTAAAATCAAGTTCTTCTGACTACAGACCTGAGTTTAATTCTAGCCTCAGACACTAGCAAGTGACCCTAAGCAAGTCATCTTTTTTTTTTTTTTGGTGAAGGTACCAGAATAACATGATTTCACAAAATAATTTAATTGGTGTTCTGAGGCAAGCATGTATAATTGGGGATGACGAAACATGACTGAAAGACAAATTCTTCATTATCTTCTTTTCACGGTGTTGCTTATCAACAACAGTGCAAGTAAGCAATTAAAACAAACTTCGAAAAACCTAAAATCTCTGCTGCCTTCTAAGGTAAAGCTTACTGCTTAATTAAGAATTAAAGTTTTAAATGTTTTACCAGCTGTCATCTATGCTGGATCTTTACCACTACCCACACTGCTATATGCTCCTTCTAATACTTGTTCCACTGTCTGCTCTATCAGATTCAATTATTCAATCCCTGTGTGAGTACCTAAGCACTGCCGTAAGTGCTAATCTGTGCCACAAGAGGCCATTACTGGAGCCTGATTCAAACCTCTTGTGCCAGGGCACAAGCACCATGGGCATTGCTACTATTAACACCTGAGTGTCCCCCTATGCCTGCCCAGGTTATGCCAGCCAGTGTCACTGTCCTAGCTAGTCCATCATAGTTGATGAGATTAGAAACTGCCACATGACATGGCTCAGGAAACTCTGAGGGATTTTGTCTGATCATGCCATGGTTAGTATTCCTCTTTGCTGTCAATGGTCATCCTCTCTGGTGCAGGGAATTCAGGTGCTTGCTTCACTGAAGGAACCAGGAACTTCTGACATCTTTAACTCATAAGGTTTCCACCAAATGTAGGAATGTCCAACTCAGGATCTGCCACTTAGGATTTTCCCCTTAGGGAAAGAGATAAAAACAATCAATCAAAAAAGATAAAGCCAGAGACTTTTTTTTTCAGGTAAGTACATGTGCTCTGTCATGCTCAAATAGTAGCCATTCATGCCAGATAGGTAGGTTATCTGAGACCTGAACTCTGTATGAGCCCCTCAATTTAAATGAGAGACTGAGACAGCTACTGTTCCTAGTTTACAATTATAGAATGAGAGTAAATGCTGTTTCTCTTTTAAAATGTATATATCATCCTCCATGTGTGGCAAAACAACAGGAGAACAATAGGCACATTTTATCCATACCCCCAATTCCAGAAATGTTTCCGGACTCCTAATATGTAATAATAATAACAACAACAACAAATAATTAGCAAAAGAGAGCAAAGATGGCAAAGCAATCAAGTTAACTTTCGCAGTAGTTCCCTTTAAATAACTTTAAAATAGTGGATCGAATTGAATTTTGGAGTGGCAAAGCAAGTAAAAGGTCAAGGTTAGATATTTTTCCAGCCCAAGGCAACTTAGGTCGGAAGTAGAAGTATGTGACACTGAGGTGTGGGCTAGCTCATTGTGTAGCATGGTAGCAACACCAACTATGGATCTTACAGGTGGCGGTGACAGCAGTGGCAATTTTGGGAGCTCTCACCACCCAGACAGGGTATTGGGATTGGGCAACTAGTCAGAAAGACACTACAGGGGACCTCTGTGCTGACCCAGGTATAGGATTGTACCAGTGAGTAAACAACAGCAAAAGAACTTGACCATAAAAAGCTACTAGGTAACAGGGAAGGTCGAGTCAAACTTGGAAGAAGACAATAATGTAAAAACATCTACAAGCAAAGCCTGCAGGAAAAAATGCAGATTGTTCACCAGCCCATAAAGAATTCCCAGGAGAGCTAGGTAAAGAGTTAAAAGGAGCCAAAAAATGTTTTAAAAATCAAATAAGAGTGGTAGAGGAAAATGTGGGGAAGAAATGAGAACAACATAAGAATATTATGAAAAAAGAATTAATAGCTTGGTAAAATAGGTACAAAAATACTAAAGAAAATAGCACATTTAAAAAAAATTAGAATTGGCCAAATGGAAAAAGAATTCTGCTCACTAAAGAAAATAATCCCTTAAAATTTAGAATTATTGAGGTGAAACTTAATCACTCTGTGAGACATCAAGAAACAATAAAATAAAGTCTAAAGACTGAAAAGGCAAAAGAGAATGTGAAATACCTCATTTGCAAAACAAATGATCTAGAAAACAGATTGAGGGGAGATAATTGAAGAATTTTTGGACTATATGAAAGATTGAAAAAAATCAGAGCCTAGACACATTTTAAGAACCTCTAAAAGAAAATTGCCCACATATCATATAACCAGAGAGCAAAATAGAAATTACAAGAATCCACCAATCACCTCCTGAAAGCGATCCCAAAATGAAAACTCCCAGGAATATTATAACCAAATTCTGGAGCTCCTACATCAAAGAGAAAATACTGAATGCAGCCAGAAAGAAACTATCCAAATACCATGGAACCACAGTCAAATCACACAAGGTATGACAGCTACCATTATAAAGGAGTGGAGGGCTTGGTATATCATATTCCAGAATACAAAGGAGTTAGAGTTATATCCAAAATAACCTACACAGCAAAACGGAATATAATCTTACTCGGAGTAAGTGGATGTTTAATGAAATAGAGGACTTTCAATCAGTCCTGATGCAAAGGCCAGAGCTAAACAGAAAATTTGACATTCAAAGACAAGACTCAAAAGAAGCATATAAAGGTAAACATGAGTGACAAAATCATAAGAGACTTAGCAAGGTTAAGCTGTTTCCATTCCTATGTGGGAATATGATATATGTTACCCCTAAAAACTCTATTATCATTAGGGTAGTTAGAAGGAGTCTACTTAGAGAGCATGGGTATGATTCTACCATTTTAGGATAATCTCAAAAGAAAAATGGAAGGGTGAGAAAGAGGGATGCATAGGAGAAGGGGGAAGGGAGATGGGAAATGGGAAAAATTATCTCATAAAAGAGGTGTGCAAGGAAGAATTTTTGTAATGGAGGAGAAAGTGTGTGTGTGTAGTAAGCAGCACTTGAACCTCACTCTCATCTGAACTGGTTCAAAGAGGTAAGAATATATACATATGTATGTATGTATGTATGTATGTATCACATTGCTTGCTTTCTGAATGGCTATGGAAGAGACAGAAGGGAGGGAAAGAATTTTGAATTAAATTTTAAAAAGAATGTTAATTTAATAAAAATTGTAAGACATTGCTCTTTTAGTGCCTTTAGTGCCTTACACCAAACATTTCCAATGTTCTCTCAAATGACATATAAAAATTTCAAACAGTTTCTTCATCATAGTTACTAGACTCTCTTTGTTAAGGTCTCTTACCTTGGCTGGCTGTGTTCATATTCAATTGCAGGACTTAGCTTCTTTGTTATTTCAAAAAACAAACAAAAAAAACCACACACACTTAAATGCCAGCAGTTCTTTTCTCAATTACAAAAGATCTCATAGTAAGGTCCAAAGGACAAAACTCCTTACCAAGACAAGTCAAAAGCATATGTTAGTTAACTTCCTTAAAGTTCAGGTAGTTTTCTCATTTGTAGGCTTTCCTGGGAAAATGAGGAGGCAAAGACATTAAGTCTTAGCAAGGGCATGGCATTGGCATGCTAGGACATTGTTCTTTGTCTTTCCTTTTCTAAACAATCACTTTCAATCTCCAAAATTCAATCCATCTAAGCTGTTTTGAAAGGAACCAGAATTCTGAGGAAATCCTCTAGCAGAACTTGGAGGATGGTAAAATACCAGACCAGGGATTACACAGCTGGTGGGCCTAAATGATTTGGAACTCAAAATCTTATGGAAGTGAATGTTGAAAACTAAAAATAATTCAAAAGAAAAAATTAAAATTTATTTTATTTTCAATTTATGGAAGACAAGCATTTTCATAATGTAGTACAATAAAAAGATGATTTCACAAGAAAAACAGAAGAAGAATTTATAGTAATATAACTGTCTTCAAACACTTAATGCTAATAAATGCAAGGGAAGATAGCCTAGCCATATCAGATCTTAAATTATACTATAAAGCAGCAATCATCAAAACTATTTGGTACTGGCTAAGAAATAGAGTGGTAGATCAGTGGAATAAGTTAGGTAGTAGTCAATGACTATAGTAATCTACTGTTTTATAAACCCAAAGACTCTAGGTTCTGGGTTAAGAACTTACTATTTAAAAAAACTGCTGGGAAAACTAGAAAAGAGTATGGCAGAAACTAGGTATAGAACAATTTCTTATATCCTATGTCAAGATAGAGTCAAAATGGGTACATGATTTAGGCTTAAAGGCTGATATTATAAGCAAATTAGGAGAGCAAGAAATAGTTTGCCTGTCAGATTTATGGAGAATGGAAGCATTTATGACCAAACAAGAGATAGGGAACATTATGAAATGCAAAATGCATTATTTTGATTACATTAAATTAAAAAGTTTTTGCACAAACAAAGCCAATGCAACCAAGAGTAGAAGGGAAGTATAAAGCCAATGCAACCAAGAGTAGAAGGGAAGTATAAAGGGAAGTACAACTAGTGTCTCTGATAATTTCTCAAATATATATAGAGAGAGAACAGAGTCAAATTTATAGGAATACAAGTCATTCCCCAATTGATAAATGGTCAAAGGATATGAACAGACAGTTTTCAGATGAAAAAATTAAAGCTATCATCATATGAATAAATGGTCTATATCATTATTGATTAGCAAAATATAAATCAAACAACTCTGAAGGTACCACCTCACATCTATCAGATTGGCTAACATGACAAAACAGGAAAATGATAAGTGTTGGAGAAGATGTGGGAAAACTGGAACACTAATGCATTGTTAAGGAGTTTTGAACTGATCTAACCATTCTGCAGAGCAGTTTGGAGCTATGGCCAAAGGGCTATAAAACTATGCATACCCTTTGACACAGCAATACCACTTTTAGGTCTGTATCCCAAAGAGATCATACAAATAGGAAAAGGACCCACATGTACAAAAATATTTATAGTGTCTCTTTTTGTGGTGGCCAAGAATTGGACATGGAGGGAATGCCCATCAATTGAGGAATGGCTGAACAAGTTGTGGTATATGAATGCAATGGAATGCTATTGTTCCATAAGAAATTATGAGCAGGTGGACTTTAGAAAAACCTGGCAATATTTTGATGTATTAATGGTGAGTGAAGTGAGCAGAACCAGGAGAACATTGTATACAGTAACAGCAACATTGTGCGATGACTCACTTTGATAGGCTTACCTCTCCTCAGCAATACAGGCATCTAAGACAATTCCAAAAGACTCATGATAGAAATCTACATCCAGAGAAAGAACTATGGAATCTGAATGGAAATTGAAGCATACTATTTTCTCTCTTTTTTTGTTTGTTTTTTTTGTGGTTTCCCCCTTTGGTTCTAATTTTTCATTACAACATGTCTAATGTGGAAATATGTTTAATATTATTGTACATATATGGCCTATATCAGATTGCACACCATGTTATGGAGTGGGGAGCCTCAGGAGGGGGAGAAATTTTAGAACTCATAATCTTAGGGAAGTGAATGTTGAAAACTAATGAATAAATAAATAATTTTTTAAAAAGAGGATTGTTAGGGATTAGGGTGAGGCATGGCTGGAGTCATTCTGCGCTGAAATATTTGACTATATGAAACCCTCGTCAATCAGAACATTCAGTACCTGGGCAGAAGTGTTGTAGATTGAAAGGGTTAAGTAATTCCTAGGAGACAGTTAAGGTGAAGAGAAGAAATGATACTTCTCATGAGCTCAGATGTCCAAACATTAATGCAGAATATGAATAGTAATGTGATATGGGAGATAAATATGAGCTTATTGGTTTATGGACATGCAACTCACAGTTGGGATAAGAATATATACCTTATGAAAAAGGAACAGATAACATAAAAGGGTCAGGACTTGTAGGGTAAGTAGCTTTGCACACATAGAAGACGTTAACTTTGCTGAAATTCAGCAAGATGAGTGGGAAATACTATGTAGAGCAACTGGGTAAAGGTCGAAGGAGGAAGAAACAGAAGTCATAGAATGGTGGGACTATATTACAGAATACCGGGTTAGCTAGAGAAAAAGGACTGCTAGTTCCTGACATAGATCATAAAGCTCCTACTGAAGTAGTTACACCTGGGAACTTCATCTGACATGTCCTGAAAGTATCCTTTTGTTGTTAATTGTATACTTGAACCAACAATATGAAATGGCTGCTGTAAAAGCAAACATGATCTTAGACCATATAAAAAGAGATATGGTATTCAGAATAAGGAAGCCTGTAGTTGTGGTGGTTTCTGCCCTAATCAGATCACATGTGTGATATCATTATCAGTTCTAGAATATCAGAAAGGACAGTGGCAAGCTGAAGGATGTCCAGAGGATAGTTATTAGGAGGAATGGATTCTCCTAGGTATAGTGTAGGCTATACTTCATAAGGATTGATTAAAAGAACTGGAAATATCTAGCCTGGAGAAAAGAAGATTACATGATATTTCTGTTCATATAATTAAATGTTGCTCTCTGTAAGAAGATTTAAATTTGTTTCATATGGCTTTAGAAGGTAGTATTAGAAAAATTGAGTAGAGATTGTGAAGAGACAATTGGTAGTATTAATACAAGGAAAGTCCTCCTAATAGGTAAAATTGTCCAAAGTCTAAAGTGCCATCTCTGTTTCATTACAAGTCTTAATATGAAGGCTAAATGACTATTCATCAGGGATATTTTTTTAATATTTAATTTTTAGTTTATTTAATTTATTTAATATATTTAGTTTTTCAGCATTGATGTTCACAAGAGTTTGAATTACAAATTTTCTCCCCATTTCTACCCTCCTCCCCACTCCAAGATGGCGTATATTCTGGTTGCCCTGTTCCCCAGTCAGCCCTCCCTTCTGTCACCCCACTCCCCTCCCATCCCCTTTTCCCTTCCTTTCCTGTAGGGCAAGATAAATTTCTATGCCCCATTGCCTGTGTATCTTACTTTCTAGTTGCATGCAAAACTTTTTTTTTTGTTTTTGAACATCTGTTTTTAAAACTTTGAGTTCCAAATTCTCTCCCCTCTTCCCTTCCCACCCACCCTCCCTAAGAAGTCAAGCAATTCAACATGGCCACATGTGTATCATTATTGTAAAACCCTTCCACAATACTCATGTTGTGAAAGACTAACTATATTTTGCTTCTTCCTAACCTATCCTCCTTTATCCAGTTTTCTCCCTTGACCCTGTCCCTTTTCGAAAGTGTTTGTTTTTGATTACCTCCACCCCCATCTGCCCTCCCTTCTATCATCCCCCCTTTTTTATGTTCTTCCTCCTTCTTTCCTGTGGGGTAAGATACCCAATTGAGTATGCATGGTATTCCCTCCTCAGGTCAAATCTGATGAGAGCAAGATTCACTCATTCCCCCTCACCTGCCTTCTCTTCCTACAGAACTGCTTTTTCTTGCCACTTTTATGCTAGATAATTTACCCCATTCTATCTCTCCCTATCTCCCTCTCTCAATATATTCCTCTCTCATCCTTTAATTTGATTTTATTTCTTTTAGATATCATTCCCTCCTCTTCAACTCACCCCGTGCCCTTTCTCTCTCTCTCTCTCTCTCTCTCTCTCTCTCTGTATACACACACACACACACACACATACATATATACATACATACACACACATACACACACATATATATATACATATATATATATATGCATATTCCCTTCAGCTACCCTAATACTGAGGTCTCATGAATCATACACATCGTCTTTCCATGTAGGAATGTGTAGGAATGTAAACACAACAGTTCAACTTTAGTAAGTCCCTTGCGATTTCTTTTTCTTGTTCTTTTTCTTGATTACTTTTTCATGCTTCTCTTGATTCTTGTGTTTGAAAGTCAAATTTTCTATTCAGTTCTGGTCTTTTCACTCAGAGAGCTTGAAAGTCCTCTATTTTATTGAAATTCCATATTTTGCCTTGGAGCGTGATACTCAGTTTTTCTGGGTAGGTGATTCTTGGTTTTAATCCTAGCTCCACTGACCTCCAGAATATCATATTCAAAGCCCCTCTATCTCTTAATGTAGAAGCTGCTAGATCTTGTGTTATTCTGATTGTGTTTCCACAATACTCAAATTGTTTCTTTCTGGCTGCTTGCAGTATTTTCTCCTTGATCTGGGAGCTCTAGAATTTGGTGACAGTATTCCTAGGAGATTTCTTTTTGGGATCTATTTGAGGAGGCAATCAGTGGATTCTTTCAATTTCTATTTTGCCCTGTGGCTCTAGAATATCAGGGCAGTTTTCCTTGATAATTTCTTGAAAGATGATATCTAGGCTCTTTTTTTGATCATGGCTTTCAGGTAGTCTAATAATTTTTAAATTATCTCTCCTGGATCTATTTTCCAGGTCAGTGGTTTTTCTAATGAGATTTTTGACATTGTCTTCCACTTTTTCATTCCTCTGGTTCTGTTTGATAATATCTTGATTTCTCATCAAGTCACTAGCTTCCATTTGCTCCAATATAATTTTTAAGGTAGTATTTTCTTCCGTGGTCTTTTGGACCTCCTTTTCCATTTGGCTAATTCTGCCTTTCAAGGTATTCTTCTCCTCATTGGCTTTTTGGACCTCTTTTGCCATTTGGGTTAGTCTATTTTTTAAGGTGTTGTTTTCTTCAGTATATTTTTCAGTATTTTTTTGGTTCTCCTTTAGCAAGTCATTGACTTGTTTTTCATGGTTTTCTCACATCCTTCTCATTTCTCTTCCCAATTTTTCCTCTACTTCTCTAACTTGCTTTTCCAAATCTTTTTTGAGCTTTTCCATGGCCTGAGACCAGTTCATGTTTTTCTTGGAGGCTTTTGTCATAGGCCCTTTGACTTTGTTGACTTCTTCTGGCTGTATGTTTTGGTCTTCTTTGGCACCAAAGAAAGATTCCAAAGTCTGAGACTGAATCTGGGTGCGTTTTCGCTGCCTGGCCATGTTCCCAGCCTACTTACTTGACCCTTGAGTTTTTCAGCAGGATATGATGGCTTGTAGAGTAAAGACTACTTTGTTCCAAGCTTGAGGGGATGCGCTGTTGTTTTCAGAGCTATTACAGCCAGCTCTGCCACACCAGCACTCCTCCTTCCCCAAGAACCCCCAACCCAGACTGGACTCAGATCTTCAGCAGGCTCTGCACTCCTGCTCTGATCTGCCACTTAATTCCTCCCACCAGGTGGGCCTGGGGCCAGAAGCAACTGCAACTGTAGTTCTGTAGCTGCCCCTGGGTGGTGGCTGAACCATGAACTCTATCACCCTGTCCCCAGAAGCTTTTCCCACTAACCTTCTCTGTTGTCTTTGGTGCTTGTGGGTTGGGAGTTCTGGTAACTGCTGAAGCTTACTGATTAAGGGTGCTAGGCCCCGCTCTGCCCAGCTTCTGTTCTGGTTGGTCTGTGTGGCCCACGTTGGGCTCTGCTCTGCTCTGCTCCCAGCTCCATGCATGATAGATCTTACCCAGAGACCATCCAGGCTGTCCTGGGCTAGAGCCCTGCTTCCCTCCACTATTTTGTGGGTTCTGCAGTTCTTCTCTGTTGTCTTTGGTGTTTGTGGGTTGAGAAGTCTGGCAACTGCCACAGCTCACTGCTTCAGGGTGCTCCATCAGGGATATTTTAAAAGAGATTCATTTTCAGATATGGATTGGACTAGATGACTTCTGTAGTCCCTTTCATTGTTGAAGTTCTCTGATGTGAAATTCTTGACTTGTCTTACTGATTAACTTCAGCATTCTGAGAAGAAACATCCATGCTGTTTTAAGGTTTAAGAACAGCGGTAAACCTTGATTATCTTTACTACTATCATACTGCTTCCAGATACCTAAAGGACATGACAATAGCTCTAGGCTCTGCTACCAACTTGCTGGGAGGCTGGGCTTCCACAGAAAGGGAGGAGGAAAGGAAAGAAGCATTTAAGAGCCTACTACGTGCCAGGCACTGTGCTAAGCACTTTACAAATATCTCATTTGATCCTCACAACAACCCTGTGAGGTAGATGTTATTATCCTCATTTTATAGTTGAGGAAATTAAAGTAGATAAAGGTTGCTTAGGGCCACATAGTAAGTGTCTGAGGGTAGATTTCAACTCAGGGCTTCCTGACTCCAGGTCTACTGCTTTTAGCCACTCCCACCTAGCTGCCTCCAGATGTTCCCAGGGAACAACTTTGATAGCAGGCTTCCCTGTTTCCCCAGGTCACTGTACCACCAAGCTATCTCCCATTTGCCTTGAGACACTCCAATCCAATTTCCATAAGACCATGGATATTATAGTTAAACTTAGATTTTAAAATCATAAATGTAATATTCAGAAGGAAAAGAAGTTATATGAAGAAGATTCAAAGTAATGGGAAGGATCCTCCTGTAAAGGACAGCATGAAGAAGACCCAACTTTAGCTAAGGTTTACATTAAATGCTAGAGAGATTTTAACTAGAAAGAAGAAAATTTAATAGAAATTTAATAGAAAGAAGAAAATCCAGGTAGGCATACAATCCCCATCTGTTGTGTGTGAGATGATAATGGATAATGAAGAGAGAGCTCCTATTTTGCTTCTGTTTTCTTTGCTAAGGTGTGTAACCTTCAAATTGAAGATAGAACAAAAAGCATTAATAGGTAATTGAAACTCAAGGTAAGTGGGGAGATGGTGAACAATTACAGCTGCTTTTAAAGAATTCCTTTCATGTGAAAATGTAGATTGGATTATAAGAGGACTTAGAATTTGTTTCTTAATTGAACCCAAATTACTTTGATTAATGAATTAATTTCAACTGGGAGGGATATTCATTCAGTGGGTGAAGGCATGAATAGCCTGCATATAAAATTGCAATTCTGCATTTTAAAAATACCTAATCTACATAGGATACTGTACTAAGTAACAGTGAATGCCATAAAACTTGAAGTAATTGCTAAAATGATACAGTAGGATAACAATAATTGGAAAGTATTTTAAATCCTACTGTACCGTAATTTTATAGACAAGGGTACTGAAACATAGAGATGTTGAATGACATGTCCTAAGTAGTGCAGCTAGCAGAATCATGAGTTGAACCTATCCTCTAATGCTAAATCCATAGTAATATTTTGCAGTTTAAAAATTACTCAATACCAATTCCCACCAAATCTTTGAGAAAACCAGGATCCATGAATATTAATAGATCAAGGTAGTGGGCCAAAGCTAACTGTATGAAATGTTAAATTAATGTTAAACTGTATAAAATGTTAGCAGTTATGGTATAAGGAAGAAACATCTAGAAAGCAAGATTAGAAAAAAATATCTAAATGTTTTAAGTATGCCCGCAGTGTGATGTGGAAGCCCAAAACTCTATTTAAATGTAAACTGCCTTGATTAAAATGTATTGTCCAGAATGAGGGGGATGAGAGTCTCTGTATCCTTACTGGACCAAATTGAGAGTATTTCTAGTTCTGGGAGTTGGATTTTAGAATGAATGTTGGAAAGCTTGAAATGCAAATTGGAAAGCTAGGATAATGCAACAATTCAAATTGCTGTAAAAGGAGAGACTGGGGGGATTGGGGATGTTAATCCTGGAGAAGAGAAGAATTAGGGAGAATACGATAATTATCTTAAAATATTTTAAGGCCTCTCATATGGAAGAAAGATTAGATTTCCTTTACTTGGTTCTAGAAGGCTGAATTAGGACCAATGGTTAGAAGTTCTAAGGGGGCAGATTTCAATTTGTTTTTTTTTAAGAGCTTGCTAACAATTAGAGATATCTAAAAATGTAATTCCTTGAAGGATAGTGGGTTTCCAGTCATTGAAGACCTTTCAACGAATTCTATAAGGATAGTGGTTACCTGACTATTTTGGATTTTGTAGGGCAGAGGGATCCTTTCCTTACAAATTGGACTAGAAAAAGCTAATAATGTGTAGTGCACATCTCTATAGCCCTTTAAAGTTTATATCATGCTTTCCTTATCATAGTCCTATGAAGTACGTTGCTGAAAATACTATAATTCCATTTAATAAATGATAAAACAGATTCAGAAACATTTAATGAATTACGCTGGGTAACTCAGTTGGCAAAGGTCAGAGCTTGGGACTTGAACCAAGATTTTTTTGTATTTCAAGAATAGTGTTTTTCCCCCTTCCAAACCATGCCTAAATGATCTTTGTGATTCTTTCCAACACTATAATTCAATTATTTGGTTACATTTTATGATTTTAATATTTCTGTGAAGTTCATGAAGAAAAATACCTAAAGATATAGAAGTGATTAAAAATCAAAATGCGACTCCTATTACCTAAAGAGTCAGATATGTCCTATGTTCTAAGTATTTTCAATGAACTCTTATTAGAATGGAGGGAGTAATTTTTTTTTGAAAATATCTGAATAGTCATATCTGAATATTTGATTTGCTACTACTTTGTTTACACACTTTTACTGACATTGTAATTCCTCATATTCCTCATATTCTTATTATCCAAATATCTTACCATTGATTATGTATAAAACATCAAGGACTAAAACAGAAACTACAACCTATAGTAGAGAGTAAGTTTGTATGAATATGTATGAATTTGAATAATTATGTATTGCTAACTGATGTGAGAGAAAACACTGAGACAACAGTAAAAATAAATGAAAATATTATCTATTTTTTACGTTAGGTTATTTTGTAGACATGAGACTAGAACTTAAGGAGTAGTCTTAAGTACATTGTTTTAAGACAAAATAATTTCCAACTTGATATCAGCTTTGATTTTAAAATTGTTTTAGAATATTTTTAACAGTAAATGGGTCTCATATGTCTTTATAAAAATTACTAATAATTACCAAAATAAAATGGGGAACATTTTCACATGGTAAAAACTTTAAAATAGTCTGAGCAACTGAAAGACAAAGAACCTGGTTTTTTTTTTCAAAATCTATTGTTTCTTTTACTATTTAAGGCAGGTCTGTAGCTAGAAGTAGCAGATCATGCATCATATCTAAAGGGCATAGTACCTTTGCTTTGCTTTGGCTTTGCTTGATGATCTTTTTCGCCCAAGAGGCAAAGATAAAGGTATAACACCACCCTATCTCAGTTTCTAGTAAAATGTTGTAAGGGCAAGCAAAGTGGGACTTTTTGTTATCCTGTTTTGGAGTGCTTCTCAGCACCAAGGCAATCAAGTACCTTTGATTAAGTCTTGCCTTTGTTTGTAGGAAGGCCCACACTCTTTTGCTAATTAAATCATGAGAGGTGTGAAGCCTTCGAGAGGTGTGAGACCCTGGAGAGGTAAAAAGGGTTCTGACCCTGAAGCATATAAATACTCTGAGGTTAGCATTTTGTTTGGGGCTCACTCATTGGAAGAGTGTTGGTATGGAGACTCTGAGTAGCTGTTAAGGAACCTTCCAGCTTTGAAAACCCAGATGTTGGTGCTTCTCTTTCTGGTAACTATATATGTATAACTTTGGTCAGATAGCTAGAAGCCTGTCTGTTGATTTGTGTTATTTGCTCTGTTTATATAATTTCTGCTTTTAATTTCTGTTTGTATTTGCTCTGAAGTTCAGGGTACTGACATTTTCTCCTGAACTAAGTGAATGATATACATATACATATATATCTATATATATATCTATATATATATATATAGATAGATATATAGATAGATATATAGATATATAGATATATAGATATGTTTGATTAAAGTGAGATTATAAACCCCTTAACATTGCTTTCATTAGAAAAGCAGGTGGAAAAACCTGTGCTAGCAGGTGTGTTGGTCTTATATAGCCACAGTTGCTGCAAGTAACGTTGTTACAAATGTGAGGAAAGATCTTTAGTTTTTATCCATTCTACTTTTTTAGCTTTGGGAATCTTCCATCTATACCATAATGAGCTCAAAAGGGCTACAGAATTTGAATATTAAAGGTAATATCATAAAAATATTAAAGAGAACCCAATCAGGTTCACCTCATCACCTTTCACAGCAGTTCCCAAGGGGTTCACTTTTGACCAAAGAACAGGAAAAGATGATCACAAAAGATAAAATATACAATTTAAATTACTTGAAATTGAAGAGCTTTTACTTGAAATGGCTAATTATGGAGGGACAGAAACCCTCATATCAAATATTTCTGAAAAGAATCTGATATATAGGTAATTAACAGAAAATATGTAAGATCAAAAGCCATGTATGCCCCTCCCCTTCCTCAAATGGTCAATCAATACATCAATGAGTATTAAGTGACTACTATTGCCAGGCACTATACTTAGATGCTGGGGACACAAACACAATGAATGAAGTGATTTCTAATTGAAAGGGGCTCACATTCTAACAAAAGATAAAACAAACAATTCTTAAAAGAATCAGAGACTATTAGCAACTATAAGACAAAATGCTCCATCTCACTAATAATAAGAGAAAATATAAATCAAAATAACCCAGATATTTCACTTTACGTCCAGCAAAATTGGCAAAGATGACTAAAGATGAGAGTTGTCAAAGTTCTAAGAGTTATGAAAAGAAAGGCACACTAAATACATTCTGAGTAGAATTGTGAGTTGTTTAAACGGTTTTGAGAAACTGGTTGCAAAGATGGTATGTATTGGCAATCAAAATGGGCTCTTAGCACTTAATCCAACCAAGTGCCCTTGAAGGGTTTGGCCTTTATTTCCTTGATTAAATTAGGAGTCCTTGATGACCTCCTTGCCTCAAGGGAAAGCCTAGTTTACATGGGTTTGAGTGACATGTTTGTGACATCAGAGGCTTTTAGACCCTGTGGGTTTAAGTCGCACCTTTGTGATGATTTTAGGTCATGTGGGTGAGTTGCATCTGTGACTCACCCTTGACCATGAAAAAGATATAAAACCAGGGGTTGGCTTTCCTTTTTCAGAGCTCTGAGCTGCAGCAGTAGTGATGTATGACTCTGAGCCAGCCGTTGTTGGCTGAACTCAGATGTTGGTAACTACGAATTGTATTTGGTCTGTTTATAAGTGTATATTTGTAATTTGTTTGTATTTGCTCTGAAGTTCAAGGTGCTGGCTTATTCCCCTGAACTAAGTGAATGATATTCATATGCTGGATTAAATTGAGATTGTTAACCCCTTAACGTTGCTTTCCTTGGTAAAGCAGATCAAAAGAACCTGAGCTTACAGCGTTCTGTGAGCCAGTTGTTGTTTTTTCACCCCCACAGCAGCTGCTAGCTGGATTGTTGAAACATGGTACTATGAAAGTGACTAAGAAAGTAACTAAAATACCCAGACCATGTGGCCAGAAATTCTACTGTTCTGCATACATGCTAAGGAATTCAATGATAGAAAGGCCCCATGTACACCAACATATTTATAGTAGCACTTTTTGATTTTTCTTACATCAAGCTAAATGGACACTTTTCTAATTCCTACGTCACTTCTCTTAGTTCTGTCCTCTGGGACCAAATAGAATAAATTTAATCTCTCTCAACAGAATGGCTCAACCAGTAGACAACAACCAGCACTGTACTGTAGTGCTCAGTACCCTGAAGGCTAAGGGACTTCGAGGTTCCTAACAGTTTATTCTGAGATGTGAGGGAGTGACCTGAAAATGTGGTGTTGTGAATCTTTTTTTTTTTTTTTTTGGATGATCATACACAATGCTATTTATTTATTTATTTTCATTTTTCTTTTTTTTTTTATTTAATATATTTAGTTTCAGCATTGATTTTCACAAGAGTTTGAATTACAAATTTTCTTCCCATTTCTACCCTCCTCCCCACTCCAAGATGGCGTATATTCTGGTTGCCCTGTTCCCCAGTCAGCCCTCCCTTCTGTCACCCCACTCCCCTCCCATCCCCTTTTCCCTTTCTTTCCTGTAGGGCAAGATAAATTTCTACGCCCCATTGCCTGTGTATCTTATTTTCTAGTTGCATGCAAAAACTTTTTTTTTTGTTTTTGAACATCTGTTTTTAAACCGTTGAGTTCCAAATTCTCTCCCCTCTTCCCTTCCCACCCACCCTCCCTAAGAAGTCAAGCAATTCAACATAGGCCACATGCGTATCATTATGTACAACCCTTCCACAATACTCATGTTGTGAAAGACTCACTATATTTTGCTCCTTCCTAACCTATCCCCCTTTATTGAATTTTCTCCCTTGACCCTGTCCCCTTTCGAAAGTGTTTGTTTTTGATTACCTCCACCCCCATCTGCCCTCCCTTCTATCATCCCCCCCTTTTTTAATCTTCTTCCTCCTTCTTTCCTGTGGGGTAAGATACCCAATTGAGTGTGCATGGTATTCCCTCCTCAGGTCAAATCTGATGAGAGCAAGATTCACTCATTCCCCCCTCACCTGCCCTCTCCCCTCCTCCCACAGAACTGCTTCCTCTTACCACCTTTATTCGAGATAATCCACCCCATTCTATCTCTCCCTATCTCCCTCTCTCAATATATTCCTCTCTCATCCCTTAATTTAATTTTATTTCTTTTAGATATCTTCCCTTCATCTTCAACTCACCCTGTGCCCTCTCTCTCTCTCTCTCTCTCTCTCTCTCTCTGTGTCCATATATATATTTATATACATATACATATGTATATATATATATATATACATACACACTCACATATATATATATATATATATATATATATACACACACATATATATGCATATTCCCTTCAGCTACTGAGGTCTCATGAATCATACACATCATCTTTCCATGTAGGAATGTAAACAAAACAGTTCAACTTTAGTAAGTTCCTTGCAATTTCTTTTTCTTATTCTTTTTCTTGATTACCTTTTCATGCTTCTCTTGATTCTTGTGTTTGAAAGTCAAATTTTCTATTCAGCTCTGGTCTTTTCACTGATAAAGCTTGAAAGTCCTCTATTTTATTGGAAGTCCATATTTTGTCTTGGAGGTATTCTGAATCTTAAAGATATGGAGGGCCCTAGCCCCAGGAGGAAATCCATGCAAAAACCCAGATAACCATGAAGTGGCATCCAAAAGGGCAGCAGGGGGTAGAACCTGATCCTGTTACAAAGCCCTAATTAAGGAACTAAACTAGAAATAAATAAGAAAATGTTAAAAAATACCAACCAGTATTAAAAAATGACTGATTGCAGATCTAAAGATCATCCAAATGAAGGAACAAGTAAATTCATAACAACCACAAGGAAACTGGAGGGGGAAAAAAGGATTTTCCCAAGTACTAAATGGATTTCAACCCCCCCCCAACCCACTGTGGAGCAAGAGATAAAAGAAATAAAATGTCTGGAGGAAATTAGTGTAAGGATATTAAATAATTTAGAAGAAAAAGTAGTAAAACTTACCTAAGAAATAGATTCCCTAAAAAATACAATATTTCAAACAGAAATAAATGATTCCATGAGATAGAAGAAATTGTTTTCAAACCAAAGGACTGAAAAAATAGAAGAAAATGTAAGATAGTATCCTGAAAATTATATTGATTGCCAGTGTTCAGTAAAGCATTATCAATAGAAACCTTAACTCTAATAACTCATATGTGCAAGTCCCTGAAAGAAAAGGGGTATTTATAAGTTGACCGAAGGAGAATGCCCAAGACTGATGTACATGGAATGCTTTGGGAAATTTCTGGCTTAATATAAACATGTAAGCCTTATCAGAAATAGCTTCTACAACTTGCAACCCTCCACTTTAGCACTGACTCTAAAAAGGAAGATACACATACACCTACAAGAAGGATAAAATTAGAATTTAAACAGATACCTTTAATAGACCCTGGTGAGTTGCTTTAGCAGCAAGCTTCTAAACTAACAGCTCCAAACCCCCAACTATGAAGTTTAAAAAAAAAGAGAGACAGAAGTAAAAAAAAAAAAAGTTGAATTATGCTCTGAAGTTTTGGTTGTATAGTCATTTTCAGTAATGTTTAACTCTTCTTGACCTCATTTGGGGTTTTCTTGGCAAAGATATTGGAGTATTTTGTCGTTTCCTTCTCCAGCTTATTTTACAGATAAAACTGAAGCAAACAGGGTTAAGCAACTTGCTTAGGGTCATATGGCTAGTAAGTGTTTGAGCCAGATTTGAACTCAGGAACAGTGAGTCTCAGTGTCTCCAAACCCAGCACTGTATCCGCTGTGCCATGTCACTGCCCATGCCATAAAAAAAGTGATTTCAAATATAAAGGAGAATAGATAAAAGAAAAAATAAAGATAAAAAACCTAGGCCTTTCTGGGTAAGAAGCACACTACAGCTCCAAGTTGAAAAGAGTAGATAAGGAGAGAATGAAAGAGTTGAGAGGCTTCTAGTTCCCTGTTCTACCAATAAATGAAGAGTCACAGTGCATCTAGAGTCCTCAATAAAAGAAAGTAGGAAAGAAAGGAAGGAGAAGGATGAGAGATGCTATTTTCAAGGGAAGAGAGAAAGGGGTGAAGGGCTGCAGGCAGTGCGCACAAAGCCTTCAGGGGAGAGGAAAAGAGAAAGCAAGAGCATGGATTATAGGATCATTGTACTTCAGAAGCCATTTTACTCAATGCCCTCATTTTATATTCAGGCCCAGAGAAGCTATGACTTGCCAGTATGATTTTAGGAGTGGGACTTGAACTCAAATTTTTCTAATACAACCTTTATCAGGGTTTTGTTTTTCCTGTAGTTTAAAAACAAGGTGAGTTAATTTTCCTGGAGATTATTCTCCAGTATATAAGAAGTAACCATCAATAATCCAAAAATTGTTCCTATGTTGTTGGTAATATGATTTCCCCTGGCAACTTTGGAGGGGAAAAAATTCTAATGGATGAAAGTTACTTAATTTGAAAATAGCTATTCAGATATCTTACAACTTAAATTAATACTTCATAAAGTTGTCTATCTTTAAATGGTTTAAAAGTAGGTACTTTTAAAAAAATTTGCCTCAATAGCCTTTTTTTATTATTTTTTTCTTTTTTAATTAAATTTTTCAAATTTATTTTTAGTTTTCAGCATTCATTTCCACAACATTTTGAGTTGCAGATTTTCTCCCCATCTCTACCTTTCCCCCCACCCCAAGGTGGCATGTATCCTGATTGCCCCTTTCCCCAGTCTGTCCTCTCTTTTATCACTCTATTCCCCCCCCATCCATTTTCCCCTTACTTTCTTGTAGGGCAAGATAGATTTCTATACCCCATTGCCTGTATATCTTATTTCCCAGTTGCATGTAAAAGCAATTTTTTAACATTTATTTTTAGAACTTTGAATTCCAAATTCTCTCCCTTCTTCCCTCCCCACCCACCCTCCTTGAGAGGACAAGCAAGTCCATATAGGTTATACATGTATCCTTATGCAAAACACTTCCATAATAGTCATGTTATGAAGGACTAACTATATTTCCCTTCATCCTGTCCTGTCCCCTTCCATTCAATTTTCTCCTTTGACCCTGATGCTTTTCAAAAGTGTTTGCTTTTGACTACATCCTCCCCTAATCTGCCCTCCCATATATCATCTCCCCTCTCTCATCCCTTTCCCCCCTACTTTCCTGTAGGATGAGATACCCAATTGAGTGTGTATGTTACTCCCTCCTTAAGCCAAATCTAATAAGAGCAAGATTCACTCATTCCCCCTCACCTGCTCCCTCTTCCTTTCCAGTAGAACTGCTTTTTCTTGCCACTTTTATGTGAGATAATTTACTCCATTCTGTCTCTCCCTTTCTTTTTCTTGCAGTATACTCCTCTCTTACCTCTTAATTTTATTTTTTAGATGACATTCTTTCATATTCAACTCACTCTGTGCCTTCTTTCTCTCTCAATTTATCTACCTATCTATCTATTCCCTTCAGCTATCCTAATACTGAGAAAAGTCTCATGAGTCACAGATATCATCTTTCCATGTAGGAATGTAAACAAAACAGTTCAACTTTAATAAGTTCCTTATGATTTCTCTTTCCTGTTTACCTTTTCATGTATCTCCTGGTTCTTGTGTTTGAAAGTCAAATTTTCTCTTCAGCTCTGGTTTTTTCATCAAGAATGCTTGAAAGTCCTCTGTTTCATTGAAAATCCATATTTTGCCCTGAAGTATTATACTCCGTTTTCCTGGGTAGGTGATTCTTGGTTTTAATCCTAGCTCCTTTGACCTCCAGAATATCATATTCCAAGCCCTTCAATCCCTTAATGTAGAAGCTGCTAGATCTTGTATTATCCTGATTGTGTTTCCACAATAGTCAAATTGTTTCTTTCTGGCTGCTTGCAATATTTTCTCCTTGAACTCTGGAATTTGGCAACAATATTCTTAGGAGTTTTCTTTTTGGGATCTTTTTCAAGAGGTGATTGATGGATTCTTTCAATTTCTATTTTACCCTCTGGTTCTAGAATATCAGAGCAATTTTCCTGGATAATTTTTGAAAGATGTTGTCTAGGCCATTTTTTTGATCATGGCTTTCAGGCAGTCCAATAATTTTTAAATTATCTCCCCTGGATCTATTCTCCAGGTTGGTGATTTTTCCAATGAATTATTTCACATTGTCTTCCATTTTTCATTCTTTTGGTTCTGTTTTATAATTACTTGATTTCTCACAAAGTCACTAGCTTCCACTTGCTCTATTCTAACTTTTAAGGCAGTACTTTCTTCAGTGGTGTTTTGGACCTCCTTTTCCATTTGGCTAATTCTGCCTTTTAAGGTATTCTCCTCCTTGGCTTTCTGGACCTCTTTTGCCATTTGGGTTAGTCTGTTTTTTTAAGGTGTTACTTTCTTTAGTATTTTTTGGGTCTCCTTTAGCAAGTTGTTGACTTGTTTTTCATGATTTTCTTGCATCACTCTCATTTTTCTTCCCAGTTTTTCCTCTACTTCTCTTACTTGGTTTTCCAAATCCTTTCTGAGCTCTTTCATGGCTTGAGACCAATTGATATTTTTTCTTGGATGCTTTTGATGTAGGATCTTTGACTTTGTTGACGTCTTCTGGCTGTACGTTTTGACCTTCTTTGTCACCAAAGAAAGATTCTATAATGTGAGTCCTTTTACCCTGCCTGCTCATTTCCCCAGTCAATTACTTGACTTTTGAGCTCCTTGTCAGGGTACTACTGCTCTATGCCTCAGGCTTTAGGGGTTTTGTCCTGCTGTTTTCAGAGCTACTTCTGTTCTGAAGTAGTGTGATACTCCTCTCCTGGCCTGTGCTCTTATCTGTGAGTGATCTCAAGCACTTCTTTCTGCTGTGTAACTACCAGGAGGACTCCCTCTCCACATCTGCCACAAGCTCTGCCACACCAGTGCTCCTCCTCCCCCAAAGACCACCAACCAGGGCTACGACCCAGAGCCAAGCAAGGTAAAACAAGAGAATGCTCCCTCAGCACCAGCGAAGAAATTGCTATACTCCCACTCTGATCAGCCGCCTGATTCCTCCCACCGTCTGTGGGCCTGGGGCTGCGGCTGTGGCAGCAGCAAGTAAGGCCATAGCCACCTCTGCCACCCTGGGGTTGGGGCCAGACTGTGCTCTTTTCTCACCAATATCCAACACTTTTCCCACTGACCTGCTTAGTTATCTTTGGCACTTGTGCATTGAGAAATCTGGAAATTGCCACAGCTGCCAGTGGTTCAGTGCCCTGAGGCCTGCTCCATGTGGTCTACTCTGGCCTGGTCTGTCCTGGTGCCTACTTTGAGCTGTGCTCTGCTCTCAGCATGGTGTGATAGACCTTTCCCAGTGACCATCCAGGCCGTCTTGGGCTGGAGACTTGTTTGACTCTGTCATTTCATGGGTTCTGTAGCTCTCAAATTTGTTTAGAGTCCTTTTTTACAGGTGTTTGGAGGGATTTTGGGGAGAACTCAAGAAGTCCCTGTTTAAATCAAAAATAGGTGCTTTAGACAAGGCAATTTTTGTGTACTTGTGTTGTAGAGGCAAAATAAATCATGTGTGCTATTTCTTGTCAATTCTCTCTTACAGGATTGGGAATTCCCACATTTCATGGGGGACGTTGATGTAAATCTCCCTGGATTACACACACCTCATATGCAGTTCCAGATTCCTTTCTTCCAGAAGATCTTTAAGGAAGAATATCGAATACATATAACAGGTGTGTGACCTCAATGAAGACATTTGGTTACCTATCAGAATATATTGTCCTATTTATTTTGGGGAGATGAATTGTTTCACACTGTATAGTTTAGTACACAGTCTCTTCATTTCCCTTCTTTGGTTGCTGATGAGATTAAAGAATGTACTAAATTTTAAGCAAGCCCACTTCTCTGTAAGAATTTAGCAACTTCTTGTCACCTTAAGTAATACATATTGCTGCTAAAGACAAAAAAAATGTCTTTGTTTAAAAGGATTCTCTTGGAGATTCATGGGTTATTTCATTTTTTAGATTCTTTCTGCTTGTTCTGTTTTAGTCTGACTTATGATAATTTATGATAATAGCCTTCCATGACACCCAAGTCATTCTAATCTTAGGCTGTCCAAAATCAAGTTTTATACCAGTTTTTAACACAAAATAGAGAGCTGAATGGTCATAAATAAAGAACAAGGTACATTTGTTCCTGTTAACATGTAAGGTATGTGTGAACACATGAGCATGTTTGTGTATATATGTGTTTTAAGGGCAATGACTCAGTATCTTATCACATGCTGGAGAACTTAAGCAATCTGTGCTTAAAATAAAAACTTAAAAAAAAACCCAAACCTTAAAAACTGTTGCTTAAAATAGTGCAAGCAGAACAAATCTGAATACTGATAGAACCCTTGTTTCCCAAATAGTCTGCTTTTTGTTTTTTAAACTTTGTGTAAGGTAATATTTCTAAAGTGGAGAATAAACCCATGGAGAGGGATGATGCATCAAGTTTTTATTTATATTCAAAGTTAATAAAGCCAATATATCATATATATTTATGCATGTATTATATAACATACATAACATATATTCTTTATATTATACATAAATATATACATATTAGGATAAATCATTTTCATGCAGGCCACAGTTTCTGAGTACCCATTTAATTGCTTTAATGATTAAATGGACCTCTCAAATAGCCATAATAAACATGGCATGAGCACCTCCCTTGGATGACTCTAGCCTGTGCCATCTGTTCTTGCCAACATAGAGAATCTTAGTTTTCTGTTTTTAAGTTATTCTAGTCTATCATCTCAGTAATATTTACTTTGAGAATTATAGCTCTTGTCAGAAGTATTCTGTTCAAGTGCAAAATGCTGAATAGAGGAAGAAAATGGAATTCATTGCTAAAGAGATAAACATACTATAAGAATGCTTAGCTCATGACTTCTGAATGCTAGTATTACAGGACTCTATATACATATGTATATTACATCTATAGCATATATTATATATAAAAATCAGTGGATATCTGACTTCAGTTGAGATAAAAATAATTTGTCTAACATTATGTTTTGAAAAGTTTATAAGCAATCTAGAATATCTCTATCACTTCCTGCCATAGTGCCTACACACTTTGTTACTGAGAATCTTTGGAGTTAATGGGGTCTTTTTTTGAGGTCAACCTGTTTCTCTGAGGTAGGAAAGGCTGACAAATCATTCAGTGTTGAGACACAAGGCAGAATTTTAAAAGACAGAAATTTCTGGGACTGAGGTTTTTCAAAGTAGGGATGGTAAAGAAAAATATGAGCTTTCACATGATCTCTTTTAACTTTGTACAATTTAAAATCCATTTGGAATAAGACATTGACTTGTATCTTAGGACATATGCCAAAGATTCCTGGCAGGATAACTGTGGGTTTGGAAGCTTTGGAGAGTAGTTACCTTACCTTCCCTCTTCCATCTTCCTTTGACTTCCCTAGTTTTGTCTTCGTAATGTTAATCAGCTGAAAGTTCACAGAGGCCAATCAGGCTTTTGCTTTCACAAAAACCAGATATAATTTTGAGGGATTGGTGAAAGACTTTCATTTAGGCTTTCACTTTTTCAGAAAATAGGCACAAAGGAAGGAAAATTACCTGAAACATTCTACCCACTGTACTATAAGATTTAAATGTTATAGGCTCATCAGAAAGATGAATCCTAATTTCCACATAAACTGCAAGTGCCAAATTATTAATAACTTCTTCAGAGCTCCATTTTATTAGAGTTAATGAACTCTAATAACTTCTACATTCTTCTCATTAAGTAAAGTAAAATATCACAATATGTAGTTGTAAGTATGAAACACTCTTAACCTTTCTTCATCAAACTTGTCCTCAATTTAGGTTTGAGATTTTTTTCCACATAGAATCTTAACACAGCACAGTGTTTAAGTTAAATGAGAAGTCAGAGACAGAGCCATGCAAAATAAGGAGATGAAGTGACCAGAGAGTGGGATACATATTAAACTATTGGTATATACAAACATATACACACATATGTATAACTAAATATACATCTGTAGTTATATCTACATATATATTTTTAAACACACATACATACATACATACATACATAATGTTGGTGCAGGCCGGTGTATGAGTGTGTGTGTGTGTATGTTTGTGTGTATGTATAAGAAATGACAGGACTTAGAACTAGAAAAAACCCTAGGGAATAGCATCAGGGCTGGGGAACTTGTGGCTTCAAGGCCACATGTGGTCCTCTTGGTCCTCAAGTGCAGTGCTCTGACTGAATCCAAACTTTACAGAACAAATTCCCTTAATAAAAGGATTTGTTCTGTAAGACTTGGACTCAGTCAAAAGGCTGCACCCAAGGACCTAGAAGGCCACATGTGGTGTTGAGGCTGCAGGTTCCTCACCCCTGGAATAACTTATCTATTCCCTTTATTTTACAGGGGAATAAATTGAGTCCCAGAAAGATAAGGTGTCTTGTGACAGGTCACATAGTTAGGATTCAAGGATTCAGGAGCTAGGATTCAACTCCCAGATTTTCTAAGAATTGGTTCATTACTTTTTGTAGCATAACACACCACCTTTTGATATATTTGACTAGCAGGGTTAAACTAGAAACAGGATTCAGGGTCAGAGAGAATGGTTGAATGAAAAGAATTGGTATAGGCACGTGAGAATTACAAAAATGGAGATAATCTATCAACACAGAGAGAACTTGTATATGGAGAAATGGAATATTGATAGGGAATAAGAGTTTGAATAATATGGTACAGTAGAAAGAAAATTGGATTTGGAGTTAGAAGATGGGTTAAATCCCAGCTCTGCCACTTATTCCCACTTTGACCTTGGGCAAGTCACTTCTTCAGGTTTCAGTAAAATGTATAAAATTTTTAAAATGAGGGAATTAGACTTGAAGACTATAAAGTCTTTTCCATTACTGAGCCATACAGCACAGTGATATGAGGAAATAGCTTTGAAAACTATAAAAATGTCTACTCTTTTAATCATTCCCTTGCTTCCTTTATTTGCTAATGCTACTATGCCTTCAATTAGGAGGGCTATGGTATTCATGGGAGCAGAGATGGTTAGCTCCAGCTTTCAAATTACTATTGCCTCAATATAGGTTTGGTAGTGGCCAGAATGGAGATAGTTCTGAGTGTTATCAAGACTGGTTTAGGCTATTTGGGCAGAGAATTCACCACCCTCCTTTGAAACCAGGATCCTGAAAATCTTTGGCATCATTGCCATTGTTCAGTAGAACATTATCAATTAGAACTTAACTGTAATAATACATATGCAAGACCCTGAAAGAAGAGACTATTTATAGCTAGAAAGAAGGAAAATTCAAAGACTGCAATATATCCATGGAGTGCTTAGGAAAATTTCTAGCTTAGTACAAATATATAAGCCTTATCAGAAATACCTTCTACAACTTGATATACTCCATGGGTTTTAGGGTTAGCTGTAACCCAATAAGTGAAGACACGCAAATTCCCACAAGAAGGGTAAAATCAGAGCTTAAACAGATACCTTTACTAGACCCTAGTGAGTTGCCTTAGCAGGAGGCCTCCAAACTAATAGCTCCAAACCCCCAACTATGAAATTTTTAAAAAGAGCAATTTAAAAAGAAAGTGAAAAAATAGAGAGAAGAATTATGCTCTGAAGTAAATGATTTCAAATAGAGAGGTGAGCAAAAACAAGAAAAGAAAAAGATGAAAAGACTTAACTCTTCCAGAGTTAGTAGTACACTGTAGCCATACAGAACAGGCAGGGAGAGAACAAAAGAGCTGAGATGTTTCCAGTCCCCTGTTCTCCTATCAATAGCAGAAGAGCCACAGTGCATCCTTAGCAAGCAAGACCTTCAAGAGTCCTCAGGAGAAGATAATAAAAGAAAGAGAAGAGTGAGAGATGTCATGGAAGAGAGAGAGAGGATGCAAATATTTGGCACAAAGCCTTCAGGGGATAGGAAAGAGAGAAAGCATGGATCATAGGGTCATGATACCCTAAAAGCCATCTAGTTCAATGCCCTTATTTACATATGAGAAAACTCAGGACCAGAGAAGTGACTTGCCCAGGGTTATCTAGCCAGTATTTGTTTAGGAGTGGAACTTGAATCCAAGTCTTTAGAATAAATTGGTGGTGTGACTATTCCCACTTGATTCAGAAATTGTCCCCACATCAGTAACTAGTCATTTCCTGTCTGTTAAAATGTAATATAATTATAAATTTACATTTTACATTTTGCAGATAATATGATGATATATTTGGACAATCCCAAAGATCCAACTAAAAAGTGAATTGAAAAAATTAATAATTTAGTAGTAGGATATGAAGTAAATCTACATAAATTATCAACATTCCTATGTATCACAAATAAAATACTTCAAGAAGAGAAATACTCTTCAAGAAGAGTAATTATCAAAACTGTCTCGTTCTGGCTAAGAAATAAGAAGGTAGATCAATGGAACAGAGTAGACATACAATTCACAACAGTAAATAAATATAGTAACATTATATTTTACAAGTGTAAAGACTTAAGATTTTGGCATAAGAATTCATTATTTGGTAAAAATTATTGTTAAAGTTGGAAAGCAGGATGGCATAAGCTGGGCATAGAAGAGTACCTTATACCATTTACTAAGATAAGGTCAAAATGGATACATGACCTAGATGTAAAGAGAGATATTACAAGAAAATTTGAAGAACATGGAACTTATTACTTATCAGACTTATGGATAGGGATACAATTTATGAATAAACAAGAGATAGAGAACTGAGATATAAAATGAATAATTTCACTTATATTAAATTAAAAAGGATTTTGTACAAATAAAACAAATGTAGCCAAGATCAGAAGGAAAGCAGAAAATTTGAGAAAAAAAATTATAGACAGTTTCTCAGATAAAGGTCTCATACCTCAAATATATAAAGAACTTTGACAAATCTATAAGAATGGAAGTCACTCCCTAATTGATCAATGGTCAAAGCATTTGGACAGGCAGTTTTCTATTGAAGAAATCAAACAATTTATAGTCATATAAAATGCTCTAAATAATTATTGATTAGAGAAATGAAAATTTAAACAACCTTGGGATATCATTTTATACCTTTCAGAATGGCTAAAATAATTGAAGGGGAAAGTGACAAATGTTGGAGGGGATGTGGAAAAATTGGGACACTAATTCATTGTTGGTGGAATTGTGAACTGATTGAACCATTTTGGAGTGCAGTCTGGAATTATGCCTAAAGAGTTATTAAACTGCCTATGCCTTTTGACCCAACATTAGCACTAGTGGGTATATTTCCAAAGATGATTAGGGAAAAAGGAGAAGAACTTATATCTTCTAAAATATTTATAGCAGCTATCTTTGTGGTGGCAAAGAACTGGAAATTGCAGAGTTGCCTGTCAATTGAGGAATGCCTGAACAGCTTGTGATGATATGCTACTGGTGTGCTATAAGAAATGATGAGCTCAATGATCTTAGAAAAACATGGAAAGACTTGCACAAAATAATGAAGAGTAAAATGAGCAGAACGAAGAGAGCATTGTATATAGTAACAGCAATATTGTTTGAAGAATGACTGAGCAAATAAGTTATTTTGACTAACATAAATACCCAAATTAACTACAAAGTACACATTAAGGAAGATGCTATCTGCATATAGAGAAAGTACAGATAAATAGAAGTATGTATAGAATAATTTTAAATATACATATATACATATACATATGTATATGTATATATAGATATGCCTATTTGTGTCTAATGATAGTGAGGCAGGGGGTGAGGGAGAGGTAAGAAAAAACAGTAAAGAAAAGGAAATTTCCATGATAGTGTTGTGTATTTAAGAGGAATAGCAAGTTGTACATAGTAAATTTGCAGTTTCATGTGAAATCATCTTTTTTTAAACTATGTTACAGAAATGCTTGTTTTACCACCAAAATTTTAAAAAATAATTATTTAAAAATAAATTATACACCAGTTGCTCTTCAGGTCTAGTACCTCTTAACTCTGTTCTTGAAAAAAAATCATGAAATTCACTTAAGGCTGCTGTATAGTTGATAAACCTTTGACATGTTTTTCTTTAAACAGAACTGGGGCCTATTTTGTATATTTTTTTATAACATGGGTTTCCAGGGACAAAATTTATCATTAAGTGTCCAGCCTATGGCTTATACTTAGCTAAATTTATCCCTAGGAAGTAGACTCAGTCAGTTGCTTGGTGTAATCTGATTATATATGTGTGTATACATATATATATATAATTATAATTATTCACATATCTCAAATTGGATGTCCAACATGACCAAAATTGAACTCAGCTTTTCAAAAATGTTTATCTTTTTAAAAATAATTTTTGGTGCATTTGATTTCTAAGCTATTTTATTTGTGATATGTAGGAATGCTGACAATTTATGTCGATTTACTTCATATCCTACTACTAAATTATTAATTTTTTCAATTAACTTTTTAGTTGAATCTTTGGGATTGTCCAAATATATCATCATATTATCTGCAAAATGTATAATGTAAATTTATAATTATATTGACATAGAATGTAAGAGACCAGGATCACATCCACATTAAAATAAGGCATTGGAATTGGATTTTGTTCAGGGATACAGGAATGTATACAATTACCATTATGGAAAGGAGGATATGATAACTACAAAGGAGGGATTCATGGACTTCAATGGAGAAAATATATTCCAGGCATGGGAATAGAGTGAGAAAAAACATGGTCGAATTTAAATGGAATGAGAAGAAAAACAACATATCATTCTGGTTTAATTTAAATTGAAAGTACATGAAAGAGAAGTATTGAGAGATAGTATTTGGGAGTCAGATTGCGAAGACTCTTTGATTCAGGAGATGAATTTTTTTAGGCAATGGGGAGCCACTCAAGGTTTTTGAGTGGAAAAGTGACCAAAGTGGTATGTCATGAAGATGAATCAGGCAACAATGTGAGGGATTAAATGAAGAAGACATAAACTGCAGGAATGTAGTACTGTTAGGAGGTTGTTTCTTATATCAGTAAAAAGCCAACTATACAATCCAATCATATTTTTCCTCCTCTTTGCTCCTCTGAATGAAAGATAATTCACCATCTTGGTGAGGGAACTACCTCCTCCAATTTGCTAGAAGATTATGAATACTGATCTAATTAAAATGACAATATGAAGTGTAGCCTCCTGACAACTCTTGCTCCCTCCTTCTTCCTTCCATCCTCAGTTTGCATCTATATGAAACTTAAGGACAGTGTGTAGCTTGCCAGTAGGGCATCTTACCACCTGTGCATTTTCCTGACCTCAGCAAAATATTGAATATATATTTTAGGGCTGAAACTGATTCTTTGTCATGGCCATTTAACTTATTTTTAACAAATAAGGAGTAGAGAGACAGAGACAGAGACATACAGAGACAAAGAGACCACACACTTCCCATATGCAAAATAAAATAACAAAAGATTATATATGAAATAATGAATCTTAGCATTTTTTTTAAAGTATTGAATAAATCTAATATTTTACTTTCAAAGCTGGCCTGCTGGTCTGCATTTTCCTTTGATCTTTCTGTTGTCTTCTGTGGATTTTTAATGCATGTTTCTTTTCTTTTTTTTTTACGCCAACACTATCACTAGCTCTACTTCTCATATCTAACCCACCCACCCACTTCCACACAGACAAAGAAAAATGCTATCCTTGTAACAAATATGAATAGTCAAAGAAAACAAATGCACACATTTGCCATATCAAAAACTGTATGGGTTCATCTTGGATCCATTATCTCTCAGGAGATGGGTGGTAGACTTCCTCATTAGTCCTCTGGAGTCATTGCTAATCAATGCATTGATCAGAGCTGTAAGATTTTAATGTCTTTCAATGTTAATTTCAATGTTATTGTACAAATTGTTCTAGTTCCCTCTTCACTCTGTATCAGTTCATACAATCAGCCAATAAACATTTAAAAAATACCTGCTATGTGTCAGGCAGTACTAAGTGCTGAGGATACAAAAAAGAAGAAAAAAAAAACAGTTCCTGCCCTCAGGAACCTCACAGTCTACTGGTAGAGACAAACAAGCAAGAGATTATGTACAAACTATATACAAGAAAACAGGACATACTTAAAGGAAGGTACTATAACTAAGAGGGTTTGTCAAAGGCTTCCTATAGAAGATTACATTTTAGTTGGAATGTAAAGACAGGGGAGCCAGTAGGCAGAGATGTGGAGGAAGAACATTCTAGACATGAGGGAGAACCAGAAAAAATGCTCAGAGACAAGAGATGGCATAAGAACAGCAAGGAAGCTAGTGTAACTGCATCTCTAGTGCAGATTTGGGGGGGAGGGAAAGAAATAGCTTAGAACTCAAATGCACCAAAAATTATTTTTTAAAAAGATAAACATTTTTGAAAAGCTGAGTTCAGTTTTGGTCATCTTTGACATCCAATTTGAGATATGTGAAAGGCAGCTGGAGATGAGAGATTGGAAGTCAGCAAAGAAGTTAGGGTAGAATTGGTAGATTTCAGCAATGAGAGCTGATAAAATCACTAAGTGAAATAGTAGAGAGAGAAGAGAAGAAGGCTTAAAAGCTCTCACCCATGGTTAGTGAGAACGATCTGCGTGAGGATCCAGTGAAGGAGACTCAGAGGGAATAATCAGATAAGTAGGAAGAGAACCAGGGGAGAGTGCTGTCCCAAAAATCTAAAGAGAAGAGGAGGAGACAAGAGTGACTGTAATAGCAATTTAGATTGAAGATCTTTCCCACCTATTAATAGGCCATGTGACCTGCTTACATCACAGGAAGCCTAAGTCACATGTGGTGGGAGGAGCTTGCTGAGAAGAAAAGGAAATTGTGTCATAGGAAATGCTGAGAGAGCAGTTATGACAGTTAGAGCTGAGGGAGAGAGCAGACATGTGGTGGCTGTGAGTGAGCTCTTTGGGAAGGCCCCAGAAGGAAGGCAGAGAGGTTTGGGGATGGTATGGTTCTTTGCTGTGATGCTGTAGACTTATTGGTTATAGGATCTGGTTATCTAGTATCTGAATAAATGGTTTACTTCTTCTACAATCTATGTGGTATATTTTGTGATACAGAACCATATAGGCATTTTGACAATTATCATCTATATTGTATTATCAGTGATCAACACTGTCAAAGTCTACAGAGAGTTCAAGGAGAATAAAGATTGAGAAAACATCACTGGATTTGGCAATTAAGAGATCATTGGTTACTTTGGAATGATGAAGTCAGAAGCCAGATTGTAAGGGTTTAAGAAAAGCATGAGAGGAAAGAAAGTGGAGGAGGTACCTCTTGTGGGTGATCTTTTCAAGGAGTTTAGACACAAAGAGCAGTAGAGATGATAGCAGGGATTAAAGGATCAAATGAGGGTCTTGTAAGGATGAGGCAGATGTGGGTATATTTTTTGGCAATAGAAGAGGAACCAAGAGACAAAGAGAAATTGAAAATAAAGGATGGCATGGGGATGATAGAGGGGCAGTCTGTTGGAGGATATAAAATTATGGGATGAAATAGGAAGACTTGTACAAATATAAGGGTTAGCCTTGGTAAGGAGGAAAGTTACCTCCTCATGTGAAAGAGGGATGAAAGCATATGAGTGATATGAGATAAATTGAGGTTGTGTAGTGCCAAACCCTGAAAATAAATGACCAAAGAATCACAGAGGTTATGCAAGCACTGTTAACTCTGAAAAATATCAAAGAGTTCAGACAGTTAATACTCTAACTGTTAACTCTGAGAAAATAAAATGAAGTAAAACCAAAGAGCTAACAGTGGTTACAAGCAAAAAACCATTCATTATTCCATTGGAGGAGAGAAACTAGACATGTGTGCTGGGGTGAGGTTAAAATTTGAGATATATAGATAGAGATAGATATAGTGGTGGCTTGACTGAGCCTGCCAGTGCTTGCCTGAGCTCAAGGACTGATGTTTTTGTGATTTAGCTGCAGCAGAGTTCATCCAAAGAGTGAGCACAAAAGATTGTTGTTATTACTAAACTCAGGGCACAGCTTCTTGGTGGGCTTTAGCTCTGGAAGAAGGTGTCTCCTCATAGTAAAAAGAGTGGAGTGAAAAGAGAGGGGTTAGCATATCTTAGCATGAGGATCCTGACAGTAGTGTAAATTTGTAATGGATCCAATCAGAACAGCTGTGTGATTTTCTCTACCTTTGATCACATATGTAGAAGTGAAGGCAGCAGATAGTAGGAGTGATCCAAGGCTGAAGTTGGGCATGGAGGGTTTATCTGAAACTATTCTTTCATTGTTTCTTATAGGTGATTAATATTTTATCACTTTAGTATACCATAATTTATTTAGCTGCTAAAGTGGTATAAACCATAATTTGAGGAAGATAATAATAATAATTATTATACATGTATGTATGTAAAATATGATATGTATATTGGACAGGACATGATTAATGAGGTCAGACATACCTGAGTTCAAATCCTGCCTCATATACTTATTAGCTGGGTGATCTGGGATAAGTAACAAGCTCCACTTCAGTTTCTATATTTTTTCCATGTTTATCTTTCTGTTGGATTTGTCTAAAACTAAGAGATAGACATTAAAATCTCCTGCCACTATTATGTTGTTTTATAAATATATATCCTCTTGTATTTAAGTTCATTTTTCCTTTTTGAATTTAGATTTAAGGAATTTGGAGGATGTAATTTAATAATGATATTAACTTGTTGTCTGTTATTCCCTTAGAATAATGCAATTTCCTGGTTTATCTCTTTTAATATTTTAAATGTTTTTTTTTCCTTATCTGAAAGTATGATTGCAACTCCTACTTTTTTGGATTTACATAGAGCATAGTAAATTTTGTTCCAGCCCTTAATTTTTATTATGTGTGTGTATTTGTTTTTTCAGGTGTGGTTCTTTTTAACAACAGATTTGAGATCTATATTTTTTTTATCCAATCTTTCACTCTTTTTTTCTCTTATTGAATTCTTTAATCCATTCATATTGAAGCTATCAAAATTAAGTCTATTTTCCTTCATTCATCTCTAATACTAGCTTTTTCCTGAAGTTTTTTTCCTCTTCCTCTATAAACATAGTACTTTGTTTCTTCAGTTATTTTAACATAATCTATTTTAAACCAACCTGATTTCCACTGGCTCTCTTTCCCTCACACTCAATACCCTGACTCTTGTTTTTCATCTCCTCCCTTAATTTTGGAGTTTTGCTTTAATTGTTGTGAAGTCTTTCTTTCCTTCCTTATCCAGTTTTCTATTGATTCCCCTAGTATCTTCTCTCCATTAGTTAATCAAGTAAAATCTCCTCTCCTCTTCTCCCTTGAACTTTTGCTTGTTAGTTTTAAATTTTATTTTCTATGTTATTTTCTTTAAAAGATTTCTTTCCTTCATTGTCTTCATTATTCCTCTTCATTTTCTATTTATTCTAGATTTTTATTCTTTATATTTATTCTTTCCTTGATCTCTGTATTCCTCATGGAATTAAAGCTTCTAAAGTATTATTTTGGGTTCCCTATTTAAACAGTTTCTCTATTCTATATTATTACGTTGTATATCTTGCTCCCCGGCCTTCTTTTTCTATTGTACTTCACTCATGGAAGTATCAGCTCCTATAGAATGGTAATATTGCCCCATTGCAGGAATTTTCCTATGTTAATTACTACCCCTTGCCCTTCCATGATCTTTTTTTCCATTTGCAATGATATTTCCTGGGTGGGTCCATGCCCTCCTGCTTTTCTGGATGCCCTGGGAGCTCTGATTCCTCTTCTCCTCATACAGCATTATCCCTGCATATTATGCCCATTGTAAGGTCACTATCTCCCATTATAGACTATTTCTCTTCCAACATGGAAGTATTATTTAGTTTGATTTCCTCCCACCATTTCCTCTTTCCTTCTCCCTGTTTCAACTCCTTCCCTTGCCTCTTCACCCATTATTCTGTAGACCCTCGTCTTCCTGAGAGATTTTTGGAATTATTATCCTTTCATTGTTAGCTATCGACTTGATTAAAGGGTATTTTCATCCTTCCCTTTCCCCGTTTTATATGCCTTCCAATTCTGCAGTTTAGTCCCATAAAAGCAAAACAAAACAAAGCAAGACAAAATACTGATTCACCTATAGATTCAGTGTCATGAGGCTTAGTACATTATGTTTCTGGCCTGTTTCACTACCATCATTTCTACTATTTGATTTCTGCTTTCATCCTTGTCTCCTTGTTTACTTGAGAAAGAAATATAATAATGACATCTCTATTATTTTATCGTTTTGTTAACTTTATAGATGTCTTCTCTTTTTAGATTAATTTTTCTTTTCTTCTGGGGTAATTTGTTTCATAATTTTTCTTTGGTTGCTATTATAGATAACAAATAAATCTATTATTATGTTTTTGTTATCTAGGGTATGGGCACAGCAAATAATTTCTTCCTGTATGATTTTCTTTGTAGAGTTGCTTCTGACTCTTGTTAATGAACAACCATCTTTTTCATTCATAGATTCTTAGATTTGCACTGTATGTCACCTTGGATTACATTAGCACCTTTGCTTTTCATTATTTTCATTATTCCTCCTGCAATTTCATGTGGATTCAGAAGTTTTGTGATATTCAAGTTTACTTTGTATTTGAAGGTTTTTCTGCTAGTCATTTGTAAAATTTGTTATTTATCATTGGAAATATTAAATTTAACCACTATGTGTCTTGTATTTTTTCATGTAGGATTTTTTCCTGGAAGTGATTTATGGATTTTTGCAATTGTATGCAGGACAATTTTCAAGAAGTATTTCTTGTGTTTTGGAATTTAAGTCTTTGTTTTTCTCTTTTACTGATCACACTTTTTTCTGGAAGACCTATGATCCTTATGTTGTCTCTGTTCTACGTTTTCAAGATCAATATTTTTGCTTCTATCAAGATTATGTTTTTTTATAATTATTGCTTCTTTCTTCTCTTCTTCCATGTTGTCTTTCACTTCTAAGCATTTGCATCCCCAATCCATCATTCTCATGTTTATTTCTTTGATAAGGTTTTACTCTGTGTATTAAAGTTTGTTCTTAATTTTTTGTTCTACTGATTATTTCTACTGTGAAGGCCATAATCTCTGCTTTTACAATTTTCATTTCTCTCTGTAACTATTCAGGAATATCCTGCTGTCATTCTATGTTCTAATTCAGATGATCTCAAGGCCACATTTCCTTCTTTTAATAATATCTTCCCTGTTGGTTTATCTGCTTCTGCTCAAGTTCTTTAACTGAATTATATTCCTCCTGAGATCTTTGGTAATTTCAGTTTGTGTTTTTTTTCTACCAAATTCAATTTCTTACTCCTTCCTCTTTGATGGCAGTTTCCTTGAGGTATGGGCTTCAAAGTCACCTCAGCCTACTCCCACTTCCATGTCCCATGTTCCCAATTACTTGTCCCATGTTCCCAATTTCCATCAGCCTCAACCTCTGTCCTAAGTGATCTGGTCACATCTGGATGCCATTCTCCTTTCCTTCAGGCCTGGTGGATCCACACACATGGTTGGTGTGCTACTCCAGTTCTCTTTTTTTTCTCAGTTCTTTCTGTGAATTCTGTTGCTAGCCATTGGGTTGATTTATGCAGCTCTGCTAGATTAGGGATTGGCCTTCTCAGCTATTAATTCATTAATTTGTTATGTTATTAGGGTTTTTGAAATCTTGTTTTATGGAGATAGCTGAAATTGCTTTATCTCTTTTCTATAATTCTTAGTTTGGAGATACTGGAGAGACATGAGGATTGGAGAATGTGTCCAGTCTTCTACCTTGTTGGTCATGTCATGTACTCCTTTTTCATTTTATGTAAGCCACATATATGGATGGTCATATGATAGATATCATTATCCACAACTGTTTAATTTCTTTAATCAGAAATTCTGATATTTCTCTATCTGACCATAATTAGCTATCATACCTTTTCTCTCTCTGTCTCAGTCATCCATAAAAAATCTGTAAGCCCTCCACATCTATTCCTATAACTGTTTATTTGTTACTAAACTTTAACCCTATATTACACCCAAAATGTTTCTTCCATTCTTACTCTCATGCTACTGAACAGAAGTAGAGGAATTCAAACAATTGTGCTGCTTGTGTACATTACAAAAACATGTTATCCAACTTCAATTGGACCCTCATTACAGCAACGCAGTAGTTTTATGACTCTCAAATCGATACCCTGACTCCCCACACAACATATTACAAATCTCTTTCTTCCTTAAGTCTCCTGCACTTTCCCCTCCCATGTCTCTCCCAGCTAAGAACCTTGCCTCCTTTAAGTTTTAAATATATATGCTTTTTTCAGTTAGCGAAAATCCTCATTCTTTCCTTCTCAATCCAAGCCCCAGACTGAGGATAAATTAATAAAACCCCTGTTATAAACATGTATAGTGAGGCAAAACAAATTTACATATTAATCATGTCCAAAAAATATGACTTATTGTTCACCCTTGGTCCTTCTTGTCACTATCAGGAAATAGGTAACATATTTCATAACATGTTTCATAATTAGTGCTGTGGAATGGTGATTGCTAACAACATTAATCAGAGTTCTTAATTCTTTCAAACTTCTGTGGTGCAATTCCCTTAATTGTTTTTATAGCATAATAGTATTCCTTCAAATTTAGATATAACTTGTTGAAACATTGTTGAAACATTCCAATTTATGGATGCTCCCTCATATTCCCATTCTTTTGCTACCTTGAAATGACCTATCAACATTTTTGTACATCCTTAGAGTTTGTTTTGTTTTCCTTTAATTTACCCTTCCTTTAATTCTTCCTGCTCCTTTCTCCCTTTTCCCTCCTATTTTCCTGTTGAGTATTTGATTTTGCATCCAACTATTTGTATGTATTCTTCCCTCCTTTGGTTCAGACGAGAGTGAGGTTCAAGGGTCAGCTATTCCTCTCTACCCCCTTCTCCATGTTTGTATAGATTTCTACTTATACTCTCTGGTTATGTGAGCTAATTTTTCATAACCTTCCTTTCCTTCTTCACCTCCTTCCCTATGTATTCCTCTTCCTATCTCTTTCCATTCAAAAACAAACAAAAATGTTTTTGCATGCAACAGGAAAATAAGATACACAGGCAATGGGGTGTAGAAATTTATCTTGCCCTATGTTTACCTTTTTATGTTTCTCTTGACTCCTGTGTTTGAACTACAAAGTTTCTACACAGCTGTGACCTTTTGCATTAGGAATGTTTGGAATGCAGGGAAACTCTTATTGTTTAGCAGTTTTTCAGTTGTGTATAATTCTTTGTAACCTTATTTGAGTTTTTCTTGGCACAGAAACTGGAGGCAGTTCTTTTCCTGGAGGCAAAGTATGAATTTTTTCACCTGGCATTTCATTTTCCATATTTACAAGTTTCAAGCAATTCTCTTCTATTATGGTGTTAAAGTTATTTGTTGGTTGTTGCGTCCTTTCTAGTAGACAATGTAGGTCATAGGTATTGTTTTGTTTTCTTTCTTGCACACACTGGGGAGAACATTCACTTTTGTCCTTCTTCCTTGAGGAGTACCATTAGGAGTTTTCCCCAGAGTTTTCAAGGATATTCATTCCATGTCCTATATGATATAAACATGGAAGTGGAGGTAGTAAGATTGCACATCTCAAGAACCACACTCACATGAACTGGGCAAGGGAAAGTAGATTACACAAATCACACAACCACAGACACATACAAAAAATTTAGTATAGAAACACATTAAATTTAAAATGGAAATAAGGATAGAAAGAATGGAAAAAATAATTTAAGAGGGAGAGTAGAGAAAGGACGGAAAGAAACAATGACAAGCAAAATACATTTTAACTATAGAGGGTTGATCTGGGTCTTGGATCAAACCACAAAAATTTTACATTACTACTATTGTTCCCATTGTCTCCCCCACCCTCTGAGGGAATGGTGTGTATGTGTGTGTGTGTGTGTGTGTGAATAAAGAGAATTTGTTTTCTGTACTATATTAGAATGTGCTCGAAATAAAAATATAACAAACAACTTGAAATGTGTTAAACTCATGAACTCACACATGAAATGGATTAGAAAATGGAATGCAAAAAATATTATATACAGTAAACACACTTGAAACATAAATGATCTACATAGAGTATCCTAGAAGAAGAAGGGTACAATCTATTATGCCTCAGATGAATTTTTAAAAGGGCAGGAATAGCAATCACTCTCTGACAAGGCTATAATAAAAATAGACTTGATTAAAAGAGATAAATGGGTAAACTACATTATGTTTAGTGGCATCAAAAATGCCATGCAAAAGTCACAGTAAAATGCTAATTTATATATACACAGATTATACACACACACAAACATAAATAGATCACTGAATGGCATTGCATCTAAATACTTAAAGAAAAAGTTAACTGGGGTACAAGGAAAAATAGATTGTAAAAGAATAATTTTGAGAGACTTCAATATACCCCTTTCAGACCTAGACAATTTTAGCACAAATATAAACAGTAGAAAAGTTAAGAGAATGAATAGAATTTTAGAAAAGTTGGGTATAAACTTCTTCAATGTCTTCCAGTTGTTGAATGGTAATCATAAATATGTGTACTGTTGCATGGAACCTCTACACAAACTATTACTGGATTAAAAACCTCATAAACAATTATAGAAAAGCCAAAATACTAAGCAATCTTTTATTCCTGTAATAGAAGAAAAATGATAATTAATAAAGACAATTTTAAGAAATTCTGGATTGAAATTTAAATGGAAACTCTCATCTTAAAAATGATCCTAAAGAATCCTAATATTATCCTAAAGTGTGAGTCAAAGAATAAATCATAAAAACAAAAGATAATTTTATCAGAGAAAATGATCACTTAGGAAATAGCAAAACCATTGAGATGCAGACAAAGCAGTCCTAAGTGGAATATGTATATCCCTGAACAGTTTCATCAACAAAATAGAGAAAAGAGACCTGCTCACCTATCTTTCCTGTGCCAGTGCTAATGAATGGTACAAATTATAATCCTCATCAATAGTCCTGCCTTCCTAAACTTGAGTTTGTAGAGGGTTCAGGCTACCTAAAAGTGCTTAAGGTGCAATATGCAAAGTCTTCTTACTTTTAAATTGTTGCTTGAAATGAGTCAAGCAGACTTTGTATTACTGGTTATTAGGGGTTGAGGAGAAGAGAAGGGAAGAAAACAAATATTTATATAGTGCCTACTATGTACCAGGCAGTATGCTAAGTGCTTCACAAATATTCTCTTATTTCCTCATAACAACGCTTCAAGGTAGATGCTTTTATTATCCCTATTTTATAGTTGAGGAAACAAATATTATCTCATTTGATCTCCATAACAACCCTGTAAGGTAGGTGCTTTTATTATTTTATTTCAAAGTTGAGGAAACTGAGGCAAACAGAGGTTGTGTGGCTTAGTTGTATAGCTAGTAAATGTCTGAGGCCAGATTTGAACACAGGTCTTTCTAACTCCAGGCCCAGAAGCCTATCTGTTGTGTCTCCAAGTGCCTAGTAGCCTCTGGCTTAGGGTCTGCTGTAATGAATGATTATTCTCATCAATTATTCATCTCAGCTCACTCTTCAGGGAGTCTGAATTATTTACATATTAGCAATAAATGATTATAGTAGATTGCCTTTGCAATAAGCCCTATTATCCTCTGGGAATATTTGTTTAAAGGGAATGTTGCCCAAGTTTTCCATCACTAAGTATGGAATGACTTCTCATCAATCTGCTAATTTGTACATGCCATGATCTTCAAGATTTCTCAGCAGTATGGAATGGATGGGAAATAGTTTTATATCACTGGATATCAGTGAGGGGACTTTGAATGACTACTTGTTAACAATGTGGTGGAGAGGATTCCCCTTCTGGTACAATATGAATTAGATGACCTCTGAATTTCCCTTTAACTCTGTGATTCTAGAATATATTTTGTGATTCTTTTATTAATTCAGACTTTTTTTTGAACAGGTAAATGGTTTAACTATGGCATCATTTTCCTCGTCCTGATTTTGGACCTTAATATGTGGAAGAACCAAATATTTTATAAGCCACATGAATATGGGCAGTATATTGGCCCTGGACAAAAGATTTATACTGTGAAGGATGCAGAAAGCTTAAAGGATTTAAACAGAACCAAGCTATCTTGGGAATGGAGATCTAATAACACTAACCCTCAGACCAATAGAACATATGCAGAGGGAGATATGTTCTTGCATAGCAGATACATAGGAGCAAGTCTTGATGTTAAATGTTTGGCTTTTGTTCCAAGCTTGATAGCTTTTGTGTGGTTTGGTTTTTTCATCTGGTTCTTTGGGCGATTTTTGAAAAATGAACAAGGCATGGAGAACCAAGATAAAAGTTACACACGAATGAAAAGGAAATCACCTTCAGAGCACAGCAAAGATATGGGAATGACTCGAGAAAATACCCAAGCCTCAGTTGAGTATCCCTTGAATAATTCACCTGTAGTCTACATCAAGTCAGATTTCAATGAAATTATCTACAATTCCTCCCACTTGACTTCAGAAAACTTGAACTTGCACTTGAATGACCCATGTGGCACAACAGAACCAAACCCAGAACATGTGATGACTGAATGTACACCCACAAAATCAATCCAGTGATGCCACCCTATCCCAGAAGGCAAAGAAATGCACACAAGAATATACCTTTAAGGATCACTCTGTCCTTTTGTACATAAGGTGTATGTAGCATTAGATGGAGAAATATAACCTAGGCCACAAAGGTGCTCAACATGCTCTTTCTAGAACTCATTATTTTCTATTTGTATTATGATAATGTGCCTCCTATGTATCCAACAGTCCTCTAGAGATTGCTTCTCACAATTGCACAAGCTAATTATTGCCATGTTGACTTTACAGAGTAGTAAACTACTAGGTGGTTATTCAAAAGTATAAAGTTCTACCATAGTGGTGCCTTGAGACATCAAACTTTTTAACTGTCAGTAAGTCAACAAGCATACATTAAGTGCCTACTATGTTCCAGGCACTGTGCTAAGCAACAGAGATACAAAGAAGAGTAAAAAGCACTCTCTGCTTTCAAGGAGCTCATGGTCTAATGTGGGAGACAATATGCAAGCAACTATGAACAAACAAATATACAGGACAAGTTAGAGATAATTAACAGAAGGAAGGCACTGAGGATTAAAGGGGATCAGGAAGGCTCCTGTAAGGAGATGGGATATTAGCTGGGACTTGAAGGAAATTAGAAAGGCCAGGAGATGTTGATAGGAGGGGAGATAATTTCAGGCATGGGGAATAGCCAGTGAAAATGCCTGGAGCTGGGTGAAATGGGAGGTTCTAAACAAGAAATAGCAAAGAAGCCTCTATCACTTTATCTCAGATTATGTGGGATAGGTAAAGTAGGAAGGGCCCAAGTTGACTTTGAATACTAAACAGGATTTTAAATCAATCCTAGTGTCAATAAGGATCTATTGGAATTTATTGACTAGGGATGATGTGATCATACCTATACTTTTTGACAGCCAAGTGAGAGGATGGACTGGAGTGGGGAGAAACCTGAGAGAGGGAGACAAACTCAAAGGCTATTGCAATAATTAAAAAATATGGTAACTAGAACTCATGTCAGAGAGGTGTTAGTATCAAAGGAGATAAAGGGATATATAAAAGAGATGTTGTGGAGGTAGAATTGACAGGACTTGGCAACAAATTAGATATGGGAAGTGAAAGAGAATGAAAAGTCAAGGATCACAGCTAGGTTTTGAGCTTGGGTAACTTGGAGGATGATGATGTCCTACTCAGTAGTAGGAAAGTTGGGAAGAGGAGAAAGGCAAAGGAAGAATATATTGAATTTATTTTTGGATATATTGCATTTAATATTTGTGTGGGACATCTAATTTGTGATATCTAATGAAGTATATAACAGTTCTATTTTTTTCTTTAATAAAATTGTTTTGACCAGCACTGGAGATCTGATCAGGAAACTGATGTAGCCAATGCCATAATAATGGTTTTTCGGGTCTATAATGTTCCGTGAAGATATCTTTGTTACCTTCTCAACTCTACGCAGTAGGTAGCTTTGATAATTGGACTGCAGAGAAGCATGTTGATTTTAATTTTATTGGCAGACTAACAAATAAAATACAGATATAAAAGCCAATAAATATTAACCCAACATAAGTCACTTCTTATAAGAATGGTACAATCTCTATTCATTAATTATAATTGCTACTTGGTACAATGTCATCCCTTATGTGTAACTCTACAATGCCAAGGAAAAAAGGTTCAATTGTGAAGCCCACAACATTTGTAACACCTACTGTAAATGTATTTCCTGTTTGTGAAAATGAGAAAACAGATGACAACCCTGAGATAATGAATTCCTTCAAAAATAATGCAATAAAAGACTTTGCAGCAGAGAGAAAAGACAGATGCTGGAAGAAACAAAGGTTTTAGTGACTTTTCCTGTCTTTTTTATTTTTCTTTTGAAAATAAAACTTTGCACATGAATAAATAAATTCCCATAAATGACTGTGGGAGCTTTTGTGTGTGTTTATTCCAGGAGTCTGATGAAACCTCAGTTTCACAAGAGTATATTGAAATAATCCACTAAAGACAAAAACTTTAAAAACCAGGAAGTTCCAACTTGTCTCTAATTTAGTTCCACAAATTATTGTTCCATACTCTTTAGAAAAATCACTTATCAGGCTAGATCAATTTCTTGTTGAATAATATGGGTGCTATTTTTTGTCCTTATAACTATTTTCATCTCCATTTTTTGATTAATCTGCTTTTATTCTTCAATATCCTGAATTTAACATGCATAATAGAACTGTATACTTATTATTTATTATTTTGAGAGCCACCTTTAAAAAATGCTATTTACCAAGCCTTTAGAACCAGCTTTCTGCTGATTTTTTTAACCTTTATATTAAAAACATCAATTTGAAAGTTACTATCTTTGCTATTATGGTGATGCCAAATAAGAATGGAATTTGCCTAGCATAGAGTTTCCAGGTCTCATTATCATAGATAAATGAATAAACAATTATCAATGATCAGGCAGGCAGAGATTTAAGTTACAGATACTCCTCCTCTTCCCCCACAAAACTCTTTGTAGGCCATATTACTTTTCTTGGAGTGGATTTTTTAATCTAGCCTCAATAGCTTCTCCTTTGAAAGAGTTTTCTTTTCAAACCAGGCAAGTATTTTTGTTCATCCTTCATTCTTGAAGAAGACCAATGACACCACAAAGGTGATGTCTGGACTTATGCGTGAATTAGATTTGAGTGAGGCAGAACCACACAAATTCATCAGCCTCTCTCCTCCAGAGTCATCAAAGTCCAGTGGCAAAACAAAAGTCAAGAATACTGGAGATAGCCCTGAACACGTTAGGTGACCTTGGCCTTTCTAAAATAAAGTCTTTCCTAGGCCTCAATTTGTCTGATACAACACCCATTTAATGATTAAGGGCTAGGTGTTGTTGTTTGTCCTTCATTCCGGAAGAGGACCAATGACATCAAGAGGGTGATTTCTTGACTTGCAAGTAAATCAGATTTAAGCAAGGCAGGGCTGTGCAGTCAATCAGCCTCACTCTTTTTTCTAGGGTCATCTGAGTCCAGCGGCAAGGCCCTGGTCAGGACAACTGGAGATGAACCCAGATGCAGTGGGAGACCTTGGCCTTCTTAAGCTAAGGTCTTCCCCAGCTCTCTTTGTCTGAGGCAGCACTCCTTCAGGGTTAGGTAAGAAATAAGACAAAAGATGGCCCAATTTACCATCATAAAAATATCAGTCTGGGAGGGGAAGACCTTCCTTCAGAGTTTGTGGCCAGAATAGAAAACAATTGCTATTTACACTTTTTGTAAGCCACAGAAGCATGGCCTGGGCCTATTGATCATTCAACAAAGGCCAGATTGATTTGGTTTTGTGTGGTTTGTCCTTGTTCTCTAAGAAGACCATGATATCAGAAAGATGATGCCATGACTTGCAAGTCAATTGGATTTAAGTGAGGGAGGGCTATGCAAAATCACCAACCTCACTTTCTCCTCCAGAAGTCATCTGGGTCCAATGGCCATATATACATTAGGACAACTGGAGATGGCCCAGTGATTGATTTAGTTTAAAGACTAGTCAAGTAGCTCTACTTGAAATACAATGGTTTTTTTTAAAGCCTTGTTTTTTCAGAGCTATAGTTCAAGAAATCATACATGAAAACTGCACAGGACAAAAAGTAAATTCCCCCAGCCTTAAAAAAATTAAGTAAAATAAAAATTAAAAAAAATAAAAATTCTAGCTCCCAAAACCTTACATATGATGAGGGAAGAGGAAGAAGAAAGAAGGAGGAAGAAGAAGGAGGAGGAGATAGAAGAACAAGAATAGAAGGAGAAAAAGAAAAGGAGGAGGAGGAGGAGAAGAAGAAGGAGAAGGAGGAGAAGAAGAAGAAGAAGAAGAAGAAGAAGAAGAAAGAAGAAGAAGAAGAAGAAGAAGAAGAAGAAGAAGAAGAAGAAGAAGAAGAAGGGAGAAGAAGAAGGAGGAGGAGGAGGAGGAGGAGGAGGAGGAGGAGGTCAGCTACTACTGCACTCAGATAACATGGTAAAGACAGTAAATACAAAATGTTCTTTAAAAAAAAGGTTCACTCCTTCCCACAAATACAAACAGAAACCATGGGAGGAGTAAGCTTAAACTTAGACCATAATAGTAATGAACATGAAAAACAGGCTGAATTAATGGTACATACCTTCCTCCCAGGCATTTTACCACCCAATCACTGCAGCTAACTTATTCATTCATAGAAACCTCAGTAATTATATTCTCTTGCCCTGGGATGTTGTAAAAATGAACTAAGAACTTTCTCTGTTAACTCTAAGTCCCCAGAAAGATCTCTCACTCTGTTTCCCCTCTCCCTGCCTCCCCCAAATAACTACAGAATTTTTAGTCAGCCCATTCAATGACAGCAAGCATAGGGGAATGTGCTTCTCTCAGGAGAGAGAAGGAAAGGGAAGAGGGGGAGAGAGAATAAAGAATCACTAGCTTCTTCAGCCTGAATAAATTTCATCAGCATAGGAATCTTTGCGAGTTTTCCTTGACTTGGCTCCAAAGTCTTGATGGCAATGATTTAATTGGGGCAGCCTTTATGTCACTTCCTCCTCAGTCCATAGCATTTTCCTTTTTCTAGAAGAGCAGCAAGATGAACTTAGAAGAACAAGTCAGATTCTTCACCAGTCTCAACATCAAGAAGAACTCCATGGGGTGGGAGTGAGGAAGAGGATCCTGTAAAATTCCTGCCTGAACAGCAGATTTCCATCTATCTTGCATCTTGATTTCTTTCTAGATGCCTTCAGTTAGAAGTTGTCAAGGCAGTGCCACATTCCCAGGCATTAGAATTTTTCTAGCTTCTTGAAAAATTACCTGTGATAAACTTGAAACCTAAAAATATGTGTTGCAAGTAGCAAAACAAACATCATAGCTTAGAAAAAGAATGATGAACTCAGTATTCCAGAAAATCATTTTAAGGTGCCATTCACAGGAATCAGTAGTACATGTACATCAGTATATCAGTAGCAGTTCAGTGAAAAACATCACTTGACAGGCTGCTCCAGTGACTACAAACCAAAATTACATGAAGATCATATTATATGAACATGTTCTAACAGTACATGTGGAACATTAGTAAAGAAGCATAACAGCAAAGCAATAAAAACATCTATAATAACAATATGCATATATGCAGATAAACAGCAAAATTATAGTTATCAAAATGTATCTATAGTGTGCACATGATACTAGCACAGAAATAAACATGAAGTATAAAATAATGAACAGAAGTGTACTAAAAATGTAGTGCATCAATGAATATAGGTAATATAGGCACGTATTATGTGCTCTGACATGTCATATGTTTGGCAACATTCATAACAATTTCTCCAATTTCCCCTATAAAATTATCTTAGTCTAGTTATAGGTTGAAATAGTCCAAGCTCTCTTGTGACCTGCTAACCTGTCTGCCCTACACCTGATCTAGATGATGGTATGACCTGGTTATAGTCCTCATCAGAACTATTGTTATGAATTGTTAAACATGAACTTCTGGATGATCCAGGCTGGGCAATTAGGATTGTTAAATTGTACAGTATTACTCTACCATTCTCTATGTTGAAGTCCTAGTCATGCAAGATATTGTCTTTGAGTTGATCTTCCCCATCTAAACTGGTTTTTGTACAATTGGTACATGATCTTCCTTCCCTCCCTTCCTTCCTTCCTTCCTTCCTTCCTTTCTTCCTTCCTTCCTTCCTTCCCTCCTTCCTTCCTCTTACTCTCTTCCCTTCCCTTCCCTTCCTCTGTCTCTCTCTGTCTCTCTGTCTCTCTCTCTCTGTCTCTCTCTTTCTGTCTCTCTGTCTCTCTCTTTGTCTCTTTCTGTCTATCTCTCTGACTCTCTGTCTAAGTCTCTCTGTCTCTGTCTCTCTCTGTGTCTCTGTGTCTCTGTCTCTGTCTCTCTCTCTCTGTCTCTCTCTCTCTCTCTCTCTCTCTCTCTCTCTCTCTCTCTCTGTCTCTCTGTTTCTCTCTCTCTCAGAGTCTGTTGAGGTAAGTTGCATTACTTGTTTCCACCTTCTCATCAGAACATACAATTAACAGGGATCAAGTGTTTGTGGTGTATTGTCTTTAGGGGCCCCTGTTTGTTTCTGGGGTTGTTCTGTAAAACAGTGGTGTCAAACTCAAATAGAAATGGATCCTGCTGCCTGGATATTTAGAAATCACATATTAATGTTGACTATGTTGTGTTTTTATTTATTTTGTTAAACATTTCCCAAGTACATTTTAACATGGTTCACTGGGGCTAGTAATTTGACACCTCCATTGTAAAAAAAAACCAAGTTGCCCAATATCTTCACAACCGGATAAGAGGGAGTTTTCCATCAGTCTTCTGTGTCCCCTAAATACCAAGTTTTTCAGCAAAGCTCTGTCTCCTTGTCAAAAGTTGACAATAAACTCACATATGACTGAGCTAAGGTCATAGCTAGGTGGTAAACGTCTTTTAGCTCATCCCAGCTGAGTGACGTGATAGTTATGAATGTCTGTGATGTCTCATGTACTCATGCACTCCGTAGTGCCAATCAGAAAGCAGGTGAGCTCTCACCCAAACATCAGTAGATATGGTGTAAATTCCTGGTAGAGGTATACAAGTGACATGTATATTTCACATATATGACATGTTGAGGATGATGATTTTTCCCCTCTGTTGTCTCTGTTCCCAAAATGTTAAAAAAAATGGATTTCTTTGAGTTAGATGTAGTTCTAAACTCAATGCCAGTCAATCCTCCTTGAGTAGTGTTTTTTAAAATTCCTTGCTTTGGTCCAAATGGAAATTTGCACAAAGTCCATAAAAATGCTTTTCTAACAATATTTTGACAATGATGGAAGCTTTCTGGTTCATGGTTGAATATGTCTGTGCATACCTTGTATAACAGTCATTCACTGCCAGAGTATAGCTTAATTTTCTTGTATCTCCTTCCCAAGACATTAAGTTAATGCAGAAAAGTTCCAAAACTCTGCTAGTTATTAGCATTCTGAAAATATGCAGCACAAGCTGGCATTTCTTTGCGTGCATGTGGAAGGACAACAAAACAAACATATCATTACTTCTTAGTGAAATCTGTTGCAATTTGAAATCTGTTCCTTAATAGCTCAAGTCCTTTCTTTTTTTATACTTTATTTATTTTCTGTTTTCAACATTCATTTTCATATATTTTAAATTTTCTCCCTCTCCCTCCCCAAGACGGCATGATATGGACTCTACACATATATTCCTACTAAACACATTTTCACATTAGTCATATTTCATAGAAGAATTATAACAAATGGGAGAAACCATGAGAAAGAAAACAAAACAAAAGAGAAAAGAGTCTGCTTCACTCTGCATTCAGACTCTATAGTTCTTTCTCTAGATGTGGATGGCATTTTCCATCATGAGTCCTTTGGAAAAGTTTTAGGTCCTTGCATTTTTGAGAAGGGCTAAGTTTATCAAAATTAGTCCTTGCACACTGTGGTTGTTACTATATATGATGTTCTCCTGCTTCTGTTCACTTCACTCAGCATCAGTTCATATAAGTCTTTCCAGGTGTCTCTGAAATCTGCCTTTTCATCATTTCTTAGAACACAATAGTATTCCATTACATTAATATACCACAACGTGTTCAGTCATTCCTCAATTGATGGATATCCCCTCAATTTCTAGTTCTTGGCCACCACAAAAAGAGCTGCTATAAATATTTTTGTACATGTCAGTCCTTTTCCCATCTTTATGATCTCTTTGGGATAGCCCCAGAAGCAGTATTGCTGGATCAAAGGGTATGCACATTTTTATAGCCCTTTGGGCATAGTTCCAAATTGCTCTCCAGAATGGTTGGATCAGCTCACAGCTTCACCAACAATGAATAAGTGTTCCAACTTTCCCACATCTTCTCCAGAATTTATGATTTTCCTGTTTTCTCATGTTAGCCAATCTGAGAGGTGTACTGTGGTACCTCAGAGTTGTTTTGATTTGCATCTCTCTCATCTATAGTGATTTAGAGTATTTTTTATAACTATAGATATCTTTAATTTCTTCCTCTGAAAACTACCTGTTCATACCCTTTGACCATTTATCAATTGGGGAATGTCAAGTACTTTCTTGACACATATACAGGTATACCTCATTTTATTGCACTTTGTCTTATTGTGCTTTGCAGATATTGCATTTAAAAAAATAAATTGAAGGTCTGTGGCAACCCCGCACTGATCGAATCTATTGGCACCATTTTCCCAATTGTATGTGCTCACATTGTGTCCTTGTGTCACATTTTGGTCATTCTTGCAATATCTCAAACTTTTTCATTATTATTATATCTGTTATAGTGATCTGTGATCAGTGATCTTTGATGTTACTATTGTAACATCATGCCCATATAACACAATGAACTTAGTTGATAAACATTGTGTTTGTGCTCACTGCTCCACTCACTAGCTGTTGCTCCATCTTTCTCCCTTTCCTCAGGTTTCCCTATTCCCTAGACGCAAATATTGAAATTAGGCCAATTAATAACCCTCCAATAGCCTCTAAGTGTTAAAGTTAAAGGAAGTATAAACTGATACAGCAAACTTCATTGTAGAATCATTTTAAGAAATTGCTAGAGCCACCTCAACCTTCAGCAACCACCACCTTGGTCAGTCAGAAGCCATCAATACTAGGCAAGACCCTCTTTCAGCAAAAAGATTGTGACTTGCTAAAGGCTTAGATGATTGTTAGCATTTTTTAGAAATAATATATTTTAAAATTAATATATGTGCATTTAAAGACAAAATACTATTTTTTAATTTGTTTTTTTTATTTTTAGTTTACAGCACTCAGTTCTACAAGTTTTTGAGTTCCGAATTATCTCCCACTCTCTCTCCTCCCCCTCCCCGCCAAGATGGCATGCAATCTGATATAGGTTCTACATATACCTTCACGTTAAACTTAATTCCACAATAGTCAAGTTGTAAAGAATTATAACCAATGGAATGAACCATGAGAAAGAAGAAACAAAACTAAAAAAGAGGGAAAAAAGAAAGAAAATAGTTTGCTGCAATCTGCATTCAGACTCTGTAGTCCTTTCTCTGGATGTGGACAGCTATTTCCATCATGAATCCTTTGGAGCCAAGACAAAATACCATTGCACAATTAGTAGACTACAGTACAAACATAACTTTTATGTGTACTGGGAAATAAAAAAATTGAGTCTTGCTTTATTGTGATATTTAATTTATTATGGTGCTCTGGAATGGAAACCACAATATTTCTGAGGTATGACTCTGGTGATTTCTTGTCTGAAAATCTTGGATGTTTGGGTTTGTCAGAAAATCGATTGCTATGGTCAATTATTTAGTACTATGTATAGTGTACCTAATATATTCTACTGCTCCACCACTCTATGTCTTAGCCAGTACAGATTGTTGTGATCATTACCACTTTGGAATACAGTTTGAGATTTGATATTGCTAAGTCACCTTCACATTTTCACATTGATTCTCTTGATATTCTTGACCAGATGAATTTTGTCATTAGTTTTCCTTGTGCTCTAAAATAATTTTTGAGTAATTTGATTGGTGTGGTGCTGAATAAATGAATTAATTGAGGTAGAATTGTCCTTTTTATCATATTGGTTTAGCCTACCCATGAGCAATTTATTGTTGTTGTTTAGTCCTGTCCTACTCTTCATGACTGCATGTACTATAGCATGCCATGCCCTTCTATCCTCAGCTATCTCTCAAAGTTCATCCAAGTTCATGTTTGTTGTTTCCATGACACTATCCATCTCATCTTCTACTATTCCCTTTTCCTTTTGCCTTCAATATTTCTCAACATCAGAGTCTTTTCTAATGAGTCCTGTCTTCTCATTATATGGCCAAAGTATTTAAGTTTCAGTTTCAGTATTCATCCTTCCAGTGAATAACCTGAATTAATTTCTTTAAGTATTAACTGATTTGACCTCCTTGTCATCCAAGGAACTCTCAAAAGTCTTCTCTAGCACCACAATTTGAAAGTGTCAATTCTGAGGCATTAAGCTTTCCTTATAGTCCAACTCTCACAGCCATACATTGGTACTAGAAAAGCTATAGCTTTGACTATATGGATTTTTTTTCGGAAAAGTGATGCCTCTGCCTTTTTAGTATGCTTTCCAGATTTGCCATAGCTTTCCTTCAAAGGATCAAGAGTGTTTTAATTTAATGGCTACAGTTGCTGTCTACAGTGTTCTTTGAGCCCAAGAATATAACATCTGACACTGCTTCCATTTCTTTTCCCTCTATTTCCCAGGAAGTGATGGGACCAGTTGCCAAGATCTTAGCGTTTTTATGTAAAGCTTCAAGCCAGCTTTTGTAAGCTCCTCTTTTCCCTTCATCAAGAGGCTTCTTAATTCCTCTTCACTTTCTGCCATTAGAGTGGTATCATCTGTGCATCTGTGAATTTTTATATTTATCTTGGTGACGATAATTCTGGCTTTTTATCCATCTAGCCTGGCATTTCACATGATGGACTGTATATAAATTAAATAAGGTGACAATATAAAGCCTTGTCATACTCCTTTTCTAATCTTAAGCTAATCAGTTGTTCCATGTTCTGTTGTAACTGTTGCTTCTTGGCCTCTATACAGGTTCCTCAGGAGACAAGTAGGATGATTTCCAAATTTTTCCTCCTTCCTCCCCAAGATGGCAAGCAATCTGATATAGGTTATACATATGCAATCATGTTAAACATATTTCCACATTAATCATGTTGTGAAAGAAGAAAAGGAAAAAAAAACATGAAAAAGAAAAACAAAGTGAAAATAGTATGCTTCCCTTGGCATTCAGACTCCAAAAGTTCTTTCTCTGGATGTGTATAGCATTTTGCATCATGAGTCTATTGGAATTGTCTTTGTTGGAATTGTGTTGTTGAGAAGAGTTAGTTATCATAGTTGGTTGTTACAAAATGTTGCTGTTATTGTGTACAATGTTCTGGTTCTGCTCACTTCACTCAGCATCAGTTCATGTAAGTCTTTCCAGGTTTTTCTGAAATCCTCCTGCTCATCATTTCTTATAGCACGATAATATTCCATTATAATCATATACCACAAATTGTTTAACCATTCCCCAATTAACGGGCATTCCTTCACTTTCCAATTCTTTGCCACCACCAAAAAAGACAACTTGCAGAATCTTAAGCATAAACTTGCTGGCATATGAAATAAGCACAATTGTTCAATAATTTGAACATTTCTTGGCAATGCTCATTTTAAAGGATTGAGACATAACTAATCTTTTCCAATCCAGTGGCCACTGTTGAGTTTTCTAAATTTGCTCATGGACTGAATGCAGCCCTTTAAAAGCATCATCTTTTGGGATTTTAAATAGCTCAACTGGAATTCCATTACCTTACTGCTAGCCTTATTGTTAGCAATTCTCTAGGGTGGCTGGCTCTATATCAATAGCCATACCATTGTGGTTATTGATGATGTTAAGATTTTTCTTGCATAATTCTTTTATGTAATCTTGCCACCTCTTCATAATCTGTTCTGCTTCTGTTAAGACTGTACCATTTTTGTCTTTTATAATGCTCATTTTTGAGTGAAACATTCCCTTGATATCTCTAATTTTCTTAAAGAGCTCTCTTGTCTTTCCCATTCTATTGTTTTCCTCTTTTTCTTTGCATTATTTATTTAAGAAAACCTTCTTATCTCTTCTTGCTATTTTCTAGAACTCTACATTTGGTTGTGTATCTTTCCTTTTCTCTTTTACCTTTTGCTTTCCTTCTTTCCTCAGCTATTTGTAAAGCCTCATCAGACAAGTCATTTTGGTTTCTTGCTCTTCTATTTCTTTAGAATGTTTTTTTTTTTTGTTGCGGTCTCCTGTACAACATTGCAATCCTCTGTCCATAGTTCTTCAGGAACTCTATCTACCAGATATAATCCCTTAAATCTATTCATCGTTTTTCACTTCATTTTCATAGGGGATATTGTCTAGGTCATACCTAAATGAGCAATTACTATTTCTCCAGTTATTTAGATCTGACTTGCTTTGTGTGAAAAAGCTTTTTGTAATTGTTTTCGTAAAATTCCTGGGTTTCAGGCAAGTTAGGTAGCATAGTGGAGAGAGTGCTGGGCCTGGAGTCATGAAGACTCATCTTCCTGAGTTCAAATCTGTCCTCAGACACTTACTAGCTATGTGACTCTGGACAAGTGACAACCCTATGTGCCTCAGTTTAATCATCATAAAAATGAGCTGGAGAAAGAAAACTACTCTAGTATCTTTGTCAAGAAAACCCCAAATGGGGTCACAAGGAGTTGGATACAACTGAAAAAAACTGAACAACAGTTCTTCAGTTTGTCTTGGCAGGTAAGCTCCCAAGTATTTTATATTGTCTGCAGTTATTTTAAATGGAATTTTTCTTTCTATCTCTTCCTGATGGATTTTGTTGGTGATTTCTGGTATTGGCTGATAATTCATGTGGGTTTATTTTATATCCTGCAACTTTGCTAACATTGGTAATTATTTCAACTAGTTTTTTTAGCTGATTCTCTAGGATTCTCCAAGTAGACCATTATACGATCTTCAAAGAGTGATAGTTTTGTCTCCTCACTGCCTATTCTAATACTTCAATTTTTTTTCTTGTTATTGCTATTGCTAATATTTCTTTCTTTTCCCAGATCTTTACGTTTTCCTTTACAGAACAGAAGTGTATAGTTATATTCATATAATTCCTTTGTGTTTCTTGGTTATTGAATTCTCAGATATTTTACATGCTGTGTGGTAATTCTTTTTTAAAAGTTATACACATGTAGTCATGCAAAACATATCTATAATTGTCAGGTTAAGAAAGAAAACATAGACAAAAAAACTCAAGAAAAATAAAGAAAGCAAAAAAAATGCTTCAATCTGTATTCAGACACCATCAGTTCTTTCTCTGGGGATGGAGAGTATTTTTCATCCTAAGTCCTTCAGAATTGTCCTGGATCATTGTATTGCTGAGAATAGCTAAGTCATTCACAGCCGATCATCTTAAAATATTGCTGTTACTTGGTACACAGTACATTTCACTTTGCCTCAGCCTATGCAAGTTTCCCCAGGTTTTTCTGAGAGCATCTTGCTCATCATTTCTTATAGTACAATAATATTCCATAATCACATACCACAACTTGTTCAGTCATTCCCCTAATTGATGGGCAACCCTCATTTCCTAATTCTTTGCCCCCAGAAAAGAGATGGTATAAATATTTTTGTACATAAATATTTATGTACATATTTTGTACATTTGCTTTTTGATTTTTTTATCTCTTTTGGGATACAGACCTAGTAGTGGGAGTATTGCTATGTCAAATGATATGCATGGTTTTATAGCACTTTGGGCATAGTTCCAAATTGCTCTCCAGAATGGTTGAATCAGTTCACAATGGCACCAACAGTGCATTAATTTCTCATTTTCCCCACATCCCCTCCAACATTTGTCATTTACCTTTTCTGTCCTATTAGCCAACCTAACAGTTATGAGATAGTACCTCAGAATTGTTTTAATTTGCATTTCTCCAATCATAGTGAGTTAGAATATTTTTTTCATATGGCTATAGATAGCTTTGATTCCCTCATGTGAATACTGTTCATATCTTCTGATGATTTATCAATTGGGAAATGACTCTTATTTTTATAAATTTGACTCAGTTCTCTATATGTTTGAGAAATGAAGCTTTTATCAGAGAAACTTGCCTCAAAATTTTTTCACAGTTACTATTGCTAACTATTTTGCTCCCTATTCACCCTCCCCCATTTATTCTCTTCTTTCTTTACTTTCACCCTGCCCCTCCTCAAAAGTGTTTTGCTTCTGACTACACCCTCCCCAAACTGTCCTCCCTTCTATCACCCCACCCCCTTCTCTTATCCTTTTCCCCTCCTACTATCCTGGAGGGTAAGATCAATTTCTATTCCCAATTGAGTGTGTATATTATTCCCTCTTTGAGCTAATGCTGATGAGAGTAAGGTTCACTCATTCCCCCCTTACCTCCTTTTTCTTCCCCTCCACTGTAAAAGCTTTTCCTTGCCTCTTTTATGTGAGATAATTTATCCCATTCTACCTCTTCCTTTCTCTTTCTCCCCATACATTGCTCTCTCAGCCCTTAATTTTATTTCTTACTTATCATCCCTTCATATTCAACTCACACCTGTGCCCTCTATATATACATTCCTTCTAACGACCTTAAAAATGAGAAAGGTCTTATGAGTTACAAATATCATCTTCCCATGTAGGAACATAAATAGTTTAATCTTATTAAGTCCCTTATGATTTCCTTTTCCTGTCTACCTTTTCATGTTTTTCTTGAACCATATTTTAAAATCAAATTTTCTATTCAGCCCTGGTCTTTTCATCAAGAACACTTGAAAGTTCTTTATCTCATTGAATGTCCATATTCCCCGTGAAGGATTATACTCAGTTTTGCTGGGTAGGTAACTTTTAGTTGTAATCCCAACTCCTTTGCCCTGTGGAATACCATATTCCAAGACTTCTGGTCCTTTAATGTGGAAGCTGTTAAATTTTGTGTTATCCTGACTGTGGTTCCATGATACTTGAATTGATCCTGTCTGGCTCCTTGCAGTATTTTCTCCTTGACCTGGAAACTCTAGTGTTGGGCTACAATATTCTTGGAAGTTTTCATTTTGGGATCTCTTTAAGGAGGTGATCAGTAGATTCTTTCAATTTCTATTTTACCTTCTAGTTCTAGAATATCAGGACAAGTTTTCATTGATAATTTCCTGAAAGATGATGTCTAGGCTCTTATTTTGATCACAGTTTTCAGGTAGTCCAATAATTTTTAAACTATCACTCTTGGATCTATTTTCTAGGTAAGTTCTTTTTCCAATGAGATATTTCACATCATCTTCTAATTTTTCATTTTTTGGTTTTATTTTATTGTTTTTGATTTCTCATAAAGTCATTAGATTCCATTTGCTCCAAACTAATTTTTAGGGTGGTATTTTCTTCAGTGGTCTTTTGGGCCTGCTTTTCCATTTAGCCAATTCTGCTCTTTAAAAAAAAAAAACCATTATTTATTTATTTAATATTTTTAGTTTTCAGCACTGATTTTCACAAGACTTTGAATTACAAATTTTCTCCCAATTTCTATCCTCCCCCCCACTCCAAGATGGTGTATACTCTGGTTGCCTTGTTCCCCAGTCAGCCCTCCCTTCTTTCCCCCTACTACCCCCATCCTCTTTTCCCTTATTTTCTTGTAGGGCAAGATAAATTTCTATGCCCCATTGCCTATATATATTATTTCCTCATTGCATGTAAAAACTTTTTTTTTTGAAGATCTGCTTTTAAAACTTTGAGTTCCAAATTTTCTCCCCTCTTCCCTCCCCACCCACCCTCCCTAAGAAGGCAAGCAATTCAACACAGTCCACACATGTATCATTATGCAAAACCCTTCCACAATACTCATGTTGTGAAACACTAATTATATTTTGCTCCTTCCTGTCCTATCCCATTTATTCAATTTTCTCCCTCTACCCTGTACTTTTTTGAAAGTGTTTGCTTTTGATTACATCCTCCCCCATCCGCCCTCCCTTCTATCACCCCCCCCCCTTTTTTATCTCCTTCTTCTTTCTTTCCTGTGGGGTAAGATACCCAATTGAGTGTGTATGTTATTCCCTCTTCAGGTCAAATCTGATGAGAGCAAGATTCACTCATCCCCCCTCACTGGCCCCCTCTTCTCTTCCAACAGAACTGCTTTTTCTTGACACTTTTATGCAAGATGATTTACCCCATTCTATCTCTTCCTTCTCCCCTCTCTCAATATATTCCTCTCTCATCCCTTAATTTGATTTTTTTAGATATCATCTCTTCATAGTCAACTCACCCTGTGCCCTCTTTATATATATATGTATATATATATACACACATATATATATGCATATACGTATGTATGTATGTATGTATATATGTATATTCCCTTCAGCTACCCTAATACTGAGGTGTCATGAATTATACACATCATCTTTCCATGTAGGAATGTAAACAAAACAGTTCAACTTTAATAAGTCCCTTATGATTTCTCTTTCTTGTTTACCTTTTCATGCTTCTCTTGATTCTTGTGTTTGAAAGTCAAATTTTCTATTCAGCTCTGGTCTTTTCACTGAGAAAGCTTGAAAGTCCTCTATTTTATTGAAAATCCATATTTTGCCTTGGAGCATGATACTCAGTTTTGCTAGATAGGTGATTCTTGGTTTTAATCCTAGCTCCCTTGACCTCTGGAATATCATATTCCAAGCCCTTCAATCCCTTAAGGTAGAAGCTGCTAGATCTTAGGTTATCCTGATTGTGTTTCCACAATACTCAAATTTTTTTTTTCTGGCTGCTTGCAGTATTTTCTCCTTGACCTGGAAACTCTGGAATTTGATGACAATATTTCCAGGAGTTTTCTTTTTGTGATCTTTGTCAGGAGGTGATTGATGGATTATTTCAATTTCTATTTTACCCTTTGGTTCTAGAATATCAGGGCAGTTTTCCTTGATAATTTCTTGAAAGATGATATCTAGGCTCTTGTTTTGATCATGGCTTTCAGGTAGTCCAATAATTTTTAAGTTATCTCTCCTGGATCTATTCTCTAGGTCAGTGGTTTTTCCAATGAGATATTTCACATTGTCTTCCATTTTTTCATTCCTTTGGTTCTGTTTTATAATATCTTGATTTCTCATAAAGTTACTAGCTTCCACTTGCTCCAATCTAATTTTTAAGGTAGTATTTTCTTCAGTGATCCTTTGGATGTCCTTTTCCATTTGGCTAATTCTGCCTTTCAAGGCATCCTTCTCCTCATTGGCTTTTTGGAGCTCTTTTTCCATTTGACTTAGTCTATTTTTTAAGGTGTTATTTTCTTCAGTATTTTTTGGTCTCCTTTAGCAAGTCATTGACTTGTTTTTCATGGTTTTCTCACATCACTCTTGTTTCTCTTCCCAATTTTTCCTCTGCTTCTCTTACTTGCTTTTCCAAATCCTTTTTGAGCTCTTCCATAGCCTGAGACCAATTCATATTTTTCTTTTAGGCTTTTGATGTAGGCTCTTTGACTTTGTTGACTTCTTCTGGTATGTTTTGGTCTTCTTTGTCACCAAAGAAAGATTCCAAAGTCTGAGCCTGAATCTGAGTCTGTTTTCACTGCCTGGCCATGTTCCCAGCCAACTACTTGACCCTTGAGCTTTTTGTGAGGTTATGACTTGTGATAGAGTAGAGAGTACTTTGTCCCAAGCTTGAGGGGCTGTGTTGCTGTTTTCAGAGCTATTTCTACACAGCAATCTCTGCCACACCAGTGTTCCTTCTCCCCAAGATCCACCGACCAGGATTGCAGCCAAGATCCAGTCAGGGCAAAGCAGGCTTTGTACTCCTGCTCTAATCTGCCACTTAATTCCTCCCATCATGTGGGCCTGGGGCTGGAAGCAACTGCAGTTGGAACTCTGGAAGCAGCCTCAGACCTGCATGACCTCCACCACCCCCAGGGCTGTGGCCCACTGTGAACTTCTTTCACTCTGCTCCAGAAGCTTTTCCCACTAACATTCTCTGTTGTCTTTGGTGTTTGTCATTTGAGAAGTCTGGTAACTGCCACAGCTCACTGATTCAGGGCACTACGGCCTGTTCCACCCGGCTCCCAGTCTGGTTGGTCCAGGCACAGCCCACACTGGGCTCTGTTCCGCTCCACTCCCAGATCTGTGTGATAGACCCTTCCCAGCAACTGTCCAGGCTGTCCTGGGCTGGAGCCCTGCTTCCCTCTGAAATTTTGTGGGTTCTGTAGCTCTAGAATTTGTTCAAAGCCATTTTTATAGGTATTTGGAGGAACCTGGGGGATTAAGCGAGTCCCTGCTTTCCAGCTGCCATCTTGGCTCTGCCCCCTCAACTATCATCAGTACCATATTTGTGTCATAGGAAGAATTCAGTAGGACTCCACCCATTTTCCCAAATAGTCTATATAGTAATGGAATTAATTGTTCTTTAAATGTCTGATAGAATTTGCTTGTAAATCCATCTGACCCTGGAGATTTTTTTTTTCCTAGGGAGTTCATTGCTGGCTTGTTCAATTTCTTTTTCTGAGATGGGGTTACTTAAATATTTTATTTCCTTTTCTGTTAAACTGGGCAATTTATATTTTTGTAAATATTCACCCATTTCACTAAGATTGTCAAATTTATTGGCATGCAATTGGGCAAAATAATTTCTATTTATTGTTTTAATTTCCTCTTTATTGGTGGCCAATTCACCCTTTTCTTTTTTGATACTGGTCATTTGGTTTTCTTCTTTCTTTTTTCTTAAAATCTAATTAATCAAAAGTTTATGAATTTTATTATTTTTTCCATAGAACCAGCTCTTACTTTTATTTATTAGTTCAATGGTTTTCTTCACTTCAATTTTATTAATCTCTCCTTTGCTTTTCAAGATTTCTAATTGTAGTGTTAATGTGATTAAGGATCTTTCCCACCCATTCCATAGGGCCTTTACTTACAACCTTTACTTACTAGGTGCTAGGACCCAGGTCCATACCCTTGTGCTAATTAGGTCACTAGAGGTGTGAAACCCTCAGTTCCCTAAGGCAAGGTACCAAGACTAGAGCCAATTGTATATGCATTGAGTTCTAGCCAATCAAATGCCAGCAAGGACTATATATAAGGAGAGCCCAGAGTGTGAGAGAACCAGAACTGAAAGCAGCAAAACTGAGAGCAGCACAATTGAGAAGGAGAATTGAGAAGCAGATATCAAGAAGACATTAAGGCAGCAAGACATTGAGAGAGAGCCAGTGTGAAGAGAGACTGCAGAGCAGAGAGGGCAGACAAGAGAGCTCCGGAGATGAAAGAGCTGAGAATCTACAGCATCAAGAGATTGGAGAAATGAGAATCCAGAGAATCCAGGAGACTGCAAGGACTCTGAGAATTAAAAGGGCTTTCAGAACTGTGGGAGAGGACACTGGCAAAGAGACAGTTAGAATTCACAAGTGATTGTTTATTGGAAGGCCCTAACAGGGGAGAAGGTTAAAGGTTGACTTGGTTCCTTGGTATAACACTGTATTATAATTTCTTTGTTGCTACCTTGAAGTGGGCTTACTAGTTTTGGAATATAATTACTGCTATATTGAATTGGAGTCATTGGTCTTGGGATTTGTTACTCTTGTGTCTAAATAAATGTTTTTCTTCCTCTGTCTTCTATCTGGAGAGGTTTTCATACTTTGTAATTCTAAACCATACAGGCATGTTCATGGTCATCCTCAAGAACATGAATCTTGCCTTACTGATACACTAATTTGGTATTTAATTATTGATTTTTAATTTGTTCTTTTTCTACCTTTTTCAGTTGCATGCCCAATTCATTGATCTCCTCTTTCTCTATTTTATTCATGTAAGCATTCAGAAATATAAAATTTCCCCCAGAACTGCTTTTGCTGCATCCCATAAGTGTTGATATGTTGTCTCATTATTGTCATTCTCTTTGATGAAATCATTGATTGTTTCTATGATTTGTTGATTGACTCAGTCAACAATTCCGAGGTACTACCTCATACCTATTCGATCAGAGAATAGGACAAAAAAAGTTAATGATAAATGTTGGAGGGGATGTGGGGAAAATGAGACATTAATGTACTGTTGTCAGAGTTGTGATTTGATTAAAGCATTCTACAGAACACTTTGGAACTATGCTAAGAGGACTATAAAACCCTAGCAATACTCAGGTCTGTATAGCAAAAGAGATAAAAAACAAAAAGGAAAAGGACGTATATGTACAAAAATATTTATAGTAGCTCTTTTTCTAGGGATAAAGAATTAGAACCTGAGGGGACACACATCATTTGGGGAATGGCTGAATTAGCTGTGGTATGTAAGAAACTATAAGAAATGATGATGTGGATGCCCTCAGAAAAACCTAGACTTACATGGGTTGATTCAAAGTGAAACTTACTGGATACAAATTTAACCCATGTAAAGAAACAAAGTAATAGCAATATTATAAGGTGATCAGCTGTGAATAATGACAGCTATTCTCAGCAGTACAAAGATCCATGACAGTTCTGAAGAACTTAGGATGAAAAATGTTATCCATCTCCAGAGAAAGAAGTGATGGTGCCTGAATACAGATTGAAGCAACTTTTTTCACTTTCTTTATTTTTCTTGAGTTTTTTTGTCTTTTGCTTTCACAACATGACTATTATGGACATATTTTGCATGACTACACATATATAGCCTATATAGACTTGCTTGCTTTCTCAATGAGGGATGGGTGTGGAGAAAAGAAGGGAGAGAATCTGGAACTCAGTTTTAAAAACAAATGTTAAAAATTGTTTTTACATGTAACTGGGGAAAAATTAAATACTAAGTAAATACAAAAAAAGAAGAAAAAAAGAAATAATTGAAAATTTCATCAAGAAAACGACAATAATACAACAATCTACTAAAACATAAAAATCAATACACTAAATATAATATACTAATGTACTAAAACTTAAAGTCAACATAATAGAGAAAGAATCAATGAAGTGAGCGTTCAATTAAAAATCTTTCTGAACAACAAATCAAAATCTCTAACGAAATAAAGTAGAAATAATGAAAATTAAAGAAGAGGTCAATAAAATTGAAAGCAAAAAGGATATTAAATTAATAAAGCCATATCTGCCTTTCATTTCTCATCTTATAGTAGCATAAAAAGAGGAATCATTGCTTTACTTCTTATTGATAGGGAAAGATCCTAGTTTTTCCACATTGTATATAATCCTACTTTTTGGCTTTACATATGTATTTTTTCATCACATTAATAGGTCCCATGGTGTGATTTTTGGCATTTTGAGTGTAAAAATATGTTACATACTGTCAAAAGCTTTTTCTTCATATGTTGGTATAATCAAGGGTTGGGGAAGTTTTTGTTTTTAATATGGTTATAATTTTTCTTGTAATGTTGATAAATCCAAATTGATCATAATGAATTTTTTGAAATATTTTGCTGTTGTCATTTGATATCTTTCATAAAAAATTACTTCTAAATTCATTGATGATATCATTATATTATTTTCTCTGTGTTTTCTTCTTTCTTGGAGTAGGAATTAAGATTTGTTTTCTCATAAATGGAATTTGATAGTGCTTTCTTTCTCAATTTTTGATAACAATCTGTGTAGCATAGATTTTGATTTTTTTTAAATATTGGTAGAATTCACCTGTAAATTGATCTGGACCACCTTTTATTTTTTTCACCTTTCATGTCCCTTTCTTTGGTGTCAAAGATGTTGGTCAGATTGATGAACACTGTGTTTACTCCTGGCATTTTTCCTAGAGTTGTCAGGCAGAAACACCATATCAATATTTCATCAGCTCTTTCTGAAGGCATACTGGCTCTCAGGTAGATGACTATCTTCCAGGTGAATGACAAGCCTATTAAGGAGGACTCTGGAAAGAATCTGGGCAGCAATGACTAAGAGACATCCCTTGTGATTGTCACAGGACAATCCTATTTCCTTTACCTTTATAGTGATGGAAAATGGAAGCATCTTCAAATTCCTGGAGAATAAGCTCTTCTTTCTATATGACTTGGAAAATTTCAGTCAGCTTTTCTTTCCTTTTTTCTTTTTTTAAAATAAATTTATTTTCACTTCTCAACATTCACTTCCACAATATTCTGAATTCCAAATTTTCTCCCCGTCTCTCCCCTCCCCACATGCCAGGACAGTGTGCTTTTTGATTACCCCTTCCTCCAATCTGCCCTCCCTTCTATCATCCCCCACCCCTTTCTCTTATCCCCTTCCCTTCTATTTTCCTTTAGGGCAAGATAGATTTCTAAACCCAATTGCCTGTTTATCTTATTTCCCAGTTGCAAGTAAAAACAATTTTTAACATTAATTTTTAAAGCTGTGAGTTCCACATTCTCTCCCTTCCTCCCTCCCCATCCACCCTCATTGAGAAAGCAAGCAATCCAATATAGGTTATACATGTGAGTCATGCAAAAAACTTCCATAAGAGTCATGTTCCACCCTCCACTTATTCTGTTCTCTCCTTTGACCTATCCTGTACAAAAGTGTTTGCTTCTGATCACCCCTTCCCCCCATCCTGTCCTTTCTATTATTTCCCCTCTCTTATCCCCTTCCCCCGCTGCTTTCCTGTAGGGTAAGATAGATTTCCATACCCAAATGAATGTGTATGTTATTGCCTCCTTAAGCCAAATCCAATGAGAGTAAGGCTGACTTATTCCCTCTCACCTCCCCCTCTTTCTCTCCATTGTAAAAGCTTTCTTGCTTCTTTTATATGAGATGATTTACTACATTCTACCTCCCTCTTTCTCTTTCTCCCAGTACATTCCTCTCAATACTTAATTTTATTTTTTAGGTCTCATCCCTTCATATTTAGCTCACCCGGTGCCCTCTGTCCACACACACACACACACACACACACACACACACACACACATACAAACATATACAGGTATGTACACATATACACAAATATCCATATAAATACACATATATACACACACATACATGGACATACACATGCATACACACATACACACACACACACACACACACACACACACACTCTAAATACCCTAATACTGAGAAAGGTCTCTTGAGTTACAAATATTATCTTTCCATGAAGGAATGTAAACAGTTCAACTTTAATAAATTCTTTATGGCTTCTCTTTGCTGTTTACCTTTTCATGTTTCTCTTGATTCTTATATTTGAAAGTCAGATTTTCTATTCAGCTCTGCTCTTTTCAACAAGAATACTTGGAAGTCCTCTATTTCATTGAAATTCCATTTTCTCCCCTGATATATTATACTCAGTTTTGCTGGGTCAGTGATTCTTGGTTTCAATCCTAACTCCTTTGACCACCAGAATATCACATTCCAACTCCTCTCATCCCTTAGTGTAGACGCTGCTAAATCTTGTGTTATCCTGATTGTGTTTCCACAATACTTGAATTGTTTCTTTCTGGACATTTGTAATATTTTCTCCTTGACTTGGGAACTTTGGAATTTGGCTACAATGTTCCTAGGAGTTCTCCTTTTGGGATCTCTTTCAGGAAGTGATTGGTGGATTCTTTCCATTTCTATTATACCCTCTGGTTCTAGAATATCAGGGCAGTTTTCCTTGATAATTTCTTGAAAGATGATATCTAGGCTCTTTTTGATCATGATTTTCAGGTAGTCCAGTAATTTTTACATTATCTCTCCTTGATCTATTTTCCAGGTCAGTTGATTTACCAATGAGATATTTCACATTGTCTTCTATTTTTTCATTCTTTTGGGTTTTTTTTAAATTTCTTGATTTCTCATAAAGTCATTAGCTTCCATTTGCTCCATTTTAATTCTGAAGGAATTATTTTTTTTTCCAGTGAGCTTCTGGATCTCCTTTTCCATTTGGCCAATTCTGCTTTTCAAGGCATTGGCTTTTTGGACCTCTTTTGGCCATTTGGGTTAGTCTATTTTTAAAAGTTTTATTTTCTTCAGCATTTCTGAGTCTCCTTTAGGAAGCTGTTGACTCATTTTTCATGATTTTTCTTGCATCACTTTCATTTCACTTCCCAGTTTTTCCTCCACTTCTCTTACCTTGATTTTCAAAATCCTTTTTGAGCTCTTCCATGGTCTGAGATCATTTCATGTTTTTCTTGGAGGTTTCGGATGTGGGAGACTTGACTTTGTTTTCTTCCTCAGTCCGCATACCCTGATCTTCCTTGGCAGTAAGTATGTAAGAAAATAACTTTTCACCAAGAAAGTAACCTTCTATAGTCTTAGTCCCCCGCCATTTGCTCATTTTCCCAGCCAGTTGCTTGACCCCTGAGCTCTTTGTTAAGTGGAGGGGGTACTGCCCCAAGCTTCAGGGGTTTTGTGTAGCTGTCCTCAGAGATATTTTTAGGAACCTGTGAATTTTCAATTCCTCCAAAGTGGTATGATCAAAGGAGAGATGTCCACTCCTCTCCTGGCCTGTGCTATGGTTTTTGAGTAGCCACAAGCCCTTCTTTCTGCATTGGAACTGTGATGAGCACTCCCTCTCCACAGCCATCAGAAGCTCTACCATGCCAGCACTCCTCCTTGCCCCAGGACTGCCATCCAGGACTGCAACCCAGGTCAGACACTTGATTCCTCCACTGTCTGTAAGATGAGAGCTCCAGAATCAGCCACTGCTGTGGTATTAGCTGCCACTGCCCTGGGGCTGCACCATGCTCCCCTCTCACCCAGGTGAGAGACCTTTCCCACTGACCTTCAAGCTGTCTTTGGTGTTTGTAGGTTGAGAAGTCTGGAAACCCCCACAGCTGCCAGTGATTTAGTCTGTGCTGGCATTGCTCATGCTAGGCTTCACTCAGCTCCCAGCCTGATGCAGTAGACCCTTTCTGTTGACTTTCCAGATTGTCTTAGGTTGGAAATCTGCCTCATTCTGTCATTTTGTGGCTTTTGCTGCTCTAGAATTTGTTTAGAGTAATTTTTTTCATGGATATTTCATGGGGTCTGGATGGAGAGCTCAATCAAGTCCCTGCCTCTACTCCTCCATCTTTGCTCCCAGCTTTTTTATGAGCAGTGGAACCCCTTCCTTGTAAATATCAACTGGAATAGAATCAGCACTAGGTACTTTGCCACTTGAGAAAAGCCTAATAGCATTCAAAGCCACTTCTTCAGTCAGAAGTTTGCATAGAGAGGGATTGACTTCCACCTAGGTGATTACAGCTCCCAGTGTATCCATACCTGCTCCTTCATCATTTGCCTATAGCTACAAGACTTTGAGGTAGGTAAAACATGGTAAAATAATATGGGTGATATCTTTTGATTCACCAATAAATTGGATTTAAGTGAGGCAAAGTTATATGAAATAAGCAGCCTCACTCCTTTCCAGAGTGAAACAGTAAGGTAATAAACACAACATCAGCAATAATTGTGAATATACCTATGTAGTTCTGTATTGCAAAGTATGAGAGACTCTCTATAGAGAAGGTAAAAGAAGTATAACATTTATTCAGACACCAGAAAATCATATCCTATAACCAAATGTTCAGCTCCCACAGCCAGTCAGCCCATTTTATCATAACAGCAAGGAACTTAAAACACCACATCACAGCTTGGCCATCCCAAAACCTCTCTGATCCCCTGCTGAGGTCTTCCCCAAAACAAACTTATAGTACAGATAAGTTAGTCTGTTCAGTTCTAACAATCACAAGGGTAGCCATTAGCAGCCACCAGCAGCCATAACAGCTTTCTCTCTCTCTCCATTTTTCTGTGACTTAACATCCTTTTCCTGTCAGGAAGCTCCTCCCACCATTTACCTTAGGCTTCCTGTAATGTAAGCAGGTCACATGGCCTATTAATGGGTGGGGAGAATCTTCAAATCAAAATTGCTAATACACAAAGTCATCAAAGTCCTGTGGCAAGAAAAAGTAAAGATGATGGGCAATGACTCAGGATGCAATGGATGATCTTGGCATCTCCAATGTTCAAGTACCCCAAAGTGCCTGCTTCAGCCACCTTCATGACTGTTGGAACAAATTGTTCTTATTTACCCATTCTACCAGAGGAAGTCTTCACATGCTTGGGGTAGATAAGTCCCTAACTCACTGAAGGGCTTGAGATGCCTTGGTTGCCACCCTCAATCTGATTTAGTCCATCTGCCAAAATAGTTTATTGGGGTGTGGGCACTCTACATGCTACAGCTTCTTGGACCACAGGTGAGAGTTGGGTGAATTAGGTGGATACAAAGGTGGAAAGCATCCCTGAAAGGGGCTCAGCAGCCCCCATACCAAAGGCACTGGTGACTAGTGACTAAATGCCTTCCTATGCCAATGTCTTAGCAATGCTCCTCTGTGTTGGGGCTTAGAAATGAACCTGTGCAGAGGACTGTTATCATATTTCATGTTCTTAATGTTGACTATCTAGTCTAGTCTCCCCTAAACATACCATATACTCCCCTGATATTGGTATTGTTGGATCAAATGATATGCAGTTTGGTTGTCCTTTGGGCATAGTGCCAAGCTCCTCTCCAGAATGGTTGGATTTGCTCACAACTTCACCAACAGTGTATTAGTGTTCCAATTTTTCTACATCCCCCCCTATAATTTTCGTTTTCTGCCATATTAGCCAATCTGAAAGGTGTGAGGTGGTTCCTTACAGTTTTAATTTGCATTTCTCTAATCAATAGTGATTTGGAACATTTTTTTATATTACTGTAGGTAGCTTCAATTTCCTCATCCAAAAACTGCATGTTCATATCCTTTGACTATTTATCAATTGTAGAATGACTTGTATTCTTATAAATTTGTCTGGTGATGCGCTGATGGGGTGGGGTAGGGTGAGGTGGCTGGTACTGCTGGAGGCTGTAGGAGTCTGGTAGCTTACCTGGTGCTGAGCCAGAGTCCTAGTGCTTGTGTTTGGTGTGTGCTGAAGCCAGTGAGGTGTTTCTTTGTTTTCCTGGGACTATGCTGAAGCATAGCTGGTCTGGCTACTGGAGTTGTCCTGTTCCCCTGGCTATGCTGAGGCATGTGAGGGGGTCCTAGTGTTTGCCTACACAACCACACTGGGGCTCAGGATGGTTTGTTGAGGTGGGAGCTTGCTGTTGGTTTACTGGGACACTTCCTGTCCTAGATTGTGTTCCCTTTCTGCCTGAGTGAGACAGACCTTTCTTGGTGACCTTCCAAGTTTTGTAGACTAAAAGATTATTTCACCCCAGGTTTTGGCTGGTTCCACTATTCCAGGATTTCTTTCAGGGCACTATTTTATGGTTGTTTGGAGGTGAACATGGGAGAGTTATGGTGATTTATTGCTTACTCCACCATCTTCTATATATCTGTTTTAAAAAAATTGTAAAATATATTTCTACTCCCCAGCCATACTCCTGTCTGGTATCTGTTTCTGTGGTTTTATGTAGTAGCTTTAATGAATTATCAGCCTATTTTTAAATAATATACTCCATGGCCTCTGGGATGGGATTGGGGGAATGGAGGAATAGGGGGAAGAGCTCTGGACTTACACAGAACTTGGTTCTGTCCTGGGATCCTGAATTCCCATTATTGTTGACCTCTGCCTCTGCTCTCATCCTTGAGTAATTTCTGGAATATTGCTGACACAAAGCTTAAGCATTACTTGGGTCTAGGGTTTCCCCTAAATGTGGGCAACAGGCTTCTCTATAGAAAAAAATACTCAATATACAATATAATTATCAATTTAGTGGTTTATTTCCTCCACCACAAAAAAGCATAAGACACAAATAACTTAGTGCATGAACAGATACAGGAATCATAACATACCTCAGATGGCCTCATTAGATTCCTCTCCCCAAAATAGAGACCATCTCTGGGACAGCTGGATTATTTTGCATTCACTTTAGATCTGCACCATCTGGCTAACTGACAAGTCGATCTCTCCTGGATGAGACAGGCATGGCTGCCTTTAGCTGTTCACAGCTATAGGATGATCCCAGCAGTGATCATTTTGTTCCTTGAGAAACACTTCATTGCAAAAACTGAAATTTATATCCCTAATTCTTAAGGTTCTTTAACTCTTGATCCACAAGGTAACTAACCACCAGTGCTAGAAAGGTCCATTTCTAGTTGCTAAACTATATTCAGGGAAAAGCAAAAAGAGGCAGACTGAGGCTCAAGGTCCATTTCATGCTTCCAAATGATTTTGCTGTAAAATATTAGTGCTGTTGGGAGGAGAGCAGAGAAATTCCCTCCTCCCTAATTTGCTAGAAGTCCAAGGATGAGAAAGTCTGTCTAACAGGAGAGAAGTTCAAAGGAGAAAAGTTGAAGGTTGAACCTTCCCTTTGAGGGGAAGGTTCCTCAGAAGTTATTAGAGGACCAGTCAGAAATTGCATCATCCTAGCAAAGCTTATGTTCCTTGCAACAAATTAAGGCTTTCTGCTTTACCTTAGATAAAGGGGATCATGCAGTTATAAAGCTAGAAGAAACAAATCCTGAAGACACATTCTGTAGAGATTTTAACTGATATATAAAACTGACATATTTAACTGACATAATAAAACTCCTGCCCCTTACTTTCCCCTCTCCCACCATTTGTTACATGGCCTCATTTCAAGGAAAAACACTTGAAGGAGCCTGATGGGAAAACACAAGTGAGGATTGATCCATTTGTGAAAAAAGTATAGATGAAATTTGAAGAATCAGAGGACATAATCACTTTTAAAAGGGGAGGGATACTCAAAAAGTCACAAATATAATGTAAGAGATATTTGTTTAAATTTTACCCAAGAATTTAATCAAGTACTGTTAAATGTACACACACACACACACACACACACACACACACACACACAAAGTAAATAGAGATGACTTTCCCATGAGAAAACATTAAGTATCCATGCCTATACATTTTTTCTATAACTTGTTTCAGGTGTTTTTTTTTCTTCTGAGCATGTATTATACATAGGTTCTTTATGTAGCTTGTAAAAAATGTTTTCCATTCACTGACTAAAAAAGTTATAGTGAGGACCCCAAGCAATATGTAAAGATAACATAAGCTATAATTTTCTGCACCAAATGAAGAAAGTTGCCTCCAAATATCAAACAGGATCAGTGTCTGTTTCCAGTGGTTTTGACATCACTCTGTATTCCATACTCATTCCCATACAGTCAGGTCAGAAACAAAATAGCCAGAAGTGTATTCTGACTTAATCCATTGATTTTTCCTTCTAAGGTTTCCCCAAGCTCTAGAAATTCTATAATTAAAAGCTCAAAATAGATCTGCATGTTGACCACATTTTGGTTTTGACTATTTGTTTTTGGACTTTTTTTTTAGTAAAGTAAAAGTCTTTTACCAGAAACCTTTTGTCAGAGACAGATGTTAACTTCATAGTTCTTGAAGGCACTGTAGATCCACTGTACAACAGATATGACCATTCTAGTAGAAGGAGGGAAAAATGATGTCAATTTTTTAAAGTCATAAGCAAATTATTTATTTAAAATATATATTTCTACAGCGGTTTGAATCTAAAGTACAGTCAAATTTCTATTATAGTGACTAAATTACATTTGTTAACTCTTTGTTGGCTTCTTTAGCAAACCCAGCATATCCTTGGATATAATTCTTTCAATTTGAAGATAGTGCTTACTGATATGATACTAACAAATTTTAATGCTACAAAACAAAATAATAAGGAGAGGGGAAAAGGAGTTTATGTGAAAACAATAAAGTGACTTCTTTCTGCATTATTGTAATCTCAAGATTTTACTTTTGTAAAAGTAAGTATTTAAATGAATATAAGTAGCAAATCTAACTAACCGTGTTTGGTTAGGGACAGTAAATAGTTCTCTGTGCTTCTTGGGGTTAGACGGCACTCAGAAACAAAAGAAGTGCTATGAAATGGTTCTAAGTATACTTCCCACTGATCGCTCATTCCTACTTATAAAATAGAATTGTAATATAACCCAAATAGTGTATGTAGCATTTCAATCACAAATTAATAACAGTCATTATTATTATTATTATGGTGCAGGCCCCAGAAGTGTACATATTATTTCAATTACAAATGACAATTATCAAAATTTTGTAACCATTGCCAATGGGTATATGGATGCAGGAAAAAGTCACTAATAAGACTGGCATAGTCAAGAATGTTGTTTCAACTAGGGACTATATCAAATGGGTTTATCCTTTTTTTGTTTTGAAAAATATGTTCTGCCATAGCAGAACAAGTTTTTGGTCAAATCCACTTTATTAGCAACTTCTGTGATGTATAATGCAACAAATTTTTGGGATAGGTAAAGCAACATGAGTAAAAAAAAATTAAAACAACAGTTCTTGGTTGAGAGACAGATGTTTGTGGTATAGATGAAGAAAGAAGGTATTAATCTAAGACTACCAACAGATGAAGAAATTCATAGCTACCTTTTCTTGAACCACATTTCTCATTCACAACTTGTGTAAAGAATGAATCAAAGTGGAACAACAATCTTAGGGGGCATAGGGATAAATTACACATACACACATACACACACACTGAGGAAAAGAGCTATATCTCTTGTAAGACTTACATGAGCAGATGTAAAGTGAAATGAGCAGAGCCAGGAGAATACTGTGTATAGTAACAAAAATATTGTATGATGTTCATCTCTGAATGGCTCAGCTATTCTCAGCAATATAATGATCTGAAGAGACTTATGATGAAGAATGCTATCTATCTTCAAAGAAAGAATTGAAGTAGTCTGAATGCAGACTGAAGCATACTTTTTCTTTATTTTTATTGTTTTTTTGGGTGGGTCTGTTTTTTTCTCACAACATGACTAACATGGAAATATGTTTTGCTTGACTGCACATGTATAACCTATACCAAATTGTTTGTCTTCTCAATGGGATGGGGAAGAGAGAGAAAAAATTTGGAACTCAAAGATTTTTTTAAAAGATGGCAAAAATTGTTTTTACACATAATTGGGGACAATATTAAATTAAAGAAAAAATAGTTTTCTAACATATTGTTATTTAGATAGGAGATAAATTCTATAGTTACAATGTTCAAGGAAAGAGTCCACTATAATTTATTTTCATAATAAAAATTACTGTGTTAGTAGAATATATTCATCTGTCACTATCCAAATGTTCTTTGTATTTGATATAAATATAAATGTTCATATATTGACTCTAAATAAAATGATGTACTTCTATATTATCTTTCAATAGCAAAGAAAACTTACAAAAATTTTCTAATTATAAATTAAATATGGGAAGCAAAAGTTCCTTCACTTTTAATGTTACTGATAATAATATTATTAGGCAAAACTATGTAAAGTTTGCAAAGGCTTTGTGATAATTACTTCCCAAGAAGATGTCCATTCTTGTAATTTTCATTGTAACTTTACGCAATATGTTTTGTGCAGCTGATATACTTCTCAGATCACATAAAAGAATCAAACATAAATTTGTAAGTTGGTGAATAGCCAAACGACCAATAACATAAATGTCTTTTGCCATGAAAAACTACAGGATTTTTTGGCTTCAGTTTTTGTTAGTTTTTTAGAAATAGCATAGCATTACATCAAACATGCATGATTTTGGTAGGTGGTTTCTGTTGTATTAGTATAATTTCTTTTGTTAAAATCTTTCAATTTTGATAGGAAAAGCTGATACTAATAAAAATGAGTTATCTATGCTTGGAATATTAAGTGGACAAATTGGCTTTTCACCTTGCCAGATTAAGGAAAATATTTATAAGTCCCAAGAAACAGATTCATAGTTTAAATTTTATGTTCCTTACCTTGCATTGACAGAGGGTGCATTCAGTACCATGCTTAATCCAAGAAGATCCAGTGAAACGAACCACATGCATTTCATCCAAGCAAGTCTTCATGATGTTATTGCGTATGGTGTCAGCCTGACAAGGGTCAGTGACACAGAGCGGACAGCACTCACTCTCTGGGAGCATGCTGAATTCACACTCTAAATCTGGGCAAGGCACAGGCCAGCAATCAACTTCCCCTTGCTATTAAGAAAACATAGATATAATCTCAGAGAAAGGGAATGAGAGAAGGCAAAAGAAGAGAAAGAAAACAGAGTGCTGAATATTTAATACATGAATTTGGCTTTTAAAACCAATTCTAGTTGTCAATGGTATAGATCATTCAGAGTTTATATAAAAGTCCTCTAAACATATGTGATTGCAGGTAAATTTTAAAAGTTGTCTTCAAGAATTTCAAAACACAATTCCCTTTGGAAAAAATAAAATTTTCATGCTGCCTTCCTTTCTACAATGGAAGAAATATCTTTGAAATGTAGATTTGTGACTTTCATTTATGTGAGGTGCCTTTTCTTGGCTTTTAAAAATTATTTCCTTCTGCATGAAAAAGTTTCGTTCACTTACAAGAAAATCAATATATTTTATATATGCATATATCAATTTATATTGTGTTGACTTCTGAATTTACAAGAGTAGAAACATTGAAAAAAATCCCTCATTCCCTCCCCACTCCCAAATTTAATTCAACCTTTATTATTATCCCCCATAAGAAAAATGTATAAATTGGATCTATTTTTTTGAAATGGAGCTATTTTAAATAAATTTTGGAAATGTTTTACTACATATTTCTGAACTTTATGGTGTTGAAGTAGCCTTCAAATATAGAAATTAACCTTGCTCTTTCAATTGATTTTCAGATTAAAAGTAAATGCAATAAAAAAGATTTGCCTAAAACAACTACATGATAATAGAATGCCAACTATAACCTTGAAAGTAATATCTTGAATAAAAAAGATCTGCTGTAAATGACAATTTTCTTTGTAATTTACAATATTGTCAAGATAATTTAAAAACATATTATTTGGGAAAAATTTGTTATTTTCTTTATGAAACTAAAGTTGTAATCACAGGTATTTGGGGAAATTTTTGGAGATTTTAACCATACAAGGTAACCAGAATCAGGGATGGCAAATATATCCTCTTACATGTCCTTTGTACTAGTACATGGTATCAAAAAAGACAGTGCAGTTTTAACCTTTAATAGGCTTAATAAGTAAAGTTTAGGAAAGCTATGGCAAATTTGGACAGCATACTAAAAAGCAGAGACATCACCTTGCTGACAAAGTTCTGTATAGTCAAAACTATGCTTTTTCCATGGCTGTGAGAGTTGGACTATAAGGAAAGCTGCAGAATTGACACTTCCTAATTGTGGTCCTGGTGAAGACTTTTGAGGGTCCCTAGGACAGCAAGGAGGTTAAATCAGTCAATACTTAAATAAATTAATTCAGGCTATTCACTGGAAGGTGAAATATTGAAGCCAGAGCTTAAATACTTTGGCCACATAATGAAAATATGGAACTCAGTGGTAAAGTTCCTGATGTTGATAAAGATTGAAGGCGAAAGGAAAAGAGGATGGCAGAGGATGAGATGGACAGATGCGTCATGGAAATGGCCTGGAAATAATGAACTTGGGCAGACTTTGAGAGAGAATGGAGGATAGAAAGGCCTGGCATTCTGTGGTCCACGGGGTCATGAAGAGTCAGAAATGACTGAACAGCAGCAACAACAAGAACAACAAAGCTTTAATAGCTTAAAACTGCACCATAGTTTTTGGGATACTGTATGGTAAATTATCCAAAGAAACAGACAGTGTTCAGAAGGTTATACTGGCTTCCTCTGGAAGGGGCTGCCTTCATCTAGCACATAAAAGAAGAGAAAAGCAAGGCTTTTATTACTAGTATCAGATCTTTGCCTGTTGGTCTTGAACTGCATGATGATGAAAGAGGAAAAGTAGAGCTGGTAGGGCCTTAACATAGTAGAGCAGCGTGGCTGTTAGGTTTGGGTGTTGAACTTAAGAGTTATGAGACTTGAAGTAGAATTCTATTCTGGCATTTACTATTTCTTTGACCTTGCAAGTCCCTTAACCTCTCTGGGCTTCAGTTTCCTCATCTATCAAAAGAGACCATTGGGCTAGATGACCTCTATGGGACTTTCCTAGTCTACAACTGGGTCTTATTATCTATATGCCTTTTCCTGTGTTACTTTGGCTGCACTTGTAACACAATTCCTTAGAGAATTTTGTGGGTTGGGATCATGCTGCCATGGGTCTGATCATTCCCAAGGTCTGAGATGTGGAGAACATTTAAACTTTTAGAAGCCATTGATCTGTTTCATAATGCCAGTGACAGCTACATCTTTTACTATTTTCTAGGCTGTGAGGAAAATTAATATTATGCTGTATTATTTAATAACTAATATTACTTTGTGATTCATCCTTTTCCTTATTTTGTCATACCCCACTTCTGAAGAGCAGGTGGTCGTTGAAGGGCAAGATCAAGTAATGTGATCACTCCCAGCACTCAAAGCAACTGCTCGATAACCAGCTTGGGCTGGTCCCCCCCTCAATAAGACCCTCATTTCTGTTTGCCCTGTAGACAGAGAACTTGCTTGAATTAGGCCCTTTCCAAAGGACAAGTCTCCTGTCCTTGCTTCCTAACCAAAGTTAGAGGTGACTTGGTCCACAGGGGGAAGAACAAACCAGATTGAGATTGCTTTTGTTTTTATAGCCAAGACTGCTAAAGGTAGCTGAGTCTCATGAAGCAACTAGCATTCCTCAAGTGTCAGAGAAGGGCATCCTACTTCCCCAATGATGAAGTAATAGGGAGGATTGAGAACTCTTAACCCACATCCTCATTAAAATGTCTACCAATTGTGATTGCCTTGCTTTTGTTTGGAGAGGTCCAAATGATGGACTGTCAGACCAGTCAGAAGGAAGACGCACTTATGTTTAAAAGGCCCTGTTGGCCCTCTTTCGTGGTCTTTGGTCATCAAGAGGCTAATGATCCAATTTATTTGGTTACTCCTAGCCTAACTAATATATTGATTGACCATGCTCACAACTTTATCTCTCAGAATTTCTATCAAGACACCCATCCTTCATTATCAGCTAGCATGTTGCTGTTAAATAAATGATACTATGCTTGGAGAATTGCCTCGATTTATCATTTTGTTAAATGTTATTCACACTATCTGTTATCTCTTCTCTAGAATGTGTCTCTTTTAGAGGCTGTGAGACCCTGGCAGCCAGGGAGATACATATACTCATATTTACACACACCCATGCACACACACAAAGCTGGGTTCAAATTCTTTCACTGACATTTACTAGTTGTGAGCATCAGGCAACTCTAGGACTAAAAGTTATAGATAGTTTGCAATGAAAGAGTTCTCAGACTGAAAAAATCAAATATCAAGGACATGTGATAATCTATCTCACTCAGCCAAACTTACCAAACATCGGCACTGCTGGCAATTCTGCACCCAGGTATCTCCACTATTGTATAAGATTTCCCCATTATGATTAAGACATTGACTGGTAACCCTGTGGTCGCACTCTGGGCAGCAAAAGAGATCAACAGTGGGATTCTCACAGTCACAGACCATCCGGCGACACATGACAAATCCATTCTGTCATAATAAGAGAAATAGTGGTGTCAGTAGAAACCTTTATGTTTCTCACTATGAAAAATGCCACAAAGAAGGCCACTTGAGGATTAATTTGGCAGTTAAATCACTCTGCAGTAACAAAGTTTATAATAAATTAAAGTTCTCTGATTTTACTTAAATGTTTATTGTTATAATAATTTTGTCAAAGTTCCATTTATGTAGCTTGCATAGAAATGACCAAAAGCAGAGAAACTTGTTTTGCAGTTATGAACTGTCCTTCCTATTTTCAATTGACTAAAATAGCCTGAGAAAATTACTATGGCATATTTCCCTAGAAAGCCAATGATTTCTATCTGAGTAGTAAAGTCACAGTTTTTGGTAACTAATCAGTGTTTCCTTTAGGTGGAAGCCTTCTGAAATATTTGAGCCTGTCTGTTTTTCTGTTGTGGTTCAATTGTTTTAATTGTACCTGACTCTTCATGACCCCATTTGGTGTTTTCTTGGCAAAGATACTAGAGTAGTTTGCCACTTCTTGTTGTAGCTCATTTTCCAGATGAGGAAACTGAGATAAATAGGATTAAGTGACTTGTCCAGGGTCACACAGCTAGTAAGTGTCTGAGGCCAAATTTGAACTCAGGAATATGAGTCTTTGTGACTCCAGGCCCAGAACTCTATCCACTGCACCATGTAGCAGCCCTGTTTTTGTGTAAATAGTTGCAAATTTCTGTCATTAGTAGCTAACATTAAGTACTCTTCATAGGAATGCCACTCATCAGTAGAACAGATATTGCAATGTACATCTTTAAAAAATTAAAAAATAGCTTAACCAAATATAAGAGATTTAACACAATTATATAAGAATAAGACATTTTCCACTAGACAGGTGATAAAAGGATATGACCAATTGCTTAAAAGGCTTAACTATTCCTGACAGTAATTTGGAAGTATGATGGAGGGAAAACATACTAAAAGGACTCAGCCCACAAATCCTACTATTCGATGTATACTCCACAAAGGCCAAACACAGAAAACAGGTCCCATATAACCTAAAATATTCATGGCAACATTTTTTTTATAATAGCATAAAATGGAAACAAATTCATTAACTGAGTTCACTAGCGAATAAATTCGATTTATTAACTGAAGAATGAACAAACTAAGGTACATGAATGTACAGGAATATTACTTAGTTGTTAGAAATGACAAATGACAAAATGGTTTCAGAGAAGTATAGAAAGACTTGTATAGTCTTAAAGAATGAGGAGCAAAGTAAGGAAAACCAACAAAATGATAAATACAATGTAATGTATAGCAATGCAAATGGAAAAAAATCCAAACCTAATGCATTTAATAATTCTAACAAAGCTTGGCCTTAGAGACAAATTGAGACAATGTATAATCTTCCCTTCATTGTAGAAGAGAGAGACTATGGGTATAGAATGTTGCATAAGCTGTAATTTCTCTCTCTTTTTCTCTTTGATACAAAGGGTAGCTTGCTGGGTAGGGGAATGAAGGGACATACTCAGAAATAACTGTGATGTAAAATATACAAGTAAAATATTTTTAAATTATAAAGATAATTTCTTTTTCACTAGTACTGCATTGGCTTCATTTCTATGTGATTCTTCATAAATAATCATGATAAGAGGAGACATAAGAATGATCAATAATTTTTTATCTATACCAACCTGACATGAGCACACAGAACATCGGTCATTATCTAACACCCAAATTTGACCATTGTGTTTAACTTTTTCATTGTGAATACAATCCCCTGTGCAGTTTTTTCCATGAGGACACCGGCAATCATAACCACCATCCAGGTTAAAGCAAATAGTATCATTGGCACAGCTGTGTCGCCCAGTACCACATTCATCAATATCTGTGGATGAGGGGAAAAAGAAGATACTTTTAATATGTACTGCAACCAATATAAGAAATCTCCAACCATAAAACATTTAGCTGTAAATTAATTTCTATTTTGTAGTTATGTGTCTCATGTTAGATCCTGATTTAAATAAGTAATGTCAATAATTTTGGGAGGTGACTATTCACATTTCAGAGGAAATCCTACCCGATATGTCTTTACATATGACTTTTCACAAAATCTTGGTTAATAGGTTAAATCTTTGGAATTTTTGGATTACTTATTTTATTAGCAAAAGGAACATGGAGGCTAGGAAACATTTCTATTTTAGGGGAAAATAAGCTAGTACTAAATGAAATTTTAAAATTATTCAGATAATCTAGTTAATGCACTAGTCCTGGTACCAAACTATGTTTAAGTACATGATGGAATTTCCTTTTTTGGTAAACACTCTTTTTTAGCTTTTTAAAAAATTTAAGATGTATAACTTTAATTTTGAGCTCTAAATTCTTTCCCCTCTCCAGCCATTCTATCCTCTACCTGCTGAAAAGGAAAGTAATATGATATCCATTATTTATGTGAAGTCATATAAACATATCTCCATATTAGCCATGTTGCCAAAAAAGGTAAGAAAAATAAAATGAAAAAAAAAGATCCTTCAGACTTCACTGAGTTCATTAGTTCTCTCTCTTGGATTATCATATTGATCAGAGTAGCTAAGTCTTTCACAAATGATCTTCCTACAGTATTGTTATTGTTATGCACAATGTTCTATTGGTTTTGCTCACTTCACTTTGCATTAGTTCAATCAGTTGCAATCTTCTCAGATTTTTCTGAAACCATCCCCTCATTATTTCTTATACAACAATATAACCATCACAATCATGTACCACAACTTTTTTAGCCATTCCCTGGTTCATGAGCATCCCCTCAATTTCCAATTCTTTGGTACCATAAAAAGAGCTGCAACAAATATTTTTCTGTATATACATACATATATACATATACACACACATATATATACATGTTATATATTATATATATATATATTTGTGCGTATATATATTATATCTATATACCTCTGTGTGTGTGTGTATGTCCTTTTCCTTTTTTTTCTCTTAGGATAAATACTTTTGGATATTGCTAGGCCAAAGGGTATTCAATTTTTATAGCCCTTTGGGCATAGTTCCAAATTAATCTCTAGAATGATTAGAGTAGTTCACAACTCCACCAACACTACACTAACTTTTTATGGTATCAAAGAATTGGAAATTGAGGGGATGCTCATCAACCAGGGAATGGTTAAAAAAGTCATGGTACATGATTGTGATGGTTATATTGTTGTATAAGAAATAATGAGGGGATGGTTTCAGAAAAATCTGAGAAGATTGCAACTGATTGAACTAATGCAAATCCCCTCCGGTATTTGTAATTTTCCTTTCCTGTCATGTTACCCAATCTGATAGGTGTGAGGTAGTCTCTCAGAGTTTTTTTTTTTAATTTGCCTTTCTCTAATAATGACATTTCAGCAGGACTCCTTAGGCATAATATTAAATTTCATAGACAAATTCATAAATTTCATAGACAAATCCTCTCCAATCCTCAACAGATTATGTATCTTTCTCTTTCCCACATTTACCTTCCCTTTCTAGGTCTGTATTGAATTGAATTGGTCCAGCTGTTTTCCTCCACTAATCACTTGTATTTTATCCCTGTTTTACTCCCACCTCCATAATTAAACACCAGCAACTACTTTATAGCTCCCATCTGGCTGATAATCCCATTTAGTCCTTAATTCTATAACTTCTTTCTCTTCTCCTCTTTGGATCTCTTTCCCCTACTCTATGCAGTGGAAATCACAAACCCATAGCATTTTCATACAGATGAACAGTATACATATCTTTTCTCATAAATCTGTTCCATAAGAGATGTTTTATTTGAGCATATAGTTACAAAATTCATGAATTAAAATACATTTAAGATGATAAACATATATCAAGATATGTTTTATGTATGTCAGTGAGCAAATGTTTCTAAGTTTAATCTGTTGTGAGGAAGAGAGTATAATATCAAATATAGTCTTAGTTACTGGCTTTAAGGCCCTGGGCAAGTCAACTAAGCTCTCTGCCTCCAGTTTTTCAACTATATAATGAGAATAATAGTACCATCTGCTTCCCAGGGTTGTTGTAAGGATAAAATGAGACAATATTTGTACAGTGTTTTTCAAATATTATATAGTATTTAACACTACATAAATGCTGCTGCAGATTATGATCACTCATAGTAGAAACAGAATAAGACTAGGAGCTGGAGGATCTGGTTTTAGTCCTATCTCTACCACTGGGAAATTGTATAACTACGGGCAAATTAGCTCCATTTTTGGAAAAAATAAACAATAATCCCCCACAAAACTTTATTCTCCCTCCTTCCTAGAGATTTGTTTTGAATATAAGATGATGATAAAGCACTATGCAATCCAAAAGGGCTATAATAATATAATCTACTATTGTTATTATTCCTACTGAGAGGAAATAAAGAAAAAAATTATTAGATTGCAATTGGAATGATCATTAGAAAGACTAGCTTTCTAGGAAATATGATTTGAGAGACAAGACCCTTCCCCTCCTCCATCACTTACTGTGTGACTGCAGACAAGTTGCTTAACCTCCCTGAGTCTTGGTTTCCTCATCACTTACATGAAAGTGTTGGACTTGAGGACCTCTAACATCCCTGCCAGCTCTAAATCTATGATCCTATGACATAAGAATCAAAGGTAGTTATAGACTTTTTTCCCTGAATGTTTTAAAAATAAAGGGAATTTTCTTTAATGGCTTGAGCATAGCATTAATTAGAGGCTAGGACATAATCTAGATCAGTGGTACCCAAAGTAAGGGCTGTATACATCAGTGTCTGTAAAAACTTAAGGTGGTGGAGTGGAAGAGTAAGAGTAAGGCTTTCCTGAGCACAGAATAGCCAGTTTCTAGTGGAGTGCCAGCTCCTCTTTCCCTTCCCACATCTTTCTAAGGGTTGGGAAGTAGCAGGTATCAGGGAATGAGCAAAAGGCTGGGAAAACTGAGTGGCAGTGTTTGATGAAGATGGTGACAGCCTCAGTGACAGGACCAGATCCAGGGCCTAGACTAGGGATGGTGAAAGCTACAAGAGTAGTGAAGGAGGCAGATACAGCAAAGCTGAAGAGGTTGAGTCTGGAAAAAGCATGGAGGCCAAGAAGGAAAAAAGGTGTATGGGGCCTTTCAGGTAGGTTAGGCATATATATTTATATATCTATATCTATATATCTATATCTATATCTATATCTATATCTATATCTATATCTATATCTATATCTATATCTATATCTATATCTATATCTATATCCCTTTATTCTGTCCCTTCAAGGCTTGGGCAGCTGTGGGATAGAGATAAGCATATACACAGCAATCCCTTTGACATACTCCCTTAGCTTGAAACCCATAAGTCTGTATGTTAGATAACTAGGTGGGTTACTACTACTTACAGGTTCAAAAAGGTACCCCATAGGTCTGCATTCAAAAACTTATAGTTTATGAGCTCACATTGGTGTGCTCCACGTGAACAGTTAGCCATTAGGTACAATTATCTAAAGGCAAAAGCATTGATTTGATAGCAAAGAAAATATGGAAGTTATAAAAAAATTCTCCCATAAACCTGGGACACATTCTCGCACAAATACGCAAAGTGTGCATGGGAAGACTAGGCACAAACTTAGAGCACAATGGTAGTGAAGTACCCATATAGGGAGTAGATATGGGTAAAGAAACTCCTTCTAATATTGCATCCCAACATACTTACTTACAACTGTGTCCTCTGCCGATGCAGATTCCTTTTCACTGCCCTAATAATCATCATTTTAATTAATGTAATTGACATTCTTAGGTGTTAAATGTATCATCCTCCTGAACGGGAATGTAAACGGTTTAACCTTTTTAAATACTCAAGTCTTGTTTTTGAGTTTCAACCCTGGTCTTCTCATGATGAATGCTTGAAAGTCCTCTATTTCATGAAATATCCATTTATATATGGAGTATAAATAACCATGGGTAGGTTATACTTGGTTATAATCCTAGCTTCTTTCCTTTCTGGAATATCATATTCCAAACCCTTTATTCCTTTGTAATGGTATTTGCTAAATCTTGTGGATCCTGACTGTGGCTCCATGATAAATGAATTATTTCTTTCCAACTTTTTAAAATATTTTCTCCTTGACTTGGCAGCTCTTAAATTTGGCCATAGAATTCCCGAGAGTTTTATTTTAAGAGCTCTTTAAAGAGACGATTAGTTAATTCTTTCCATTCCTATTTTGCCCTCTGATTCTAAGATGTCTGGGTAATTTTTCTTTATAGCTTGTTGAAATATTATGTATAGGCAGTTTTTCATCATGGCTTTCAGGTAGACTAATAATTCTTAAATTATCTGTCTTCCATCTATTTTCTGGGTCAGTTTTTTTCCCTAGAAGATACTTCACATTTTCCCTATTTTTTCATTCTTTTGACTGTTTTATTATTTCTTGATGTTTCATGGCAACATTAACTTCCACTTGCCCAATTCTAATTTTTAAGGAATTGTTTTCTTCAATGAAGTTTTGTACTTCTTTTTTCATTTGGCCAATTTTAAATTTTTCAGGAGGTATTTTTTATAGTATTTTTTGTGCCCCTCTTTTACCAACATGTTAATTCTGTTTTCATACTTTTCTTATATTACTCTAACTTCTTTCCCCAATTTTTCTTCTACCATTCTTATTTGATTTTTAAAATTTTTTTCATCTTCATCTTTCTCTTTAACTCTCCTAGGAATTATTTTTGGGCTTGTGTCCAATCCATATTCTCCTTTGAGGCTATGCTTGTAGATGTTTTTGTCATTGTCTTCTTCAGAGTTTGTGTCTTGAGCCTCCCTGTCACCACAATAGCCTTTTATTTTTATTGTTGCTTGTTCATTTTCCCAGACTATTTCTTGACTTTGCATTTTATGTTAGAGTTGGGGGTCTGCTCATATTGGGGTTGGGGATGGGGGTGGCATAGCATGATCATTGTATCATGCTCCAGCCTTGTTTGCAATGCTGTTTTCAGTGCTAGCTCTGGGAGTCTCTAGGTTTCTGGTGCTTCCAAGATTGTATGATCCAGGGAAAGGTGTGGTCACTGCTTTCCTGGTCTGAATTCTGGTCCTAATGAAGGTCCCCTGTTCCCTTGTAACCACAAACATTAGTGTCCCTCTCTCCACCTTGAAACTGCTGCCAGGAACTAGGGCCTCTACTTCTCTGTGCCATAGAACTTTGACCAGAACTCTTGCTCCCTTATGACCACAAGCACTGCTCTCTGCCTTAGAATTGTGTCCCAGAACTGATTAGTGGACAATGGAATGTCCAAGCAGCACTTGGTCCTGCACCCAGTGCTAGCACAGGATTCTCTTTTAATCTCTTTTTTCTTCTCATTTATTTTGTTTTATTTTTGGAATAGTATCTTATTTTCTCCCAGTTACATGTCAAGAAAATTTTTCGCATTCATTTTTACAAGATTTTGAGTTCCAAATTTTTCTCCCTCCCTCTCTTCCCTCCCCTCTTCTGAAAATGATTCACAGTTTGATATATTTTATACATGTGCTATCATGCAAAAATATTTCCATATCAGTCACAATTGTGAAAGTAGAAACAGAACAAAAGGGAAAAAACATGAAAAAGAATAAAGTAAATGAAAAAATATGTTTTAATCTGAATTCAGAGTCATCAGTTCTTTATCTGAATGTGGATAGGACTTTGTAAGTCCTTTGTACTTGTCTCAGATCACCTTGTGACTGAGAAGAGCTGATTCATTCAGAGTTGATAATCACGCAATGTTGCTGATATTCTGTACAATGTTATCCTGGTCCTGCTTATTTCACTTTGTATCAGTTTTTACAACTCTCTTTAGGTTTTTCTGAAATCTACCTGTTCATCATTTCTTATTGTGCAATAATATTACATTACGTTCATATACCACAGCTTGTTCAGCCATTCCCTGGTTGATGGGCATCCTCTCAATTTCCAGTATTTTGTCACCACAAAAAGGGCTGCTATGAATATTTTTTGCGAGTGTAGGTCCTTTTCTCTTTTTTATGATCTCTTTGGGATACAGACCTAGTAATGGTATTGCTGGATCAAAGCATATGCAGTTTGTTTGCCCTTTGGGAATAGTTCCAAATTTCTGTCCAGAGTGGTTGGATCAGTTCACAACTCTACCAGCAGTGCATTGATATCCCAATTGTCCCACATCTTCTCTAGCATTTATCATTTTTCTGTCATGTTACCAAACCTGATAGGTGTGAGGTGGTATCTCAGAGTTGTTTTAATTTGCACTTCCATAATCAAAAGTGATTTAGAGTACTTTTTCATATGCCTATAGATAGCTCTGATTTCTTCATCTGAGAATTGCTTGTTCATATTCATTGACCATTTATCAATTGAGGAATGGTTTGTATTCTTGTAAATTTCATTCAGTTCTCTATATATTTGAGAAATGAGGCCTTTATCAGAACTGTTTCCCAGTTTTCTGTTTTCCTTCTAATCTTGGTTACATTGGTTTTGTTTGTACAAAATATTTTTAGTTTAATATAATAAAAATGATCTATTTTACATTTTATAGTGATTTATATCTCTTGTTTGGTCATGAATTCTTCCCCTTTCCATAGATCCAACAGGTAGACTATTCCTTGCTCTTCTAATTTGCTTATGGTATGTAATCATGTCTAAATTGTGCCAAAGTTATGTCATTTCTAAATTTTCTAATATTTCATTAGCTTCCTTAGTTTCCTTCTTGGTTTAGTTTATTTTTTGGCTGGATTTATCAAGTTCTGAGAGGGGAGAATTGAGGTCCCCTACTAGTATAGTTTTGCTGTCTATTTCTTCCTGCAACTCACTTTTCTTCTTTAAGAATTTAGATGCTATACCACTTGGTGCATATATGTTTAGTATTGATATTGCTTCATTATCTATGGTACCTTTTAACAACATGTAGTTTCCTTCCTTATCACTTTTAATTAGGTCTAGTTTTGCTTTTACTTTGTCTGAGATCAGGATTGCTATTCTTGCTATTTTTTTACTTTAGCTGAAGCATAATAAATTCTACTTCAGTCCCTTGCCTTTACTCTGTGTGTGTCTCTCTGCTTCAAGTGTGTTTTTTATAAACAACATACTATAGGATTCTGGTTTTTGATCCACTGTGTTATCCACTTCCATTTTATGGGAGAGGTCATCCCATTCACATTACAATTATGATTACTAATTGTGTCTATCCCTCCACCATATTCTTCCTCCTGTCTTCTCTCTCCTTTCACCCTTTCCCTCCTCACCAGTGGTTTGCCACTGTCTACCACCTTGCCTGATCTGCCCTCCCTTCTGTTGGTCCCTACCCCTCCTTCACTTCTTCTCCTCCCTTGCTACTTTCCTATTGGGTAAAATAGATTTCTATATTCAACTGATTGTGTATATGAGTCCCTCTTTGAGCCGATATGGGTGAGAGCAAGGTTCAAGTGATGCTTGTCACCCACTCTCCCATCTTCACCTCTACTGTAATATGCTTTATGCCTCTTCCTGTGCAATAATTTAGCCCATTCTACCTTTCCCTTCCTTTTGCACCCATCATACTCCTTTTTCTCATTCCTTATTTTTTATGTCATTCCCTCAAATTCGCCTTATAGTCATGACCTCTGTCTATGTATATTCCTTCTAGCTGTACCATCAGTGATACAATTTTTAAGAATTACAAGCATCATTTTCCTGTGTAGGAATATAAATAGTTTAGCCTATTGAGTCCCTTCTGTTTTCTTTTCCCTTTTTACCTGTTTATGCTTCTCTTGGGTCTTGATATTGGAGGTCAAATTTTTCATTTAGTTCTGGTCTTTTCCTTATAAAAGCTTGAAATCCTTCTATTTCATTGAATTACCATTTTCCCCTCAATGTATTATGCTTAATTTTTCTGGGTAAGTGATTCTTTGTTGTAGTCTTAGCTCCTTTACCTTCCAGAATTTCATGTTCCATGATCACTGATCCTTTAATGTTGTAGCTACCGATTTGTTATATTTTTTCCTTGATCTGATAGTTCTGAAATTTGGCTATAATGTTCCTTGGAGTTTTTATTTTGGGATCTCTTTCCTGAGGTGATCAGGGGATTCTTTCAATGCCTATTTTGACCTCTGGTTCCAGGATATCAGGGCAGTTGTCCTTGACAGTTTCTTGAAAGTTACTGTCCAGGTCCTTTTTTTTGATTATGGTTTCATGTAGTCCAATGATACTGATGTCTCTCCTGGATCTATTTTCCAGGTCAGTTGTTTTTCCCAAGAGGAATTTTACATTTTCTTCCATTTTTTCATTCTTTTGAATTTGTTTTATTGATTCTTGGTGTCTCATAGAGTCATTAGCTTCCACTTGTCCAATTCTAACTTTTAAGGTGTTGTTTTCCTCAATTAGTTATTGTACTTTCTTTACCATTTGGCCAATTGTACTCTTTAAGGAATTGTTTTCTTTAGTGTATTTTTGTATTTCCTTTTCCATTTGGCCAATTCTACTTTTTAAGCAGTTTTCAAAGCTGTTGACTTTTTTTCATACTCATTGCATCACTCTCATTTCTTTTCCCCATTTTTCTTCTACTTCTCTTATACAATTTTTAAGATCCTTTTTGAGCTTTTCCATGAATTCTTACTGGGCTTGAGACCACTTCCCATTTTTCTTTGGGGTGTTGCCCATAGGTGTTTTGATATTGTTGTCCGCTTCTGAGTTTTTTTCTTAGTCTTCCCTGTCACCATAATAACTTTCTGTGGTCAAATTCTTTTGTTGTTGTTGTTATTGGTGTTTTTTGCTCATATTTTTTTGGGGGGGGGGCTTTTTCCTTTCTTTTAAATTTAGCTTTGCTCCCAGGGTGGAAGGGCCACTGTCTCAGGCTTCTTGTGCCAGTGGTTGCATGTCCTGGCTATTTACCTGGTGCTGCACTGATGAGGCCCTTGGAGGACCCTTGTGTCTGGTTTGGTGCTGAAGGGGGTGGAGTAGGGGATGGCTGGTGCTACTGGGGCCATAGCACTCTAGCAGCTTACCTGGTGCTGAGCTAGGGTCCTACTGGTGATGTCTGGTGTGTGCTGAGGCCCAATGGTGTGTTTCTGCATTTCTCTGGGGCTACACTGAAGCAAATGGAGGTTTACCCACTAGAAGATGCCTATTCACTTGGCGTTATGCTGAAGCATGTGGTAGTTCTTGGAGTTGAAGTCTGCTGGTTCCTATGGCTATGCTAGGGCACCCGGGGGTCCTGGTGTTGGTGTTTGACTGCTCCACCACACTGGAGCTCAGGATCTCCCACTGGTTTGCTGAGGTGGGGCTTGCTGCTGGTTGGCTAGGCTGCTTGCCATCCTGGAATGCATTCTCTTTTTACCTGAGTGAACAGACCTTTCTTGCTGATCTTTTCAGTTTCTTCAGCTAAAATATTGTTTCACTCCATTTTCTTACTGGTTCTCCTGTTCCAGGATTTGTTTTGGCATACTATTTTATGGTTGTTCAGAGGTGAATATGGGGGAGTTACAGTGATTTACTGTTTACTCTGCCATCTTGGCTCCTGGAAGTGTTTTAACATCTTTCTGACCTGTGTCCAATCCTCTTAATATCTCTTTATGGTGAGAGCTCCCTGGACTGTTGCTGCTGCTGCAGCTCTTGCAGCCACAAACTCCAAGGCCCATAGCTTATGTTGCCCACATGCAGTGCTCTGGGTCAGCCCCCTCCTACAACATCACAGACTTGCTTCTGGCCTCCACCATTGTTTAAGGCTGGCAAAATCCCTTTTATTGGCTATGCTGTTCCAGAATTTGATATATTATTTTAAATATGTTTGGAGAGGAAAGTTAGGATACCTTCAGCTGAAATGTTGCTTCTACATCTAGCCTTCTTGGATCCATCTCTGGAATATTGTATTCCAAGGTCTTGACTTCTTTATAATGATGTCTGCTAATCATGTATGATCCTGACTGCAGTTTGGTACTTCAATTCTTTCTTTTTGGTTGCTTTTAGTATTTTTCTATCACCTGGAAACTCTGGCTTTTGGCCATGACATTCCTGAGAGTCTTCATTTTGGGGTTTCTTTCAGGAGCTGACCAGCAGTTTAATTCTACTTTCACTTTATTCTTGGATTATAAAGGATTTGGGCAGATTTCTTTTAAGATTTCTTAAAATATAGTATCTAGGATCCTTTTGTTGGGGGGAGGTAATGGCATTCAGGTAACAAACTTATTCTCATATATTTTCTCCTCATTCTGTTTTTGGTCAGAGACCTAGAAAATGTCTTTATGTGTACCCAGCAAAACTGTATCTAGAGGCAGCAAGAAAAGAAGGATCCACTGAGAAATACCTAGGGTAGTTTGAAAAACCCAGAGTTTGGGAGGTCATCAGGGGCCCAGGCGGTCAGTGTGGCCCAGCAGCACTTAAATAAGAACAGTCAAGGCCCTTCAGTGCCTTAAAGGGCTCTGAGGGCTCGATTACTCTTTCCTGGGATTACACAGAAGGCCCTGAAGATCCATCACTCTGAACTTCAAAGATCCAGAGAAATTTGGCTCTGGAAGGAGGTGGAGGTCAGATTAGGAGCCCTGGTGACCAAGGATGAAACTAAGTGGGGTAGACCATCTCACCCAAAAGATTCCCACTGCTGCATAACACCTCAATTAAGCAATTAAGACTGGAGAGATGAGTAAGCCAAAGAACATACTGACTAGTATAAAAGGAAGGGAAAAAATTATTGTAAACAGAAAGATGTTTAAAAATCTAGCCTAGTAGGAGAAAGTAACTCCAGAGTATCTGCAAGGAGAAAATAGAAAAAAATGTATTTTCCACAAGGACTATTGGAATACCTTAAATAAATGAAGCAAAATATTTTACAAATGAAATAAAATATCTGGAAGAAAGAATTAGAGGGAAATAAATAGAATGGAAGACTAGTAAACTTTACTGCAGTGGACAGACTCCTTGAAACCTGGAATAGATTAAATAGAAATCAATGACTCTGTCAGACAGGAAATATTAGAAAAAACTCAAAAGACTGAAAAATAAAAGAAAATATTAGATGTAAAAAAAAACAACTGGCCTAGAAAATAGGCTAAAATGAAAGGATTTAAGAATCACTTCATTTCCTGAAGACTATGCTTTAGAAAAAGCTTGGCTACTATATTTCAAGAAATTATACATGATAGCTCCCCACATTCATTACAAATCAGAGGGGAAGATGACAATAGAAAGAATCTGCTGGTAACATCCTGAAAGAAACTATGAAAGAAAAAATTCTAGAAATGTCATAGCTAAAATTCAGAGTTTCCATGTCTAAGAAAAAAAATACTGCAAGCATCCAGAAAAAAGACCTGGAAGCTTCTGCTATAAGAGGAAATCATGAAATACAATATTCTAAAAGGCAAAAGATAAAGGCTTATAACCAAGAATAACTTGCCCTGAAAGGATGAGTATGGTTCTACTATATTTACATAATAGAGTAATACAATGGATCTTTCATAGGAAAGAGGTTTTTTGAATAAGACAAAGGATTTCTTTTTCTTACAAAAGATAACAGAAAGAAATTCAGAAAGAAACAAAAACAGCTCTGAATATAATATAAAGAGTTTTTAGATAGTTTTTTTAAGTATATGGTGCAAAATGGAAATTTAGTTACACAAGCAACTCAACTGTTTCATTTTGTCTTTGTGTTTCCAGTGCTCAACATAGTGCCTGGCAAATAGTAGTTGTTTAATAAATGGTTATTGACTGACTAATCTCAGAAACGCTAAATTATATCATTAGTGTATACAGATTTTTGTCAAAACTTAATATCATATTACATCTGGGTTTAAAATGGCATATGGTTTATACCTTTAGGGGGGCATGATACCTATGTTTTGCTAGACTGTTCATTATAAAGTCATTTCTTTAGTACTGACCTTCACATGATTCTCCATTTGGTGAAAACATCCCATTGTCATGGTAGCCATCTCTGCACTCACAGTGATACCAACCAGGCAGGTTAATGCAGTTAGCACGGTTGTCACATTGTACAAAACCATCTGAACATTCATCAATGTCTGCTCAAAAACAAGTTAGAGAAAAAGAAGTTAAATAATAGCTATAATCCACTGAGGAGTGTTAGCAAGCTTATTGTTAATTGTGATACCAATGGACCCTGGAAATGGGTTGATATACAATAATAGTAATGATGATAATTTTTATTTTTATTATTTTACATACAAAACACCTTAAACCCATTAACTCAATGAAAGTCAGTCAGTGAAACTTTATTAAAGTATCTACTATGTGCTAAGTACTGGAAACGTGAAGAAAGGGGATAAAAAGTTAGTCCCCACACTCAAGGAACTTACAATCTAATGGAAGAAGAAAATATACAGTAAGAAGCTGCAAAACAGAGAACATGATGGAGAAGTTCAAAGGAATTCACTGCATGGGAAATGAAGAGAAAGCTGACCTATTTAAATGGAAGTTCTGGGAGATATGTTACAAAGGCAATATAAATAAATGTGGAACATGCTTGTAAAGATTTTATCAGTTGCCTCTAATACACATCAATGTTGGCCTATTCCAATCCAAAGAAGTCTTTTGTTTTATATATAGGTTTTAGCCTAGAAGTACTTGTAATAAGAGAGTGATGATCATCAGAAAATAATTATCTTTTCTAGTAGAGGATTTAGTGATAGTGAGATTTGGTGGGGGGGGCACGGAGCCAAGATGGCGCCTGGTAAGCAGGGACTAGAGTGAGCTCCGTTACCGAGTCCCTCCAAAAACCTATAAAAATTGGCTCTGAACCAATTCTAGAATGGCAGAACCCACAGAACAGCAGAGGGAAGCAGGGCTCCAGCCCAGGACAGCCTGGATGGTCTCTGGGTGAGGTCTATTCCACATGGAGCTGGGAGCTGGGAACGGAGTGGAGTAGAGCCCAGCCTGAGTGGCGTGGAACAACCAAACTTGGAGTCGGGCAGATGGGGCCCCTAGCGCCCTAAATATGTAAGCTGCGGCAGTTACCAGACCCCTCGACCCACAAACACCAAAGACTGCGGAGAAGGTTAGTGGGAAAAGCTGCGGGAGTGGAAGGAGTTCTCGGTTCAGCTTCCAGCCCCGGGGGCAGCGGAGGTGGGGCAGCTACAGCTGTTGTTACTTCCAGCTCCAGGCCCACCTGGTGGGAGGAATTAAGTGGCAGATCACAGCAGGGGTGCACAGCCTGCTGAAGATCTAAGCCCAGTTCGGGTTGGGGGTTCTTGAGGAAGGAGCAGTGCGGGTCTGACAGAGCTGGCACCTCCCCGCCAAACGTGGAACATAGAACTTGTTAGTCTACAAGCAGTCATACCCCACTGAAAAACTCAAGGGTCAAGTTAGTTGGTTGGGAATATGGCCAGGCAGCGAAAACGTGCCCAGATTCAGTCTCAGACTTTGGATTCTTTCTTTGGTGACAAAGAAGACCAAAACATACAGCCTAAAGAAGACAACAGAGTCAAAGAGCCTACAACAAAAGCCTCCAAGAAAAACATGAACTGGTCCCAGGCCATAGAAGAACTCAAAAAGGATTTGGAAAAGCAAGTTAGAGAAGTAGAGGAAAAATTGGGAAGAGAAATGAGAAGGATGCGAGAAAACCATGAAAAACAAGTCAATGACTTGCTAAAGGAGACCCAAAAAAAAGTACTGAAAAATACACTGAAGAAAACAACACCTTAAAAAACAGACTAACTCAAATGGCAAAAGAGCTCCAAAAAGCCAATGAGGAGAAGAATGCCTTGAAAGGCAGAATTAGCCAAATGGAAAAGGAGGTCCAAAAGACCACTGAAGAAAATACTACTTTAAAAATTAGATTGGAGCAAGTGGAAGCTAGTGACTTTATGAGAAATCAGGATATTATAAAACAGAACCAAAAGAATGAAAAAATGGAAGACAATGTGAAATATCTCCTTGGAAAAACCACTGACCTGGAAAATAGATCCAGGAGAGATCATTTAAAAATTATTGGACTACCTGAAAACCATGATCAAAAAAAGAGCCTAGATACCATCTTTCAAGAAATTATCAAGGAGAACTGCCCTGATATTCTAGAGCCACAGGGCAAAATAGAAATTGAAAGAATCCATCGATTGCCTCCTCAAATAGATCCCAAAAAGAAATCTCCTAGGAATATTGTCGCCAAATTCCAGAGCTCCCAGATCAAGGAGAAAATACTGTAAGCATCCAGAAAGAAACAATTTGAGTATTGTGGAAACCCAATCAGAATAACCTAAGATCTGGCAGCTTCTATATTAAGAGATCAAAGGGCTTGGAATGCGATATTCCGAAGGTCAATGGAGCTAGGATTAAAACCTAGAATCACCTACCCAGCAAAACTAAGTATCATGTTCCAAGGCAAAATATTGACTTTCAATAAAATAGAGGACTTTCAAGCTTTCTCAGTGAAAAGACCAGAACTGAATAGAAAATTTGACTTTCAAACACAAGAATCAAGAGAAGCATGAAAAGGTAATCAAGAAACGGAAATTGCAAGGGACTTACTAAAGTTGAACTGTTTTGTTTACATTCCTACATGGAAAGATGATGTGTATGATTCATGAGACCTCAGTATTAGGGTAGTTGAAGGGAATATGCATATATATATGTATATGTTTATGAATATATAAGTGAATGTGTATGTATATATATATATATCTATGTGTATATGTATGTATGTGTATGTATGTATATATATGTGTGTGTGTGTTTATATATATATATATATATATATATATGTAAAAGAGAGAGAGCAGACACAGGGTGAGTTGAAGATGAAGGGAAGATATCCAAAAAGATAGTGAGATTTGCTATTTCATACATAAACTAGAGTTAGTGGTCATGGCAAAGTTAAAATACCATGCATATGGAGCTAAAATTTAAATTTGTATCAATAATAATCTCATGACATTTTTACTAGTGCCAACTATGAGCAGCACTAGCCAAATGAATTTTTCATAAACTATGAATTTAAGTTTTGTGGTGGCTTATGTACTATATAGTGTCATGAGACACTACTACTAAAGCAAAGAATGAAGACAATATGTGATACCCAGGAATTTGGGTCACAATCAAATGTAAATTGTAATTAAGATGACTTCCACAAGATATCATTCTACGAGTATATATAAGCCTTGTTTCATTAAACCAATACCTTGAAGAAATTTTCTTTAAGTATTCAGCTAATAAGTTTAAGACCTATAATAATCATAGATAAGTTATAGCAATTTTACAGGAAATAGGCTTTATATAGTGAATACAGAATATGAATTATGAAGCGACAAGCTCTGGTAGAGCAATATATATACCACATATATATTTTAAAATGTCATTATGCTATTTCCAATTTCAATTACTATTAATAAATATCCTTACTGGGGGGATTTGGGGGGAATTGCCCAATGAATATATATCACTAAAACTTTCCATCTCATTCATAGCATTTTTAAAAATTAAGATAATTATATGCTCTTGTAGGCTACTAGAAAATTAAATAGCTATTTTTCTTATGGTTAACTTTATACATAGGTAGAAAAAATAATTTTATAGAAGATGAAATTACATTCTTACCTTTTTCACAGCTAGATCCTGTGAAACCTGGTGGACAGGCACATACATTGGAAGCAATACAAGTTCCTCCGTTCCTACAGCCATTTTTGCAAAATGCTGAAAGAGTTAAAAAATATCACTACTAATATGAACTCCCAAAATCAGCCTTTTCTTTATCTTTTGGTGATGTTAACATCAGCTGGAAATAAGTTCAAGCATTTCACATTTATTTAGTGGTTTATATGTCCGTTGAATTGTGTTGTTGTTGTTTGTCCTTCATTCTTGAAGAGGACCACGGCATCAGGAAGGTCATGCCATGACTTGCAAGTGAATTGGATTTAAGTGAGGGAGGGCTGTGCAAAGTTACCACCCTCATTTTCTCCTCTGGAGCCATCTGGGTCCAGTGGCAAGATATAAATCAGTGTGATTAGAGATGGTTCAAGATGCAGTGGCAGACCTTGGCCTTTTTAAGTTAAGGTTTTTCTCAGGTCTCTTGGGAGTCTACTTGCCCAGACAAACCCATGAACTATATAAACACAATTACAAAACACTTATCACAAAAAGTAAGATTTAAACAATTGGAGAATTATTAATTGTTCATACATTGACTGAACCAATATAATAACATAAAGGGAATTATGATTTTCATATTAATTGATATGATATGTATAATGAATATATCAATACTTTAGATTTCTCAGAGCTGCCTCTTCTTGCTTGAAAGTCAGAAGCTTACAGTGCAGTTTGAAATGATTAATCAAACCCTTGACAACACTTTCACAATCACTACATTCCTATACCTGTGTATGTTAAGTGAATTGAATCAATGATTGTAGAACCTATTTCTGTCACAGAACTCTGTTCCTTTGCCCCACCAAGTAATGATCCCCCAAAGACTTGAAACAATACCATTCCCACAGGAATCTAGAACACTAGTATTGTCCCTCACTCATTAGCTTGTCATGGGAAACCACTCAAGCCCTGGAAATGTTTGTAATCCACCTTCCCCACCATCCAGACTGGTGATTTGCATGTATAAACTATGCCTTTACTCCAGAACATGGAACATTCCTCACTCTAAAAGTAATGAAACTGCTACTCGTTTCTTGGTATTCCTGTCTCTGGCCTGCTTTTTGTGGCTCTGGGTATTCACAGGTTAGAGACTGGTCCTGTCCAGACTCTGTTTAAAATTCTGTTAACAATAAAAATGACAATCTACTTAAATTAACTTATTTATTCAGTGCTATACCAATCAAATTTCCCAAAAAATATTTTGTAGGCCTAGAAAAAATAACGAAATTTATCTGGAAGAACAAAAAGTAAGGAATATCAAGGAAATCAATTTTTTAAAAATGTGAAGGAAGGTAGCTTAGCAGTAGCAGATCTCAAACTGTATTACAAAGCACTATTCATCAAAGCAATCTGATTTTGGCTAAGAAATAGACTGGTAGATCAGTGGAATAGATGAGGTACATCATACATGGTAATAAATAACCATCATAATCTAGTGTTTGGCAAACTCAAAGATCCAAGAATTGGGAACCAAGAAATCACTATTTGACAACAATTTCTGGGAAAACTTAAAAGCAGCTTGGCAGAAACTATATATAGACCAACATCTTACCCTTTATACTGAGATAAGGTCAAAATTTAGATTTAGACAGAAATTGTGATATTATAAGTAAATTAGGGGAGCATGGACTAGTTTACCTGTCAGATTTATGGATAAGGGAAGAATTTATAACCAAAGAAGAGACAAAGAGCCTTCTAGGATGTAAAATGGATAATTTTGTTTCATCAAATTAAAAAGGTTTTGCACAAACAAAACAAATGCAGTCAAGACTAAAAGGAAAGCAGGAAAAAGAAAATTTTACAGCAAGTTTCTCTGACAAAGACATTATTTCTCAAATATATAGGAAACTGAGTCAAATTTGTATGAATATGAGTCAATTGACAAATAGTCAAAGGATATTGATAGGAAGTTTTCAGAAGAAATCAAAGCTATCTATAGTCACATGAAAAATGCTCAAAATTCCTATTAATAGAAAAATTGAAATAAAAAAACTTGAGTACCACCTCACATCTATCAGACATGATAGAAATGGAAAATGACAGGTGTTGGAGGGGATATAGAAAAATAGGGACACTACTGGTAGAGATGCAAACTGATCAAACCATTTTGGAGAGTTATTTGGAACTATAAAGTTGTATATCCTTTGACCGGGTAATACCATGACAAGGTCTGTATCCCAAGGAGATTAAAGAAAAAGGACCTATATATACAAAAACATTTATAGCTGTTATTTTAATGGTGGCAAAGAACTGGAAATTGAAGGGATGCCCATCAATTGGGGAATGACTGAACAAGTTATGATATATGATTGTGATTGAATACTATTGTGCTTTAAGAAATGACCAGTAGGATGCTTTCAGAAAAATCTGGGAAGATTTGTATGAACTAATGCAAAATTAAAGGAACAGAACCAAGGGAACAATGAACACAGTAACAGCAATATTGTGGGATGATCAATTGTGAATAACCTAGCTATTCTCAGCAGAATTATGATCTATGCTAACCACCTCCAGAGAAAGAACTGAAGACATAAAAATGTAGATTGAAGGGTACTTTTTACTTTATTACTTTTTTGGTCTGTGTTTTCTTTTGCAACATGACTAATATGAAAATTTTTTGCATGACTACACATGTATAATCTATATTTAACTGCTTATCTTCTCAAGGATGGGAAGGGTAGAGAAGGAGGGAAAGAAATTGGAACTGAAAATTTTAAAAAGGCTAAAAAATGTGTTTACATGTAATTAAAAAATAAAAATTAAATGAAAAAACTTTTTTATCATACTAATCCTGCTACCTACCATGCTATATATCTTAGTTCCTTCTCCGCTTCTCAGCTTCTTGAAAAAGTCATCTGCACTTGGTGACATTCATTCACATGAATGAAACTATTCTTTCAAAAATCACCAAAGATTGCTTAATTGCCAAATCTAATGTAGTTTATCTTGATCCTTATCTTCCTTCTCTTTGGAGAATTTGATACTGCTGATGACCTGTACCACCTGGATAGTCGCTACCTTCTAGGTTTTGGGGACTCTTGGTTATCCTGCTTGTTCTACTTTTCTGGATCTTCCCTTATTTTTTCCCCATTACTGCATCTTTCTCTCACTTCCTTACTACTTTGCCACCACCAAGACTCTATCCTACATTCTTTTCTTTTTTCTCTATATAATATCTAACTTGGTTACTTCATTAGCTTCTGTGGATTTGATGGTCATCTCTGTATATGATCACTGTGCATAGATATCTTGAATACTAATTTTTCTCTTAAGCTTCATTCCCATATCACCAACTGCCCAACCTAAATGTATCATATGCATCTCAAACTCAACATATACAAAAAACAACTCATTCTCCTCACCCCAAAACAACTTTCTTCTGAACTTCCCTATTATGATGAAGGGCACTACCATCTACCCCCAAGTCACTGAAGTCCAAAAACCTAGGGCCATCCTTGATTTCTCATTCATGTTCAAGCCATGTATCAATTAGTTCTCAAATGTTGCCTACTTCTCTTCACTCATATAACCATCACTCCAGTGTAGCCCCTCATCACCTCTCAGTTGGACTATTTGAAGAGCCTTCTAATTTTTCTCCCTCTTTGTCTCTTTTCTAATCCATCTTCCACAAAGCTGTCAAAGGGATTTTCCTATATCACAGGTCTCATTTCTCCTTATTATATCTAGAGTGAAATATACAATCCCTTTTTAAGCATTTAAAGCTACTTTAAATCTGGCTACTGATCTTCCTGGTCTTCTTATTCTCTGTTCCACTCTACACACTTTATGATCTAGGCAAAGTGGCCTACATCAGGCCATTTCTTGAACATGTCACTCCATCCACTGACTCTGTTCCCTTGTATCAGTTGTCCTCCATGCCTAGAATGCTCACCCTCCTCATATCCACTGCTTCGAATCTCTTGCTTTTTTCAAAACTCAGCTCAATGCCATTTTGTACAGATCTTTCTTGATTCCCATCTAATCTCCTCATTCCCCCCTTATCCCTTATCACCAGCTGCTAGTGAGTCTTTCACCTGCAAGGTTACCTTCTGTCTACTCCTTATGTTATATCTATCTGTTTATTTATCTGCTTCTATCCCATTACAATGTAAGATCCTTGAGGGCAGGAACTGTTTTTGGCTTTTTTGTGTCTTCAGAGTTCAGCACAGAGACACATAGTAAGTACTTAATAAATGCTTCTAAAAGGATTGAGCACATTAATTTTACATGGGAAGAGCAGAGTCAAGATGGTAGAGTAGAGGTAGTACCCCCAGTGAACTTTCCCAATATTCCCCTTCAAATAAATCTAAAATAACATGTCAAATTGAATTCTGGAGAGGCATAGCCAACAAGAGGTCAGAGTGAAACATTTTTCCAGACTAAGACAATTTAGGAAGTTGTCAGGAGAAGTCTGTGAATTGGAGTGGGAGCCAGTCTGAAGTGCACATAGCAGCAGTGGTGGCCCTTGGAGGTGATAACAGTGGCAGCAGCAGTTGTTAGAACTTTCAGTGTGGAGAAAGGAAGGCGTTCGTACAACTGGTCAGAAAGAGATTACAGGGGATATTTTGCTGGCATTGGATACAGGACCTATTGCTGTTTAACAACTTCATTTGCCCATACATTGTTCTGGGTCATAGTTCCAAAGTCCAGCACCTGTGGACAGTCACAAGGAAACAGGTGACCTGGTTGCAGTTCCAGGACCTACAGAGGACTAATACTTATGGCTGCAGGGAGGCAGGGACTCTTCTTGGCTAAATAACAGAATACAGACGAAAAGAGCAGTTACCATACCTCTCCCAGGATCACACCATCTTGGAAGCAGGAAAAGCTTTCAGACCCCCAGAACTAGCTCTGAAAACAGACTTGCAAAAAAGCCTAAAGTTAGGGACAGTGCCACCTACCCCTACATGAGCAGAGCCCAACTTTAACGTAAAGTTAAAAGTTAAGAAATAGGCTAGAATAATGAGCTAAAAACAAAAAAGGAACATAACCATAAAAGGCTATTATATTGACAGAGAAGATCAAGACACAAATTCAGAGGAAGACAATAATATGAAAACATTTCCAAGTAAAGCCTCAAAGAAAAATGCAGATTAGACACACCCCAACAATATTTCCTGGAAGAGCTAAAAAAGAAATCAGAATGGTAGAGGAAAATTGGGTAAAGGAATGAGAATGAGTCAAGAAAATTATGAAAAAAGAATTAACAGCTTGGTAAAAGAGGTACCAAAAATATTAAAGAAAATAACATCTTAAAAAATAACTTAAAAATCAAAATTGACCAAATGGTAAAGGAGAAACAAAAATTCAATAAAGAAAATAACTCCTTAAAAAGGAGAAATAGCCAAATAGAAAAAGAGGAACAAGAATTCATTGAAGAAAACAATACTTAAAAATTAGGATTGGACAAATGGAAGCCAATGATTCCACGAGACAAAAAGAAACAATAAAACAAAGTGAAAAGAATAAAAAATAGAAAAATGTGAGCTACCTCATTGGAAAAACAACTGAACCAGAAAATAGATTAAGGAGAAATAATTTAAAAACTATTGAATTATCTTAAAGCTGTGATCAAAAAAAGAGCCTAGACATCATATTTGAAGAAATTATAAAGTAAAACTACCTTAATATCTTAAAAACCTGAGGGTAAAGAAGAAATGGAAAGAATGCACCAATTACCTCATGAACAAGATCCCAAAATAAAAACTCCCAGGAATATTATAGTCAAATTTCAGAGTTTCCAGTGGAAGGAGAAAATATTGTGAGAAGTCAGAAAGAAATCATTTAAATATCACTGAGTCACAGTAAGGATCATTTAAGATTTATAAGCTTTTACATTAAAGAAGTAGAGGGCTATTCTGGAAGGCAAAGGAGCTAAGATTATACCCAAGAATAACCAACCCAGTGTAACTGAGTATAAAAATCCTTCAGGGGAAAGATGGTCATTGAATTCCATAAAGGACTTTCAAGCATTTCTGATGAAAAGACCAGGACTGATTAGAAAACTTGACATTAAAAAAAATATTCAAGAATAGCATAGAAAGGTAAACATGAAAGAGAAATCATAAGGAATTTAATAAAATTAAACTGTTTACATTCTTATATGGGAAGATAATACATGTAACTCCTAAGAACTTTATCATTCTTAGGAGAGTTGAAAGAAATCTACATAAACAGAGTGTATAGGTGAGAGTCAATTATGTTGAGATGATCTAAAAAATGACAGGGTGAGAAAAAAGGGAGTGGGAGAAGGGGGAATGGAGAGGAAAATAGAGAAAATTATCTCACGTAAAGGAGAAGCACAAGGACACGCTTTTACAATGGAGAGGAAGATGGAAAGGAATGGCAAAACTTAAACTTTACTCTCATTGGAATTGGTTCAAAGAGTGAAGAATATATATGCACAGTCAATTGGATATAAGAACTTATTTTACCCAAGAGGGATGTAGGAGGGGAAGGAGATAAGAGTAAGTGGTAAGTGATAAAGAGGGAGGGTGGATTAAGGGAAACAGTGTTCAGAAACAAGACAGAATTTTGAAAAGGACAAGGTTTTTTAAAAAAGGGGGAGAGAGAGAAGGAAAAAAAGAAGAAAATATGATGAAAGGAAACATACAGTAATTATAACTGTGAATGTGAATAGGATGAAATCACCCATAAAATGGAAGCAGATAACATAAAAGATCAGAAACAAGAATGTAACAATACATTGTTTATAAGAAATACACTTTGAAATAGGAATACAGACAGAGTTAAAACAAGAGGCTGGAACAGAATCTACTATGTTTTAGTTTAGGTAAAAAAAGTAGGGATAACAATCACAATCTCAGACAAAGCAAAAGCAAAATCAGATCTAATTAAAAGAGATAATTATTTACTAAATGGTACCATAAACAATTAAGTAATATCAATACTAAAATTATATATACCAAATGGCAGAGCATCCAAATTCTTAAAGGAAAAGTTAAATGAGTTACAGGAGGAAATAGACGGTGGGGGACTATATTAGTGGGGGACTTCAACTTTCCCCACTCACAACTAGGTAAATCTAACCATAAATTTAATAATAAAGAAGTTAAGTAAATGAATAGAATTTTAGAAAAATTAGAAATAATAGACCTCTGGAGAAAACCAAATAGGAATGAAAAGGAGTATACCTTTTTCTCATCAGTACATGGCACATTCACAAAAATTGACCATGTATTAGGGCATAAATACCTCATAATAAAATGCAGAAAAGCAAAAATATTAAATGCAACCTTTTTGGACTATAAGACAATTAAAATTAAATTCAAGGAAGGGCATTCAAAGCACAGATTAAAAATTAATTGGAAACTAAGTAGTTTCACTCTAAATAATAGATGGGTCAAAGAAAAAGTCATAGAAACAATCAATAATTTCATTTTAAAAATGACAACAATATGACAACTTACTAAAATTTGTGGGATATAGCCAATGCAGTGCCTAAATGAAAATTTTTATCTCTACATGCTTACATCAATAAAAAAAAGAGAGAAAGCAGATCAGTGAATTGTGTGTGCAATTAAAAAAACTGAAAAAAGAACAAAATTAAAATCTACTTTTAACATTAAACTAGAAACCCCCAAAATCAAAGATTAATAAGATTGAAAATAAAAAAAATGGGACCCTCAGGGGGCAGAGCCAAGATGGTGGCTGGAAAGCAGGGACTCACTTAAGCTCTCCCCCAAATCCCTCCAAACATCTGTAAAAAATGTCTCTGAACAACTTCTAGTGCTGTAGAACCAACAAAATAGCAGAGGAAAGCAGGCCTCTAGCCCAGGACAGCCTGGGTGGTTGCTGGGAAGGGTCTATCACACCATGCTGGGAGCAGAGCACAGTCCAGCATGGGCCACACCAGGACAGATCAGACCAGGAGTTGGGTGGAGCATGCCTTAGGGCCATGAATCACTGAGCTGTAGAAGTTACCAGACTTCTCAGCCCACAAAGGCCAAAGACAATGGAGCAGTTTAGTGGGAAAACTGCTGGATCAGGGAGAGAGAAGTACGGGTCTGGCCACAGCCCTGGGGGCAGCAGAGGTGAACCAGTGGCTGTGGCAGCAGCAACATCAGGAAGCTCCTCTGGCTAATTCCAGAACTCCAGCTCTGGTTGCTTCTGGCCTCAGCAGATCAGAGCTGGAGTGCAGGGATTGGTTTGCTGGCACAGAGGCAGGATTCTCTTGCTTTGCCCTGCTTGGATCTGGGTCATGGTCCTTGTTGGTTGTTCTTGGGGGAGAAGAAGGACTCATGTGGCAGAGCTAGTTGTGACTGTGGAGTAGAAGTAGCTCTGAAAATAGCAGGGCAGCCCCTAAAGCTTGGGACAAAGTACTCGCTATTCTACAAGCAGTCATACCCTGACAAAAAGCTCAAGGGTCAATTAGTTGGCTGGCAACTTGAACAAGTTGAACAGGCAGTGAAAATGGTCTCAGATTCAGACATAGACTATAGAATCTTTTTTTGGTGACAAAGAAGATCAAAACATACAGCCAGAAGAAGTCAACAAAGTCAAAGAGCCTACATCAAAAGCCTCCAAGAAAAATATGAATTGGTCTAGGCCATGGAAGAGCTCAAAAAGGATTTGGAAAGGCAAGTAAGAGAAGTAGAGGAAAAAATGAGAAGGGAAATGACAGTGATGCAAGAAAATCAGGAAAACAATGTCAACAACTTGCTAAAGGAGACCCAAAAAATGCTGAAGAAAATAACACCTTAAAAATAGACTAACCCAAATGGCAAAAGAGCTCCAAAAAGCCAATGAGGAGAAGAATGCTTTGAAAGGTAGAATTAGCAAAATGGAAAAGGAGGTCCAAAAGACGACTGAAGAAAATACCACCCTACAAATTAGAGTGGAGCAAGTGGAAGCTAGTGACTTAATGATAAATTAAGAAATTATAAAACAAAACCAAAAGATTGAAAAAATGGAAGACAATGTGAAATATCATATTAGAAATACCACTGACCTGGAAAATAGATCCCGGAGAGATAATTCAAAAATTATTCGACTGCCTGAATGCCATGATCAAAAAAAAGAGCCTAGACATCATCTTTCAAGAAATTATCAAGGAAAACTCTACTGATATTCTAAAACCAGAGGGTAAAATAGAAATTGAAAAAATCCACCAAACACCTCTTGAAAAAGACCCCAAAAAGAAAACTCCTAGGAATATTGTTGCCAAATTCCAGAGTTCCCAGGTCAAGGAGAAAATATTGCAAGCATCCAGAAAAAAACAATTTGAGTGGAAACACAACCAGGATAAAACAACATCCATCAGCTCTACAGGAAGGGATTGAAGGGCTTGGAATATGATATTCTAGAGGTCAAAGGAGCTAGGATTAAAACCAAGAATCATCTACCCAGCAAAACTGAGTATAATGCTACAAGGCAAAATATGGACATTCAATAAAATAGAGGCCTTTCAAGCATTCTTGATGAAAACACCAGAGCTGAATAGAAAATTTGACTTCAAAAATACAAGAATCAAGAGAAGCATGAAAAGGTAAACAAGAAAGAGAAATCATAAGGGACTTAATAAAGTTGAACAGTTTTGTTGACATTCCTACATGGAAAGGTGATAGTTGTAACTCATGAGACCTTTCTGAGCATTAGGGTAGTTGAAGGGAATACACACACACACACACACACACACACACACACACACACACAGGGCGCAGGGTGAGTTGAATACGAAGTGATGATATCTAAAAAATGAAACAAAATTAAGGGGTGAGAGAGGAATATATTGAGAGAGGGAGAAAGGGAAAAATAGAATGGGGTAAATTATCTCACATAAAAGTGGCAAGAAAAAGCCAGTCTGTTGGAAAGGAAGAGGAGGCAGGTGAAAGGGAATGAGTGAATCTTGCTCTCATCAGATTTGACTTGAGGAGGGAATAACATACACACTTAAGTGGGTATCTTACCCCACAGGAAAGTAGAGGGAAGGGGATAATTAAGAGGTGATGATAAAAGGGAGGGCAGATTGGGGGAGAAAGTAATCAAAAGCAAACACCTCTGAAAAGGGAAATGGTCAAGGGAGAAGGTTGAATAAAAGGGGACAGGATAGGATTGAGGGAAATATAATTAGTCTTTCACAACATGATTATTGTGGAAGTGTTTTGCATAATGATACATGTGTGGCCTATGTTGCATTGCTTGCCTTCTTAGGGAGGGTGGGTGGGAAGGGAAGAAGGGAGAGAATTTGGAACTCAAAGTTCTAAAAGAAGATGCCCCCCCAAAAAGTTGTTTTTGCCTGCAACTGGGAAATAAGATATATAGTCATTGGGGTATAGAAATCTATCTTGCCCTACAAGAAAAAAGAGAGGGCTGACTGGGGAATGGGAAATCAGAATATATGCCATCTTGGAGTGGTGGCAGGGGGAGGATAGAAATGGGGAGAAAATTTGTAACTCAAAATCTTTTGGAAATCAATGTTGAAAACTAAAAATGTTAAATAATAAGATATGAATTGTTTTAAAAAAGTAAAAAATTGAGGTAATAAAACCAGAAACAGCTTTATAAAAAATAAATTAGATAAGTTATGATTAATTTGATTTTTCAAAAAAGAAACTAAAATACCATTATCAAAAATGAAAAGAGTGAATGCACCACCAAAGAAGATGAAATTAAAGCAATTATGAGGAACAATTTTGCCCAATTATATGCTAATAAATCTGGTAATCTAAATGAAATGGATAAATATTTTAAGTTTTTTTTAAAGCTTTTGTGCAAATAAAACTAATGTAGCAAAAAGTAGATGGAAACCTGGAAACTAGAGGGAGTGGAGGGAATTTAGAGCAAGCTTCTCTGATAAAGGCTTCATTTCTCAAATATACAGGGAACTCAACAAATTTATAAAAATAAGAGCTATCCCCCAAGTGGTAAATGATCAAAGGATATGAACAGGAAGTTTTCAGAGGAAGAAATCAATGCTATCTATAGTCAAAGGAAAAAATTACTGTTGGTTAGAGAAATGCAAATCAAAGCAACTCTGAGGTACCACCTCACACCTATCAAGTTGGCAAATATGATAGAAAAAGGAAAATGAGAGATTCTGGAGGGGATTGGAAAAATTTTGACATTAATTCATTGATGGTGGAATTTTGAACTTGTCCAACTATTCCGAGAAAAATTTGGAATGCTGCCCTAAGGGCTATCAAACTGTGAATACCCTTTGACTCAGCAATATGACTGCTAGGTCTATACCCCAAAGAGATCAAAGAGAAAGGAAAAAGAACCATAAGTAAAAAAATATTTATAACAACTCTTTTTGTGGTCACAAAGAATTGGAAATTGAGTGGATGCCCATCAATTGGGGAATGGCTAAACAAATTGTGGTATATGGTTGTGATGGAATACTATTGTCCTATAAGAAATGAAGAACAAGATGGCTTCAGAAATACCTGGGAAGACCTACATTAATTGATGAAGAGTGAAAGGAGTAGAACCAGGAGACCATTCTACACAGTAGTAGCAATATTGTAATGATGAGGGAATGGCTGAACAAGTTGTGGTATATGAATGTAATGGAATACTATTGTGCTGTAAGAAGTGATAAGTGGGCAGCCTTCAGAAAAACCTGGAAAGAATTATATGATCTGATGCTGAGTGAAGTGAGGAAAACGAGGAGAACATTGTACACAGAAACAACCACACTGTAAGATGACTGACTTTGATAGACTTAGCTCTTCTCAGCAATGCAAAGATCGAAGACAACTCCAAAACACTCAGGATGGAAAATGCTATCCACATCCAGAGAAAGAACTTTGGAGTCTGAATGCAGAAGGAATCATACTATTTGCTCTCCTTTTCTTTTGTTGTTTTGTTTCTTCTTTCTCATGTTTCCTTCCATTAGTTCTAATTCTCCTTTACATCATGACTAATGTGAAAATATGTTTAATATGAATGCATAAGTAAAGCCTATATCAGATTGCATGCTGTCTTGGGGAGGGGAGAGGAGAGGGAAAGGGAGAAAATTTGAAACTCAAAAGCTTATGGAAGTGAATGTTGAAAACAAAAAATTAATTAAAAATATTGTAATGATATCAGCTTTCAAAGACTTAGTTACTCAATGACATAAGACAATTCCAAAGGACTCATGATAAGAAATATTATCCGCATTTAGAGAGAGAACTGATGAACTTTGAGTGTAAATTTCAAGTATAATTTTTTCATTTTCTTTTATTTTGCTTTTTATTTTTGCAAGACAGATAATATGGAACTATTTCCCTCATTATTTCAGATGTATAGTTAATATTATGTTGCTTTCCTTCTCAGTGGGTAGGGGAGGGATTGAAGGGGCAGAATTTGGAACTCAGATTTCTTTAAAAAAAATGCTTTAAATAAATAAATAAATAAATAATTTTCCATCACTTTACATGGGAAAAGAAATTGTATTCAAATATAGCCTATATCTATTCACTGCAATAAATCATCTGGAAAACAGTTACTTTCTCTGCAACTACCTTTCCCAGATTTTAGAAAAGAAAAAAAATCTGAACAACTATTAAAGGATCAGAATGGAGGGTCACAAATATAGCTTATTAGTGAGCATAAGTAGGCCCTTAACATTTCATTTAATACTCTACTGACCAAAATGAGAAGGAAATCCACAATGAGTTAAATTAACCCTGGTTATTACATGTTTTTAGGAAGACTATGTGAATCCGATAGCCTAGATTATAAGTGATGCTGTTGCCTTTGAATCATTTCAGTAATGTCTGACTTTTTGTGACCGCTTTTGGGTTTTCTTAGCAAGAATGCTGGAGTAGTTTACCATATCCTTCTCCAGCTCATTATACGAATTAAGAATTGTCACCAACTGGGTTAAGTGATTTGCCTAGAGTCGCTAGTAAGTGTCTGATGCTGTATTTGAACTCAGGAAGATGAGTCTTCCTGATTCCAAGTCCAGTGCTCTATCTGCTGTAACACAAACATTTAATTCCCTGTCTGAAACTTTGTAGTTCACTATAAATTTCAGAAGCAGTCTACAGAACCTTGAAAGTTCTTTCTCTTTCAAAGATACAAGTTTTCTCTCAACCTTTGCTGAGAGTTTTCTTTATGCCCAAAATTTAAAACTCTATTTAAAATATGAGCCAAAATCAGTAGGGAAGTAAAGAAGTGATCCTCAGGGACAAGCTAGCAAAACTTAGAGTCTAAATCTGTGTACCAGGAGCAGGGAAATGGAAGCTATGACCAACGTCCAACCAAAGACAGTAGGCGTGTATAGCTATGTCGCTCTGACCACACCCTGCAGGGTTCAGACTGGGAGGGCAATTATTATGAGGCACTCTGGATCAGACAATTCCATGTATACCAACCCATGATATAGGGTTCTAGTCTGATCTACTCCTGAGATCCTAGAGGAACACAGAACTCATAGCTCATATTCCAGATAACATAGATCGGGAATGAAAAGCCCCTCCTCCCCCCATTCCTTCCAGAAAGCACAGTGCCTAATCCTGACACAAAGTCCCAATTAAAGAAATAAAGCTGGAAAAAAGGAGCAAACAGATTGAAATACTACTAGTAAATAAGTAAATACTAATCATCAGTATTATTTGGTCCTGCTTAAAAAAAATAAAAAATATGTAGGACATGATTTGGAGCTACTCTCCCAAACCTCCAATCATACTAGAAAGTCAGGTACCTGGTGGTCAGGTGGCTAAATTGTGCCTCGGGTTTCTAAGGGACTTGAGGAATTGGAGGATAGTTATCTAATGCTATACAGCTGATCAGCTCCTACCATTGTGCCCCTACCCAAGATTATCAATTGGCATTGATCAGCCAGAATTAATTGTGTTTGATTTAGGAATATTTGCTAATATGATATCGTTGACACAAAACAACCCTCCCTTCTCACCCCCAACGTACACATTCTCTCTTCAGTATATCAGAGAACTGGGACAGTGGGTTCAAGTTTAGAGAGCATATATGACAAAAGGGGTAACTCAAAGCAACCAGGAGTCTTTTTGGCAGAGTTCTCAAGTTGTTCCCTTTAGGTACCATAGCTTTTCTACTCGTATTTTGGTATGGCTTGGATCTGTCTTTATTCATTGGATCCAGTCTTTCCTCAGCAAATAATATGCTTCCATCTCCATTCAGACCCCAAAGTTTTTTCTCTGGATGTGGACAGCATTTTCCATCATGAGTCTTTTGGAGTTGTCTTGGACACTTGCATCGCTAAGAAGAGATAAGTCTATCAAAGTTAGTCATTGCACATTGTGGCTGTTATTTTGTACAATGTTCTCCTGGTTCTGCTCACTTCATTCAGTATCAGTTCATATCAGTTTTTCCAGGTTTTCCTGAAGTCTGGCTGCTCATCATTTCTTATAGCACAATAGTATTCCATTATACTCATATACCACGACTTGTTCAGCCATTCCCCAACTTATGGGCATCCCCTCAATTTTCAATTCTTGGCCACCACAAAAAGAGCTGTGATAAATATTTTTGTACATGTGGGTCCATAGGTCACATATGGTTTGGAAATCCCCAAGAAGAAATAAAAAATCAATTTTGAAAGATTTGAGAACTCTGATCAACCAAAATTCCAGAGGACTGAAAATGAACCATGTCTGAGGAGCAATTAGTTTCCCTCATTACTAAATCTAAACCTTCCACTTATACAATTCATATGAAGAAAAAAAGGGGCAGGCCAATGTGGAAGCAAAGGGAATTCATAATCCAATTTAGATTTTTTAAAGGTATAGAAGATGAAGGAAAGTGCATGTAATATGAATATAAAATCATCATACATTTCAGTAAGACTAACATCATAAGCAATATAATTATTGTAATAATAATAATAGCTACCATTTCTATAGTACTTTAAGGTTTGCATAATGCTCTACAAATATAATCTCATTTAGCCTTAAAATAACCCTTGGATGTAGGTGCTATTATCTTCATTTTATAGATGAGGAAACAAGCACAGAGAGGTTAAGTGATTTGCTCTGAGTCACATAGCTACTCAAATTTCTAAGGCTGGGTTTGAATTCAAATCTTCCTCACTTCAAGTCCCAGTGCTCTATTCACTGAACCACATAAGTTAAGGACAGTGAGAAAACTTAAGGACAAACAAAGGGTTGTCTTTTTGGTTTTTAGACATATTGTGAAAAAGAAAAGAATTGACTTCTATGATCCCTTCTTAGTAACAAGCAAAAAAGTCAGAAGTACTCAATTCTTAGTTTGCTTGTATTTTCTTTGTGAAGGAGAATAATCTTTGGTGTGGAGAGGAGAGAACAAAAAAAGGGTAATAAGGACATTAAAACCATGATAAATAGATTATGAGTATCTAGGTGAAAAATTCAATTAACTAGGTCGAAGTCAGCTACATTCTAGAGTACTCAAAGAACTAGTGGATGTGATGTCTCAGTGAGCAACTTCAAAAACAAAATCATCTTAAATGGAGGAGGTACAGCAGGCTTGGAGAATGGCAAAGGTTGTCATGATTTTCAGATGAAAGGGTATGAAACACAGAAGGGTAGACTTCTTGATTAAATCCATCAGCGATCCTCACCCCAAATAATGTAAGTAACAACATGCTTTAAGATTTGATAGCTTTATTAGTGAGTCTTTTATTACTAAATGGGATGGTTTATTTTTGTGCTTATCTTCTGCAATCTCCCTGTGACATCTGACACTAAACCACCATTATCATTAAGTGACTTCAATGGGAAAGGTACTCTGCTATGAAATGAAGACAAACATCAAAGACAATGGAGAAGGTGAGTGGGAAAACTTCTGGATCTGGGTGAGAGAAGTGCGCAGTCCACCCCCGGGGGTGGTGGAGGTGGTGCTGCAGCAGCAGCAGGAAGCTCCTGCAGCTGCTTGCGGAAGTCCAATGGTGGCTGCTTCCAGCCCCGGGCCCAGAGGGTGGGAGGAATCAAGCAGCAGATCAGAGCAGGAGTACAGGGATTGCTTTGCTGGCACAGAGGCAGGATTCTCTTGCTTTGCCCTGCTTGGATCTGGGTCACAGTCCTGGTTGGCAGTTCTTGGGGGAGGAGGACCACTGGTATGGCAGAGCTAGCTGTGACTGTGGAGTAGAAGTAGTTTTGAAAATAGCAGTGCAAGGCCCCTAAAGCCTGGGACAAAGCACTCTTCACTCTAAAGGCAGTCATACCCTGAGATAAAACTCAATGTTCAAGGAGTTGGCTAGGAACATGAACAGGCAGCAAAAAAAGGACTCAGACTCAGACTACAGAATCTTTTTTGATGACAAGGAAGATCAAAACATACAGCCAGAAGAAGTCAACAAAATCAAAGAGCCTACATTAAAAGTCCCCAGGAAAAATATGAATTGGGCTTAGGCCATGGAAGAGCTCAAAAAGGATTTGGAAAAGCAAGTAAGAGAAACAGAGGAATAAATGGGAAGAGAAATGAGAGTGATGCAAGAAAATCATGAAAAACAAGCCAATGACTTGTGAAAGGAGACCCAAAAAATAGACTAACCAAAATGGCAAAAGAGCTCCAAAAAGCCAATGAGGAGAAGAACACCTTGAAAGGCAGAATTAACCAAATGGAAAAGGAGGTCCAAAAGACCACTGAAAAAAATACTACCTTAAAAATTAGAGTGGAGCAAGTGGAAGCCAGTGACTTTATGAGAAATCAAGAAATTATAAATCAGAACCAAAAGAATGAAAAAATGGAAGACAATATGAAATATCCCATTGGAAAAACCACTGACCTGGAAAATAGATCTAGGAGAAATAATTTAAAAATTAATGGACTACATGAAAGCCATGATCAAAAAGAGCCTAGATATCATCTTTCAAGAAATTATTAAGGAAAACTGTCCTGGTATTCTAGAACAAGAGGGTAAAATAGAAATTGGAAGAATCCACCAAACACCTCTTGAAAAAGATCTCAAAAAGAAAACTCCTAGGAATATTGTTGCCAAATTCCAGAGCTCCCAGGTCAAGAAGAAAATATTGCAAGCATCCAGAGAAAAACAATTTGAGTATTGTGGAAACACAATCAGGATAAACAAGATCTAGCAGCTTCTACATGAAGGGATTGAAGGGCTTGTAATATGATATTCTGGAAGTCAAAGGAGCTAGGATTGAAGCCAAGAATCACTTATCCAGCAAAATTGAGTATACTACTTCAAAGCAAAATATGGATTTTCAATAAAACAGAGGACTTTCAAACATTCTTGATGAAAACAGCAGAGCTGAATAGAAAATTTGACTTTCAAATACAAGAAACAAGAGAAGCATGAAAAGGTAAACAGGAAAGAGAAATCATAAGGGACTTACTAAAGTTTAACATTCTTACATGGAAGGATGATACTTGTAACTTATGAGACCTTTCTCAGTATTAGGGTAGTTGAAGGGAATATACATATATATAGACAGAAGGCGCAGGGTGAGTTGAATAAGAAGACATGATACCTAAAAAAATAAAATTAAGGGGTGAGAGAGGAATATATTGGGAGAAGGAGAAAGGGAGAGATAGAATGGGGTAAATTATCTCACATAAAAGTGGCAAGAAAAAGCAGTTCTGTTGGAAGGGAAGAGGGGGCAGGTGAAAGGGAATGAGTGAATCTTGCTCTCATTGGATTTTACTTTAGGACAGAATAACATACACACTCAATTGGGTATCTTACGCTACAGGAAAGTAGAGGGAAGGGGATAAAAAAGGGGGATGATAGAAGGGAGGGCAGGTTGGGGGAGGAGGTAATCAAAGGCAAACACTTTTGAAAAGGGTCAGGGTCAAGGAAGAAAATTGAATAACGGGAGACAGGATAGGATGGAGGGCAATTAAGTTTGTCTTTCACAACATGACTATTATGGAAGTGTTTTGCATAGTGATACATGTGACCTATGTTGAATTGCTTATCTTGTCGAGGAGAGTAGGTGGGGAGGGAAGAAGGGAGAGAATTTGGAATTCAAAGTTCTAAGAAGAAATGCTCAAAAAACAGTTCTTTTGCATAAAACTGGGAAATAAAATATACCAGCAATTTGAAACAGAAATCTATCTTGCCCTACAACATAGTAAGGGGAGAGGGGACAAGGGGGAGGGAGGAGTGGAGTGACAGAAGGGAGGGCAGATTGGGGAAAGGAGCAATCAGAATATATGCCATCTTGGAGTGGGGAGGAGGGTAGAAATGAGGAGAAAATTTGTAACTCAAAATCTTATAGAAATCAATGTTGAAAACAAAAAATGTTAAATAATAAAAATATAATAGAATCATAAAAAAGAAAACCAGATCAAAGAATCTGTGCTAGCAACCCTCCTGTGTGCTCTTGTTGTTGGTCTTGTTGGTCTTTCACCTCCACAGCAGCTGCTAGCAACACTATTGTACACCTCCTTCCCTTTAACTTTCTCTATTTCTGTTGACAGCATTACCATCCTCTTAGCCACTTAGGTTCAAATAACTTGGAGTTATTTGGACTCTTGCCTTTTTCCTGATCCATGCTCTTTCCAAGCCTTATTAATTTTGCCTCTATAGTATGTACAAATGTATTGTATCAACCTAATGGAATATAAGCTTCTTGAGATCAGGGACTATCTCACTTTTGCATTTTATTTCCTTTATTTAGTAGAGTGTCTCACAGTTAGTATCTGCTTAATTAACATTTTTTAATTGATAGACCTAATCCATCCTTTTCTACAATTATTGTGCCCACCCTAGTTCAGACCTCCATTTCTTCTCACCTAGATTATTAAAAGACCCACCACACTTCTCTTCCTAGCTCCAGAAAAGCAAATACAGTGTAGTAGTTTTGGAGTTTGGAGGCCTTTGTGTGAATTTCAAAGTTCTGAGTTTGAATCCTAACTGTCACAGTTAATATCTCTATGAACCTGGTCAAGTCCCTTCAACTCTGAGTTTCTGCACTACAAAATGTGGATAATCATACTTGTACCATTAATCTCTCAAGATTATTGTAAAGAAAGTGTTTTGCAAAGCTCAAAGCTTTAGATATATGTATACTAAAATCGCATATTTCCATTAGTCACTCCCTTCTTTAATTCGTCTTCATACCACTGCCCAAACAAGTTCCCTAGAGCTCATGTCTCTGCAAGGAAACATAGTATATTGAGAAAAACACTGAATTTTGAGCCAGAAGTCATGGGTTTGGATCTTGACTCTGTATCTGTGTTACACTGGACATTTATTATCTTTGAGCTTAGTTTCTAATTTGGAAAATTCTGTGACAAAACTAAATAACATTTATGACCCCTTCCAGTTCTAAATCCTTTTATTCCACTCAGGTACATTCAGGAGTTCTTTGTTGTCCACAAAATAAATGATAAATTCTTCATCTTATCATTCAAAGGCACTTACAATTCATTTATGACCTACTTTTCCATCAGAAATGTAGGGTGTGTTCAGGCAGGACTGGTACCCCTGGTGGGATGGCTGCTGAGCCCTGAGCCCTGAGCTGCTTTCCTCCTTTGGGGTCCACCTGTTCTACCCACCTCACACATGTGGCTCCAAGAAGCAGCCACATTCTGGTAAACCCTTTTGGCAGACTAACTGAACCAGGTTGAAGGTAACCAAGAGGTCTCAAACCTGTTTGTGAGTTAGGGGGGTGTCTGCCCCAAGCATGTGAAGATTTCCCCTGGTGGAATGGATGAATGAGAACAATTTGTTCCAATGGCCATAAAGGCATCTTGAGTCATCGATTCTATCCTGCCACTGGACTGTGATGACTCTGGAAGAGAAAGTGAAGCTGACAACTTCATGCAACTCTGCCTCACTTAAATCCAATTTACACACGAATCAAAAGACATCACCCATACCATTTTACCATTATACCCATCCCAAAGTCCTGTGGCAACAGGCAAATGACAAAGCAACAGGTGGGGATACACTGGAAGCTGTAGTCATATTTGTGCATACAGGTGGCCCAGGCCATAGGGTCGTTTCTCACTGGAGTCAGCAGTGGGATTTGGCAGCCCCCTGAGTGTCTGAGCAGCCTTTTAAGGATCACACTGCTCACTTCCTGGTGTGAGGAGGGGACTAGAAAAGGTACCCTAAAAATTGTTTGCTTACCCAACCCTGGCCTGATTACCACAGCAGGCAGGGAATCCCACTCTGCGGTCAAAATACAAAGAAATGTACAAAAACGTCTGCAAAGATGATTCCTCTTACCATTGGCACATGGAATGTGCACACACTTATAGACAACACAAAATCCAGTAGACCTGAAAGACGAACAGCTCTTGTTGCAAGAGAGCTCAGTAGGTATTGCATCCAAATAGCAGCCCTGAGTGAAACAAGGCTGGCAAATGAAGGCCAGCTTACTGAAGTTGGACCTGAATACATGTTTTTCTGGAGTGGCCACAGTGAAGGGGAGCTCTGTGAATCTGGCATAGGTTTTGCAATCAAAACTAATCTAGTCAACAAGCTTGTATGACTGCCAAAAAGAGTGAACAACAGGCTCATGACAATGCAATTTCCACTTGCTTGAAAACTTCATGCCACCATCATCAATGCCTATGCTCCCACCATGATGAACCCTGATGAGGTCAAAGGAAAATTTTATGAAGACCTTGGGACCCTTATCATCAATGTGACAAAAGGGAACAAGCTTATAATTCTGGGTGACTTTAATGCTAGGGTAGACTCAGACTGCCAGACTTGGCAGGGAGTCCTAGGGAGGAATGAAGTTGGAAACAGCAACAGCAATGGTCACTTACTACAGAAGATTTGTGTATCTCATGATTTTCTCATCACCAACACTGTCTTCTGTTTACCTAAACACAATAAAACTTCATGGATGCACCCTTGCAGCAAACACAGGCATTCAATAGACTATGTGATTGAATGGAGAAGAGACAGGATGTGAGACTGAGGAAGGCAATGTGTGGTGCAGAGCGCTGGATGGATCATAGACTTATCCTTTTCAAGCTAAATATTTGCATTTAGCAAAAGTGGAACCCCTAAGGCAAAATGACTAACAGAAGAATTAATGTCGACAGATTAGAGCTCTTCTCTGAGAGGAAACAGTTTGTTGAACCAATACACAGTTGGCAACAGTAGAGGAGAAAAGGAGTGAGGAACTTTCAGAGATTTGGTGTATAGCACTGCATTTGCTCATCTGGATCAGAATACTTACAAACACCAAGACTGGTTTGACGAAAATGATGGGGAATTTCAGATGATGCTAAATGAAAAATGGGAATTCTACAAGGTTTACCAGCAGGATAGCTCACCCATCTCTAAGAAGGCAGCATTTAATTCCATCAAAAGTAAAGTACAAGCAAAGCTTAGAGAGTTGCAGGATTCTTGGCTCAGTAAGAAGGCAACTGAAATTCAGTTTTATAGTGATAGTAATAACCCGAAGTGCTTTTATGATCCCCTGAAGGCTATTTATGGGCCAAAGACCTATGGTGTATCTCCGCTACTCAGTGCTAAGGACATGATCCTGGAGGGATGGACTGAACACTTCCATAGTGTTCTCAACAGACCATCATCAATCAATGCTGAAGCCATTGACTGTTTACCTCAAGTTGAAATCTATCTAAAGCTCCAACTGAAGAAGAGGTTTTGAATGCCATTAGGCTCCTTTCATGTGGCAAAGCACCTGGTCCTGATTCTATTCCAGCTGAGATTTACAAGGTAGGGGTTCCATTGCTCATATAAAAGCTGATTAAAATTTTCCAGGTTATATGGCAAGAGAAGGTTATCCCCCTGGAGTTCAAGGATGCCTCCATTATCCATCTCTCTCTCTATATATACATATTTCCCTTTTCTATCTCTTAGTTTTTCTCCTGCTTGTCATGCCTATAATAAAATCTCCCACCTCACTTTACCTTTCCATTATGGCTCAAATCAGATGCCATTTTATCTATGCTACCTTCTGGACCTGTTCCCTCCCTCTCAGGTAAAAACTTCTCCTAGCATTTTGCTTGGACTACTACTTTGCATTCTTCCTTGTTAGCATAGTTATTTTTATACATGCTTTCTTATTGTAATATTATCTTGAGGACAAGGTCTCTGTCAAATTGAAATTTGTATCCCTATAGTTTAGCCCAGTGCTTTGAACATGGTAAAAGCTAAATAAATATTCATCGAATAGAATTGATTTTTTCTTGATCGCCAGTATGTAAGCTATAGAAGAGATCACTGCTCAGGTATAGATTAAACTAAACAACTTCTGATGTCTCTTCTGGCTTTGATATTCTGTGATTATTCAAGTATTATTCTGATTGTGCATTCATTTTCTCCTAAAGTCTGTAATATCCTTATTCATTTCTTATATTGCATTGTAACTCATAAGAATCTGTTTTAAGGAGCTTGTTCTTACCTAACTGACTTAACTCTCCATTTCATTGAGGTAAACATCCTTTCAATTACTCATATGTACTTTGTCATTTTTCATGTGCATTAGCACTTTTGCATCAGCAATGTCCTAATCATTTTTTCTTATCAAGCACCATGCCTCAACTTTGATACCTGGGAGCAGATACTATACTGATAATGCTTCCATATCTTCTTAAAGAATATAGATTCACTTTCTACAGTAACATTACACCAATAAATTACCTCCTTTCCCCCCATTCTCACTAATGTTTTCACTGTAGCATTTACCATATGTCTATGTTTTATTACTTTCGTTTAGCATATTTGAGTCTATCCAATTTCCACTGGACTCTAAGCCACCTGAGACCAAAAAACCAAAGTTTCTGTTTCTTATGTATCTTATCTAATATCTTGCCCCAAATCAGCAAAAGCTGATTTCTTTCCTGACCACTGTGGTCAGCCTTCAAACTGAATAATTATCCTCCAGAAATATTTCACTATTGCTTTTATGTATTCTTTTTACATATTCTTTTCTGTTTTCATTTTTTACTAAAATTATCATTTACAACCTTTATTTGGGATCAGGATATTGAATTAGCTGGCACCTATCAGTGATGTAGCTCACATTTTTTTCCTATATCTACCTAAAGTATAACTTTGTTTTTTTTTTTTAATCCTACGAGATCCCACCTGAGTTAAGTCTCAGGACAAAGAAAAATAATTGCCTTTTTATTCAAATCTCAATCTCAATTCCTTTTCTTATGTATTAAATAGTACTCAATTTTACATCTTACAGGAATACAGGGAAGATTGTCTATGGTTCACAAATCAATTTGAAGAGATAAAGCAAATGATTTTACTCAAAATAATATTTTAAAATTTATTTTTTATTATTAGTGCATTTTCTATTCTGATTACATATGGCATAATTTTATAGAGAGAAATATGTGTTCTAGAGAGTTTTCATAGAATGTATGAAAAATATTATATTGCTATGTAATTCAACTTTCTAGCAATACTGGGGTATTCATCAAATTTGACATTTGCAAGATATAATGAAAGGCATTCATAAAGAAGAGTCTACTCTGGGGGGAGATAAGGTTAGTCATTTGAAATGAGTCACCTTCAACTAAAATTTTGGTTTTATCTTTTAAAGCTAAAATTCAGAAATGTATATATTTAAATAGACATAAACAATGTCAACAAACAATAAGTACCAAAATTTTATTTTATGTGAGTTCTGTTTTGTATGCCATACAGCCTCCATAGCAGCACTCTAAAATTAACTGATTAAAATACTTTGTGTTTTACTTTACCTTTACATGTGGTTCCATTTCCTATATAGCCAGGGTTACAGACACAATTATGCCCTCCAACAGTGTTGAAGCATAGTGCATTTTTGTCACAGTTGTGCTGATTTGTAATACACTCGTCATGCTCTGAAGGTGTAAAAAAAAATTATCATTAAGGACTGAGTGTTGAGAACATTTTCAGGTAATAAAACTTCTTTTAAATAATTATTTTCCTGGGGGGCAGAGCCAAGATTGTGGCTTGAAAATAGGGATTTGCTTAAGCTCTCCCCCAACTCCCTCCAAACACCTGGAAAAATGACTCTAAACAAATTCTAGAGCTACAGAGCTCATAAAATGACAGAGTGAAACAAGTCTCCAGCCAAAGATGGCCTGGACAGTCACTGGGAAGGATCTATAGTACCATGTTGAAAGCAGAGCACAGCCCAATGTGGGCCACGCCCAGACAGACCAGTTGGAGTAGACCACAAGGAGCAGGCCTCAGGGCACTGAATCACTGGCAGCTGTGGCAGTTTCCAGACTTCTCAAACCACAAATGCCAAAGACAACTGAATAGGTCAGTGGGAAAACAGTTGGACCTGGGTGAGAGAAGTGGGGGGTCTGGGCCCAGCCCCAGGGTGGGAGAAGAGGTGCCAGCTGCAGCTGCAGCTACAGAGGTTTCTTTTGGCTCCAGGCCCACAGACAGTGGGGGGAATCAAGTGACTGATCAGAGCATGAATGCAGGGACTTCTTTGCTGGTGCTGAGGCAAGGTTCTCTTGCTTTGCCTTGCTTGGATCTGGGACACGGTTCTGGTTGGCAGTTCTTGGGGGAGGAGGAGCACTGGTATGGCAGGGCTTTGTGGCAGCTGTGGACAGGGAGTCCTCCTGGTAGTTACATGGCAGAAAGGAGTAACTGCACTCACAGACCAGAGCACATGCCAGCAGAGGAGTATCATGCCACCTCAGAATAGAAGTAGCTCTGAAAACATCGGTGCAAAACCGCTGAATCTTGGGACAAAACATTCTCTACTCTGAAAAGGCTCAGAAGTCAAGTAATTGTTTGGGAAAATGAGCAAGCAGTGCAAAAGGGCTATATAATCTTTTTGGTGACAAAGAAGATCAAAACATACAGCCAGAAGTCAACAAAGTGAAAGATCCTACCTCAAAAGTCTCCAAGAAAAATATGAATTGGTCTAGGCCATGGAAGTGCTCAAAAAGGATTTGGAAAAGCAAGTAAGAGAAGTAGAAGAAAAATTGGGAAGAGAAATAAGAGTGATGCAAGAGAATCATGAAAAACAAGTCAACAACTTGCTAAAGGAGACCCAAAAAAATACTGAAGAAAATTACACCTTAAAAAATAGACTAACCCAAACAGCAAAAGAGCTCCAAAAAGCCAATGAGGAGAAGAATGCCTTAAAAGGTAGAATTAACCAAATGGAAAAGGAGGTCTAAAAGACCACCAAAGAAAATACCACCCTAAAAATTAGAGCGGAGCAAGTAGAAGCTAGTAACTTTATGAGAAATCAAGAAATTATAAAACACAACCAACAGAATGAAAAAATGGAAGACAATGTGAAATATCTCATTGGAAAAACCACTGACCTGGAGAATAGATCCAGGAGAGATAGTTTAAAAATTATTGGACTACCTGAAAGCCATGATCAAAAAAAGAGCTTACATCATGTCTACATCATCTTTCAAGAAATTATCAAGAAAAATTGCCCTGATATTCTAGAGTCAGAGGGTAAAATAGAAATTGAAAGAATCCATGAATCACCTCTTGAAAAAGATCCCAAAAAGAAAACTCCTAGGCATATTGTTGCCAAATTCCAGAGTTCCCAGGTCAAGGAGAAAATATTGCAAACAGTCAGAAAGAAACAATTTGAATATTGTGCAAACACAATCAGGATAACACAAGATCTAGCAGCTTCTACATGAAGGGACTGAAGGGCTTGGAATATGATATTCCGGAGGTCAAAGGCTCTAGGATTAAAACCAAGAATCACCTACCCAGCAAAACTGAGTATACTACTTTACGGTAAAATATGGATTTTAATAAAATAGAGGACTTTCAAACATTCTTGATGAAAACACCAGAGCTGAATAGAAAATTTGACTTTCAAAAACAAGAATCAAGAGAAGCATGAAAAGGTAAACAGGAATGAGAAATCATAAGGGACTTACTAAAGTTGGGGCATTTTGTTTACATTCCTACAGGGAAAGGTGATAGTTGTAACTCATGGAACCTTTCTCAGTATTAGGGTAGTTGAAGGGAATATATACATACATACATACATATACATATATATATATATATATATAGATAGATATAGATATATATAGATATAGAGATATATATATGGAGAGAGAGAGAGAGAGAGAGAGGGCACAGGGTGAGTTGAATATGAAGGGATGATGCCTAAAAAATGAAATAAAATTAATTGGTGACAGAGGAATATATTGGGAGAAGGAGAAAGGGAGAGATAGAATGGGGTAAATTATCTCACATAAAAGTGGCAAGAAAAAGCAGTTCTGTTGGAAGGGAAGAGGGGGCACGTGAGGGGGAATGAGTAAATCTTGCTCTCATCGGATTTGACTTGAGGAAGGAATAACATACACACTAAATTGGGTATCTTACCCTACAGAAAAGTAGGGGGCAAGGGGATCAGACTCTGGGGGGGATGATAGAAGGGAGGGCAGAATAGGGGAGGAGGCAGTCAAAAGTAAAACACGTTTGAAAAGGGTTAGGGTCAAGGGAGAAAATTGAATAAAGGAGGACAGGATAGGATGGAGGGAAATATAGTTAGTCTTTCACAACATGACTATTATGGAAGTGTTTTGCATAATGATACATGTGTGCCCTATATTGAATTGCTTGCCTTCTCTAGGAGGGTGGGTGGGGAGGGAAGAAGGGAGAGAATTTGGAACTCAAAGTTCTAAAAACAAATGTTTTTTAACAAGTTGTTTTTGCATAAAACTGGGAAATAAGATATACAGGCAATGGCATATAGAAATCTATCTTGCCCTACAAGATAGTAAGGGAAGAGAGGATAAGGGGGAAGGGGGAAGGGGGAGTGGGGTGATAGAAGGGAGGACAGACTGGGAAAATGGGCAAGCAGAATATATGCCATGTTAGGGTTCGGGGGTAGAAATTAGGCAAAAATTTGTAACTCAAAATCTTGTGGAAATCAATGTTTAAAACTAAAAACATTAAATAAAAAAAATAAAAATAAATAATTGTTTTCAAAAATACATAAGTGAAAGGACACAGACACATTCTTTCATAACCTCTTCAGAGGGGGTACATGTGAAGAATCTAATGGAGTACCATCAAGTAGTTACAGACCTATAAAGTTTTGGAAGGGTTTTCAGAGATCATCTATTACAACAGGAATTCCCAAATATATCATCTTTAACAAGTGATCATCCAACTTCTCCTAGAAGATTCTTAAATCCCTGTAGTAGCAATTAGATTTGAAGATCTTTCCCACCAATTAATGGGCCATGTGACCTGCTTGCATCACAGGAAGCCTAAGTTACATGGTGGGAGGAGCTTCCTGATAGGAAAAGGAAGTTATGCCACAGGAAAATGCAGAGAGAGTAAAAGGTGTTATGGCTGCTAATGGCTACCCTCGTGATAGTTAGAGCCTAACTGGCTGACCCAACTGTACTCTGAGTTTGTTTTGGGGAAGACCCCAGCAGGGAGTTGGAAAAGTTCAGGGATGGCCAGGCTCCAGGCTGTGATATGGTGTTTTAAGTTCCTTGCTGTTATGATAAAGTGGGCTGACTGGCTATGGGAGCTGAACATTTGGTTATAGGATATGATTTTCTGGTGTCTGAATAAATGTTATACTTCTTTTACCTTCATGGAGTGTCTCTCATACCTTACAATACAGAACTACATAGGCATAATCGTGATTATCGTTGATGTTATGTTTATTGCTTTACTGTTTTAATCCCTCTCCTCCTCATTTTACATTTGAATAGTTCTAAAAGTTATGTAATTTTTCCTTACACCAAGCAGAATTTGGATTCTGAGGAAGAGAGTTCTTCTGAGATAGGATTATAAAGTGTAGGTAGGAAGCTGAAGATTAGTAACATGGCAAATTCAGAAGTGACTCCTTTACTTGACTTCAAAATCATCCAAATGCATGAATGAGTGTGGATATGTAGTCTATTTCCAGACTTCTCCAAATGATAGTTCAAAAGAGAACCGTCACCTTGACTAATAATTGTAAGAAGACTCCAAATCCAAACTTTTGCTATTCTGTAAGAAACTCTGGGGTCAAAGCTGTTTCTCTGAAGCTCCTCTATGTAGCTGCTCTTCTAAATATTCATTCTTTTCCAGTCACTGCCTAAAAAGGAGATGTATCCAACAATCCTATAATTGAAAGTAGATAATATGATTTTATTCCTCCAAAGAATAGGGGTAGTTATTCCTTTTAAACTTATAATTCTACAAGATGCTAAACTTTTAAAAAATGAGAACAGCACAGGGTTTACTAGCAGTTTGTCAGTCACTAAGAAGGCAGTGTTTAATTCTATCAAGTGAAGCTGAGAGGAAGATGCAGGATTATTGGCTCAGTAAGAAGGCAAAATGAAATTCAATTTCATGCTGATAGTAACAGCCCAAAGTGCTTTTATGATGCCTTGAAGGGTATTTATGGGCCAAAGACTTATAGTGCATCTCAGTTACTCAGTGCTGAAGGAGACACATTGATTAGTGATAAGGACATGATTCTGGAGATATGGGCTGAACACTTCCATAGTGTTCTCAACAGATTGTCATCAATCAATGCTGAAGCCATTGATTGTATACTTCAGGTTGAAGGCAATATCTCTCTAGCCAAACTTTCAACTTAAGAAAAGGTTTTGAATGCCATTAGACTCCTTTCATGTGGGAAAGTGCCTGGTGCTTATTCTATTCCAGTTGAGATTTATAAGGCAGGGGGTCCACCACTCATACAAAAACTGACTGAAGTTTTGAATGTTATATGGCAAGAGGAGGTTACCCCGCAGGAGTTCAAGAATGTCTCCATTGTCCATTTCAATGAAGGAAAGGGAAATCACAAGGTGGGGGTGCTGGTCTCTCTCTTAGTCATTGCTGGAAAGATTCTTGATGGAGTCTTTTTTAATAGGATGATCCTTCACTTGGCAAATGGTCATCTACCTGGGAACTAGCATGACTTCAGAAAGGGCTGTGCAAAGGTTGATATAGGGTTTGCTGCTTGACAACCCTAGAAAGAATGCCAGGAGCAGAAGAGAGGTCTGTATACAATGTTTGTTGATCTAAACAAGGACTTTGATACTGTCACTCATGAGGGCTTGTGGAAAATTACAGCAAAATTTGGTTTCCTAGAGAAGTTCATCAGTATCGTACACCAGTTTCATGATTGAATGCTTGCCCAGGATCTAGGTAATGGATGATGCTGTCATGTTTTCCCAGTTACCAGTGGAGTGACAGATGGCTGTGTGCTTGCTCCCATGCTGTTTAGCATGATGTTTTCTGTGATGTTGTTGGACACATTGAATGAAGATGAAAACAGCATCAAGATCAGTTACTGCACTGACAGTAAATTATTTAACTTGAAGTGGCTACAAGCTGAGACAAAATGGAAGGAGAGTTGGCGTGTGACTTTTTGTTGGCAGATGATTGTGCACTCAATGCAGCTTGTGAGGCTGAGATGCAACAAAATATGGATTGATTCTCTGCTGCTTGTGCTAATTTTGACCTAACAATTAACACCAAGGAAATACAGGTGTAACAACAATGTGGCTAGCAGCTGTTGTGGGGGTGTAAGACCCAACCAGACCAGCAACAAGGGCCACTAGCACAGGTTATTTGATCTGCTTTTCTAAGGAAAGCAACTTTAAGGGGTTAACAATCTCACTTTAATTATATATATATATATATATATATATATATATATATATATGTGTGTGTGTGTGTGTGTGTGTGTGTATATATATATATATATATATATATATATATATATATATATATATATATATATAATTCACTTAGTTCAGGGGGAAAAGCCCACACCCTGAACTTCAGAGCAAATACAAACAGAAATTACAGAGACAATATAAACAGAGCAAATAACACAATTCAACAGACAGTCTTTGTTTGATGAAGACATCACATGCATAGTTACCAAAAAAAAGAAGCACCAACATCTGGGTGTCTTCAAAGCCCGGGAGCTCCAATGACTATCCAGAGTCTCCACATCACTCTTCCAGTGAATGAGAGCCCCAAACCAAATGCTAACCTCTGAGTTTATATACCCTTCTTAGGGTCCAAAGGCTTCATACCTAATCAGCAAAAGGGTGTGGGCCTGGGGCTTAGCACCTAGCATGACCTAATCAAAGGTACTTGATTACTTTAGCATTCTAAAAGAGAAAACAGTTTAAAAAAAAAAAGTCCTACCCCACCAACACCAAAGGGAGGGAAGCACTGGTTATAGGAAATGGAGAAATTTTGAATGCTGTGGATAAATTCACTTATCTTGGCAATATACTTTCCAGGGATGTCTATGTAGAGGATAAGGTTGGTACACACATTGCCAGAGATAGTTCAATGTTTGAGAGGCTCCAAAGGAAAGTGTGGGAGAGAAAAGGTATTAGGTTGCCTACCAAACTGAAGGTCCACAAAGTGGTTGTGTTGCCCTCATTTTTGAAACCTGGAAAGCATACCAGTGTCATGCCAGGGAATTGAATTATTCCATTTAAATTGTCTTAGGAAGATTCTGAAGATCATCTGGTAAAATAACATACCAGACACAGATCCTTACTCAAGTTGAACTGCCATTCATTGAAATCCAGTGGGCTGGCCATATTGTTTGAATGCTAAAAGTATGTTTGCATAAAAGACTATTTTATCAAGGACTCACACAATGCAAGTGTTTACATGCATGTCAGAAGAGAGACAAGGACACTCTCAAGATCTCTCTCTTGAAGAATTTTGGAATTGATTATGAGACATGGGAGACACTGGTACAGGACTATCCAGCATGTAATGCCTGAATCAGAAAAAAGTGTTGTACTCTATAAGCAGAGGAAAATTGCAGTAGCTCAAAAGAAATATGAGACATGCAAATTTAGAGACATCTCCACTCCAAATGTTCATATGGACCATTTGTGTCTGATCTATTGTAGAGCTTTCTGAGCTTGTATTGAACTGATAGACCACAGTCAGACATACTTGACCCCAAATGATGTCATTTTGGTCCTCCTCAAGAATGAAGGATAATAAATGACCAGTCAGTGATTAAACCTATAATGTTTGGAGATGGAAGGCTCCAGCATAAAAGAGCCTCAGTGTGAAAGGGAGAGAATGAGGATCCCAGACCCCCAATGTTTCAATGGACCCAGGAATGGTTTTGATGTGGCCCTTGATATCCAACTAAGCCCAAAGTAAGGGACTGTCAGTTCAGGAGAGAGATGGCCAGGACCTCAACCTCTTTTGGGGCCAATGGGTAATTGTACTGCACAAGCCTTTTTGCAAGCAATAAAACAGGAATTAATCTTCCAAATGCTATTTGTTTGTTAAGCAGTATTAGCATGAATTTGGAAGTATGAAAGAATATTAATAACTGAATTTGATTATAAGCTGTACCACACAGATTTTTTCCTGAGAGTGTTTTTAAATACAAGGCTCTAGAGAAGATATTAAAAAAGCACAATGCAGAGTCTCTCCAAGTCACTAAAGATCTGTCTGGGATTTCAGACCATGGACTTTGCATACACACTCCAATAGATTTGCTAAAGATAGGAAATATTAGAATGCGGTGGAGGAAGGGAGAGAAAAGGATCAACTGAACCATCTATTACCCCATCCCACTTAAAGTACATGACAAGATAATTTTCCCTAACTCCCTCACCCCTGCCATGAGAACAATCTTGTGAACTAGGTGAGAAGAGGAAGATGTGTTTATGTATATATGGCTTGAGAATAGGTTAGAAAACTCTTTGTTCCATTTAGAAGTCCTTGAAAGTCAGTAGAGGAAAGGGAGCCATATTGCACAGGAAGTGCATTGATATTGACTAAGGAAAATTCATTTGTCTTTGTGGATTTTCTATAACATAGAAAGCAAATTTTAAATCCAGGATATAATAAACATATAATGAGCCAGCCAAGCTCCTGACAAGTAATTATTTTCAGGGGACAAGAGCTTTGGTCTTAGCCTTAGGTCTCAAACTTCTTCCTTCTACATTTGTCTAGAGGAGGACTTTGTGAGTTTCAAATAGTTGGGAAGTTTTTATACTTTCCATAGGCAACCCCATGGCATATCTGGAAAACCTAGCAATAATCATTTTAAAACAGGAACCATGGACAAAGTGGGCACAGTGAAGAAAGACAGATTCAAAGCTATACAAGGATCCCCATAGAAAAACTATACCATACCACAAGCAAACATCTTGAGAACTGCTGTAAAATGAACTTCCAGGGGCTACTACTCCCTTTCATGTCCTATAAGTTTGAGCCAACTTTCCTCTGGAATATGTATATACTTGTTGGAGAGTATATCACAGACTTTTGGTGGGTTAATGTACCAGCTATACCACCATAGCAAATAACCATTTCCAAAAAGAAATCTGCTAATGTTTATCAATGGATAAACAATAGAGGGAGCACACCAGTGGGTGCTAGCTATATCATTATAAAGATACCCTCTTAATTACCTGGAACTACCTCTAGATTCTCAGGCATTAGACAAATAGGCAGCCTTGCTCTGGGGACTCAATTTGTCAGTGCGAGTGGGTAGTTGAGAGAGTAGCCACAGAGAAAGAGCATGTCACAGAAACAGAGAAGAGTATATTAGAGTGGGGAGATGAAGTAATGTTCAATGAAGCTGGAGAGATAGATTTTGGTTAGAGCTTTAATATAGAAACAGGGGAGTTTATATTTTATCCTATGGAACAATTGGGAGCCACTAGAGTTTGTTGAATGGGAAAGTTTTTCATTTCTCTTCTATTTCATTTTCTGGATCAACATCCACATTCCACTTATTAACTATGGGTGTCTTCTTTCAGTATATTGTCAGTGATCTCATTACCTCCCATGGTTTCAAATTTCATCAATATTCAGGTGACTTCCAAATATTCCAATAACTGGCCCTAGTCTTTCTTCTAACTTTAAATCCTCTATCACTAATTTGTAATGGAACTCCCATAAACATCTCAAACTCAACATGTCCAAAACAAAATGAACTTTGCCTTCTTCCCAACTTTCCTGTTTCGGTTAAGTGTACTACCATCCTGCCCACATTTACAACCTTGGATTACTTCAAACTCTTCAATCTCTTACATGCCACATATCTATTCAGTTGTAAAGTTGTATTAATTCCATTTCCATAGTATTTTTCTTATTTGCCCCTTTCAGTCCACTTACACAGCCACCACCCTGCACTCTTATCTCCTCTTAAATAGACTATTACAATCACTTCCTAGTTGGTCTTGTCTCTCCAGTTTCTCTATTTTCTAGTTCATTCTCCATGGAGCTGCCAAAGTGATATCCTTAAAGCATAGTTTTGACCACATTGCTCCTCTGCTTAGCAAGCTTTAGTAGCGCCCAGTTCCATATAGGAATCAATCTATGTATCTATCTATGTATCTATATATCTAGCTATCTCCTGGAAAGGTGGGCTATGGGCAGATTGCAAAAGCTTTACAAACCAGACAGAGCCAGATAGAAGAGTATGGATTTTATGTATGTAATATATATATATATATATGTGTGTGTGTGTGTGTGTGTGTGTGTGTGTGTGTGTGTGTGTTGTGTGTATGTATATATGGGTGTATATATATGTGTGTATATATGTATAGTGTATGTATGGTGTATGTATATATATATAAATGTGCATGGATATATGTATGTATATATCTATTTATCTGTAGGTATACATGTACACACATATATTACATAAATAAAATACATACTCTTCTGTCTGGCTTGTAGAGCCTTTGCAATCTGCCCCTAGCTCACCTTTCCAGGTTACTCCCTTTTGGCTATTCTAAGTTCCAGCCAAACTGGTCTACTTGGTGTTCTCTATAGTTGACTTACCATCATTCATCTCTGTTCCTTCATACAGGCATTACTGGCAAGCAGATCTCCAGCAATAATGCCTCTTAGGGTCTGGGGCTTTCTTCAATGAAGGTTCAGATAAAATGCTGCCTTCTAGTGGAAGTCTTCAATTTTTGTTTATATTTTGCACTTATTTATCTATCATCATGTTGCCTTGTGGACAAGGACTACTTTGTTTAGTTTTTTTTAAATCCCCAGCATATAGCACAGTGTGTGGCATACGGTGGGCACATAATAAATGCTTATTGAATGAATGAATGGATATCCAAATTCTCCAAGTACTTGGTAGCTCAATTTATATTAGCTTGATCTATTATATACTGAGCCAAGAATTACACTTGATGTACATATACAAAGCATTGATTCTCAATGTATGTTTCTGCAGAAAAATCAGAAGAATGGAAATGAAAGAGAGAGAGAGAGAGAGAGAGAGAGAGAGAGAGAGAGAGAGGGAGGAGGCTATCACATCTATAGAGATAATTTACAAACTTGTTCCTCTAAATCCAGCTCATAACTTATGTATCATCCTTAACTCCTCACTCTCACCACTATATCTAATCTCTTTCCAAGGCCTATTGATTTAATTTTTGTAACATCTCTTGAATACACCCCTTTCTCTCCTCTGATATACTACAATACTGGTTCAGACCCTCAGCTCCTCACACCAAGACTATTGAAATAAATTGCTACCTTATTGACCTGACACAAATCTCTTCTTATTCCAGTTCATCCTCCATTCAGTAGAATGTGGGAAGTGGGTGAACTGTTTCCCATTCAGGACACCATCATTTTCAGGAAGTCATCTGCTCAACCATTTGTCAATTAAGAAATCATTGGTAACTTTGGAGAGATCTATTTCAGTTGAATGATAAAGTCAGAAGCCAGACTGCAGAAAGTGAATAGGAAAATGAAAGGAAAGTAAGTGGAAGCATCTATTTTAGCCTTTTCAAGAAGTGTAACCACAAAGGAGAGGAGAAATATACAGTAATTGCTAGTGGAGATGGAGAGATCAAGTGAAGATTTTTTGAAGATGAGGGAGACACTAGCTTGTTTGTAAGCATTAAGGAAGCAGTCATCAGACAGGGAGAAATTAAAGATTAGTGAGATAGTGTAGATAACAGAAGCAACTGCTGAAAACAGTATAAAATAGAATCACTTTTGTTGCAGATGGGTTTGCTTTGGCAAGAAAAATGAGGTGGGGAGAAGAAGGAGATAGTGGTGGAAGACATGAGTAATATGAGAAGATGAAGCTCTCAATGAATAACCTCAATTTTTGTGTGACTTTTTTTTTAAAAATTATCTTTATCATCCTAGTGACCTAGTCTCTCACTTTTTTGCTAAATATAGTCAATGAGGCCATGGAATATACTGTGCCTGACTCTGTTTCATAAATACTTCAGACACTGGTTTTATACCAAAACCCTTGTACAACAGTGTTCTAATAATGGTGTACTAGAGATTGTTCATACTGGGTAATGAGAACCAATAGTTAAATTTTAAGGAATTTTGCAAGCCAACACAATTTAACCACATCCATTATTAAAAATTAAATTATGCGAACTTGGAATTAAATAAATTATATTAAAACAATGATAATAAATACTCAAAACTCATCACTTTCTAATTATTTCACTATATTTTCCTATTATCTATGTTCTTGAAGTTATTCACATCCACTGTATCTATTTGGTAGAAATACTATATGATGGTGTCCTACTGCACATCTCTTCCTAACTCAGTGGTCAGTGATGTCACACTGGCAACTTGAAATCTGCCATGGTGGGAGTATTTACACCTTGGAAATTAGCAAGTGCTAGAAATCAGGTTTGATTTATTGTTTTGTTTATTGGTGGGTGAATATGCTAATAATATGTTATAAATAATATGTTAAGAATATGAGGTGAATATGTTAATAATGCAGATTAAACTTAAATATTTGTCATGTCTGTAACTATTACATCATGAATAGCCAAAAAGTTGTGAAAATTTTTACATTATTGTGAATTTTACCAATAAAAAATAAAATTATTTTTCAGATTCTGATCCTGAAAATACCAATATAACAGTGATCTATTAAGTTTTTAAGTGTTAACAAAGTGAAAACAAACAGAAAATTATGATAGGAACAAAAATCATTGTGGAATGTCAAAGCCAACATTACCAAACTTGGAATCTGTTGGATAACCAATCATTAAACAAAATATATTATGTTTCTCAAGGGAAGATATAGTTAATCTTATGCTTCTGAACTGTTGGAATGAAAAACAAACATTTATATCTCTAGAACAGTACTACAGATTTGAAATAAAAGAAAGCTGATTGAGATGTAAAAATTGTCTAACAAGTCAGCATTAAGGAGTGAAAGCAGAAAACCATGCCCATGTGTCCAAGGAATATATTATGTATTTAGTAACCTCAAATGACAGCAATAAAATTACTAGGCACACTTCTCTTAAAAAAAATTAGAGAACATGAAATTTCTACAGCCTATACTGAATTCAACATTTCTTAAAGAATTAGTTAATGACTCAATTTTCAGTTTAGTGCATTAACTAAATAATAAAAATGTTGATGCTACCTTAAAATTTTCAATACTGTTTGCAGTTTAGTAAAACAAAATAGTCCTTTTACTGACACTGAGGGGACAATAGAATTACAAGAGAAAAATGTAACAGATGTAGGCAATTCTTCATGTAGACAATACTGTGAAATAAGAATAGGAGAGCAAGTCACAAAAGAAATTAAGATAAAGAGATTTAAGAATATCATAGAATAAAATAAAAAATCTCTATCATAATTGATGAGGCATCTATGATTTCTAAGAAAAGCACCCTAATGATTTATCCAGATTGAGTAGTTCAATCAATTGTACCACTGAGAACTGATGTCATCAAAATTTCAGAAAAACATGGAAAGACTTGTATGTAAAGTGAAACGAGCAGAACCAGGAAATGATGGTACACAGTAATAGCAACATTGTGTGATGATCAACTGTGAATGAATGAGTTCTTCTCATCAATACAATGATGCAAGACAGTTACAAAAGACTCACAATGGAAAATGCTAAGCACATCCAGAGAAAGAACTTTGAACTCTGAATCTAAATCAAAGCATACTATTTTTATTTTCTTTATATTTTTCATGTTTTTTCCCTTGTGGTCTGTTTCTTCTTTCACAAATGTGACTAATATGGAAATATGTTTTACACAACTATACATATACGACCTATATCAAATTGCTTAACATTATAGGAAGAGGCAAGGGAAGGAAGGGAGAAAAATTTGAAACTCAAAGTCTTGTAAAAATGAATGCTAAAAATCATCTTTGCATATAATTGGAAAAAATGCTATTAAAATATCAAGACACGATAAAAAAACCCACTGTCCTGCCTAATGATATATATAACCATTGAACCTAAGGGGCCTTTATAAGTATGCTATTTCTGAAAGAAAATCAAGTGGCTGCGTGGAAGAGCTAATTGGCCTCTAATCTGTCAGTACTGTTATGAAATCAAAGAATTACTCTTCATATGCTACCAAATTTTAGCACTCTTTCCAATGTTGTAATTCTATAAATAGGGAGTATTCTTTAAAAACCCCAAGATTAGGCCAAAGTGGAAGGTCAGGCTAGTTATGGATTCTGTAAGGAACTTTTATTTTATGAAGTTTTAATTATGTATAAAATAATAAAGTTAATCTTGAGGTAAAAAATAAAAGAATTGATGCCCTCCATAGCTGAATGCATTTACAATACATTATTATCAACTTCAAATGATTGTGGCTTTAATGATAAATTTTGAAAACAGACTTAGTTGCATTTTTCTGATGGTGCTAATATTATGCTGGGAAGAAAATATGGAGTAGGTAGGCTGTTAGAAAATTTTCCTAAAATCATCACTTGACATTTTAAATACTGATAACAATTATTACATAATGATTTGGTATTGGGAATAAAACAAGTTAACAATTTTAAACTATTTCTATTTATCACCAGTCTCATCAAACATCAAACCAAGCTAGAAACTGTAGCTAAAGAAATCAAAAAGGAAATTATTAAATATTGATTGAATCTTGGGACCTATACAGGTGGCATGTAGTTTATGAGTTACTACTGTTGTATGGTATGCGTTTCCTGCATTTCTCTCATTCTTTGCCGTATTCAGGTTTGCCAGAGAGATTAGCTAAAATTTATTTCTATCAAGACCTTGCTTCAATGGTTAGCATTCCTGACAATTTTTCTTTACTATCAACTTCATTGTATTTGAGAGCAACTAACATTCAGAAACACAATAATTATGCAACACATCATCAGAGATTTGGTAAATTTAAACACTGGGACTAGAAAGCACGAAGCTCAAGTTGAATATTTGATTATCAGGTAAATTTAAAAATATTCCACTTAATAAAGTGACACATTTAATGCTTTTCCTAGGAATATTTTACTAGAAAACAATTCAACACATGAATTTACATCTTTCATCAGATAGAAACTAGAAAGAAATCAATTTAAATTATTTTGAGTTATTACAACCATCCATTTGGCCTTATGAAGAGCTGACTTCACCATGGATAACTGGAAGAAAATGTATTATTTAAATGAAATTTTGAAACATGAAATTGATTTGAATGTTTTTCAGGATTTTGTAGAAAATGATGTAGAATCAAACAATGTTCCAATCTCTGTAACAATGCAAAAAGCTGAAAAGATATTACTAGTGCTATCAGTAGTGCTGGTGCTGAAAGAGGTTTCAGTTTAATGAATATAATTTGCATGAGGATGAGAAATAGAACACATAATAGATCACATATCAGATTTAAAGACAAATTTATTGGGAAAAGAGTTGTCAGACTGAGATGCAACTCATGTCAAATTAGGTTTGAATTGAAAACATAGGCCGACTACAGATATCTTTTTTGGCAAAAATCAGTGAAAACATTCTTTGAAAATCAATTGGCTACATGAAATAAAGAGTATTGTATACTTTATTATTTGAAAATTATGTGCTACGCATCTTTTAGATGAGTAATATAATAAACTCATGTATGTACATCTAGCCAGTAAACCCAAAGTTAAGGAGGCAAACTTCAGTCTTTGGGAAGAGGAGGTAGAGGGAGAGGGAGAGGAAAGGGGAAAAGCAGAGGGAGAGGGAAAGGGAGAGGGAGAGGGAGAGGCTACTCACAGGTTGTGTTTGTCCTTCATTTTCTTGAACAGGACCATAATATCAGGAAAATGATGACACAACTTGAAGATGACTGATTTAAGTGAGAGAGGGCTGTGCAAGGTCACCAGCCTCACTTTCTTCTCCAGAGCCACCTGGATCCAGTGACCTGATATTCACCAAAGTGACTGGAGATGGCCCAGGATGCATTGGGAGACCCTGACCCTTTCAGGCTAAGGTCTTTTCAGGTTTTCACCCAATTCACTCTAGAGCTCATAGATTGGACAATAGGTCCCTGCCTTCCTAGCCCAGAGTGTATATAAATACTAAATTGTAACTGTTTCTCTTTTGGCCTGGAACCCTGAGGATCTTCCCCTCCCAGTTTGATTTTTTTTCCTGAGTTTGATTAAAGGGACAATCCATTGATTAACTTCTTAAAGAGGCCCATTCACTCAATGGGTGTTACTTCACTCAAAGTGAGAATAAAACAACATGTATGTACATATGCATGCTTTTCCCCAGAAAGCTTGTTGTTAAACATTCACCACCACATCACTAGTTCTAGATCTTACAATAAATCTTGTGACTTAGAAACTGAACAATTTTCTTGTTCAACATGAACAAGACAACAAATTTGGAGAAGACTTGCTTTTTGATGTAAGAGGCAAACTCTTGTTCATAGAAGTGCTAAGACTTTTTCTTGTTATCTCCATGTCCAGGCCAGGTTTTATTGTCTTGTTTTGTATTTTTTGGAACATATTTTTTTCTTTTGTTAGGTCATCAGTTCTTGAAAAAAAAAATCCACTACTATCCTATCACTAAAATATACCTCTAAGTTCTTTATTTATGTTGTCTTTTGCTTCATGACAAATCATGTTTTACACCATACTGTTCTGTTTCCCTAATTTTTCTTAATGTTCCTAAATGAGAAGCATGAAAGCTATCCAAAGTAAAACTCATTATCTTCCCCACAAAATGTGAACTTCCCCCTTTCTGTCAATGGCACCACCATCTTTCCAGTCACCTAATTTCACACCCTGGGAGCCATTAAATTCCCCATTCTCATTCACTTCACATATCCAATCAGTAGCCAAGTCTTGTCAATTATACCTCTGTGACATCCTCTTTTCATTGGCTGCCTTCTATTCTTAGAAAGTTTACCTTTGCATTTTTGTATCCCTTATTTCTTTCAAAGTTCAACTCAGGCTTTACATTCTGTACAAGGCCTTTCTTAAGGTTTTAGAACCTGCCCCCACAGATTACTTTTTTTAAAATTTTGTCTTCACTTATTTCTATTCATATTTCAGGTTTTGTAATTTGGCTGAAAACATGAATCAGCAACCAAAGTCATATAAAATTTGCTATTCCTTCTCTTAAAGCAAAATCACAAGATATTCAATATGATATGTATGCCACTATGAAAAATATTAAAAGACATATCAAAGATAATTTTAAAATAGGGAATGTAATACATTTACCTACCTAGTCTAAACTGTTAGCTGATTTTATTTTTAAAGTATATAGTTTACAGCAAACAGTTTCATCTAATTTTTTCATGAATGTCCCAAAAAAATAAATAGTACTTCCCAATCAGATATGAAGAATTTTTGATCCATAGTCTCTAGGTTTTATTTAAGAATAAGAAGCTATGTCTCCCTTGATGGATTGTAAGCACCTCAAGAGAAATGACTATTTCATTTTTGCCTTTGTATTCCAAATACCTAACATAGTATCTGACACTAGAGGCATCACTTAAATAGGTTCTTAAGAAATGTTTACTGATTGACTGAAACTGGCATTTTTTTCTTTGACAGTATTTGAAATATATGATGGTTATTTTTGTTTTGTAAATAGTAATCTCTTACCTGTACATGAATAATCATCAATTCTTAGGTATCCTGTTTTGCAGATGCACATGAAAGAACCTGGTATGTTGACACATATGGTGTTCTCCTGGCAATAATGGTGTCCTTCAGCACATTCATCAATGTCTGTGAAAAGAGGAGGGGTGTCAAGTGATCAAGAACTTTTATTAGAGCTTTTCTAATATTTGAGGGGAAAAGTTACTTGAATATCATAAAATTTTAGAGTATTTTTGTATTTCTATTTTTAAAATGAGTGATGTTCAGACTACAGAAGCAGAATTTGATTTCTGTTAACAGTTCTTTATGGAGTTACAAAGAAGAATACATTAACATTAATCCTTCCTAATTTTTGAAAAGTAATTTCATCTATCTATATATTTTGATGAAAGAGGCTAATATAGCTTTGTCAACACTAAGATGCTATTTTTGATATACGGGATATATTTTATATGAAGAGATATGATGAGAAGAGAATAAGCATTTCATGTACACTGCAAATTGGAGCAACTGTCTTTAAAAGTTTGTTAATGACTTTTTTTCAAAAGTAGGGATAGTGATAGAATTCGAAGGGCAGATTATGTACATAAATGAGGACTTTACTGAGCCTTTCAAGTTGCATGGTGTTCTACTAAATTGAACTGATAGGGACTCTCACCTCCATTTTAAAATCCCCAAGAAAAACTGTGAAAAGAGAGAATACTCTTTAAAACTTATTTTTATACTTTTTTTGGTTCTTACATCACCTGCATTTTCAATATATCCTTCCTTTCAACCATTTCCAGAGGGTTATTTCTTATTGCAAATGTAATAGGGCTGAAGGGTGAGAGTTTTTTGGTCAATGAAGGTCCATTTCTGGGAAAATGAACAGTGGACCCGTGTGGCTATTTGGTGAGCTTGTGATGGCACGTAATGGAAGGGCCTCACTTTCTATTTCAGAGCATGCTCACATATTCTCTGTTTCCTGACCACTTAATGTGTAGTAGATAAAAGCTTCCAAGGTAGAAAAGAGAGTGCATACAAAAGGACAAAACAGAAATTGTCTTTTCCTTCCTTCTGGACATGAGATATAAAAATGAATCTAAGCTCTGGAGGTATATGTGGATGGCAGGGAAGAGTATCCTTCTCTGTATTGGGTGGCCAGTGATTATATAGACAAATAGGCAAGCCTGTGTCTGGGACTAGCTTCATTTTGGACACAGCTGCAAACCAAACTTTGGTAAGGACCTTTGGAGATGTCACAAATCTCTCAGTACTAAAGGAAAGAAGACAATTTTGTTGAGGATGCCATATGCCCACTTCAGGTCAGGGGAAGGAGGCAACCCCTCCACCCTCTGAATCTAAGAGAATTGTCCTTACATCTTGTCAATCGATTGGGGAATGGCTAAACGGGTTATGGTATATGACTGTGATAGAATACTACTGTGCTATAAGAAATAATGAGCTCAATGATCTTGGAAAAACATGTATAGACTTACATGAAATAATGAAAAGCAAGAGCAGAACCAAGAGAACGCTGTATATAATAACAGCAATATTGTTTTAAGAACAACTCTGAACGAATACTTCATATTGACTATTATAAATACCCAAATTAGCTATAAAGGACATATGAAAGAAGACACTATTCATGTCTAGAGAAAGAACTGATAAATAGAAGTAAGTATAGAATGATTTTACACACACACATATATATAAATGTGTATATGTATGTATGTGTAAATATATAAACATATGTGTATATGTACATATATGTACACACATGTACATATTTGTGTCTAATTATAGCCATCTCTAGGTTCAAGGGGAAGGAAAAAAGAAATTTACATGATAAGTATATTATATATTTAAAAGGAATAGCAAGTTGTAAATATAGATTTTCAATTTCAAGGGCTAACATCTTTTTTTTTATTATACTATGGTATAGAAATGCTTGTTTTATTCCATAAATTAAAATAAAATAAAAATTTAAAAAAGAGTGACAGAGACAGAGAGACAGACAGTGACAGAGACTATCCAAAAGACCTTTTATTCACCAAACAGTACACAGATAGGAAAAAGGAAAAGAAAAGAATTAGCATTTACAAAGTGGCTACTATGTGTGAAGCAATGTGCTAAGCACTTTACAAAGATTATCTTATTTGATGGAACAACCCTGAGAAGTAGGCACAGGTGATGAAACTGAGGCAAATAGAAGTTAAGTCATTTGTCCAGGGTCACATAGGAAATAAGTGTCTGAGGCCAGGTTTGAACCCAGGTCCTTCCATTCCAAGTCATCACAAACTTGAAGAGAAAGGCTCATCAAACATTCACTAGGGTTCCAGTCTCAGGAGTGACCCTCATTAAGATTCCACTACTAGGCATATATCTCAAGGAAATCATTGATAAAAACAAGTCTCTGTATACACTAAGACATTTATAGCGGCATTTTTTGATGATAGAAAAGATCCAGAAACAAAATAAATGCCTATCAATCGGGGAGTAGCTAAATAAATTGTGGCACATAAATGTAATAGAATAATATTGTGGCATAAGAAACTATGAATATGGTGAAAGAACAACATGACCCCAAAGAAGAGATATCAGAACACACATTCCCACATTTTTCTGAAGAGATGGGAAGTCCACAGATAAAACATTTAATGTATTTTCCTTTTTTAAGGTATTTAGAGCTTTGACTGATTTTTTTTCTTCCTCTTTTACATTTCCCCCCTTTAAATGTATTATTTGTTATTAAATGTATTATTTGTTCCTCCAAGGAGGAAGAGAGGGAGAATATAAGGACAAATTTAGGTGATGTGAAAACAAAAGATATCAGTAAAAGTTTATTTTTAAAAATATTTTTGAGCATGTTAAAAAAAAACCAAAATGAATATGTGTGGCCAGTGAGATAGGAAGTAGCAAGTAAATGTGCACAACAATAAGTGCAACTGGCTTTTCTAACACATGTTGGAATTTACATGTCATGTTTCCAGTTAAACCTGTCATAGTTCCTTCCAGAAAGTCATTCATTAGGAACTAATGTACAGTCTTTTGACCTGGAGATGGTAGACATACTACCAAAGAGAACAATCTTTATCTCTAGAATGTAAAAGCCTTTCCTTTGGAGAGGGCATAGTGGCTTTGTCCTTTTGTCTCAAACATCCACTGCAAAGAGGGAGGGGCTTGCTCAGTATTTCACATAGTTTTTCATCAGTGAGAAGGGATCAGCAGGCATTGGACAGGGGTTAAACTAGGCATGATAAGATGAAGTCATTTGAATAGGCTACACACTATCATTTGGATTATTTGTCATTTAAATACAGTATTTGCAAACTTTTCGCATTTTGATTATATTCCAAATATTTCTGGTCTTTTGAAATTTACTGTTTTCAAACTGTGTTCTCAAATAGTTTTAGGTTTCTAGTATCTGCTGCACTATTTTCCAAACCCCATTTAACTTTTTAACAAATCAGAATACATACTGAAAATATATATATATATATATATGATGATCATTAGCCAGAGATGGAGAACTAATGTATCCAACCAATCAGTCAGCAATCACTTATAAAGCATTTATGCCAGGCACTGTGCTAGACTTTAGGGATACAAAGGAGGCAAAAAAAAATGTCCTTGCCCACAAGACACTTACATTCTAATGGTGACTGTGGAGGCGGGTGGAGAAGGGGAGGCATGACAATGTGCAAACAATTATATACAAAAAGATATATACAGAATGATTTGGAGTTAACTGCACAGAGAAAACACGAATAGTTGGGAAAGACTTTAAAAGGCTCTTTGCAGAAGGCTAAATTTGAACTGAATCTGAAAGAAAATCAGGGGATCCAGGAGGCAGTAGTGAAGAGGGAGAAAACTTCAGGAATAGAAGACAGCCAGTGAAAAGACACAGAGTTGGAAGATAAAGTATCATGTTCAAGTAACAGCAAGAAGGCCAGTAGAATTGGAGAGCATTGCATGTGGAGAGGGATAAAGTAGAAGAAGATTAGAAATGTAAGAAGAGGCTAGGTTGTGAAGGACCTTAAAAATCAAAGAAAGAATTTTATATTTGATCTTATAAAGAGGGAATCATGAGTCTATTGATTAGAAGACTGACATAGGCAAACATATATCTATAGAAAATAATTTTAGGTCTCTATCACTTTGAAAGTTAAAAGGAGGATAGATTGAAGTGGAGAGAAACTTGAGGAAGGGTGACTGGCCAGAAGGGTATTTCAATATTCTAGGTGTGAAATGAGGATGGTCTGTAAGAGGGTGGTGGCAGTGATAGGGAAAGAGAGAGGGACATTAGATGAAAGATCTTGCAAAGGTAGAATAAACAGGATCTAGCAAAAGATTAGATATGAAGATGAGAATAAAGAGTTTATGATGACATTAGAGATACTTTAATTTGCATTTTGCTATCAGTTTTTTGAAACACTTATTTTTTTATATGGCTATTGATTACTTGGATTTATTCCTCTGAAAACTGCCTTTTCACATAACTTGACTTTATAGCATTTGGGAGCAACTGCTATTCCAACAATTTTGAATCAATTCCTTATATATCTTGGAAATGTGACATTTATCAGAGAAAATTTGCTGTAAAGACTTTTGCTGGTTACCTGCTTTTCTTTCCAATTAAGCTTTACTGGTTTTATTTGTGGAAGAAAAGAAAAAAAAACTTTTTAGTTGTATAGATATGCCCAGACCACCTAGGATGAAAGTATCCATGTGGAAGATGACAGGAATGTGCTTCTGGGAGAAGACCTTCTGTATTCTCTTGCCATGTTTTCCATTGGCTATGTAGATGGAAGTGGTTTTGTTTTTAATTCTACCTGGTGGAGTCATAATTACTTTTTCTCTTTCCAGTAATGTCCAAGGGTAGAGATATTGTTTACCTATTCACAGGCACTATGCACTAAGCTGGTAGGAGAATGGTCCATTTTCTCTTCTCCTTAAGCCATGTGACCCCAGGGAAAAATATAAAATATCCAAACCATCAGGAGATCAGGTAGAGATCTTAAATAACCTAATATCAGAAAATGAAATTGCTCTAGATGTAAAAAAAAAACTAACAAAAAAGTACTTGTCCTGACTGATTGATTCACAAGGGAATCCAATCAAACTCCTAAAAAATGGTTCACTTTCATATATCACATTAGTCTCAAAAAATAAGAAAAAAAGCACCCTACCAGAATCCCTTTAGAAGACAAATAAAGCCCTAATATCTAAACAGGAAAGATAAAACACAGAAAGGAAACTGTATATCACTATCTGAACACTGACTCAAAAATTTTAAACAAAATGCTATCACACTATAGAACCTTATCCAAGAAGTAATTCATTAAGATCAGATTAATTTATACTAGGTATGAAACATTAGGAAAACAATCAGCATAATTAATCATATTAAAATTAAAACATACAAAACACACGATCATCTCCACATACTCAGAAAAAAGCCTTTGACAAAGTACAACATTCATTTATGTCAAAGCCCTATGAATTATAGGCATAGAATGATCTTTTTTAATATTAAAAATCTATGTAAAACCAAAGGCAAGCATCATATTCAATGGAGATAGATTAGAACTTTTTCCAATAAGTACATAAGTAAAGCAAGAATCCTCATTCTCCCTCATACTATTTGATATAGTTCTGCAAATGTTTGCAACTGCAGTAAGTAAACTTTTTTTGGAGAGGATAAAGGCAGGAAAATTGGGGTTAAGTAACTTGCCCAAGGTCACACAGCTAGTAAGTGTATAAAGTGTCTGAGGTCAGATCTGAACTCAGGTCCTCCTGACTCCAGGGCCAGTGCTCTACTCACTGCACCACCTAGCTGCCCCTTCCAACTGCAATAAGACAAAAGAAAGGAATTAAAGGAATAAAGATAGATAAAGAAGAGAGAAAACTATCCCTATTTGCTGATGATATGGTTTGCTTGGAAAACCCTTGGGAATTAGCAAAAATATTGAGACAATAGCTTCAGGAAAGTTTTAACATACACAATGAGGTCTTAAAACCAACAACATTTCTATATAATAATTACAAAATACAAGCAACAATAAAAGCAAGGGAAACTCCATTCCAAATAACTACAAAATGAATAAAATATTTGGGAATCACCTTCCCAAAGCACATAAAGGACTTTTATAGACTCTATTAAAAAGTGCTCCTTAAGGAAATAAAGAACAGCTTAAAGATGGGTTTTCCTCCTATTGTCTGTGCCAATATCATAAAAATAACAAAACTACCAAAATTACTTACACTTTTAATATTATACTAAGAAAATTAACAAAAGAATACTTTACAGAACTTGATAAAATAATAGTAAAATTCATTTGGCTAAAACAAACGATCTGGAATATGAAGGTAATGATGAAAAAAGTAGTCATGAAGGAGGAATATCAATTCCAGATTTCAAACTGTATTACATAGCAGCAGTTATCAAAACCACCTGATAATGGTTAAAGAGTAGAGAGATAAATCAATAGAACAAACTAGAAAAGTGAGAACATAGCCCAGTGTTTGACAAAGAAAACACAAATTACCTATTAAAAAACTACCTATTTGATAAAAACTGTTGGGAAAACTGGAAAGCAGTCTCACAGAAATTAGGCTTAGACTAACATCATGCAACATATTCCAAAATACATTGTAAATAAATACATGACCTTAACATTAAAGATAATACTATTTTTTAAAAAGTATAGGAGAAACAAAATCATACACTTGCCACATTTATTGGTAAGAGATAAATTTTTAACCAAACAATTTCAAAAGCAATTACAAAAGATAAAATAATCACCTTTGTTTACTTGAAAGTGAAAAGTATTACCTTCACAGTAGGCATTGTCCTCTCGAAGGGCTCGAAAACCCTCTTGACAAACACATACTGCCCTGTCATTTAGATTCTGGCAGATTGAATTCTCCATGCAGTTATGTCTCACAGAACAAAAATCATGACCTACAAGAAAATTAAATGACTTCAGGTAAAGTTCAGTAAAGCAAATAAATGTTTCCTGTTTTATGATTTCTTTTAAAAAATTTTTTCTTTGTGATTTTTCCTTCACTGTTACACTTGCCCAAAGGAACAGATTATATACTCCAGTATCATAGAACTCAATGCCAAAAAGTTCTACCTTATTTCTAAATAAAATTATTTCTCCTGAAGGTTTTTAGTTGAAATGTTTTCTTTGCCTCTTCTGGAGAAAAGAACTAATAGATATCCTTTGTATAGCCCAGTTTCATTATTAGCACATGAATGAATTCTATGAAGTGGTCACTTTATTCAAACTTGCATGGCATATTTCCATTGGACTCCAACTAATCACCATATTTTACGTAATTATGACTTTACATGTGACTACTTTATGGGATTCATTATTTTCGTTAATCAGGATATATTGTATATAACTGTGTATTCAAGCATACACACACACAGACACACAAACACACAGACACACAGACACACACACACACACACACACACACGTAAATGTATTTCAAGTAAGTGAAATGAATAAAAATTATTGGAGTCAAGGATCAAGACTTCCCGTACAGATGCATGATCATCTACAGAGAAAAATTCCACTTCCAAAATATAATGCAAGGTGCTTGTAATCAAGGTATGCTATATTAAATATATGAAATGGATAATTCAGACAATACTTCTTGAATGTGTTAGCAAGGGTTAATTATATCATTTTAAAATTTCCATATTAGCTTTATTGCAAAAAGGCAAGAAAAATAAGGTGAGAAAATTATACTTCAATTTGTACTCTGAGTTCATCAGTTCTCCCTCTCTGAAGGTGGATATCATTTTTCATCATGAGTACTTTGAGACTGTCTTGGATCATTGTATTGCTCAGAAAGGTGAAGTCATTCGCAGTTGATCATTGTATAACATTGCTATGTTCTCCTTGTTCTCCTCATTTCACTCTACCTCAGTTCATGTAAATCTTCCCAGGTTTTTCTAAAATCAGCCTGCACATCATTTCTCATACCACAACATCATCACAATCATATGCCACAACTCGCTCAGCCATTCTCCAAATGATGGATATCCCCTCAATTTCCAGTTCTTAGCCACCACAAAACAGCTGCTATGAATATTTTTGGGCAAATAGGTTCTTTTCACCTTTTTTTTGATCACTTTGTGATACAGACCTAGTAGTAGTATTGTTGGATCAGAAGGCATGCACAGTTTTATAGCCCTTTGGGCATAGTTTGAAATTGTTCTCCCAAATGATTAGATCAGTTCACAGCTTTACTAACTGTGCATCAGTGTCCCAGTTTTCCCATATCCCCTCCCATATGTCATTTTCCTTTTCTGCCATATTAGCCAATCTGATGGATGCAAGGTGGTATCTCAGAGTTGTTTTAATTTGCATTTTTCTAATCAATAGTTATTTAGAGCATTTTTCATATGACTATAGATAACTTTGATTTCTTTATCTAAAAACTGCCTGTTTAGATCCTTTGACCATTTATCAATTGGGGAATGATTTGCATTCTTACAAATTTGAATTAGTACTCTATACATTTGAGAAATAAGTCCTTTATCAAAGATACTTGCTATAAAAGATTTTCCCTTAGTTTTCTGCTTTCCTTCAAATTTTGATTGCATTATTTGTGCACTTTTTAAAGTATATAATCAAAATTATCCATTTTACATTTTGTAATGCTCTCTATATCTTCTTTGATCATAATGTAAACTATTCATTGCCCTCCTAACTTACTTACTGTATCACCCTGTATTTCTAAATCATGTAGCCATTTTGACATTATCATGGTATATAATGTAAGATGTTGACCCATACCTAGTTTCTTGCTATTCTACTTTCCAGTTTTCCCACAGTTTTTGTCAAAGAGTGAGTTCTTGTCCCAGAGACTGAGGTTTTTGGTTTTATCAAACACTAGGTTGCTATGGTCATTTACTACTGTGTGTCTTGTGTACCTAATCTATTCCACTGATCCACCACTCTATTTCCTAGTCAGTACCAGAAAGTTGTAATGATTATCAGTTTATAATATAGTTTGAGATCTGGTATGGCTAGGCCACCTTCTTTTGAATTTTTTCCATTGATTCCCTTGATATTCCTAACCTTTTGTTCTTCCAGATGAATTCTGTAAAGATTTTTTTAGCTCTATTAAATAATTTTTGGTAGTTTAATTGGTACGGCACTGAATAAGTAAATTAATTTAGCTATAGTCATCATTTTTATTATATTGGCTCAGCCTACCCATGAGCAACTGATATTTTTCTAATTGTTAGATCTGATTTTATTTGTGTGAAAAGTGTTTTGTAATTATGTTCATATAGGTCCTAGGTTTGTCTTGGCAGATAGATTTCCAAGCAAGAAAATTATATCCTTTTTAGCTTATTTTCCCCCTGAGTATCTTCAAATCAACTTGTGCCTACTATTGGAGAAGGCCAAAACTTTGTAAATAATGAAGACTTCTTAAATCTTAGCACTCTTGTTTTTTAAGAGAGTCAATCAGAGTTAACTTGCCCAGGGTCACACAGCCAGTCAGTGTCTGAGACCATATTTGAACTAAGGTCCTCCTGACTCCAAGACCAGTGCTCTATCCATTGTACCACCTACCTACCCTAGGCCTGTTTCAATATGAAATAAAACTAGAAGACTTTGTAAACCATGCTATCAATCACATACTATTTCTCAGGATCTCTGTCTTTTGAGGCAGTTGTTCAGTGATCACTCTAAGTTGTTCAAATGAAATACATAAGGTAGAGGATTTTTAATGGAAGTTAAATGATTACATATCATTCACACATTTCCACATTGCCTCATGTATAGTTTTATGCATGGTTTTATACTTACTAATGATTTGTTATACTTTCTGAAGCTCAGAGTAAAGTGATTTAACTAGGGTGGCTCTGTATGCAACGGAAAGAACATTGGATCTGAAATTATAGGATGAGGTTTGAATCCTGATTCTTCCACTTACTACTTGTTTGTCTAAGACATTTTTAATCTCCCTAGACCTCAGTTTCTTCATCTGTAAAAATAAATGTGTTTAATTAAATGCCTTGCAAAGTTACTTAGAGCTCTAAATTAATAATCACATGAAATAAAAATTTTTAGTTTAAAAATTGAGATCATGAAAATATCAATGTTGCTGCCTTACTAAATGTATGTTGGTTTATTCATCTATTAATAAGCAAAATACATTAGCTTTATTATCATATGGATCCAAATATCTTGAAACTTAAATCAAAGCCCCCCAAAACATAATCATGTGGTATAGATTAGGAGAGATGTTATAGAATGATTTGTCTTATTTTTCAGTGGAAATGGAGGAAAACAAGGAAGCAAGCATTTATTAAGCACCATTATATGCCAGGACACTTTGCAAATATTGTCTAGAATTGAAGTCAAAGAAATCTTCTTGTGCAAGAATATTATTGTACATTGTAAGTAGAAGGTCTTACGCAAGATCTTGTATCGCTATACAGGAGTCTGAGTTTTTTGATCTGCAAAATAAGTGTACTGGACTTCTAAGGTCCTTTCTAGTTCTAAACCTATGATGGCATGATCCTAAATATCTCTTTAAACTTAATCTAATTCAATTCAACAAACTTTTATTAAGTGTTTATTGTAGGTAAGGCATGGTGCTAGGTACCAGAAGTACAAAGGCAAAAAAAAAATGAAACAGTCCTCATCATCAAGTAGTTTCCTTACAAATAAGAATAATACAAGCAAAACTGAGAAGGGTGTGAATAAAAATTCTCTTTTAATGAAAAAAGAACATTCCTAAGAAGTTAAAAAAGAGAATTATTTCTGCCATCCTTTTCCATTGGTTGTTTTATTCCCTGCCCCCCTTTTCAAAGAAGCTAAAATGTATTCTCTGTCTCATGTGTATTCCCACCCCATTTCTTCTTTGGGGGGGGAAGAGAACTTATTTTAGGTAAAAAGCCATCTTGACAGGAAGAAAAGTTTACACATTAACTCTATAATTAAACAATACTAATCAAAATTTATGTTTTAAAAACTTACACACTCTCTGTTCTCAGCATTTTGTGACATTTTTCTTTTCTCTTCATTCTCTTCCTATTTGTCTTGCTATTCCTTATTAGTCTCCTTTCATTTGTCACCATTCATCTTTCACCCCCTAAGTGTGGGCATACACCAGTGTTCTGTGTTGAAGCCTTCTCTTGCACATCCTCACTCTTAGTGATCTCATCAGTTCCTATTTTAATCTTTATGTAGATAATTCTCAAATCTAAATATACAGATCCACACTCTATACTGAGCTCCTCTACCCATTGGCATTTCCAACTCAATGTTTCTTAGTAATCTCAAACATGACATATTAAAAACCGAATTCATTATTTTAGGCATATTTTAAATTATTTCATTAAATATTTATCAATTACATGTAAAAAATTAATAATATTTTTTAAAATTTGAGTTCTAACTCTCTCCTTCCCTCTGATGTCTTCCTCCAAATTGAGAAGCAAGCAATTTGATATCAATTATACATGTGAAGTCATATAAAACACATTTCCATATTAGCCAAGAAAAGTAAAGTTTAAAGTTATGCTTTAAGCTCTATCCTGAGTTCACAGGTTATCTCTCTGGAAGCGGATAGCATTTTTCATCATAGGTCCTTTGGAATTGTGTTGGATCATTATCCTCATCAGAGTAGCTAAATCTTTCATAGTTGATCATCCTTATAATATAACTGTTACCATATGCAATGTTCTCCTGGTTCTGCTCACTTTACTTTGTATCAGTTCATAAAAGTCTTTCCAGGTTTTTTTGACATCAGCCTTCTCATCATTTCTTATAGGGCAGTAAGTAATATTCCATTACAATCATGTGCCACAAATTGTTCAGCCATTCCACAATTGATGGGCATTCCCTTAATTTCTAATTCTTTGCCACCACAAAAGAGCTGCTATAAATATTTTTGTACAAATAGGTTCTTTTCCTTTTTCTTTGATCTCTTTCAGATACAGAGCTAGTAGTAGTATTGCTGGGTCAAAGGGATGCACAGCTTATGGCTCTTTGAACATAGTTCTAAATTGTTCCCCCAAAATGGTTGGATTAGTTCACAACTTCACCAACAGGGCATCAATGTTCCAATTTTCCAAATCCCCCAGCACTCATCATTTTCCTTTTCCATCACATAGCCAATCTAATAGGTGTAAGATGGAATCTCACAGTTATTTTAATTTGCATTTCTCTAATCATTATTTAGAACATTTTTTTTCACGTGACTATTGATAGCTGTGATTTATTCTGAAAACTGACCTGTTCATATCCTTTGACTATTTATCAGCTGGGGAAAGGCTCTTCTTTTTATAAATTTGCCTCCATTCCCCACATATTTAAGAAATGGGTCCTTTATCAGACAAATGTGCTGTTAATTTTCCTCAAAGTTTCCTGTTTTCTTTCTAATTTTGACTGTATTAGTTGTGTTTGTGCTAAAGCTTTTTAATTACATGTAATCACAATTTCCTATTTTACTTCCTGTGATCCTGTTTATTTCCTGTTCATTCACAAATTCTTCCCTTATCCACAGATCTGACAGGTGTGTTTTCCCAAGCTCTCCTAATTTACTTAAGATATCCTTTATGCCTAAATCATGTATTCATTTGGCCATTATCTTGTTACAAGGCGTGAGATGTTAGTCTATGCCTAGTTTCTGCCAAACTGCTTTCCAATTCTCCCAGCAATTTTTAAAAATCAAAACCCATTATCTTTCAGCTGACTCACCACTTTTCTGTACTTCCCTATTTCTGTCCAGGCACAATCGTCCTTGAAGGCACTGAGTTGACTTCACTCTCCTTCACTGCCATTTCCAGTTGCCAACTCTTGTCAATTCTGCTTCTGTAACATGTATTGTATGTGTCCCCCTTTCTGCACTCACATAACAGCCTCATCCCTGGACTACTGCAATAACTTCCCAATTGTTTTCTTTCTTTTATTTCCTTGAATTTCTCTTCTCTCTGATCCATCCCACACATAGCTATCTGTGGCAACAATCCAGCTAGCAGCTACTGTGGCTGTGTAAAACCAACCACAAACAGCACGCAGAAGGCCACCAATACAGGTTCTTTTGATCTGCTCTACTAAAGAAAGCAACGTTAAGGGGGTAACAATCTTACTTTAATCCAACATACAAATATCACTCAGTTAGTTCAGGAAGAAAAGCCAGCAACCTGAGCTTCAGAGCAAATACAAACAAATTACAAACATACACGATATAAACAGACCAAATCACAATTCATCGTTACCGGGAAAGCATCAACATCTGGGTTTACAAGCCAGGAGGCTCTTAAAATGGCTGCCCAGAGTTCCAGGCCACTCTTCCAGTGACTGAGAGCCCCAAAGGAGAATGCCATCCTCTGGGTTTGTATATCTTGCTCAGGATCAAAGAGCATCCCAATGTGGGACTCAAACCCAAGTGACCTAAAAGCATTACAAACCTGGGACTCAAATCCATCTGGCCTAAAAGCCTCTGGCATCACAACATGTCACTCAAACCCATGCAAACCAGGCTTTCCCTTGGGGCAAGGAGGTCATCAAAGACTCCTAATTTAATCAAAGAAACAAAGGCCAGACTCATCAAGGGCACTTGATTAAATAAGTGCTCCGAAAGAGAAAACAGTAAAAAAAAAAAAAGTCCCACCTTAATTAATATTACACTATCAAACTGATATTCCTAAAGCACAAGTCTAACAAAAGGGCTAAAATTTAGGAAACAACAGTAACTTCTGAGAGGCCTTGCCTCTAAAAGCAAATACAAACTCACTTCTTAGGCATTTAAAATTTCACAACCTACTTCCAACTTATCTTTCTGGCCTTCTTATCTGTCACATTAGCTAAACTATCTCAAATTGGGTTTCTTGTTCCTCCAATGTGACATTCCTCCTCCTGATTCCATCTTTGCCTAAATTGGCCCCTATCCCTGGAATGCATTTGCTTCTCACTTTTGCCTTTCAAAATAACTAGTTCTCTTCAAAGTTTAGTTCAAGTAGCGTTTCCTGATCCTCTTAACTTGTAGTGCCTGGTCCTCCCCCAATAATTTTGGAATTATTTGTATATACATATTAGATTCACCAGTAGAATATAATTTCCTTAAAGGTAAAAGATGATTTTTTTGACTTTGTATCCTCAGTGCTAAGAACAGTGCTTGTCATATGATACATGCTTAACAAATGCTTATTGATTGATTAATCTTGAATTTATGATCTAAGTGTAAAATGTAATTCACAATATTTTTATATGTAGTATTGGAAGTCACCATCCTCATTGTTAAAGTTGTGTGATTATTGCTCAACTCTTACATGTGAGACTGGGGTTTAAGTCTTCAATTAGAGAGGTGTAGCCTAGATTTTGGGCAACTAGGTTGTTAAAGTATAGGACCTGAAGTCAGGAACACCTGAGTTCAAATCTGGCCTCAGACCTTTACTGGCTGTGTGACCCTAGGCAACTCACCCTGTTTGCCCCAGTTTCCTCATCTGTTAAGTGAATTGGAGAAGGAAATGGCAACTCACTTTAGTATTCTTGCCAAATGGCATCGCAAAGAGTCAGACTTCCTAGGTTTCTCTAAAACCATCCTGCTTGTCTTGTACAATAGTATACCATCACAATCATATACTACAATTTGTTCAGCCATTCCCCAATTGATGGGCATCCCCTCAAATTCCAATCTGACTCATATAGAGAAGAAGACATTGTTCCTGGAAGAGTTCCAGGCCTAGAATCAGGAAGATCCTGAGTTCAAATCCACCTTCAGATACTTACTAGTTGTGTGACCCTCTGTTTGTCTCAGTTTCCTCATTTATAAAATGGGGATAATAACAACATCTACCTCACAGGATTATTGTGAGGATCAATTGAGATAAATATAAAGTGCTTAGAACAGTGCCTGACACATGGCAGCACTATATAAATGCTAGCTATTATTGTTATTATTATTATGTTGTTGCTAATATTGTTATATACACACTCTTGGAAGGTAGCAAAAATAGTACACCCTAATTGTTCATCTCAGGTTAGTATGACTACTTTAGTATTCTTCAGCTATTCCCTAGAACTAATCTCTGCCTGTGATGACCACTTCACTCTTCCTCCTTAAATATCCATCATTACATTATGAAGTACAGGAAGCTAGCCACCTTCTTCCTCAGAGAGGGCACTGCTCCCTTCATAGGGGCACCACAAACCTGCTATGGAGTCCAATAATTATAAGATTTTTTTTCTTTTCCAACTCTGTCATATTCTTCTACCCTCCAATCTCCTAACATAGGTTTAAACTTTCTGTTTCTTTAAGATTATTTTTCTTTCTTTTGAACTTTTTTCTATTTTTCAAAGAATATTTTATTTTCCTTAATAATTTGAGTGTAGAACTATATCTCTATCCCTCTTATTGTCAGAGAATCAAACCTACATTTTGTACACAAGTAGCTGTAATTGACTATGGAAGAAACAGAAGTACCATGCAATTTCCATGAACTTTAGAATACTTGCCTCACCTTCCATATTGACTGAATTAAAATCTTTAGTTCTTTGTTGTCCTTTCATTTCCTCTTCTGGCTAAATGTCATAGCAAACTGCTTTGGCATCAAATTCTCCCAAGCGACTGAATAAACTAAAAAACTATTTATTTTGGTGATATGTACACAATTTAATCTCAAAATTCAAAAAGTTCAAAAATTAAATATAGACTAGCAGAAAGTCCAGTAAAAGGCAATGTGTTTGTCTCTATATCAGTTGGATTTTTTTTAAAAAGTTGTAATAGATGTTTGGAATATTCTGCTTTATAATATGTTCATTTGTGTGTATATCATCATTCTTACCACATGACAAGCTTGTTATGTAAAAAATCATGTTTAATGTTCTCTCTCTTAGTACCTACAGTATCTTGCACCCAATAAATATTTATTAAGTGAATCAATTTCTCTTTCACGTGCATCTACATAGTTCTTCTTATCACTCATCCCATTCATGCTAACATATGTGGATACATAAAAGTTTTATTAATGAGATTTTATGAAAGCTCAAGTTGCATCTCCTTTTAATATGTACCTCAATGACTTCTCTAGTAAAATTGAAAGAAAACAAAACATGTATATAATTATATATTTCCATGAAGATACTGCTTTGGAATCAACAAGGTCTGGTTTAAAGTCCTACTTCTGACAAATGCTATGTATCTCCTGGCAAATCACTTAACCTTTCATGGATAATATTTGTCATTAAGGAAAGCTACATTTATTCCTATGTTTTAATATAACATATGTCTTCAACAGAAACGAATTTTGTTTCTCATGAAAAGTGTTTTCTTCATTTCTTAATATAATCACATAATATTTGTTATTTTTATTATTAATGTGGTCAATTTTATTTATGGTTTATTTATGGTTCACAACCTGTGTAATTTGCTTCTATTTCTTGTTATCCTAAAACCCTGGAGAAAATAGATGTTTTCTCTCCATTATCCTAACCTGGCAGTATAGTGCAAGTTGGACTAGTGACCCCAGAAGAGGTGCTATAAAAGTATTACTATACATTTTTGGCTCTTTGGCTTTCTCCAGAAATTTTCTGAAGCCCAAGAGCACAAAATAAGAAAGCTGGCCATAAGAGCGATTCAGAATTGGTGAAAGGCCCAATGTAAGAAGATTAAGGCAATAAGGAAAGCCATCTTATTGAAATTAAGCAAAAGGGAAGGGATTCTTTTTAGTAGAAAATTATGATTCTTTGCAAATAGTTTTCTCATAAAGAAACCTACTGAATGTCAATAAGAACTAAGTAACAAAAAGAAAATATGCACATAAACCATCACTTATTTTCAACTTACCTTTGCAAACTTTGCAGCAGCTATGAGGTAAAGTAATATGGTGGGAATCTGGACAATTCAAGGGCTGGCAAACTGAGTTCTCAACAAACTTCATTGTTTTGTCCTGTTAGACATAAATTTCATTATACAAGAGCAATCAATATTTCATAATTCTTTTTTGTGTTGACTATGATAATTCTGGAATAAGGTTGACCCTGAACTTGTTGGAATAAGCCATAATGTTCCCTGCTTAACTTAAATTACTAAACACCCTCCTCCTTGGTGTATTGGCATAGTCTTTCGAGAAAATTACACAAAACCACATCTATCAGGTTGTGATCCAATGAATCCAAGAATAAGAAAAGATATTTATGCTTTATTCAACTGATATTAAAATTAACAGTCTTAGAGGTAGTTTTTTATCACATCACATTTTATAGGGATAAATAATCAAATACCCAGTAATGTTAAAAGTGAAATATAAAATTTAAAGAAATAAATATTCCATTTGTACATTTAAATCACAAAATAAATCAAAGAAACATTATAGAACATTGTATATAAATTGATAAAGATATATAATCTCTTCTCACTATATTCATCTCAAGAGCTCACTTTGAATTCCTGTTATATGTTTCATGTACACGTTCCTGATTCATCTGATGAAGTCCCATGCCATAAACTTCTTCCTTAGCTGGATCCCATTTTCCTAGGGCCCCCACTATAATTACATCATATTATACTCTGTAGCCTTCCTAAGTCAGATGCTGACAGGCCATCTGATATTTCTCAATCTTGATAGCCCTGGCCAATTGGCAGCCAGAATATCTGTTTTCAAAGGATATGGTAACATCTAGGATAGTGGCAGCACAATTCCTAGATTACTGTCCAGTCTAATTCTGTGAATGTATCATCAATGCACAAATCAGGTGAAAGATGTTTTTTGAGATCACAGCCATTGAAATAATGGGCTATACTTTACCATGATCAAGTTTCCTGACTAGATGCTATTTAAAATAATATTTCAGTGAACATTTCAAATTCTTCTCCACTCTTTCTAGGGCCAACAGACAAAAAGCAAAGACACCACTATTTACTCTGTAATCAATTGAGATTTTAGCTGGCAATGGTCTGGAGACTATTCATCACTGGGACCAGATGTTAGATGCTACTGCCCATATTCAAATTCTCCTTCCTTAGAGCTATTTAAATAAATGGCTGGATCTCCTGGTTGAGGGTCATATTTAAGCATGAGTAGTGAGGGTTACAACATAAATAATACATATACATAGATGCCTAACATAAGAAAAAAATCCCAAATTTAATTCATTTTCTACATAATTATGAATTTAGATATCTGCTAGTTGTAAGCTGTTTAAAAGCAAGAACCACTTATTAGCCACATATTATTATTGTGAAAACAAAAAGAAGTACAGTACATCAAAGATAGAAGATGTTTAAGAAATGCTAAATAAATTAATAAGTCAATAAATGAATATATTTGTCTAATAATGTCAGGAGTGACCTAGAAGCAAGTATTGGCTTTTACATCATCTTGGAGTCAAAACCTACTCTGCCTTTAGTGTTGACAATGACTCCAAATCTGGTGGTCTCATCTTGAAAGTTACTATGTACTTGTACTAATATTAAAACAACAGGAGAGTTTCCTGGGAAGATGGTGGAGTAGGTCAGAAAATTTTAAACTCTCAAGATTTTCTGTCACAAAAGAGATAAAACAGCATCTCTGGGCAAAAATAGAGCTGTGAGAACAAGTAAGAATAGAGGCAGAACAGGGGTCCTCTTGGGACAATTGGAAAAGACCTGAAGGAAAATCCCAGGACTAGATTTCTTCCCTGTGAAGAGTAAACACCTCCAGGCTAGGTCTGCTTTAACAACAAGCAACAAGCTGCTTAAATAGCAAGCCACAAACTCTGGAGTTAGCTGGGTTCTGCCTCAGCTGCCACAGGAACTTTTACCCTGGGACATTGAGAGGAATTGGGCATCTGAACAGGGGAATTTCAAGGGAACCTCTGCTGACAAGGAATGCCAGAGAGACTGGGTGAGTGAAGAAGCAGTGGGGTGAGGACACTGCTGGCTGTAGGCACTTACAGGAGGTTGGATGTCTTGGTTTGAGTTCAAAGTCAGAGGGGAGAATTGAAGAGGACCAGAGGCCAGAGATACCATTCCCCATGCCCCAAGACTAGAGGTGATTATAAAAAAGCTAAATTATTACCCCATCAAATGCACAGGCAAAGGAGAAAGAATCCAACCATAGAAAGCTATGGGAGTAGTGAGGACTAGGGTTTGTCTTCAGAGAGGGTACTGAAGCAAAGAAACCCTTTTCTACCCTAAAGAATAATATCAAATGGTCGCCCACTCAAAAAGAATCCATTGAAGAACATAAAAAAGACTTTAAAAATCAAATGAGAGAGATTGAGGAAAAATTAAAAAGAAAAACAAGAATAATACAAGAAAAACAAGAAGATTATGACAAGAAAGTCAACCAATGAGAAGGGGAAATCCAGAATCTTAATGAAGAAAATGATTCCTTGAAAATCAGAATTGGGCAAGGGGAAGCCAGTGAAGTTATAAGAGATAAAGAAATAAAAAAAATATAAATAATGAAAAAATAGAAGAGAATGTAAAACATTTCATAAGAAAAACAACAGATCTAGAGAACAGATCAAGAAGAGAAAACATAAGAATAATTGGACTACCCAAAAGTTCTGATCAAAAAAAGACTCTTGATACAATCATATAAGAAATAATTAAAGAAAATTTTCCTGAAACATTAGAACAAGGGGAGAAAGTAGAAATAGGAAAAATCCACCAATCACCACCTGAAAAAGATCCTACAAGGAAAACTCAGAGGAATATTACAGTTAAATTCTGAAACCCCCAAATCGAGGACAAAATATGATGAGCAACAAGAAAAAAACCAGTTTACATATGATGGTACCACAATTAAAATCACACAAGACCTAGTATTTGTGACTTTAGTGTCTAGACTGCAGATCTTGGAACATTTCATATCAAAGAGCAAAAGAACTCAGCCTCCAGCAAAAAATATCATATCCAGCAAAGTTAAGTATGATTTTGAAAGGACAAAAAATGGATGTTGGATCAACTGTTACACTTTCAGGACTCTGTTAAAAAATAAAAACAACCACCCTGAATTCAACAGACATACAAGAGATAAGAAGAATATAAGATACAAACCAATGACCAGTTACAAGGGACTCAATAAGGATAGAATGCTTACCTGTATTAGAAACATATTTAGATTGTCTAGGAATAAACAATACTCATTGGAAGGCCAAGAAGTTTTTAATTATATCTTATGTTTATTCCTCCTGAATAAATGGGTACATCCCCTGAACAGAGTACAGGAGAAAGTACAAGGGACTCAGACAAATGCCAGTCCTTTTATTGGCTCCTAATTTGAATCTCCTGCCTGGCTCTTCATTGGCCAGATGCAACCCCCTAAACTGCCCACCTCATGCTTCCTTCAAACAGCAACTTAAGCATGTAAGCCTCTAACCTTTAACCCTATCAGAAGCCTAGTCACTGCTAGATTCAAGCTCTGATTGGTGACTACCTGACTTAATTTCTGCTAAAGTTGGGGGAGGGGGAGATGCTTTTTACTCCGTGGAAACAAAACGGGCTCCACCATTTCTCACAATCTCCCTCTCTTTTCTTTTATTCATATTTTGTTTCCACATCTGTAATAGTCCCTTACTCTCTTTATCATCTGAATTCTTCCCCTTGACCACCACCCCTTTAAGTAAATATGGCAAGGGTTGATCAAAGAGGGAAGTCCCCTTTATAAATACAGATACAGAGACCCAAAAGAAAACAAAAATGAAATTGTCCGTTTAAGATTCGAAAGTCTCTTCCCATAGAGCTGTCTGGCAGGGAACAACATCAATGAAGTCCTCTGGTCCTTGGTATTTTTTCCAGCCATCTCCAGCACATCATCTCAGCATCTTCTTGTTCTTGTCTTCTGGTAGGAACCAGCTTTTTTGCCATGCTCCTACAAAAGTGACCTTAGCACAATTTTTACGTTACCAATTTTAATTCTTATACCCTGATCATTTTTACAAATTCAAAATTGGAACCTTGGCCAATTATCACAATCAGAACTACGTTTCTTATACTTTACATTAATCCATTATTAATTTCCTCACCAGGAGGATGAGATTTCAATAAGGAATTAATAACAAGCACCAGTACGTACATAAATACAATAATCAATTTTAACACAGTACATATAAAATAATAAACTTTTAGTCATGCCATGTTTCTTTTAAGGCATTTACAAAAGAAACCACAAGCCATTCTTCTTTTAACATTAATGATTGTAACAAAACTTTAGACAAGCATGATATTAACCAAATAACAAAATAATATTCTTACAAGCCCTTCCCCACACTTTCCCTCCCCTCCTTAGTCTAGATAAGACGGGAGAGCCTTACCTTTTTAACCTGGTAGAAGGGAAGGGGGGGAAGGAGCAGCAGTTACTGGGATTTAAGTTTTACTGAAAGAGAGAGAACAGCAGGGATCAGAAACCAGCCAAATTCCAAACCTGGCTTTTTAAAGTCAGCAGAGCTGATTTCTAGTGATTTGTTTTTAGGGTATAAGATTAGAATTTGAGACGTGGGTCCTGGCAAAGTTTTGTTTGGTGAATTGTCTCCATACTATTACAAAGAATTAAAGGACCCTAACTTATACAGGACCACACACAGGAACGCTAGTCCCAGTTCTATAGTAATCTAAGATGTTCCATAATCAATTATTTTAATAGATTTGTTACAGTACTTACAAAACCTTCTGCTTATAGAAATTTGCTACTAAGAGATTAGGGATGTAACTTATAGTAAGGGAACAATATTTCCACAACTACATGTCAAATCCAGGCAGAAGTTATGCCAAACTGCAAACTGCATTTACCAGGCTTAAAGTCTGCCAGGTTTCAATGAAGGAATCAAGTCAAGAGAGTCCCACCTGAGCAGAGGCGGAACAGTTGTCCTCTCGACCTTCCCATGAAATCATACCTGCGGTTCATACTTTTGCCCCTCACAGGGCTGCTGGCATCATGAATCAGTGGCTCAGATAGCCTTCCTTGATATTCACACCTGGAGTTTGACTCAGAAAAGCAGTCACATTAGATCTTTGAATAGCAAGTTCCAATAATCAATTTAAGATACGACCATAATCTCACATTGCTTAAGGAACATCTTTAAAGTGAGCCTTAAGTAGCTCACATGTACTTCTATCCTTGTTTATAAAATCTTTCTATTAAGATCATAAGTTATTGCTCTAACACATTTGCATCAGTTTCCCAGGCTTTCCTATTCTTCTCTAACTATGCCTGATCTGAAAGAATGAGATCTACTTCAAGAACTGAACCATATAAATATGATAGGATCAAACACTAACTTCATCTTACATTTTAGACCATGGAATGAATTCAAATCCAAACAGCCACATTTAATTTTTCTCGTCAATGCAAAAGTATCCTACAACTTATCTGAAATTCTTTTCCCCAAACTGAAAACATCTGTAATTTAATTCCAGTAATTAATTACACCATTTGTATTAATACCTAATTGCTCTTACAACTCTTTGAAACAGTTAAGGACCTTATTGCACATAGATACACAGTAACTTTAAATTCCAGCCTTAGTCGATGGGATAATGATTCAACATTATATTTGTATCTTTATTTCACAAACTTCTTTTTCCCTTTACCTAAAAAGGGCAGCATCATATCATCTCCTCCAGAGGGCAGGTTCTTTTACATCAAATGGCAAGTTTCACTAATCAGAACTTTAGCAGGACCCACATCTCAAATTCTAATCTTATACCCTGAAAACCAATCACTAGAAATGAGTTCTGCAGACTTTAAAAAGCCAGGTTTGGAATTTGGCTAGTTTCAGACCCCTGCTGTTCTCTCTCTTTCAGTAAAACTTAAATCTCAATAACTGCTGCTCCTCCCCACCCCCCACTTCCCTTCTACCAGGTTGAAAATGTAAGACTCCCCTTCTTATCTAGACTAAGGAGGGGAGGGAGAGTGGGGAGGGAAGGGCAGTGTTTCAAAGCAGTCCCAAATTTTTAACCTGAAGGCATCCCAAAGTCTGCTTCCAAAAAAAAAAACACCTGTCTCTGCCCCCCATCGTGAGTCCTAAAATTTCCGTCTACCTTATCTTCTGTCCCTGGTCCCACCCAGACTTATAAAATTCAAGACTTCACACAGTGTCAATAAGAATTTGATTCTTAAAAAAACTCCTTGTTTTAGTTAACAACGTCAACTCTAAATTAAGTACAATTCTTAACAACATTTAAACCATAGAAATGCAACAATACCTTAAATATTTTTACGTATTTAAAATTTGAAACTACCCATCTTCAATTTAGATGAACGCATTATTTATGTTTTAGTATTTGTCTAAAATAAAATTTTTTAATACTATTAAAATTACATTGTAATAATACATTTCTTTCTTAGTTCAAGGCAAAAAAAATTCCAACCCACAAAGAGTAAGGAAAACATCAGGGACTGATGTAAGTAATCCCTAGGCAAAAAGGAAAATGATAGGTGGCAAAAGGTTGACAATACTGGAGTTGTAGGACATGAAATGGAGAGAATTTAGGCAGAATCCAAATAGGTTTCATAATAAAGAAGTTTGGGTTCCAAAAACAGCTTTGCTTCCCTAACTGTAATAAATTGCAGACAATGAAATGATGGTTAAAATATAACTACTGAATTCAAGCAAACCAATAAAATTATAAACTTAAAAAACATTAGAGTAGTGCAAATATTTGAACCATTTCTACAACCAATGCAGATTTGAATGTTCAGTCTATATCAGCATACATTTATGTACACTCTACATACACATTAGTTCAATTAATCCTCACAAAAACTCTTGTGAATTGGATTCTATTGTTGCCCCACTCCCAGTTTACAGATAACAAAACTGAAGCTCATAGAGGTTAAATGATTATTAGCTCAAGGGCACAAATCTAGTACTTTTCCAAGGCATGATTTTAATCTGACTTCAATCCAGTGCCCTATTCACTATTCAGAGCTGCCTTTTGAACTCACATGTGTCGATATATTTGAGCAGAGGTCTAAATGAAAAAGTTTTGTTTCCCAGAATAAGCTAGGTAACCAAGTTTTATAGCATTCCTAGAATAAGTTTCTCTTAATGCATTTTCCACTTTAATAGTTTCTAGATCTTACCATAAATTTTCTGCCTTTTTATCCACAGTGATATTGCATTAAAAATGAAGATTTATCCCTTTGATTTCCAATTCTTGGCTACCACAAAGAGAGCCGCTATAAATATCTTTGTACATATGGGTCCCTTTCCCTCTTGTGTGATTTCTTTGGGATACAACCCTAGAAGTGGTATTGCTGGGTCAAAGGGTATGAACATTCCTATGGCCCTTCGGGCATATCTCCAAATTACTCTCCAAAATGGCTGGATCATCTCACAACTCCACCAGCAATGTAACAATGTTCCAATTTTCCCACATCCTCTCCAGCATTTATCATCCTCCTGCTTTGTTATTTTAGCCAATCTTACAGGAGAGATGTGGTATCTAAGAGTTGTTTTGATTTGCATTTCTCTAATCAGTAGTGATCCAGAGCATTTTTTCATATGCCTATAGATAGCTTTAATTTCTTCCTCTGAAAACTGCCTGTTCATATCCTTTGACCATTTTTCAATTAGCAAATGGCTTGTATTCCTATATATTTGGCTCAGTTCCCTGTATATTTTAGAAATGAGCCCTTTATCAGAGATACTAGTTGCAAAGATTTTCTCCCAATTTTCTGCTTCCCTCCTAATTTTTGTTGCATTGGCTTTTTTTTGTACAAAAACCATGTGTGGTAAACTAAAAATAAAAAAAATATTTTAAAAAATGCAGATTTATGATTTTTGTTGTAAGTAATCTGTATGATGATATAGATTCTGCTGGGAAATTGTGCAATTCACTTTAATTTTCTGTGCCTCAGATCTCTTATGATGAAAGCTAATTTAAGGTAGAAATAATTTTGTCCCTCTTGACCTAACCTCAACTTGAGCTTCAGGCAGTTACAAAACATAAGTGTGTTATGAGGTTTTAGCATGTTAATAAGGTGTAACAGTCTGTAACTGCTTTACGAAGTGAGAACAGTTTAGCTGAGGTAACAAATTAGCTATGTCCCTAGATATTGCTATCTTTTCCTCTCTTTTTCCTCTCTCCTTCTACTTCTATGACCCTTAATGGCATTAGAGTTTTGAAAGGAAATGTATTACCTCACCTCATTAGAATGTAAACATTTCACCTTTTAATCTAGTTGCTTTTGATTACTTTCTTATACTTATTTACTTTTTTGCATTTTTCTTGACTTGTATTTTTGTATTTCAAAGTTTCCATTCAGCTCTTGTCTTTTCATCCGGAATGCTTAGAAGTCTTATTAAAGCTGTTTTCCATAGGTAAAATTATACTTACTTTTTCTGAGTAGTAAGCCTATATCTTTTCCCATTATAATTTATTACAAGTTCTCCCTCTCTTTAAGGTGAAAAGCTGCTAAATGTTGTGGGATTCTGACTTGTTGTTTGATACCTGAACTTTTCTTTTCTGGCTGCTTGAGGTTTTTTGTCTTTGACTTGGAAGCTTTCAACTTTGATTATGACATTCATGGGAATTTTAATTTGGGAATTTCTTTCAGTAAGTGACCAGTGCATTTTATTTTTATTTTTCCTTCTGCTTCTAATAGGTCCCAACACTTTTCCTTCATGATTTCTTAAAATGTGTTATTCAAATTCATTTTTGGTCATGGCTTTCAGGGATGAATTCTATATATACTATATGTGTGCCTCAGTATTAATGAACTTTGAATCATTGAATTTTGAACCCACTTTTCACACAAATGTTGTGTGAATTTGTGGGTAACAGTAATCTGAGTTTATGAAAGGAATATATTATAACTGTTGTTCTTGCTACATTATTTAGAGAAATACCTCTGCTAAGAAATAATTATATCTACTAATTGAAGCACAAAATGAGTGGAATGATCTATAATTTTTAAGAAGTATTTTTAGTTTCCAACATTGACTTCCACAAGATTTTGAGTGACAAATTTTCTCCCCATTTCTACCCTCCCCCACCCCAAGATGGCATGTATTCTGATTGCCCTTTTCCCCAGTCTGCCCTTCTCCCTCCCCCTTGTCCCCTTTCTCCTTGTTTTCTTTTAAGGCAAGATAGATTTCTATACCTCATTGCCTGTATGTCTTATTTCCCAGTTGCATATAAAAACAACTTTCTTTGAGCATTTGTTTTTAGAGCTTTAAGTTCCAAATTCTCTCTCTTCTTCCCTCCCTACCTACCCTTCTTGAGAAGGCAAGCAATTCAACATAGGTCACATGTATCATTATGCAAAACACTTCCATAACAGTCATGTTGTGAAAGACTAACTATATTTCCCTCCATCCTATCCTGTTCCCTGTTATTCAATTTTCTCCCTTACCCTATCCCTTTTCAAAAGTGTTTGCTTTTGATTACCTTCTCCTCTGATCTGCCCTCCCTTCTATCACCCCACCTCTTATCCCATTCCCCCCACTTTCCTGTAGTGTAAGATACCCAACTGAGTATGTATGGTATTCCATCCTTAAGTCAAATTCAATGAGAGCAAGATTCACTCATTTCCTTTCACTTGCCCCCTTTTCCCTTCCAGAAGAACTGCTTTTTCTTGCCACTTTTATGTGAGATAATTTACCCCATTCTATCTCTCCCTTTCACCTTCTCCCAATATATTCCTCTCTCACCCCTTGATTTTATTTTTTTAGATATCATCCCTTCATATTCAACTCACCCTGTGCCCTCTGTATGTATGTATGTATGTATATATATATATATATATATATATACATATATATATGTATGTATGTGTATGTATGTTTGTATGTATGTATATTTCCTTCAACTACCCTAATACTGAGAAAGGTCTCATGAATTACACACATCATCTTTCCATGTAGAAATGTAAACAAAACAGTTCAACTTTAGTAAGTCCCTTATAGTTTCTCTTTCTTGTTTACCTTTTCATGCTTCTCTTGATTCTTGTATTTGAAAGTCAAATTTTCTCTTTAGGTCTGGTCTTTTCATTAAGAAAGCTTGAAAGTTCTCTATTTTATTGAAAGTGAATATTTTGCCTTGGACCATTATATTCAGTTTTGCTGGGTAGGTGATTCTTGGTTTTAATCCTAGCTCCATTGACCTCCAGAATATCATATTCCAAGTCCTTCAATCCCTTCATGTAGAAGCTGCTAGGTCTTGTATTATTCTGATTGTGTTTCCACAGTACTCAAATTGTTTCTTTCTGGCTGCTTGCAGTATTTTCTCCTTGAGCTGAGAGCTCTGGAATTTGGCAACAATATTCCTAGGATTTTTCTTTTTGGGATCTTTTTCAGGAGGTGATTGGTAGATTCTTTCAATTTCTATTTTACCCTCTGGCTCTAGAATATCAGGGCAGTTCTCCTTGATAATTTCTTGAAAGATGAGATCTAGGCTCTTTTTTGATCACGGCCTTCAGGTAATCCAATAATTTTTAAATTATCTCTCCTGGATCTATTTTCCAGGTCAGTGGTTTTTCCAATGAGATATTTTACATTGTCTTCCAGTTTTTCATTCCTTTGGTTCTGTTTTATAATATCTTGATTTCTCATAAAGTCACTAGCTTCCACTTGCTCCAATCTAATTTTTAAGGTAATATTTTCTTCAGTGGTCTTTTGGATCTCCTTTTCCATTTGGGTAATTCTGCCTTTCAAGGCATTCTTCTCCTCATTGGCTTTTTGGAGCTCTTTTGCCATTTTGGCTTAGTCTATTTTTAAGGTGTTATTTTCTTCAGTATTTTTTTTGGGTCTCCTTTAGCAAGTCGTTGACTTATTTTTCATGGTTTTCTCACATCCCTCTCATTTCTCTTCCCAATTTTTCCTCTACTTCTCTAACTTGCTTTTCCAAATCCTTTTTGAGCTATTCCAAGCCTGAGACCAATTCATATTTTTCTTGGAGGCTTTTGATGTAGGCTCTTTGACTTTGTTGACTTCTTCTGGCTGTATGTTTTGGTCTTCTTTGTCACCAAAGAAAGGTTTCAAAGTCTGAGTCTGAATCTGAGTCTGTATTTGCTGCCTGGCCAAGTTCCCAGCCAACTACTTGACCCTTGTGCTTTTCATCTTGGTATGACTGCTCATAGAGTACAGAATATTTTGTCCTAAGCTTGAGGGGCTGTGCTGCTGTTTTCAGAGCTATTTCCACACAGCATCGTCTGCCACACCAGTGCTCCTCCTCCCCCAAGAACCAACAACCCGAACTGTGACTCACATCTTAGCAGGCTCTGCACTCCTGCTCTGACACTCTGATCTGCAGCTTAATTCCTCCCACTAGGTGGGCCTGGGGCCAGAAGCAATTGCAGCTGTAGTTCTGGAAGCAGCCTCAGAGCTACACCACCTCCATCATCCCTGGGGAACTCCTTTCACTCTGTCCCAGCAACTTTTCCCAGTAACCTTCTCTGTTGTCTTTGGTGTTTGTAGGTTAGAAGACTGGTAATTGCCAGAGCTCACCAATGCAGGGCTCTATGGCCTGTTCTGCCTGGCTCCCAGTCTAGTTTGTCTGGGCGCAGCCCATGCTGGGCTCTTCTCTCCTCTGCTCCCAGCTCTGTGCAATAGACCTTACTCAGAGACCATCCAGGCTGTCCTGGGCTGGAGCCCTGCTTCCCTCTGCAGTTTTGTGGGTTTTGCTGTTCTAGAATTTCTTCAGAGCCATTTTTATAGGTGTTTGGAGGGACCTTGGGGAGAGCTTTAGGCAAGTCCCTATTTCCCAGCCACCATCTTGGCCCCTCCCCCCCAATTTACTTCTACCTATTTCCTTGCCCTCCTATTCCTTAACCTACCCACCTCTCTAAGAGTCCCTCCCTGATCCTTTCCTTGTCTATTCCTATCTATCCCCTTGTCCTCTTATTTCTTCCTGAATTTAGAAGACTTTTATACCATTCTAGATATATATGTTGTTCCCTCTTTATCTCATTTCTGGTTTGAGTAAGGTTCCAGCACTACCTCCCCTCCCCCTCTCTACTTTCTTCTTCTATATCAGTTCTTCCTTTCCTGCCTCATTTGCATGACATAATTACCCCTTTCCTTTCACAGTTTTAAAAAGAATAATCCCATCAAACAAAGCTCAGCCCAAGTCTTTCTTTCCAACTACCGAAAAAATAATGACAGTCATAAGATTACTGATAACATTTTCACATACAAGAAGTAAAAAATTTAACCTTTTTAAGTCCCTTATAATTGGTCTCTCCTCAATCTCATCTTTGGATGTTTTTTTTCTGATGAGATGTTTCATATTTTCTTCTAGATTTTCATTCTTTTGATTTTGTTTTATTATTTCTTGGTGTATTATATCATCATTAGATTCCCCTTGTCTAATTCCAGTTTTCAAGGAATTATTTTCTTCCTTAATGTTTTGATTCTCTATTTACATTTGGTTGACTTTCTTTTCATAATTTTCTTGGATTGCTCTTTTTGTCCCCTGATTCCTCAGTCTCTCTTATTTGATTTTTAAAGTCCTTTTTAAATTCTTCCAAGAACTCTTTTTGTGCTTGGGACCATCTGATGTTTCTCATCAAAATAGGAGTGGCTTTTTTTTTTTGCTCCACTATCTTACTCTGAATATGAATCCAGATCTTCTCTATCCCCATAGTAACTATCTATGATTAGATTCTTTCTCCTTTGCTTACTCATTTTTATTTTATTTTATTTTGTTTTTAGCAGTTATTACTATAATCAAGTTCTAGTTCCAAGGTGTGGGGAATGATGTCCCAAGCTTCAGGTTCTTCTTACTGTTATTTTCTGTGCTCTGTGTTGGGGCGTGACCTTGGGCACTCCTCTCCACCCCTAAGCCATGGTCTAAAACACCCATACTGTCTGGCAAATGCTTTGGTCTCTTTGGTTCCTCTGTGGCTTCAAACTACAGCTGTTCTCTCTGCCCTGGAAATGAAACCAGGGATTCTGCTCTCCTGCAGGTGCCCATAGCCAGCAGGGTCCCTGCATCTCTGCTACTGAACTCATTAGGCATGTACTAGCTCCTTCTCCCCACAAATTGTGTTTGGCATTCCTTGACAATGGAAGGTCTTTTAATCTCCTAATCAGCCATTGAACCCCCATACTGCCTATGAGGTGAAAGTTCCTGAGGCTGCCTCCCAATCTAGCTGCCCCAGGATTCATTTATTAATTCAGCAGAGTCAGCCTGGAGGTGTTTACACTTCACTTAAGTTGAACCTCAGCTCCTGGAGGTCTTTTCAGGTTGTCTTAGGAAAAAAACTGCTTTACTCCACCTTCTTCCAAGAATTCTATCCCTTTTTGTACTTTTAAAAAAGGTCTTTTAAATGCTTTCTTTTATTTTTAATTTTTAATCCCCTGAAGAGTACATCAATAGGTCAAGATATAAGCCAGTCTTTCTATTATGGTTATTTTCTCAGCTGTTTTACTTATTTAACCTTTATTGTGTTTCCTTAGTTTGGAGTGTTTAAAATTCAAAAAAAAATCCACTCATCTTTTTTTTTTTTTTTTACCATGCGGAAATGCCTACATGCTTTTTTTGATTAGACATTAATCTATTTTTCTCTTGTTCATAATAGCTTCAGGTTTGCAGAGTAAATTTTCTGGGTTGCATCTTGACATTTTTGCTTTATGGAATGTTATTCCACTCCCTTTGGCTTCTAGCAGATATAGAATAATCTTGGTTTATATGAATTTCCTAAACTTTATATTTGAAGGTCTTTCTCGTGGTTTCTTACAGAATTTATTATCTATGTGTCTTAGAGTTAGTAGCATAGTCTTTCCCTTCTCTCTCAGAAGTGATCTGTAGATTATTTTTATTCATATTTTGTTTTCTTATTTCAGAAGTTGTTGGAACTTTTCTTGTATTATTTTATATGCATAATAGTAATTACATTTTTCAATTTATCATGTTCTTCTGAAAGATCAGTAATATTTAATTTTTGTTTACACACCTCTCTTTGAGATTAATGAATTTTGATTATATAGTGATTAGGTAGTCTTTGAGAATTATTGTCTTTTACTTCTCACTTTCCAGATTGTCCTTCACTTCAGTATATTTCTATTCCAAATATATTCTTTCATTAACATTTTTGGAGTGACTTGCTAATGTGTTCTCAAGTATTTTTATTCTGCCAATTATTTCTACTGTTCAGGCCATAAGTTCATACATTTATTTCCTTTCTAGCTTCTTTTTTAAATTAATTATTAAATTCTATTTTAAATTTGATGACTAAAACAAGCATTTCCAAAACATAATACAATAAAAAAGATGATTGCACGTAAAACTGCAAATCTACTATGCACAACTTCCTTTTCTCTATTGAATCATTCTAACACATCTTGTTTGGTTTCCTTGATCTCTTAGGATTTGATAGTATTCTGTGTTTTATCAGACATGAATTCAATTTCCTTTGTCATGTGACATTTACTTATAAAAAATTGTAATCTTTAATGTTTCAGTGTGCAGACTTTAATTTTAGCACCATTGCTGTTGATTTATCTGTTTGTGCTTTAGGTTTTAATTGAACTTTCTTTTGCTCAATATTTAGTGGCTTTATCCTTTTTAAGAATAGAAAATTTTATCCTATTATTACACTGTCCACTCACTTTCATACTCTTTCCCTTTAATATTGTGTGTATTCAATAGACTAGGCTAGATGCCAGGATGCCTTAACCTCTTCCCAAATTGAGTAATTTCCTTTTCACTTGCCTTGGTCCCTGCTTCCAAGGAGCTTCTGCAGGAACAGCAAATTTCAGTCACTTTTTTTCAGGCCTATTTGAGAAACAAATGGAGGCCTCTGGAACCAAATCTGACTATTCCTTCTCTGGTGACCTGAATCGGCATCTGCTAATTTTTATAGGATTTGGATAAGGAAGTAGGAATATAAGAGGTTGCGTCACTTCCGGCTTGAGGTTTACAAATCTAAGTTCCATTCTGAGCAAAAGGAAGGACAATCTCTCCCGTACTCTTCCTTTCATTTTCATGTTGAAACAATGCACTAAGTGGGGAATATATATTTATGTTGCAAAACAAAAGTCTTTTGCTCATTTTCTGTATCATTTCAGAACACAGAAGCTCTTGGAGGAGCAGTCTTGAGTAAATGCCTAAAGGATTAGAGTTTTCCAGTTTGAGTTAAGGCTGTTACTTTGTTGGATTTCTTGCTTTCTTGTCCTGGGGATTCAAGTGCATTTCCTTAACATTTGATGTGTAATTGCTCTTTTGTTTCATTTTGTTTGTTTTTTGTGAAAAAGAATAGGGACTGAATAAAGTACTTAGTTTATGATTCCATGATCTTTTTAGTTATGTGACTCAGAAATAGTTTGCTCAGTGACACAATGCAAATATCTAACTCCCTCAAATATTTTATTTAAATAAATTTTGAAATAAATTTGTTGTATCATTTTAAGGGCTGTGAGACCAACAAGATGGAAGACCAGACATTTTTTTCCAATCTTAATGATGTCTCACATTGTTCCAAAATTGGAATTATGTGACCAGAGATAAATCAATTTCAGCTTTCTCTGCAGTCTATGGCAGTAGGAATCCAAACACAGTTCTAGAATTGGTTCAGAGCCATTTCTTACAGGTTTTTGGAGGGACTTAGCAGGGAGTTCACACTAGTCCCTGCTTTCCAGCTGCCATCTTGTCTCCACCTATGGTAAAATCTTGATGAAGGAACAGCAGAGAAGGCTAATCCCTAGATCCTTATATGTGCTTATACAGAATCCATTCCCCTACCACCTACCACACTAGCAGGAGCAGGATTATACGAGTCATCCCATGCCGGTTGCCACAGAACTCAAGTCCACATCCTTTACCCTCCTTCCAGTGTTAAAAAGATACATAGGGCAGAAATTTGTTCAGCCTGTAATGTCAAGATATTTGGACACACTCTTTTTCCACAGCCGAGGCCCAGCAAGCAGGCTGTGACCCGAGCTTGGCATAGCAACAATCCTTTGCACTCACCCTCTGGATGATCTCACTCTATGGTAAAACGTATTGCTTTGACCAACATCAGGTATTCTCTGAGGGATTTATGATTTTCCTATTAATCAATAATTTCCCAGGGACCTAAGAGCCAGAAGTAGCCAACATGTTGCAGCAGAAAGTGTTAAATCAAACCTCCTAATACTCTTAAGAATTCTTATGCTTGTATGACTGCTAAGTGAACTGAACCAGATGCTGCACTTCTGTTCCTGCCACACTAACTCTGGTTTTATACCCTGCTGAACAATCACAAGGCTCAACAACCCTTATACAATGGGTCTAATGACTTAAGAACTGTTCCCACAAGACTCAAGAACACCTATATTGTCCCCAAAATGCCTGCACACATGGGCCTGCCAGGGGAACTTTTTAATCAAGACTTAAGGATGACTGTGTTGGGTTCTGCCTTTTTGTAGTTTTCAGGCTTATAAGCCCTACCCCTGCCCCAGCATGTCAAGCCCTTCTCAGGAGGATTTATGTTTGCAAACCTGCTTTCCTCATTTTGAAATTAATTAAGCCAATTTTTCATTTCTGTCTCACCTGCTTCTGGCCTGCTTTGTTTGGTTAGCCACTCACAGGTTAGAGACATTTCCAATCTGACCTACATTTAAAATTCTTTTGTCAGTGATAGCGCTGTGGCAGTGATATGTGCAAAAATAGCTTGGTCAGAGAATGGAGAGAGGAAATAGGAGTAGAACGTGTATGAGCTCGTGTGTGTGTGTGTGTGTGTGGGTGTGTGGGTGGGTGTGACAGAGAGAGAGAGACAGAAACAGAGAAATAGAAATTGTATGGCACTCCACTAAGTCTGAAGAAAAAATTCCAAGATCCAGATGGGGTTAGTTATGTCCCCCCAGAAGTCACTTGGGGCAGTAATTGAGGCTGGTGAACTGTGAATTTCCTCTGCTCCATGTGAGAAAAGACTGAGATGCTTCGAGATCCAGCCTCTAGAAAAATGATGAGTGGACTTTCTAAGCACCAAAACCCTGCAGATCATACCCCTTTGTAATAACAATTCAGCTAGCAGCTGCTGCTGAGTTGTAAGACCCACCAAGACCAGCAACAAAAGCTGCCAGCACAGGTTCTTTTGATCTGCTTTACTAAGGAAAGTAACTTTAAGGGGTTAATAATCTTACTTTAATCCAACATACAAATATCACTCAGTTAGTTCAGGAGGAAAAGCCAGCAACCTGAACTTCAGAGCAAATACAAACAAATTGCAGAGATAATATAAACAGACCAAATCACAATTCGTAGTTACCAGGAAGCCATCAACATCTACATTTACAAGCAGGAGGCTCTTAAAATGGCTGCCCAGAGTCCCATGCCACTCTCACTGGAAAGTGACTGAGAGCCCCAAGGGAGAATGCCAACCTCTGGGTTTATATGTCTTGTTCAGGGTCAAAGGGCATCACAATGTGCAACTCAAACCCACGTGACCTAAAAGCATCACAAACTTGGGACTCAGACCCACATGGTCTAAAAGCCTCTGGTGTCACAAACATGTCACTCAAACTCATGCAAACCAGGCTTTCCCTTGAGGCAAAGAGGTCATCAAAGACTCCTAATTTAATTGAAGAAACAAAGGCTGGACTCATCAAGGGCACTTGATTAAATAAGTGCTCTAAAAGAGAAAACAGTAAAAAAAAAGTCCCACTTGAATTAATATTACACTCTTTTAAGGTCCTCATTAAAGAGGTGCCCTTTAAAGAATTTCTCCCTTCTTTCATAGGAGAGCTTTCCTCAGGAGAAGGAATATCTGAGTCCCTAGAGGCAACTGACAAAAAAAGGTGGAAGATAATGAGCCCAGAGAGATTGCAAGGCAAATAGAGGGGCAGGAAATGACCAAAAAGATGTAGCTAGTCAATAATGGCTCTGTCCCCTGCACAACCAGAGACACAGGAAAATTTCTACTATGAAGCAATACTCTTTATAACACCTGAAAAAAGTGTTATTTCAAAAACAAAAAAGGAGAATAGCATGGGGAAAGATCTGCAAAGCAATAGAATAAAAAGTTTTTGGAATAAGAAACTCAAGATTAGATACCAAAATGTTCCTTAGAAGCTTTAATTCCATGAAGAATACAGAGACTAAAGAAGGACTGAGTATGAGGAAACATACCAAAATTTCTGGGATGCATTTTAAAAAATCCTGGAGGAAAAACCATATCCTACAAATATACATAAACAAAATATTATCCTCCTCATAAAAGAAGGCTACAACTCACTGACAAGAAGAGAAAAGCAAATCAAAACAACCCTGAGATTTTACCTCATACCCAGAGAACAGGCAAAGTGAAGAAAGGATGCCCATTACCATCACTATATTCAATATTGTACTAGAAATGTCAGCTACAGCAATGAGAGAAGAAAAAGAAATTGAAGGAATTAGAATAGGCAATGAGGAAACCAAACAATTACTCTTTGCAGATGACATGATAGTATATTTGGAGAATCCCAGACAGTCAACTAAAAAACTACTTGAATATAACAATGTAAATGAGAAGAATTACCAAGAAAAGTCAAAAGTAAATGAAGCAAAATTAATAAAGAATGAGCTTGGCTTAAAAGAAAAGATTTTAAGTGATATTCCCATCTCACTCCTTTGTGGAGGTGGGTGATCCAAAAACATGGCACTTTTCACATTTTCAGACTTTTTGACGAATTGATTAGTTAGGCTGATTTTTTTCCTCTTTCTTTTCTTTCTACTTTTTTTTGGCCTTAGAATATTATTTGTTATGTGGCATGGCTCTGTAGGAGAAAGAGGAGGAGGATTACTGGAAAACTATCGTGTTGTAAAAAAAAAAGACACCAATATAAACTTATTTTAGAAGAGAAAGTTGTCATATATACATAAAACACATCATACACACATAGATGCATAAGCCTGTGAGCTTGAATAAACTAAAATTCTAGTTAATAATTCTCCCTTCCTTATCTTATGGAATCTCCAATTATCACCCAAGGGTGATGTGTTCATTTATGATCTTGAAACTTCACTTTATCTCGCCGATTATTAAAGGTCACTGCTACAATTCCAAGTCTTCCATTCTCAATGTTTTTCATTTGAAACACGTATCAATTTTCTATCTACAATCAATACCCCACACATACTTTATGAAACATCCTAGGAAACCATTGATTCCTTACCAATCTATAATTTTCTCAGTTATATAAAGAATATACAGTTAAGGAAACTAACACAGATTATTGAAATTCCAAAGCAAAGGACTAACATTCGGTCAGTTATTTATGTGTTGTTTTTGTTGAGTCATTTCAGTTGTGTCTGACTCTTTGTGACCCATTTTGGGTTTTTGGTTTTTTTTTTGGCAAAGATACTGAATTGGTTTGCCATTTCCTTCTCCAGCTCATTTTACTGATGAGTAAATGAAGCAAACAGGATTAAATGGCTTGCCCAGGGTCACACAACTAGAAAGTGTCTGAGGCTGGATTTGAATTCAGAAAGATAAATGTCTTCCTGGTTAAAAGCCCAGGGCAGTTATTTAAGATAATGCATAACATGAACCACAAAATTTACTTAAGATACTTTAAATTGGTAAAAATTTCAGAAAGTGATGAAAATTCATGTGAAATGTATTTAAATTTTAAACTAGTGAAAAGGAAGTTTAGTTTGAAGAAACATTTTGATAATTTGCTTTACAAAGCTTTTTAAAAAAAACATTGATTAATTAAATTTGTGAAAAATTCAACTTAAATTGTAACATCACTATGAATATAGGGACTGATTTCCATTAAATAGGGAATTTTAAAATGTTTATGTTTTTTTAATTGCTACCTTACCATTGACCGAAGTGTCTAAGAGAAGTATGCATTAGCTGAGTAAAAGCTTTATATTAGCTTACTGAAAATCAAAATTTAATGGTTGATTTTGTCTGATTTCACCCATAATTTCATTGCCTTATATCATCAATAAGGATCAAGGATCAAACATCCAATAGTGTTAGTAATCAATTCACCAATGTAAACTGCAAACCCTCTAGGCATTTAATAAAGTCTTATTGAGTTGATTTTCATAACAACAACATAAATGAATTGATTTTAGATTTCAACTACAAAGTCACATTTTGTTCAAATTTAATGTGATACAAAATATTAGTGGGGCAATATATTTTTAAATAACTTAGATAATATAAACATATGTTACATAATTAATATTTTTAGTTTTTAATCTATTAGTGTCACTTTAAGTGTTTGTAATGAATGTTTTATGAACAATTATTTTATGTAAGTTGTGGAGAAAATTTAAATTATCCAGGTGTGCCCTTACCTTGCATTCATAAAGAACACAAACTCCAGAAGAGGAATATATTGTTTTTTTCTCTCCTTCGAAATAGGTTCTTCCTTGAAAATGGCATGTGGCTTTGGGATTAAAAACAAAAACAAAAACTTCAATGAACAAAAATAGTTTAAAGTTGGCAAAGTAAATTTACACTGATGCTTCATATTTATTTACCACTTTTCAAGGATTCGTACTGACTATACTCCATGCCAACTGCTCCTCAAAATGAGATACTCAGACACAAGAATTTAGTCTACTGAACTTGTAGTTGTGGCATCCGCATTCAAATCCTTACTCTGTCACTTATTACCTATGTAACCTTGGGCAAGTCACTTAGTCACTTTGTTTCTGTGGGTCTCAGTTTCCTTTATTAAAATCAGGGTCTTGTTAAATGAGGTACCTCCAAGATCTCTACCATCTTTAGTTCCATAGTTACTAATATCTCTCCCTCTTACTTCTCCCATCCCCCAGTTGTCAAATCCTGTCAATTATTCATCCACAATATGTTTCCCATATGGCCCTTTATTTCTATTCCTAGCTACACTGTCCTATTCCAAGCTTCTTATTGCTTCTCATATGAACAACCAACTGAATTGCACAAAAGAATTGAGTCATATTTAAACTTTGCATCTCCTCCAGCATTTAGCACAGTGCTCTGCTTGTAATAGTACTTAACACGTATTATTAAAGTTCAGCTTGACTATTACAATTGACTTAAACAATTTTATCATACTGTTCTTACAGATTCATCTTTTTTAATGTAGTACAGGCTCAAGGCTCATTCTCCTGACTCTCACTAACACTGGCAGGCTGAAACCCTAGAAGATGACTGACCACTTTCTTCCTTCAGGTTTATAGAAGTAACTCTGAGGAACAGAGGGTTTTCTAGTACTACTATTCATGACACTGCAACAATATGCTCCCAGATGACATCAATTAACCAATTAGTCCTAATTAGATTTTAGACATGAATATTTACATAAGTAATATATTGAAAGCAGTTGGTAGAACCACCATCCCTTTCCAAACCAGAGTCAATCTGGTCTCAAGTTTAGAGAGCTCATGTGGCAATGAGGTAAATTCTTATCTCTTAATTGATAAAAGTCCTTTGCTCCCATTGTGAAGAACTATGAAGTTCACTTTAGATATTGTTTTCTTTTGGACTACTTGTAAAATTCTAAAGCTGCTTTTCTTCAGCAGGTCTAGTTTATTCTCAGGCATTGATGGGAAGTCCAAATCTTCTGAGCTTCTAAAATTCACAAGGTCATCTTCTAATCAAGGTGGAAGAGAGGAGACAGTAATTCTGTTACTCACCTTCCTCCCTTCCCCTTAACAATTCCCTTTCAGGAGCTTTGCTGATACTATCCTGCCACTCAACTTAGCCTGCTATTAGAATAGAGGATTCTGAATTTTTATCCAAGTCATTTCTTTCAATGTCATTTCAATCCTTCCAAATTGATTAAGGACTTTTTAACTCCTAGTTTATACATTCAATAAAGCAATAGTCAATGGGTGACAAACATTTATTAAGTGCCTTCTTAATAGCCAGGCATTGCACTAAGAACTGGAGATATAAATGCAAAAAAGAAAAACAATATTTGTTCTCAAGGATCTTACAAGACAACACACAAAAGAAAGCTGAAAAACAAGGGGTGGAGGGATGGAGAGGGGTGGAAATACTGGCATAGAGCATGGTGGAGAAGTTAAAAAAAATCCAAAATGAGTGTAGCCAGGATGGGGAAATGAGATAACTGATCAATAGATTCATTCTAGGATTCAATTATTTACTAGAGGTAACTTTGAGTGTAACTCAAAGAGGTGTTCTCACCTGATAAAGTATCAGGGCTTAGAATATCTTCTTGGTTAAATTGAGTAAGGGATAATTGACTGGTTCATTCAACCATCGATAAGGTGACCTTCTGTGATTAAAAGTGGACCTTAACTCATAAATTTATATTGGAGATAAAAGATTTTACTATTCATTAAAAATGCTACAATGGCTCCCTACTACAATGGGAAGGGGGAAGTATTCTGTGCTCTCAAATCTTAGCCTGGTATTTAGGGCTCTTAGTGATTTTGCACCACTCTAGTATTCTCACAATATTCCCCACATGTACTCTAAACTTCAATCGAACCAAACTATTTCCCAACCCCCAAACATATTTAAATCTTAAGAATTTCTGAAATGGTTTCTCTCTTCTCTCTCACTATGTCTCCAGTGTCTGGCTGTCAAAATCCTATCTCTCCTATAATTTGCAACTTAAATACTAACTCCTCCTCAACCCTCCTTCTGCCATTCACATTGCCTTTAACAAAATATGTTTGCTCCCTTCCTTGAGTTTTGAACAGCTCTTTGTAATGCTGTATCAGCTGCCTCAGGACATTCCCTTTTTCTCAAGGAACATGATACTGCCTCAGTCTTCCTCTCAATTTCAACTGCTCTTACAATAGGAGTTTAATAGGTGTTTATAATAGGTGTTTAAAATTCAAACACCTTAACTCCTCAGTTCCTCAGTTTCTTAATTTTGCATGACCCATTGTTATCCACATCTACTACGAAGGGGACTGGTACATCCCTCTTATCATGATCTACATGTAATTCCACTTATATGGAATATCTCTTTATCAGACTATAACCTTCTGTCATTCCATACATCTCTCCCAATTTCTTACCCTTATTTAAAGAACTGGGCCCTGATCAGCAAAATAATCCTTTTATTCCTCTTCATTCTCCACAGAGGCTGGTCCAAATGCTCTCTTCTCAAATACCCCACACCAACCCTATCTCTTTCCCAATAATGAGGACCTTATTTCATACTTTACGGAGAAAATAATGACCGTTTGTTTTACTCTTTACTCCTTTTCTACAATTCAAAACCTCTTGAAATCATCCCCCACTGTTTTTTCCTTTATTTTAGTCTCCAATAAAGTGGTAGGACTATCCCTTATGTGAAACTGCTGCATTAAGTATTAATTATTGATAGATTAATAATTAAGAAGCATGGTTTAGCTTTAGTTACTGGAATCAGTATTTATAAATTAGTTTGATTTAAAAGACAGCTTTGGCTACTTAACATTAGCATCTATAAGATGGTTTGTCTTCTTTATAAGAGTTAACTTCCCTATTTTTCTGGGCTACAGATTGGACTTTTGCCCCAGATGGAAAGAGGGGAAGGATGAATCCCTGGAGTCATAAGATGTTCTGCCTAGTCAGTCACGAGTCACAGATTGCTTAACCCTGGACTTTCCAGGGAACGTTCAGTAACTATTATCATGAGTCCTAGAAATCCCCTCCTATAAATCAGGCTAAATGTAAGCTCACCTACACCTTTACCAACTGTATAAAAAAAACTGCCACATCTGCTCTAATGCTCTAATTGCATAGCCACTGAGGGGCTATGCAATGTCACTTATTGGCAACTGCTAGTCTTCCTAATAAATGATCATACCACTCCTTTAAACGATCACGCCAAGTCTCTGCTCCTTTTCAGTCTAACTCCTAGAAAAACAAAGTTGTCTACAATCATTAAATTCACTTCTCTCACCATCAGCATTTTGCCATCTGGCTTCCAATATCATCATCCACCATAAATTCTTCACTCCAGAATTTCCAATGACTTTGGTATTTAAATGCCAAATCTGATTGTCTTTTATCGACTCTCATCCTTCTCAATTTCTCTGCAACATTTTATACTGTAGACCACCCTTTCCTCTTGTTCTTCTATCTTTTGGTTCTCCTTTTACCTATCTGAACACATCTTTGTCTCCTTTGCTGATTGATCATGCCATGTAACTATGGATGTTCATCAAGGCTCCTTCTTAGACTTTTTTCTATTCTCTCTCTATCTCTGTCTCCATCCATCAACTCCCATGGATTTAATCATCATCTCTATACAAGTAATTCCCAAGGCTTTTCTAATAGATTTGTCTAATGGATGGATATTAAAGTTTCCTTCTTTCATCCTCACAGGGCCTGGCATCAAGTGCTCCATTTTGCAGTTGAAGAAACTGAGGCAGACAGAGGTTAAGTGATTTACTCTGGATCACACAGCTAATATTATTAAGCACCTATTATGTTCCAGACACTGTGCTAAGTACTTTGCAAATATGATCTCATTTGATCCTCACAACAACCCTATGAGGTAGATGCTATTATCATTTCCATTTTCCAAATGAAGAAACTGAGCCAAAAGAAAAATATAAAATTAAATAATTTGCTTTATAAATTAGATTAAATAGTTGATGGTGTCTTCTAAATGGAACTGCTGAAGAATATAGATATTTATCATACCACATAGAACTTTTTCAAAAATTGACCATGTATCAGGTCACAGATATTGCAAATAAATGTTAAAAAAAAAGCAGAAATAGTAAACTCTTTAAAAACATAATAAAAATTGTAATCTATTCAAGAAACACAAATAAAGCACAGACCCAGATGGAAACTTAACAATAAAATCCTAAATGAGTGAACTGAAGAGCTAACTATAGAAATAATGAATAATTATGTGAAAGTGGATGAAATAAATATATAGAGCTATATAGTCAATATATTAAGATATAATATATGAATCTATTTTATATAAGTATGCAGATATATTTTATGTGAAGATAATTTTAACTATATACAATGTCTATATCAATGTTTAAATAGAAATATTGTATAAAATATTCATATAAATGTATTTAAACATAAACATATTTATATAAAATATATAAATGTGTATAGACACAAAACAGACTCACACATATATACAAATAAATTATGTTATTATGCATACTAATATAGAGATAGTGAGATAGAGTTAACCAAAAACTATTCATAAATAGATAAGTAGTTAAAGGATATGAACAAACAATTGTAAAAAAATAATAATTAAAACTATTAACCACAGGAAAAAATGCTCAAAATTGCTAACAAGAGAAATACAAATCAAAATAATCCTAAGATTTTACCTCACATGCAGAAAGTTGGCAAAGATAACAAAAGATGAGAATATTCAATGCTGGAGGCGGTGAGGGAAAATATATGCACTAGCACAAGGCATATGGAGTTGTACATGAGTTCAATCATTCCAGAAAGTAATGTTGAATTATTCAAGTGACTAAAATATCACTTTCAACCAGAGATTTCACTTCTAGAATATAGCTCAGGGAAGTCATTGTTAGAAGAGACCCCATATAATACCAATATATTTATAGCAGCACTTTTTTGTGATAGCAAATAATTAGAAACAAAGTAAATATCTATTGGGGAACAGTTAAACTCTGGTATAGGAATATAATGGGATATTATTGTGCTGTAAGAAATGCTGAATATAATGAATACAGAGAAGAGTAGAAAGACTTGTACAAACTGATGTATAGTGAAACAAACAGAATCAAGAAAACCATACACACAATGACTACAGAAATTTAAATGGAAAGAATAACTATGCCAAAAAGTCAAATGAATGTCACAGGATTACAAAGAATATACATGACACAAAAGAAGAAATATGAGAATCCACTTCCACCCCACTCCTTTGCAAAGGTGGGAGATTCATAGGTGTGTGACATTTTCAGGCTTTTAAAAAAGATATAGTTTTGTTCTGCTGGGGTGTTTTTTGTCTCTTCATCTTTTCTTTTATTAAAACTATAGGATGACACTCTGAGAGGCAGGAAGGGAAGGAATACTAAGAGAAATTTTCACAATTTAAAAATGATAGTTGTCAATAAAATTTATTTTTATAAAAGGAAAGTAACTAGATTGCATAAAAGGCAAGAATTTGAAAAATTACTTCCAAAGAACTTGCAAGTAAACAGGGCATATCACTTGCAAACTGACCAAAAACATGAAAATAGGTGTGGCAGGTGTGATAACTGAGGCAGGATTTAGAACCAAGAGGAAGGAGTCAGAACTGAGGATAGCCAGCCTAAAAGGAACAATCTGGACACAATTTGAAGTGTCCTCATAGGAGGAAAGTCTGAACTAACCTCCATGTTTCTGGTGTTGCTTTTGGTGATGACTTTAAAAATGATGATTATGAAGCTCTGAGTTGGTGTTCCCATTCTTAAGAGATTTGAGAATAAACTGCCTGTGGCATAAAAAGGAGAGACCAGTATGTTCTTAAGAACTGTACCTTGAAGATAATTGAAGATAAAAAATTATCATAAATTACCCAATTGTCTCAAGGGATTCCAGCTGAAAGAAGGTGATTCTCAAAGTCTTATATTTACATGTGAAATGGGGAAAGAAGGTTTGGAATTTAGAAATAAAGCTGTTGGAGTTCTTTTTCTATTCCTTTTTATATTTTTTACTTTGGCTATTGAGAGGTAAGTCAGAGTTGTGCTCCATAGAGTTTGTTGCAACTCCAATGGGAGCTAAAGCAGCCCGTGGGAAAAATAATATACTTACAATCACACATTAACATAATAGTAAAAAGAGAAACTTAATGAACTAAAACTGTATTTCGAAAATTAGAAAGCCAAAAAATAAGCAAGCTAAAAATAAGCATAAAAGATATTAAAAATTAGAGAGGAAACAGATAAATTAGGTGGAAAGACACCATAAACTAAACTATATATAAACCAGCAAGACAAGGGGCATTATGTACAGGATCTGAAGACACTTTGCCTATAAATGAATTGTGGGGTTGGAGGTTGGGTGGAGGGAGATTACATTACAGTCTTGAAGGGTAAATAAGAGGAGTCAGAGGAGCAGAGGGATAGAGAGGAGTGTATGATGTTCCAGTGTCAAATCAAAGGCTAGCAATCAGGGAAAGAAAAGAGAAATGCCTAGAAAGGAGTGGATGGGGAGGGGAAAGAATTGAAAAGGGGGGGGAAGGTAGGAGGCCTTACTTTGGTGGTTGAAGAAGACCAATGACATCATGGATGGAATTTTGCCTGTTCCAGAACATAACTTGGGAAAGAAAGGTTTTCAGAATCATGATGTATTAAGCTGGGTCCAACTCTAGCCAGTTCTTCATGTAATCTAGGTTTGATATTAGAACAAAATGAGGCACTCATAGGTCATTCAGTGGTTAGCCATAACAAGGAATGAATATGCAATACTGAGGAACATGTGAGTTGATTTTTCTGAGCAAAGCTCTCCTGCTTCTGAGTTGTGTATCATGTTCCAACCACCATACCTGAGGACACCGACACAGACTACACCTGACACAAACTTTGATAGTATACACACTACGTCATGGGATACAAATGAAAGTAGAGATAAAATGCAATTAGAATCAGCAAAGTGATGTGGCCCCCTCAAAAAAAAAACTAATGAAATCTTGGTCTCCATTAATAGGCATTATTCCAGGAATAAGGGGGTGATAGTCCCTTTGTCATCAGTAATCATCTGCTGTATTAATTTCTTAGCACACCATCCAAGCAGAGAAATGTGATCAGGATGGTGACAGGCCTTGAGTTTATGTTAGATTACATTGAAGATTAGTTGAAAGAGCTGGACACTTTTAACCCACAGAACATAAGTTAGGGAGAACATGCTAAGTGTTTTTGAAATAATTGAAGGACCTTCATATGGTTGAGGGGTTAGACTACTTCTGTTTATCCCTAGATACAGGATCTGATAGAAGTTGCAGAGGACAATTTAGGCCTGGTGTCAGGAAAAACCTCCTAACATGTCCAGAGTGGAATGGGATGATGAGAGGAGGTGGATTCCCCCTACTTAGATTTTAGAGATAGAGCCTTCAAATAGGCTGGACTACACTTGTCAGCAATGTTGTAATAGTATATGGGCTGGGGTAGAGGGCTATTTCAATTCTTTCGTATACTCAAATTCTGTGATTCTATGATTATTTGATTCTTTTTGGCCCTAATATCTTTTATGAATCTGAATTCAGGAAATGAACATAAGTGAAACTACAAAGAAAAAAAAAAGCCCCAGCAGGAAGAACCATATATTTTCTTGGTTTACAACAAAAACAAGAAAAAAATCCAGGAGTCAAGCTTTACTGATATCAAAACTTGATGCAAAACATATACAGGACCAGGAGAAACAAGCTGAAATATCCTAGGGGGTTTTGTGGGTATTGCCCTGGAGAATCCTTAAAAGTAGAAACTTTGTGGAATTTGCATACAAACAGCAGCCAGAATCACCTAGCACTCTCTCCTTCCTTAAAGAGTAAAAGATTTAATTGCTTTAATATAGGGGAAGAAGGTGATTTCACTGACTACAGAATGGTAGGCCCAAAACAGAACTGAAGCCAGGTTAAAAGTTTTATCTCCAGTGACTGCAAAAGAGAAAAGTTGGGGCGGGGGGGACGGGTGAGAGGTGTCTTATGAACCAACTAGTGCAGCTATTAACTCTTCACCTTGGAAAGAAAGAATTTTGTTTAAATTTTTAAAAAGTAAATACTTTGAAAAGTGGTAAAATTAAATGGGAATACAGTGGACATGCCTAACTTATATGGTGTGGGGGGGTGTAGCCAGAATGGCCTTTGTTTTCTTTGAATGACTCAGCTTACCTCATTGAGCCTCTGGACACTGTGGCTTGCTCTTCCGGGGCAGGAAGCCCAAAGAGCATTCCAGGAAGCAGACAACTTCCTGTGTGATGAGTCATGGGGCTGGCTGAGGGGAGGTGTTAACGGCTACGCTAGGGGGAGGGGCCAAGTCAAGAACCAATCGGCCCTGGTCGTTCAGGCGGTGCTTGATGATGTCAAAAAAACTCTATAAGAGGGGAGAGGACAGCTTGAAGATCCTCTTTTCCTTTTCCGGTTGGAGCCAGAGACAGTTACAGCGACAGTTACAGCGACAGTTACAGCGACAGTTACAGCGACAGTTACAGCTACAGTTACAGCCACAGCCACAGCTGAAGCAGGAGCTGCCAGTAGCGGAGCTGACCTACGGGAGGAAGCTGAACAAAGACTTCAGTCCAGTGGGTAATCTTATTACCATAGAGGGGGAAACATGATTTTGCTTTACGCAATCATGCTTCTCTGTAGCCTCCTGGTTACTCTTTCAAGGCGTACTTATTGGGCCTGGAAGCTTTTGATCAATATATCAAAATGGGGTTGCTGGTTCATGGGTTGGTTACTGTGGAGCCTAAATAAATGTTTTGATTCTTCTGCCTTCTACTTTGAGAGTTTCTTATATCCGGCGGTTCCGAACGTTTCAGACATGTTTATGATCCTCTTTGAGATTATAAACTCTGCCCTCCTAATACAGGGGGGGGGCGGGGAGTGGTGGTGGTGGTGGTGGATGGGTGTGTGTGTGTGTGTGTGTGTGTTTGTGTGTATGTGTGTGAATTATTTAGCAGAATTTAATTGCCTAGGTAAATTAAAAGTAGGGCAAGTTAAATGGCACAGTGGATAGAACAGTGGGCCTGGAGTCGACTAGACTCATCTTCATGAGTTCAGATCTGGCCTTACATACTTACTGTGACCCTGGGCAAGTGACTTAACCCTGTTTGCTTTAATTTTTCATCTGTAAGATGAGCTAGAGAAGGAAATAGCAAACCACTCCAGTATCTTTGCCAAGAAAACCGCAAATGGAGTCATCAAGAGTTGGACACAACTGAAACAACTGAACAGCAATAATAGAAAATTAGAATCAAGGTTGCCTTTAAAATTAAAAGAGATCATGCATTTGCAAATTCACAAGTATGCAACTGAATTCAAAGCAATCGCATAGATAGGCAAACAATCAGTGAAAAGGCGTAAATCTGTTTGCTCTTTCTCAGCCTCAAATCCATATCATTCCTATTGAGTGTACCCATTGAGACTTTGTTCTGGCCCCTCTTTTTTCTCTGCTCTCTCTATCTCAGTGATTTCATCACTACTCATGGGTACAATTTTCAGCTCTATGCAGTTGACTCCTAGAATTATAAGCAAAGATTCAACAAACAAAATCCCCCCCCTCTCTCTCCCTCTACATATAGATATAAATGTGTCTGTATATATATATGAGTGTGTGTATACATATATGTGCATATATGTGTGTGTATACACACACACACACACACACAACACCCTAGTCTCTCTCCTGAACTCTAGTCCCATATTACCAATAGCCTAAGAGGAATTTTGAACTTGATGTCTCCTAGGAATTAATGATAGGACCAACATCTACCAGAATTCCCTCTTCTTCCCCACTTCCCCTTGCAACATAAGTCAAGTTAGTTTTTCCCTAAAAGACAACATTGCTGGGACCTGTTTGGACGGAGGCTGGGACAAAGATCAAGAGACTGAATACAGGTTCCTGGTAGACTCTGGTCATATTAACATGGTTCTCTGGTCACCTAATGGCATGTGGCACATTTATCTAATGGCACCTATGTAAGGGTCAAGCCTTTCAGAGTCAGTAGATGTTCCAAGACCATGGAGTTAACCATTTTCTGCCTTGTTGAAACAATTCTGTTTCCATGCGGAAACAAAGAAGGGTCAAGTCTAAGTTAGGTGTTACTGTAACCCTACTGAAGAACTAAATAAATCTCTGTTCATTAGCTATTCAAGGAACAGTGAGTGCCTCACTTGTCCAAACACTGAAACTGAACTAAAAAGCTGCCTGCATGAGTCACACCCAGCCCTAACATTTGGTAGTCATTAATTGTGAGGAGATGGCCTTGTTACCAGGAGAGGAGAAACAAAAAAATGATAAAGAAACATTAAAAGAAAATATTCTCACAATGCAACCAAAACTATGGCATTAATGACAGGATGCACAAAGAAAACATAAGAATCATGCCTCCCAGAAGAACACAAAACAACAAAAAACCTTCTCATTGTAATGAAGGAAATAATAGAAGAGAACTGCCTAGAACTTCTGAACATAGAAAATGAAGTTCCAATGGAAAGAATTCACAAAATACCTCCAGAAAACAAACAAAAAATAAGCAAACTCCAAGACACAAAATGGTTAAATTGAACAATTCAATTCAGAAAGAACAAGTTCTGAAAGCGATGTAAATTGAAAAAATAAAAACAAATCAATTCTGTTCTCTAGTTGATTTGATTTTGTATCACCACTGACATTTTGTACAACTAAGTCATGTTACATTTGTCCCTGAGTAAAGTCTGGAAGTTTGGATTTCCTGCTAATCGCTGTTCTATTTTTGTGTCAAGAAAATCTGTTCTCCTTGAAGAATGCAGGTGGATGCCAGGGAGTATGATCTGCTATTTCTGCAACACTGGCTGTCCTTCAAGAAAGTCTGGTCTTTTATTGCTAGGACATTAGCTAGCCACGCAGGTGGATACCATTAATGAGCTTTCCATAATGACCAGATGGAAGGAGAAGTTGTTGCTAGTGCTGCATTCCAAATTTCCAGCCAATTATATTGTCCCCCACATCTGATGCTTCTGACTTTGTAACCAATACTAGTTTTCCCCATCTATGATGCTGCCTTCTAGTTTTTAGATGCTGCTCCTTTTATTTATAAAATAATCTGTAAAGCCCCATTTGGGGTCTTTTAGATTGCTAAGGAGCTAAAGTTCCCCTTCACTGGTAATGCTAGCCTGTTACAGGTTCCTGGTAGACCCTGGTCATAGTAACATGGTTCTCTGGTCACTTAATAGCATATTGCACATTTACCTAATGACACCTAGGTAGGAGTTAGGCCTCTCAGATTCGGTAGAGCATACTTGGAACTTTGTTGCCTCAATTTACCTCAGTTTCAATCTCAACAGCTCTCAGGAGATAGATCTTCAAAACAAAGGAAAAGACATTCAAATAATGCAAGACTGTTCCACATCCACTAAAAAAAGGCTGAGAGAGAACTGAATAAATATGTTCTGAAGAGCACGGGAGGTCAGGGTGCCCTACCCTGAAAATCTGAGCTTAATCACATGGGAGAGACCAAAATGAGCACAGACTGATCTACCACAAGAAATCCACGTGAACATTTGGGGTGGAGATGTCTCTAAATTTGTATATCTCATGTTTCTTTTGAGCTACTGCAATTCTGCACAATGGCTCTCTAGAGTAAAGGTGCTTTGTTCCAAGCTTGAGGGAATGTGCTGTTGTTTTCAGAGCTATTTCTATACAGCCAGCTCTGCCATACCAGCACTCCTCTTTCCCCAAGAACTGCCTACCCAGACTTGACTCAGATCTTAAGCAGGCTCTGCACTCCCACTCTGATCTGCCATTTAATTCCTCCCACCAGGTGGGCCTGGGGCCAGAAGCAACTGCAGCTGTAGTTCTGTAGCTGCACCACCTCCGCTGCCTACAGGGCGGTGGCCAAACCCGAGAACTCCTTCACTCTGTCCCTGCAGCCTTTCCCACTAACCTTTTCTGTTGTCCTTGGTGTTTGTGGGTTAAGAAGTCTGGTAACTGCCACAGCTCACTGATTCAGGGAGCTAGGGCCTGTTCTGCTGGGCTTCTGGTCTGGTTGGTCTGCGTGGCCCACACTGGGCTCTGCTCCCCTCCACTCCCAGCTCCGTTCGCGATAGACCTCACCCAAAGAACATCCAGGCTGTCCTGGGCTGGAGCCCTGCTTCCCTCTGCTATTTTGTGGGTTCTGAAGTTCTAGAATTTGTTCAGAGCCATTTTTTATAGGTTTTTGGAGGGACTTGGTGGGGAGCTCACGCAAGTCCCTGCTTTCCAGCTGCCATCTTGGCTCCACCCCACCACAATGGCTCTCTAGACCTTCAGTCTAATACTCTTCTCTCTCATACTTCCCAGTGGAGTCGCCCAAACATTGAGATAGCTCTGGCAATGCATGCATCAATCTCATCATCTATGTAGACATCCCTAGAAAGTATACTGTCAAGATAAGTGAGGTTATCCACAGCATTCAAATGGATGGTATGGTACTAGCTGGTAGAAAACCTGGTGTTAATTGTTAGGCCAAAATTAGCACAAGCAGCAGAGAATTGAGCCATTCTCTGTTGTATCTCAGGTTCATAGGCTGCATGAGTGCATAATCAATTTTTAAATTTCATTTATTTATTTATTGTTTTCAACATTCACATCCATAATATCTTTAGTTATAAATTTTCTCCCTCTACCTCCTGTCACCCACCCCAAGATGGCATACAATCTGATATCAGCCCTACATATACATTAATATTAAAACTATTTATACATTAGTCATGTTGTGAAGAGTTAAAACCAATAGGAGAAACCACAAAAAAGAAGAAACAAACAAAAAAACCCAAAACTGAAAAGAGAGAGCACACAGTATGCTTTGATCTGCATTCAGATTCTATACTTCTTTCTCTGGATATAGATAGCATTTTCCACAATGAATCTTTTGGCATTATCCTTAGATCCTCGCATTCCTAAGAAGAGCTAAGTCTATCAGTGTTAGTCATCACACAATGTTGCTGTTACCATGTACAATGTTGTCCTAGTTCTGCTCACTTCACTCAGCATTAGTTCATATAAGTCTCTCCAGGTTTTTCTGAAGTCCACCTGTTCATCATTTCTTATGGAACAATAGTATTCCATTATATTCATATACCACAACTTGTTCAGTCATTCCAGAATTGATGGGCAACCCCTCAATTTCCAATTCTTGGCCACCACAAAAAGAGCTGCTATCAACATTTTCGTACATGTGGGTTCTTTTCCCATTTGTGTGATCTCTTTGGGATAGTGGTGTTAATGTGATTAAAGATCTTCCCCCCCATCTCATGTCCCCCCCTGCCATTTAATAAGCCTCAGGTGGAGCTAGTTAAGGGAAGCTTGATTAGGGGAGGCTTGTTTGTAGGAAGACCCCCACCCTTTTGCTAACTGGGTGTGAGGCCCCAGGCCCAAACCCTTTTGCTGATGTGGTTTGAAGCCTTTGGGCCCTAAGAAGGGTATATATCTTGAGGATAGCCATTAAGGAGGGAGACAGAGATCTGGAAGAGCTGGAGAGACAGAGGGAGAATTAGAAGGGCTAAGAGAGAGGTGGAGAGACAGAAAGACACAGAGACAGAGAGAGAAAGAACTGCAAGGGCTCTGAAAACTGCAAGGGCTTTCAGAACTTCAAGCTCTCAGAACTGTGGGAGGAGAGGACCCAGACAAGCAGGACTAGTTAGGATTCATAAGTGAGTGTTTACAGGAAGGCCCCAGCAGAGGGGAAGGTTACAGGATGGTTTGGCTCCATGCTGTGATATTGTGTTTTAATTTCCCTGCTGTTACATTGAAGTGGACTTACTGGTTTTGGGATACAATTGTTGCTATGTCAAACTGGAATTATTGGCTTGGGGATTTTTTCCTCTTATGTATGAATAAATGCTTTACTTCTTCTGCCTTCTACATAGACAGTCTTTTATATTTTGTGATTCCAAACTATCCCGGTATATTCATGGTCACTATCTAAATCGTGAATCTTGCCTTACTGACATAGGGATAAGTGGTATTGCTGGGTCAAAAGGTATACACAGTTTTATAGCCTTGTGGGCATAATTCCAAATTGCTCTCCAGAATGGTTGGATAAGTTCACAATTCCACCAACCATGCAGTAGTGTTCTTTTTTCCCACATCTCTAACATTTAAAAATTTCCTATTTTGTCCTGTTAACCAATCGATAGGTGTGAGGTGATACCTCAGAGTGGATTTCATTTGCATTTCTCTAAGCAAAAGTGATTTAGCATATTTTTTCATGACTATAGATAGCTTTAATTTCTTCATCTGAAAACTGCTTTTTCATATCCTTTGACCATTAATTAATTGGTGAATGGCTTGTATTCTTACAAATTTGACTCAGTTACATGTGTATATATATATATATATATATATATATATATATATATATATATATATATATATATATATATATATATATATTTGAGAAACGAGGCCTTTATTAGAGAAACTGGTTGTAAAAATTGGTTCCCAGTTTTCTGCTTCACTTCTAATCTTGGTTGTGTTGGCTTTGTTTGTGCAAAAAATTTTCTATTTAATGTAATCAAAATGATCAATTTTGTATTTCATGATGTTCTCTATCTCCTATTTGGTCATAAATTCTTCTGTTCTCCATAGATCTGACAGGTAAACTATTCCTTGCTCTCCTAATTTGCTTATAGTATCAGCCTTTCATGTACCAAATCATGTACCCATTTTGTCTATGCCTAGTTTCTGCCATACCATTTTCCAGTTTTCCCTGCAGTTTTTGTTAAGTAGTGAGTACTTATCCCAGAAGCTGAAGTGTTTGGGCTTATCAAACAGCAGATTTCTATTATCATTGACTACTGTGTCTTGTGTACCTAACCTATTCCACTGATCCACCATTCTATTTCTTAGTCTGTACCAAGTAGTTTTGATGATTTCTGCTTTATAATACAATTTAAAACCTTGTACAGCTAGGCCACCTTCCCTAGCATTTGTTTTCATTAATTCCCTTGATATTTTGGACCTTTTGTTCTTCCAGATGAATTTTGCTATTATTTTTTAGCTCTATAAAATAATTTTTGGTAGTTTGATTAGTATGGCACTGAATAAGTAAATTAATTTAGATAGAATTGTCATTTTTATTATATTAGCTCAGCCTACCCATGAGCAGCTGATATTTTTCCAATTTAGATCTGACCTTTTTGTGTAAAAAGTGTTTTGCAATTGGCTTCATATAGTTCCTCAGTTCGTCTTGGCGGGTAGACACCCAAATACTTTGTAGTGTCTACAGTAACTTTAAATGGAATTTCTCTTTCCATCTCTTGCTGTTGGGCTTTGCTAGTAATATATAGAAATGCTGATGATTTATGTGGGTTTATTTTATATCCTGTAACTTTCCTAAAGTTGTTAATTATTTCAAGTGGTTTTTTGGTTGATTCTCTAGGATTCTCCAAATATACCCAATATATCATCTGCAAAGAGTGGTCACTTTGTTTCTTCTTTGCCTATTCTAATTCTTTCAATTTTTCTTCTCTTATTGCTAAAGCTAACATTTTTAGTACAATATTGATTAATAGTAGTGAAAATGGACATCCTTTTTTCACCCCCAATCTTATTGGAAAAGCTTCTAGCTTCTCCCCATTACATATAATGCTTGCTGATGGTTTTAGGTAGATACTACTAATCATTTTAAGGAAGACTTCATTTATTCCTATGCTCTCTAGTGTTTTTAATGGGAATAGGTGTTGCATTTTGTCAAAAGCTTTTTCTGCATCTATTGAGAGAATTATAAAATTTCTGTTAGGTTTTTTTTTTGTTTGTATGGTCAATCATGCTGATAGCTTTCCTAATATTGAACCAGCCTTGCATTTGTGGTATAAATCCTACCTGGTCATAGTGTATTATCTTTGTGATAAGTTGCTGTAATCTCTTTGCTAATATTTTATTCAAAATTTTTGCATCTATATTCATTAGGGAAATTGGTCTATAATTTCTTTCTCTGTAGGTATCGGCACCATATTTGTATCAAAAAGCAAATTTGATAGGACTCCTTCTTTGCCTATTTTCCCAAATAGTTTATATAGTTTTAGAATTAATTTTTCTTTAAATGTTTGATAGAATTCATTTGTAAATCCATCTGGCCCTGGAGATTTTTTCTTAGGGAGTTCACTGATGGTTTGTTCATTTTCCTTTTCCTGAAGTGAGGTTATTAAATATTTTATTTCCTCTTCTGTTAATCTGGGCAATTTATATTTTTGTAAATATTCACCATTTCACTAAGATTGTCAAATTTATTGGCAAACATTTGGGCAAAATAGCTCTTAATTATTGCTTTAATTTCCTCTTCATTGGTGGTGAATTCACCCTTTTCATTTTTGATACTAGCAATTTGGTTTTCTTCTTTTTGTAAATCAAATTAACCAAAGGTTTATTTATGTTATTGTTTTTTTTTCATAAAACCAGCTCTTAGCTTTATTTATTAGTTCAATGGTTTTCTTAATTTCAATTTTATTAACCTCTCCTTTGGTTTTCAGAATTTCTAACTCAGTATTTAATTGGGGATTTTACATTTGTAATTTTTCTAGCTTTTTTAGTTGCATGCCCAATTCATTGATCTCCTCTTGCTCTATTTTATTCATGTAAGCATTGAGAAATATAAAGTTTCCCCTAAGAACTTCTTTGGCTACATCTCATAAGTTTTGGTATGTTGTCTTATTATTGTCATTCCCTTGGATGAAGTTATTGATTGTTTCTGTGATTTGTTGTTTGACCCATTCGTTCTTTGGGATTAGATTTTGTTTAGTTTCCAATTAATTTTTGGTCTGTTTTTTTCATGCCCATTTACAATATGTAATTTTTATTGCATCATGGTCTGAAAAGGATGCATTTAACATTTCTGCCTTTTTGCATTGGATTGTGAGGTTTTTGTGCCCTAACACATGGTCAGTTTTTGTGTAGGTGCCATGTAACATCAAGAAAAATGTATATTCTTTTCTATCCCCACTCAATTTTCTCCAGAGGTCTACCATATCTAACTTTTCTAAAATTCTATTCATGTCCTTAACTTCTTTCTTGTTTATTTTGTGGTTAGATTTATTTAGTTCTGAGAGGAGGCAGTTGAGGTCCCCCACTAGTATATTTTGTTTATTTCTTCCTGTAATTTCCTTAACATCTCTTCTAAGAATCTGAATGCTATATCACTTGGTAAATATATGTTTAGTAATCATATTACTTCATTGTCTGTGGTACTTTTTTAGCAGGATGTGGTTTCCTTCCTTGTCCCTTTTAATTAGATCTATTTTTGCTTTTGCTTTGTCTGAGATGAGGTTTGCTATTCCTACATTTTTTTTACTTCTGCTGAAGCATAAATTTTGCTTACCCAATTCTAATGTTTAACAAATTGTTTTCTTCAGTTAGTTTTTATGCCTACTTTTCCATTTGGACAATTCTACCTTTTCAGGAGTTCTTCAGTGGATTTTTTTTTCCTTTTGGCCAATTGTATTTTTTAAGCAATTGTTTTCTACTGTCAATTTTTGTTCTTCCTTTTCCAAGCTGTTGACTATCTCATGCATACCTCTCATTTCTTTCCCCCATTTTCCTTCTACCTCTCTTATTTGACTTTTAGAATCCTTTTGAGCTCCTCCAAGAAGGTTTTTTTGGCTTGAGACCAGTTCATATTCCCCTTTAAGGTTCCCGATGTGGGTATATTGACAATATTGTCCTCTTCTGAATTTGAGTTTTGATCTTCCCTGTCCCCATAGAAAGAATCTATGGTCAATGTCTGTTTCTGTTTTCTGTTCATGATGTTTGCCTATTTCCTAGCTTTTAATGCTGAGCTCTCCTACTGGAGCACAGGGGGCACTATCCCAAGCTTTTTGTGCCAGGGCCAGGTTCCTGGTTACTGAATTTGTGTGCAGGAGCCTCAGGTGCTGGCAGCTGGAGGTTGTAGGGGGTCTGGCAGCTTACCTTCTGCTGAGCTGGGGTCCTAAATGTGGTGAGGCCATATGGGGTTTTTCTGCATTTCCCCAGAGCTACACTGAAGCTCATGGGGTAGGAGGAGGGGTCTAGACACTGGAGGATGCCTGCTCAACCAGGAGGATGCCTGCACATGGAAATCTGGCTGCTGGAGGACAACTATTCAGACCAGGGCTGTGCTGAGGCATGTAGGGATTTGGCTGCTGGAGGTCTCCTGCCAACCCATACCTGAGCTGAAGGAAAGGAGATTTGGGTGCTGGAGGATGCTTGCCCACCTGGATCTGTGCTGAAGGCTGTGGAAGTTGACTGCTGGGAGATGCCGGCCCTAGGGCTGTGCTGAAGTATAGAGAGGTTTGGCTGCTGAAGGACACCAGGCTTGTGGTGGTTCTCTGATCTGGAGTCTGCCAGCTTCCCCAGCAGTGCCGAGGCATGTGGGGGATGGAGGGAGGGGCCTGGTGTTGGTGTTTGCCTGCTCCACCACCCTGGGGCTCAAGATCTCCCCCTGGTTGGCTGTGACCTTTCTACTCCCGGGCTGTGCTCCACTTCCGTCAGAATGAAAGGGACCTTTCCTCACTGATCCCCCAGCTCTACCATCCAAGGATTTTTCCTGGGTTGATATTTTCTGAGTTTTTAGAAGTTAATAGGGGAGAGTGAGAACAGCTTACTGCTTACTCCACCAACTTGGCTTCCAGAAGTCTCTCTAAAATAATTTGCAAACAAAAAGTCATGCACCAACTCTCCTTCCACTTTACTCTTAGATTGTAGCCTTTTCAAGTTAAATAATTTATCATCAGTGTGGTAACTGATCTTGACACTATTTTCATCCTCATCAAAGGCATCTAACAACATCATGCTCACATCCTGACTGTCTCTTCTCCTTATAATGACATAATCTATTAAATGCTAATGTTTGCTGCAAGGATGCATTCAGGAAGTTTTATTGCATTTAGATAAATGGAAGGCAGTGTTGGTGATGAGAAGATGCACAAGTCCTCAGCAGCAGTAACTATTGCTGTTTTGGAATCCATTCCTCCCAAAGACTTCCTGCCATTTCTGGTAACCTGCACTTACTCTGGCATCAAAGTCACCTAGAATTATGAGCTTGTCCTCTTGTGGCACATTGATTATGAGGGTCTCCAAGTCTTCATAATATTTTTCTTTGATCTCATCAGGATTTGTCATGGTGAGAGCATGCACATTGATGATGGTGACATGGCACTTTCCTACAAGTTAAGTCACATTGTCAAGAGTCTGTTCACTCCTTTTGGGAGGCATAGAAGGTTGTTAACTAGATTAGTTTTGACTGTTAAACCTATGCCAGCTTCAGAGTATTCTCTGCCACTGCAGTTATTCCAGAAAAAAAACATGTATCTAGCTCCAACTTGGGTAAGCTAGCCTTCATTTGCCAGCTTTGTTTTACTCAGGGCTGTTATTTTCATGTGATACCTGCTGGGTTCTCTCACAGGAACTGTTAATTTTTCAGGTGTACTGGATTTCTTGTTGTCCATAAGTGTGTGTACTTTCCATGTACCAATGGTGAATGAAATCAACACTTCAAAAGTTTTTGTATTTTTGTGTGTTTGTGTTTCAGCCACAGAGTGGGATCCCCATCTGTCATGGTAATCAGGCCAGGGTTGGGTGAAGCAGACAATTTTTAGGACACCTTTTTTAGCCCCTCCCTGCTTCCAAGAGGTGAGCAGTACAGGCCTTAAAGAAGAATACTCAGTCACCCAGTGGGGTGCTGAATTGCACTGCTGCTTCAGTCCAGTGAGAAGATGACCCTATAGCCTGGGCTGCCTGTGTTCAAGGTTGTGACTACAGTTCCCAGTGTATCCATACCTGCTACTGTATTACTTGCCTGTTGTCACAGGATTTTGAGGTTGGTAAAAATGGTAAAATGATATGGGTGATGTCTTTTGACTCATTAAGAGAGCCAGAGTGGCTTGAAGTCATTGGCCTTACTCTCTCTTCTAGAGTCATCAAAGTCCAGTGACAATATAAAAGTCAAGATGACTAGGGATGGCTCAGAATGAATTGGATTACTTTGGCCTCTTTGATGTCTAATCAAGTTCTAAGTATTCTACAGCACCTGCTTCAGCCACCTTCATGACTATTAGAACAAATTGTTCTCTTCTGCTGGGGGAAGTTTTTACTTGTTTGGGTAGACATCCCCCTACTCACTGAAGGGTTTGAGGCTCCTCATTTACACCCTCAACCTGATTTAGTCCATCTGCCCAAATGGTTTACCAGGGTGTGGCTGCTATGCACATTACAGCTTCTTGGACCGCAGGTTAGAGCTGGGAGAATCAAGTAGACACCAAAGGTAGAAAGCAGCCCTGAAAATGAGTCCCTCACACTAGAGGATGGAGATACAAACTAAAGTACTAGAATTGAGAGAAATGACCAGAGGCTGCCTGAGTAAAGGGTGGAGGTAGCTACAAGACAAACCTTGACCTTTAGATAAGCTTATCCAGAGAGTAGATGAAAGGTGAAGTTACAAGGGTAACGATTTTAAATTCACACAACATGGAAGAGAATTAACCTATACCATTTTGACTAAGTCTTAAAAAGAAAATTAAAATCAATTTTCAGTTTTAAAGCCTTCAGTTGGGGAATAGCTAACAAGTTATGGTATATACAGAGACAGGATGAGGTTTCAGACAAACCTGTTAAGACATATAAATTGATTTAAAGTGAAGTGAGCAAAACCAAGAAAGCAAATTAAGCAATAATGAAAATACTGAAAAGATAATCAATTTAGTAAATCTTAGAAACTAATTATACAATGACCCACCATAGTTCTATACTATGGGACCATAACTGCAAAGGATTCATGATGAAACATACTATCCACTTTCAGAGAGAATGCTGATGGATTCAAAGTACAGATTAAAGCATAGTTTCTTTTCTTTTTCTTTCTTTTATTTTTTTAGACATGGCCTAAACTGGTATTTGTTACGCATGATTATACATATTTGTAATGTGTTTTGTTTCCCTTGCCTTCTCAATGGGTGGAAGGAGTGGGAGAGAGGAAAGAGAATTTGAAATTGAAAATGAAATTGAATTTTAAAAAGAAGCCTATAGCACTGCTGCTGAATACATTTTTTCTGTCTTGCCATCCTCTTTTTTATAAATAAAGGATGGAAACAAAGAGAGGAAAAAATATCAAATAGGATTAAGGGGAAAATACAGTTAATGGCCATTACTGTGAATGTAAATGTGAATGAACACACTCTTAAAATGAGAAGATAGAATGAATTAGAAAGCAAGATTCAACAATATACTTGTTTACAAAAAAAGCACACACACATTTGAAACACAAAGATTGACAGAGTTCAGTAAAATTTCTCTTCTTAAAAATGAATTCAAAAGAACATGTTACAATCCTTACCTCAGTAAAATACATTGGATTACATAGATGAGCAGGAAAACTCCATATAAAGAGTTACCATAGACAAAGAATTAATATCTATACTTAATATATACACACCAAAATATCTAAAAACTTAGAAGAAAAGCTAAACCAGGTACAGAGACAGACAATAAACTCCTTTTACACCTACATAAACCTAACAAAAAAATCCCAAACAAGCAAGAAAGAAGTTAAGGATCTGAATAAGATTTTAGAGAAATCAGATAGGATAGATGTCCAGTGATTATTGAATGGAAAGTCCATAACAACTTTATAAAAATTAATCATATTTTAAGGTATAAAAATTCATAAACAAGTACATGAAAATTAAATCATTTGCTAATCAAAATGGAATTAAAATGGAAAGTGTAAAGACTTAAGATTTTGACATAAGAATTCATTGTTTGGTAAAAATTGTTGGAAAAACTGGAAAGAAATCTTGCAGAAACTGGGCATAGAACAATATCTTGTATCATTTACTAAGATAAGGTTAAAATGATACATGATCAAGATATAAAGAGAGATAATACAAGAAAATTGGAAGAACATGGAACATATTATTTATCAGACTTATGGAAAGCAGAAAAATTTATGAATAAACAGGAGACAGAGAGCAGAGTACAGTGTAAAATGGATAATTTCAATTATGTTAAACAGGTTTTATACAAATAAAACAAAGATAGCCAAGATAAGAAGGAAAGAAGAAAAATTGGGAAAAAATTTGTAGACAGTTTCTCAGAAGAAAGTTTCATCTCAAATCTATAAAGAACTTTGTCAAACCTATAAGAATACAAGTCATTTCCTAACTGACAAATGGTTCAAAGGATATAAACAGGCAGTTTTTAGAGAAAGAAATCAAAACAATTTATAGTCATATGAAAAAATGCTCCAAATCATCATTGATTAGAGACATACAAATTAAAAACACCTTAAGATATCATTTTACACCTATCGAATTGACTAAAATGATTGAAGAGGAAAGTGACAAATGTTGGAGGGGATATGGAAAAATTGAGACACTAATTCATTGTTAGTAGAATTGTGAACTAAAGTAACCATTTTGGAAAACAATCCGAAATTATGCCCAAAGAGTTATTACACTGCCTATACCTTTTGACCCAACAATACCACTACTAGGTGTGTTTCCAAAAACCATTAGGGAAAAAGGATAAAAATCTATATGTTCTAAAATATTTATAGCATCTCTCTTTGTGGTGACAATGAACTGGAAATCACAGGGATACCTGTCAAGTGGGGAAAGGCTGAACAAGTTGTGGTATATGATTGTGTTGGAATACTACTGTGCTATAAGAAATGATGAGCTTGATGATCTTAGAAAAACATGGAAAGATTTGCACAAAATAATTAAGAGCAAAATGAGCAGAACCAAGAGAATGCTGTATAGAATAACAGCAATATTGTTTTAAGAACAACTTTGAGTGAATAAGTCATTTTTCTCCTATTAATTCCCAATATAAAGGACAAATGAAGAAGATGCCATCTGCATTTAGAGAAAAAAATTGATAAATAGAAGTCTGTATAGAATGATTTTACATAAACATACATATTTGGGTCTAATGGTAGCCACTTCTAGGGCAGGACATCATTCCTCACATCTCGGGACTAGAACTTGGTTACAGTATAGTTGCTAAAAGCAAAATAAAACAAAATAAAAATCAAAATGAGTATGCAAAGGAACAAGAGCCTAACCAAAGATAGTTTACTATGGGGATAGAGAAGATCTAGGTTCATATTCAGAGCTTCCTCTAGAGCAAAAGAAGCCACTTCTTTTTTGATGAGAAACATCAAATGGTCCCAAGCTCAAAAAGAGTTCTTGGAAAAACTTAAAAAATACTTTAAAAATAAAAAGAGACTGAGAAAAATTAGAAAAAATAAAAGCAATAGAAAAAAGTAAAGAAAATTATGAAAGGAAAATCAACCAAGTGGAAATAGAGAATCAAAAACTTGGGCCAAAAATTTGTTTCATTCCATCTTTTTGTGGGTTGTGCTGCTGTAGAATTTGTTTAGAGTCATTTTTATAGGTATTTGGGGGGTTTAGGGGAGAGCTCAGGCAATTCTTTGCCTTTACTCTGCCATCTTTCCTGTGACCCCCCAAGCCAATATCATTTTTAAAATGACTTTTACCTAACTAATCTACTTATTCATTGTCATCCCAATTAAATTATTAAAAATTATTTTACTAAGTTAGAAAAAATGATAACAAAGTTCATTTGGAAGAGCAAAAGTTCAGGAGCTTCAAAGAAACCAGGAAAAAAGATAGAAAGGAAGTAAATTTAGCAACATCAGACCTTAAACTATATTATAAGAGAGAGCTTTGTTGAAGTATAAAAAGGATAATTTCTAATATTTTAAATAAAAAATTTCCTGTATAAATAAAGCCTATGTAGCCAAGAACAGAAAGAATACAGAAAATTGGGATAAAAAGCTTTTGTAGACTATCTCTCATCTAGGATGTGATTGGCTTGGAATATTGCTGTGGTTTAGGAAATGATGAGCTGGTTGATTTAGAAAAACATGAAAAGAGTTATACTTATTAAGGAAGATGCCATCTTCCTTCAGAAGAACAGATGATAGAAAAAAATAAGCATAGTATGGCATTACATATATGGGTATGAATGTATATGTGTATATATATGCATGTGTGCATATACGCATACATACACACACATACTATATGTGTATCTACACTTAACTGTAGCCTTTTTTAGAGTGGAATGGGGAGGGAGGAAAAAAAATTTTTAAAAAGTGTACAGCAGAGAACAAAAGAAAACCAGCAAGGAAGCAAAGCTAGGCAATGTTGACAACAACATGTAGTATTTGTTATATAGGTTTTCTTGAAATAGGAAGTTGTTGTTTTTACTGAATCCTTGCTTATGGTCTGCAGTGTACATGCAATTTTTTTCTTTTCTCATTTTGTATTTAAGTTTAAAATAAAAAAAAAGTATGGTGAGCCCCTGAGAGCAGGGAGCCACTAGACTGCCTAAGAAGAAATGAACTGGTCTAGGTTGGTAATGAAGCATGTCAAATCTACCATGCTAATTAGCAGTGGAATCATGTGTATGAAAGGCAACTGTGCTTCCAGTATGGGTGAGATATGAAGACACGTGTGTAATATAAATATATAAAATGCATACATATAAATATATACACAGCTACATACAAATATACACATATATGTTTTGCATATATTTATTATATACACACATATACATATACATATATCTTCCCATACATCTATATATACATTTTCATTGTATATACACAATATATGTACATATATGAATATATGTGTTTGTGTATATGTGCATATATAGAGAGAGATAATGACAACGGGGCAAAATCCAAAAATATAAAATGCCCAGATTAACAAAACCAAAATAAATAATTTAAATAACTGAATTGCAGGGGGGAAAAGTTGAAGAAGACATAAACTGCTAGAGAGAAAAATCTTTGGACCAGATGGCTTCACAAAAGAATCTAATTGAAAAACAATTGATTTCAATATTATATAAACTATTTGAAAAAACAGGAAAAGAAGGAGTCCTACCAAATGCCTTCTAATGATAAGAATATGGTCTCAATACTATGGAAAAACAAAACAAAAGAATACAGACCAAAACCCCTAGAGAACATTGATGCACAAACAAGTCTGATGATGTCACTTCTCTATTCAATAAACTAGTAGTTTCCTACTACTCAAATATAAAATCCTCTCTTTGGATTTCAAAGCCCTTAATAATTTGACTCCTTTCTACTTTTCTAGTCTTCTTGCTTCTCATTCCCCTCCATGTATTCTGCTATCTAGTGACACTGGTCTTGCTGTTCTTCACACAGGATACTCCATCTCCTGGCTGAATTTTCACTGGCTCTCTCCTGTGCTTGGAATTCTCTCCATTTTCATCTTTGTGTTCAGGGTTTCTGGCTTCTTTCAAATCTCAGTTATGATCCCATCTTTTACAAAAATTCTTTCCTAGTCTCCCTCAAAGCTAGTCCCTTCCCTCCAAGATCACCAGCAATTATTACAAACACACACATTAATAAACCTATATGTACATATGTATGTGCACATGTACATGTGTAATATACATAATGTCATAATCATGATTCTAGCAATTAGTGCAGAAGAAACTTTTGGCAATATGCAGCACCTATTCAGGTTAAGGAAAAAAAGAAAAACCATGGAAGTTATTGAGATCAAGTAAGAGATTGTAAAGAGAAAAGAAAAAAGGCCCTGGGACTAAGCCTTGGGGTACAAAATTGTGAATGTGACATGGATGAAGGTCCAGCAAAAGAAACTGATGAGTAGGTAGGTGATGATGCAGGTAGAAGAACCAGACAAAGTATTATCATGTAAATCCAGAAAAGACAATATACAGGAGGAAAAGGTGATGAACAGTGGTGATAGGTCAAGTGGGATGAGAATTAAGAAAAAGCCACTGAATTAGAAAATTCAGAGATCATTGGCAAATTTAGAGAGAACAATTTCAGTTGAATTATGATATCAGAAGTCAGACTGCTGAGACTTTAGAATAGAGTGACAGAAGCAAATGTGGAAGCCCTGAATGTATAGCATTTGCAAAGAATCTGATGGTTGAGAAAGAAAAGAGCTATGCTATGATAACTTGCATGAATGGCAGCATCTAATGAGATCTGGAATTATCTAACGAAGGTGGAAAAAACACGAATGTGTTTTAGGCAGCTAGAAAAGAGTCAATAGCCAGAAAAACATGAAAGTAGGAATGATAATGGGAGCAATCTTCTGGAGAAAACAGGAGGAAAGAGATAGGGGCTACATGTAGAAAGGCTGGATTTGGCATGAAGGACCATCTTGGACTGAAGTAAAAGGAAGAGAGTTGAAGTTGTTGTCAGGGATGAGAAAAGGAAGCTCACAGTGAATGGCCTCATTTTTTTCACAAATTAAGATGATGTAAAAACAAAGATATCAATAAAATTTTGACAGAAGGAAAAGACTGTACGCTGGACTGTAGGAATGAAAAAAGAGCTAAATCCTAGGTTACCTACCTCAGCCTCCCCATTAGAATCATTTCTTTGAAGGTTATGCCTATATATTTCCCCTGTCTTTGCACTCTTCAAAAAAAAAAAACATGAATGATCTAAAATCCCACTGAATTCAATGCCTGAATTATATAAAATAAGTAGCAAAGGGACCAATTTAGTTAATGGAGAGATATAGAACTGCTTTTAATGCTATTTTTCCCTAATGAATGAATTCTATTCTTCCAATTCTTGGAAGCTGTTCCAAATCTTATCTCTTCTCAAATCCCCTGTGGCATTTATTCTCCTCACTCTCTTCCCCTTAACTAAATTCCTTGAGAAAGCCATCTACACTAGCTGCCTCCACTCCTTCTCTTAATCTCTTCTAAGCCTTCTACAACCTGGCTTCTGACATCAAGCTTCAGCTTAAACTCCAACGTTATCAATGATTTCCGAACAAACAAATTTGTTGACCTCTTTCCAAACCTTATGCTTCTTGACTTTTCTGAAACATTTAACGTTATCGAGCACCTTATCTTCCTGTATATTCTTTCCTCCCTAGGTCTTTGGTATACTGCTCTCTCCAGGTTTTTTCCCATCTGTCTGACCACTCTTTATCAGTCTCTTTTGCTGAATATTTACCTATGCCACATGCACTAATCAAATGTGTTCTTGAAGTCTTTGTCTTGTTCCCTCTTCTTTTTTCCCTCTATAATTGTTTATTTTTATTTTCAGTTCTAAATTCTCTCCCTCCCTTTGCCTCCTCCCACTGAGATGGCAAAAAATACAATATCCACTGTACAAATGAAGTCATGTAAAACATATTTCCACATTAGCCATGTTGCAAAAAAAGCAAGAAAAATAAAGGGAAAAACTATGCTTCAATCTGTACTCAATTCATCAGTTCTCTCTTTGGAGGTTGATAGCAACACAAGTCCTTTGAAATTGTTGTGGATCACTATATTGATCAGAGTAACTAAGTCTTTTGCAGTTGGCCATCTTTACGATATTGCTCATACTATGTGAAATGTTCTCCTGGTTCAGCTCACTTCTTCTCTTTGTATTAGTTCATATAAGTCTTCCTAGTTTTTTTCTGAAACCATACCTTTCATCATTTCTTATAGCACAATACTATTCCATCATAATCATATACCACAATTGATTCAGCTAATGCTCAATGATGGGCATTCTCTCAGTTTCCAATTCTTTGCCGTGACAAAATGAGTTGCTATGAATATTTTTTGTACATATGCTTACTTTCTCTTTTTCTTTGATCTCCTCTTTCCCTTTATGTTATATGACATTGATTTCATTAATTCCCATGGGTTCAATGATAATTTTAATAAGATGATAGCCCAATCTATATGTTCGGCCCTAGTCATCTCCTGAATTACGGTACTCTATTACTAACTGCCTTTTTGAATCTCAAGTTGGTTGTTCCAAAGACATCTCAAACTTAAAATGTCAAAAATAGAACTCATTATCTTTTCCCCAAAATCTTTCCTTCTTTCATACTTCTCCATAATTATTGAGTATGCCATCATCCTCCTAGTCATCCAAGCTTGCAACTTTTGTATCATCCTGGATATTCTCATTGTCAAATCTTTTCACTTCAAAATTCACATCAATTGAATGTATTTTCTTCTGTTCACTCACACAACTGCCTGTTTAGTTCAGGACCTCATCACTTCTTGCTTAGACTATTAAAATAGTCTTCTAATTAGTCTCTCTCTCCATTCTAATCTCTCCTTTCCCTAGGTACAATTTTTATTTTTCCAATGGATATAGGTCCAAGTATGTCACCATCCACTTGATAAACTCCAGCAGTTCCCTGTTACCTCCAAGACCAAATATAAAGTCCTTTATTTAGTATTTATAGTCAATTTTTTAAAACTTGGTTCCTTACTATCTTTTCAGTCTTTTTACACTTTATTGATTGCAGGTTCATTCTACAATCTAACTACACCATCCTACTTGCTATTCCTCAAACACAATGTTCCACTTCCCATTTCTGTGCCTTTTCGCTGACTCTCCCCCATGACAATATTCTTCCTCACCTCCACCCAAGGGTGTACTGAAGTCAGTTCATACCAGTTCATGAATGCCAACTGTTAAATTTTCTGTGAGAGCATGTATTTACACTTCAGAAATCAGCAAATACTATAAACCAAGGCTTGATTTATTGTTTTGCTATTAGTCTGAACTTTAAGAAAGTGAGGAAGAAAATTTTTAAATATTTATAAGCATACCCTTGCTTCTATCTCTTAGTTTTCTAAGGTTTCCTTCAAAATTCAGCTCATTTCATCTGCAGAAAGCATTTCCTGGTTTCCCTCACATGGTACTGCTTTTTTCCTCTGAGAATACCTTCCTACTCTGTATGTGTGTATGTATATATGTATATACACATATGTGTATGCATATGTATAAATGGTACACTGATATTTATACACTTTATACCATGATTTACATAGTTTATACCTCATTAGAAAGTGAATTCTTTGAAGACAGGATTTATTTCTGCTTTCTTTTATACCCTCTCTACTTAGTATATTGCTTGGCATATAGTAAGTGCTTAATAAATGCTTCTTGATTGAACGACTACTTTTGTCAACTGAGTAGTATAAGTATAGTTATAATGAACAGATTAGAGAGCTGCCTGGGGCACATAGAGATTAAGTGACTTGCACAGGGTCACATAATTAACAATATGTGTCAGAGGTACTATTTGAACCTAATTCTTCCTTGACCTCAACTATGGTTATATCTCTGTGGCATATTTCCCTACTAGATCATGTTTCCCAATTACATTAGTTTTCCAGTTTTCCAGTATGTTTAGTCTGATCCTTAAATATTAAACTACTCAGTATACACTGAATTAAATTATAAATATAACTATTACCTTGTATTTCTGAACAGCATGAAAATTTTAGTAATTGTCTCCCTGAATAGGTTCTCTCTATATCTATATCTGTATTTACATCTATATACACACACACACACACATGCACACACACTTATCACTTATCCCTTTCATATATATGTATAAATGCACACATAAAATGTCTTTCTTTCTAATATATGCATACATACATATTTTTACATATACATGTATATATACATGTACATATTTAAGAGAAAAATATATATGTAACACATCTTAAGAGAGACAAGCCAAATATAATAAAGAAATATCTAATCTCTTTCTAATTTATGTATATAAACAAATATGCATTATATGTAAATACATACATATATGAGTATAAAACACATACATGTACATATATAGGACAGCTAGGTGGCACAGTGGATAGAGCACCAGGCCTTGGAGATTAGGCCTGGAGTGTCTACCTTTATGATAGGTACTTTGTATCTCACACAGAAACTACCAGAATGTTTAGCAAACTAGTGACACATAAAAGTCTTATTTAAATTAAATTGAAATTAATTATACCTTTTTAAAGAGGTCAGAGAGGCTATATTATATCCTTATAAGTATTTGGCCTTAACAAATATAATGCATTATTACACAAAAGCGTTTAGTTCTAACGAATGTAAATTAGTGTAAAATAAGGAAGACTAACTAGACGGTGTCTGAACTCCTAGCTTTGGGATAGGATCTATGGTTCTGTGACCAAATTATATGATCCCAGAAACAGGAATATTATTCAATCATCTCCAAATTCATCATATGAGTTAATCTATTTTTAGGGTTGTCCAGAGATGCTTCATTAACCTAATACCAAAAGAAGAGTTGACCACTATGACAGCTACATGGTGAGAAAATTTACTGGTCCTTTCACTGGGTAAGGAGCATGGCTCCAGTCCTGTCCACTCTGGTATTTCCTAAAATCGTCTTATCTCTCATTGACTCATACTAATGGATCAGTAAATTATCGGCGCTTTCAAATCATCAGAACCATGGTTTTACTCCATTTTTGCAGGTAATAAAGTATATAGTCCTTTAACTATTTGGGAACTTAAATGATAAAAGAAATTAAATTACTTCTGGTACTGTGCAAGACATCTTTTTAACTTTAACTTCAGAAAAATTATTCATCCAAACCATATTTCCTCTGATTTGTCAGAAGGACAAGAAAATTTAAAATTGGAGTTAACAGGGTTGAGAGCCCAAAGTACAGAAGGTAGTATTCTTATTTCCATCTTTTGGAGAAGTTGTGAAGTTTCTCCAGATTTAGATAATGATGCATGAATAGCTCTAATTTCAAACCCTTGTTTTTCACAGAAAAGGTACTTAGTAAAAGATCATGCTCACATTTGCATTCCTTACAGCATTTGCCATCCACATAAGCAAGGGCAGACTTAGATGGACAATCAGGAAATGAACAGGCCAGTGTTTCACAGTGGATGGTGCCATTCTAAGAAGAAAACACAAATAATGTTGGACAAAAATTCTAGTTTCCCAATCTTTAAGTATGTTTAATCTGTTCCTTAAATATTAAACTATTCAATACATATTGATTTAAATTATAAATATAATATTCTCTTGTTACTCTTGAACAGCATAAAATTTTGGTAATCATTTCCCTGTAAAGGATTTGTAGATGTAAATACTTCTCTCATATACATATATCTCTATAATATATAATGCATGTTTGCATATATATATATACATGTATATAATTGAGAGAAAGATATATGTAACATATCTGTATATGAGAGACAAGCAGAACATCATAAAGAGATATCTAATCTCTTTCTCTCTAATATATGTATATGTACAGATATGTGTTGTATGTAAATATATAAATAATCGTATGTAAATATTTGTACAAAACACACATATGTACATTTATAGAGCAGCTAGATGGCACAATGGTTAGAGGGTCAGCCCAGGCTGCAGGGAGACTTGAGTTCTAATCCAACCTCAGCCACTTAGTTGCTGTGTGATGCTGGGCAAGTCATTTAACCTTATTAATAATAATACACAATAATATTATATAATATATAAAATAATAATAAACTCTCAGTTTCCTCACCTATAAAATGAGCTGGAAAAGGAAATGGTAAACCATTTACTCCAGTATCTTTGCCAAGAAAACCCCAAATGGGGTCACAAAGAGTTGGACATGATTGAAATGACTGAACAACAACAATAAATGTGCATATATGTGTATATTTGTATATAATATACATGCATTCATATTTGTATATAAATACACACTGTATACAAATATATATGTATATTAGCAATAAAGAGATTAGATATATGTAAATAATAAGATTTTATGTACTTTTATGATTTGTAACCAAAAGATAGGTTTGTTTACTCATAAAAATTACTAAATTACATTACGTCCTTTCTGAGACAGTCATTAAACAACTAGGTTAATGACATTCTCTATCATTTAGTCTAATTATAGAAGATTAATAAAAGCATGAAACAGCCCATGGGAAAGACCTAAGGGCAGTATCATTTTGGGAAGTACCTAACAAATTTATTTAAAATGACAACTCCAAATATTCACCAAAACTCTAATTTAGTAACATTTTATAAGTGATACTTGTTTTTATAACATAGAAAGTGATTTTTTAAAAAATCAATACAATGTGCTTTAAATTCTGATATGGTAGTGTAGCATTCTCAAGAAAATGTACCCTAAAATTTTTACAATTACATTGACTTTATAAATTTTAAAAGAAAGGATAAAGGGCATAATGGATTCTGCTTAAATTGAAGCCATACCATGCATGTGCAGTTCTTACAGCCATCTGTCCAGGATTCAGATTCTTGATAGATAGTACCCTTCATAGTGCAGGTTTTCTCACAATAGCAATGATCCAATTTATTCATCCGCTGTTCAGCATGGGATAGCTATGGCACAAAAGTGGTTTGAGTGCTTACCATTACAGATATTGAAAAACCTAAAACACTTCCTTTCAAGAACAACCTTTATTTTTAGAGTTAAATTGAATAATAGCAGGTATAGTAAGGGGTCTTTTCAATTATAAAATTCTAGACTGAATATTCTTCAGAGAAATATTTTTAAGGAAAATCTTAATATTTGCTATTTCAAATTCTATTTCGGAAGCAGTATGTAACTAAGTAATCTCCTTAATTCTAGTTTTACTGAATCATTTTTTATCAGATGGCTGGGATCTGGATTTTTATGAGTTTTTCTTTAGGTAAGCATTTAGACTCTCTCTCCTTCTAAAGAAAGCTCTTTGTGGGAATACCAGAGGTTACAAATGAAACTCAAGTGGACCCCAAGGGTTTTCTAAATCCCAATCTTTATTTCTGAAAAAGTGTTACCTTAGCTGATGTTTTAGCCAAAATGTCTTGCAGCTCCATTATTTTCTGCACAAGCCCATGGAAGTCATTACAAGTTGGACATGCTGGAATTACAAACACTGTATTTATCAAATTCTATTTACAAGGGATTCAGTCTGGGTGTCTGTGTTGACACCTAATGTGTGGGGGCAGTTTTAAAAAATGATTTGCAGGACAAAATTAAACAAGAAGCATACCTTTCATTACAGAGTTCAAGAATTAACAGACTTACTGCGATTAAGATCTGGACACTGAGTAATAAATCCCTGGGGCATGAGAAGTAATTGCACATCTTGCATTATTCCCTGTGTATGAAAAATATGCAATATATGTGTGTGTCTATCTATACATGAATATATATAGATACACGCACACATGTATATATTTGATTTTATCTGTCAAATTGTATACTTCTTCATTGTATACATATGAATCGTACACATTCTTCATAGAATACATAGAGTACTGAGAAAAAACTACCTAGAAAATAATTTTTCTGAATACATCATTTCTACGATCAGCCATATATAAAGAAAAAATCAAGCATAACAAACACCTACACTCTTATCAACAATATTTTTAAAGTCTTCCAATTAAATGTAATGTTGTAATTAAGTGCCAATAGCTGTATACTTGGGAATATTATTTTTAGTTCATCATTACAGTAAAACTTGAAAATGACCTGTCAAAAAGCAATCTGAAAGTCTTTTCTGGTTTGAAGGGCTCTGAAGCAGATAAAAAATTCTAAAAGAAACACAATCAGCAAAAAATTCACACTATATTATATATATGAAGAGGTTTTTTGTAAAAATGATGATTGTAAGGAACCATATGTTTCTAGGGGTGACCACCGAGGCCCCAAAATACCTACATGCCGGGTCCTGCCGAAAGAATTCAGCTCAAGCCTTCTCAGCCAAGGGAAAAGAGAAAGTTTATTAGGGATTCACCATAATGGGCTGTCTTAAGAAATCCCCCCCCCCCCCCCTGTTTCCACAAGCGGGCCAGATTCAACCTACTGAATTAGATTGAATCTGAGCGCCTTCATGGAGGCAAGATGGAGATTATATACACAAAGATTGTAGGAGGGATTGAGGGGTGGTCTGGGGTGACTAGAGGAGGGGTTTAGGAAGGGTCTTGAGGGGAAGTCTAAGGAGGACCAGGTGAGGTCAGAATACAGTAACCAAGAGAATGGAATTAAGGGCAGGAAGTTCCTGAAGGCATGAATACTATCATTGAATAATATCAAGGTTGGGAAGTAACTGAAAGCATGCATATCTATAGTTAACAATGGAGGGCAAGGTTTAGGCCTAATGATAATGTGAGGCTATAGTCTCTGGGGAAGGTCAGATCTAGTTGGAAGATTCAAGGACAGTTCAAGGGGGCTCCCAGGGACTGTATTCCAGATTCAAGGGGGTTCCCAGAGACTGTGCCCTCACCATTTACACATAAATGTTAAAGGCAAGCTATGTATAATAGAGGTTTATAATTTCACATATAATCATATTTTTCTCTTTGTACAGAAAAATATTATTTGGGGGATATAAAATGATATATTTGTGAGAGAAACAAAAAAGTCTTTAAATTATAATTATTAATTTTTTATAGACTAAATTATAGAAGTGAAATTTTTATTATTGTTTTTTCTTCCCAGTGCTTGGGTTTGAGTCTAAGTTTTTATTTGCGATTAGTTTTTCTTTTAAAACATTCATTCTGTTTAGGATTCTTATTGATATGGCACATAATGTTCAATAGTCCCTGTTTTATTACAAGTATTTGAGTAAATTTAAACAAGTCACATACCCTCTCTTATCCATGGTTTTAAAATTTTGGTGGATTAGATGATTTCAACTCAATCAGTTCCTGACAGTGATGAGGGCACAGTCTCTGGGAACCCCTTGAACCCTTGAACTCTCCTTGAATCTTGCCACTCGACCTGGCCTTGGCCTGAGGCTATAACCATTAAGCCCAAATGCCTACCTTGCCCAGTCCTCTATTGTCCAGCTGTTTCCCACCCTTAATCCTGTTTCCCATCCTTAATCCTGATCAAAATATCTATACCCTAGCTCTGTTACCCTAGCCCTTCATGGTCTGTCATTTCCATATAGCCTTCAGCTATTTCCCCCACCCTGGAGTCTGACCTCGTCCTTAAGTCCCTCCCTAGACCCCTCTTCTGGTCACCCCAGACCACCCCTCAATCCCTCCCACAACCTTTGTGTATATAATCTCCATCTTGCCTCCATGAGGTGGGTCAGAACCAATCTAGCTCAGATGGGTCTGGCCCTTTTTCCTTACAGGCGTTGCAAGGGGTGGGATCTCTCGGGGCAGGCTTATTTGGCTAACTCTTAATAAACTTTATCCCTTCCCTTGGCTGAGAAGGCTTGAGTCGAATTCTTTCAGCAGGACCCGGTGTGTCGGTACTTTGGGGTGTCGAGCACCTCTCACCCCAAACCCTCATCAACAGCTCTAAAATTTCATACCTTCAGATGGTCACTAAAAAATTTATGACTACTTTCATGTCCTGGGGGATTTGTACAGATAAATGTTCTTATGTAACATTTTAAGTTTCAAGGAGAACAAGAGTAATGAGTGATGAAAAGCCTTGTACAAATATTAACATCACCATAAAAGAAGCCTCAAAGGTAAGGTAGAGATGAAGGTGAGGCTGATTATGAAGAGATCAAAATATTCAAACAACACTTTTGCCATATTGAATACCACATCAGCTGACATCCCTTTCCTTGTTTATCTCATAAATGTCCAATTAATGAAAATCATTAAACACATCAATAGAAAAAAATTTACCAGTTAAATAAAATACAATTTTAAAAATGATAAAAAAGAGAATTCACCCTCCCCTTCTGGAAAAAACGGAGAGTAGATTGCTAAAATGAATGAAAATCCACTCCTCTTAGAAGTACATGTGTTTTCTATTCTTCAAACAGAAAGAATTTACATAAATACTTATTTAACTTTTTTTCTTCCATGAGAACTTACCTTAAAGTAGCCATGTGCATTATTCCTTTGTCCTAGCCAAAATGTTGTGCCTAAAGGGAAATTCATAGATGGTTTTTCCACTACTCTTTCATAAATTCTATATAAAATAAAAATGGGAAAATTAAGCATAATTGTTCTTGTTTTTATTCTATAATGTCACAATTACTCTATGGAATCAATTTTCACTTACTTATTACAATCCACATGTAAAATCAAATGTGAGGCACTGATGGCTAAGGAGAGTCTGTGCCACTTATCATCAGCCAAAATGTAAGGAAACACTTCTGTTTGAGTTTGCTTACTGCCTGAGTGGTAATGCAACCTGATTTCATTTCGATGACCACTGCTTTCCAGTTCCAGGTATCTGTAGGATAAATGAAGAATTATATTATAAACTATCCTTATCACAATAGAAATATTTGATATAATAATCAATGGGAAGGAGAATAATTTGTTTTTGGTGAAGATCAATGGGATTTTGTAGCCTGGAGAAAAAAATGCTGAGGCTGATTCTAATTTAATAATTATAATAAAGTTATTAAAGGACTATAATGAGAAACCTCTAGTCCTTCTCTATTTTCAATCATGACAAAAGAAGTGAAATAGGCCTAGTTGGCAATAAAAAAAGGTATTTAAGTTCAATTCAGCAAACATCAAGTAGGTAGGTAAATAACAACTGAAAAAAAATTAGAAACAACACCCAGAGGTTATTTAATCTCTATTATATTGCTATGTTGAAAGGTATTTTCAGTTTAGTTTTGAGTATCAAACAATTTAGAGGGATAGTCCCACCTCTGAGAGAATGCTTAAATACTGAAAAAAGAGGGGCAGTCCATGCCAGCATGGTTTTATTTTTTAATAATATTTTATTTTTCTGCCCAATTACAGCATTTGTTTTTACAAAATTTTGAGTTCCAAATTTTTCCCTCCCTCTCCTTCTCTCCTCCCTTCTTCTGAAAATGGTAGAAAATTTGATATAGGCTATACCTGTGCTATCATGTAAAACATTTTCATATTAGTCACAGTTGTGAAAGAAGAAATAGAACAAAAGGAAAAATAAAACCATGGAAAAGGATAAAGTAAGAGAAAAAAAGTATGCTTCATTCTGCGTTCAGAGCCCATCAGTTCTTTATCTGGATGTGAATAGATTTTCCTTTGTACTTGTCTTGGATCACTCTGTGGCTAAAAAGAGCTGAGTCATTCATAGTTGCTCATTACAGAATGTTGCTGATACTGTGTACAATGTTTTCCTGGTTCTGCTCATTTTGTTTGCATCAGTTCATACAAGTCTTTCCAAGTTTTTCTGGAATTTGCCTGTTCATCATTTCTTATTGCACAATAGTATTCTATTATATTCATATACCACTGCTTGTTGAACCATTCCCCAATTAATGGGCATCCCCTCCATTTCCAATATTTTGCCACCACCAAAAGGGTTGCTATGAATATTTTTGCACATGTAGGTTTTTTTCCTTTTTTATGATCTCTTTGGGATACAGATCTAGTAGTGGTATTACTGGATCAAAGGGTCAAGTAAATCAGTGTAGGCAGAATTGTCATTTTTCAGCATCTATTGAGATAATCATATAATTCTTGTTGGTTTTGTTATTGATATGCTCAATTATGTTGATAGTTTTCCTAATATTGACCCAATGCTGCATTCCTGGTATAAATCTTAACTGGTCAAAGTGTATAATCCTTGTAATAAATTGCTATAATCACATTGCTAATATTTTGTTCAAAATTTTTCATCAATATTCATTGGGAAAATTGGTCTACAATTTTCTTTCTCTGTTTTAGCTCTTCCTGGTTTATGTATCAGCACCATATCTGTGTTACAAAAGGAGTTTTGTTGGACTCCTTTCCCACCTATTTTTCTTTTTTATGTTCCAAATAGGATTAATTTATTTTACTCTGATGCAAAACCAAAGCTTTCACTATAGCACAGAGACCAATTGGATAAAGGGTCATGAAAAAGTGGTGTAGGATATGCAGGAGGTGATATATAAACTGGAGGATCAGGTCATTTCTTTTATAACATGACACTACACTGTCACTGAAGAACAAATTTAAAATAACACTGAAAAACTGGACTGAACAGAAATGTGGCACAAACATTACAATTTCCATGCATGCCTTCAAGTATCTGTCTCTCTTGTAATAGACTCAAAAACTTCTAGACTTCAGTGTGATTGTACTATAACAATTCTTTGGAAGAAGAAAAAGTTTATATTGTTGAAATTTCACAAAAGAATATTAAGGCTAAAACAGAGTGGGTTCATTTCTCTTCATTTCCAGGGGTAGATCTGATACTTTACTTAAAACTTTACTTAAAAATTATATTAAACTTCCAATTCAAATCCCAACCCAAATTTGTGACCTCCTGCATTGAAGTTTTTCCATCAATTAAAGATGAAAGCATCAATATTACATCTGCTTGGCATGTCAGAGTATAACCAAGTCCAATAAGGCTGGCATTATTCACTTTACTAGACAGAGAAGTCTTTTTGATCCAGCTTGTACTTAGCAGCAATGCCAAAATGGGTGTTGTTACTGCTAGCTGTCCAAGCAAGATTTATTGATGTTTCAATCTTCTCATTAAGTAAGATCAACCATCCCTATTCAGTGCCATCATTCACGTGTGTGCAGCTGGAAGTCAACAGCCTTGTAACCCCAAGGAAAAATTATTCTGAGATAGTTTGGATCTGACTGTGTCAAAACTCATATGATAGCCAGCAAGCCATACTTCATAAGCCAATTCAACGCGGCCATAGATGGTCAGTCCAAAGAAATCAATGTTAACATATTAGAGGTCAAATTTTTTATTTAGTTCTGGTCTTCTTATGAAGGCTTAAAAGCCTTCTATTTCATTGAATTACCATTTTTCCCCTTAATAATTTTGCTGGATACATGATTTTTGATTGTAGTCCTAGCTCCTTTGCATTCTGGAATATCATGCTCTATGACCTGATAGTTCTGAAATATGGCTAAAATGTTCCTTGGTATTTTTATCTTGGAATCTCTCTCCTGAGGTGATCGGTGGTTTCTTTCAATGCCTATTTTGCCACCTGGTTCCAGGACATTAGGTCAGTTTTCCTCAATAATTTCTTAAAAGATGGTGTCCAGGTCCTCCTTTTGATTCTGATTTTTCAGGTAGCCCAATGATTCTGATACCGTCTCTCCTGGATCTATTTTTGAGGTCAGTTGTTTTTCTGAATTTATTTTATTGATTCTTCATGTCTCATAGAGTCATTAACTTCCACTGGCCTAATTTAACTCCTAAGTGTTGTTTTCCTCAGTTAGCTATTGTACTTTCTTTTCCATTTGTCCAATTAAGGAGTTGTTTTCTTCAGTGGATCTTTGTATCTCCCTTTTAATTTGGACAATTCAACTTTTTAAGCAATTGTTTTCTTTTAACAAGCTGTTGACTTTTTTCATAATTCTCTGGCATTTCTTTCCCCATTTTTTTCTTCTACCTCTCATATGATTTTTAAGTTCCATTTTGAGCTCTTCTATGAATTCTTTCTGGGCTTGAGACCACTTCCCGTTTTTCTTTGGGGTTTTGCACATAGGTGTTTTGACATTGTTGTCCTCTTCTGAGTTTGTGTCTTGATCTTTCCTGTCACCATAATAATTTTCTATGGTCAGATTATTTTGTTGTTGTTTTTTGTTCATTTTTGTTGGCCTTTTTCCTTTCTTTTAAATTTGAGTTCTGTACCCGGGGTGGAAGGGCTCTTGTCTCAAGTTTCTTGTGCCCAGAGCTGCAGGTGCTGCTCTGATGTTGCCCTGGAGCCCACTCAGGACCCTTGTGTCTGGTGCTGTGCTGAGGGCATGGGGTGAGGGGTGGCTGGTGCTGACCTTAAGGGTCTACCAAGTAGCTGAACTGGGGTCTTATTAGTGATGTTTACTATGTGCTGAGGCCTTATGGGGTGTTTTTGTATTTCCCAGGGGCTATGCTGAAGCACATGGCAGTCTGGCCACTGGCAGCTGCCTGTTTGCCCAGGGCCATACTGAAGCATGTGGCAGGGGCAGGGCTGGTGGATGCCTGTTTGCTTAGGCACCCACAGGGTTAACATTTATCTGTTTGCCTGGAGCTACATTGAAGCATGTGGAGGTCTGCTGCCAGTGGCTATGGCACTGAATGGCAGGAGATGGCCAAATGCTGTGGAGAGTGAAAAGAGTACATGGGCCAGGCAGGAGAGTACAGCACAGCTCCATTTATTAGGCTGAAGAAAAGGGCTTATATACCTTTTTAGGCAAACAGATCAACAAGTTCATGGGCGAGACTTTTGTTACATTACATGACTTCCTCGTGCTTTGTTCCCTTTTTGCCATAACAATATTGTGTTAATCAGCTCACAGGTGATGTTTAGCATATGTGTACCTTAGGGGGTTTGGAGAGAGCACGTGTGTGCCAAGGATGCTTTGGAAAGCTCACGTGCTGAGTGATAAGCCCAAGGGCAAGAACAGGCTTCAGAGAAAACCTGGCCTGTATTTTATCCCAGAATGGACTTTCTTGGAGCTGGCCCTCTACAGAGGTCTGGCTGCTGGAGGTGCATCTATGTCTGGGGCTATTCTGAAGCATGTGGTGGTTCTCAGAGATAAAGCCTGCTGATTCCCCAGCCTTTGCTGAGGCACGTAGGGGGCCCTGATGCTGGCATTAACCTGCTCCACTGTACTCTGGCTCAGGATCTCCCACTAGTTTGCTGAGGTGGGGCTTACTGCTGGCTTACTTGGATGCTTCCTATTCTGGATTGTGGTCCCCTTTTACCCAAATAACACAGACCTTTATTACTGATCTTCCAAGTTTCTTGGGCTCAAAGAATGTTTCCCCTGTCTTTTTGCTGGTTCTGCTATTCTATGATTTGTTTGGGAGCGTATAAGGGGTCGGTGCCGACCCTGGGGCTGTCAGGACCCTAGCACTTGGCCTGTTTCCTGGGTACACCAGACAGGTTTAGTAGGAGTGGAATGGCAGGCACCCGGAGGGAGGGCCTCCGCCTTTGGGAAGCCCCTGTAGTCTACCTACACATGCAGTCAGAGCCTGTCCACAAGGCACACACAAGCCCAAAAGGAGGGACCCAGCTGGCCATTACCTAATGCTCTTGAACTGTTGCCTAACGCAGTGCTTTGTTACTTTACTTACTGGAACATCTTTGATACTTTACGGAGATATCCTGCCTCGTGTCTCACGTAGCTCATACAGCTCTGATACCATCTTGCAACATGCCCGACCATTCCCATACCCTCATAGATACTGTAGTGCAACATCTCCCCTTGTTCCTGTACCCCTACAGATACTGCTTTGCAACAGTCCTAATCTTTCCCATATCCTTCCAGATACCATAGTGTACCATACATTGCAACAATCCAGATCCTTCCTATACCTACACTGATACCCATACCGGAACAAAGTGTAACAATATACCCATACTGCAACATTTCTATCCTGTCCCTCTGCAACATTTCTGTTCCTTCCCATGCTGTCATCCTCATACCCATTGGCCACTTGCTTATGCCCATGTAGTGCAAACCCTACGAAAATGGATGATTTCTCCCAATAAGTCGGAGTTTCTTCCACCTTGACTCCCGCCTCATCATTGCATGCTGAGACAGGTCCTTGGTGGACAAGGACCCCCAGAGGAGGGGAGACCCCAACAGGAACACTATTTTATGGTTGTTTGGAGGTGAGTATTGGAGAGTTGTGATTATTTATTGCTTACTACACCATCTTGACTCCCAGGAGTAGAATTGCCAGCATGGTTTTAAATAGGTTTCATTGGGAAGAACTTACTCATGAAGCCCTTCCTGGGGAGCTGCAGGGTTGTGGCAGTTCTCTGTACCAACCTCAGGCCAGGCAAAATGTTATATAGAAACAGAACTAAAAAGGCATAGTCCCAAGGATGGGCCAGGTCACACTCAAATTTTCTCATGGCATGTAGCTGCTTTTTGCCATTTGCATTAACTTTGGTACTCAAAGTCACATTGCTGCTTTATTGCTCCCAATGTACAGGGTATAATTCCAAATGGTTTTCAAGAATGAATGAACAGTCCTACCAAAAAGCACTAATGTGTCTGTTTTCTCATAACTTTTCAATTATTATCTTGTTCCTCTTTTGTCATCTTTACAAACTTAATGGTTGTAAATTATAATGAGATTTATTTTGATTTACATTCCCTTATTATAAAAAGTAGCTTGGAACTTTTTTTTCAAATGGATGTTGGTATCTTACATTTATTCATAACATATCCTTTGATCAATTTACATAGAGAAAATCATTCTTATTCTTAAATATTTGTATCAACTCTTTTTATATCTGGATATTAATCCTTTATTAGATAAACTATGAAGATGCTTTTTTTCTTACAATTTTTTTCTTTCTAACTGAATTTATTTTGATTAGATAGAAGTATTTCAATTTTATGTAACTGAAGTTACTTGTCTTTTATAATCATTTATATCCTTTGGTTAGACAAGAATTCCCCCCCCCCATCCCAGTCTTGGTTGTAAGAGATATCTCCTTATGTTGTCTTCTAGATTTTTTTAATGATATAACCTTTTATATTTAGATCATGTCAGTGAGACAACAAGCATTTATCAATAATTTGCTATGTACCATGTATGAACTAGGACCTAGAGATAAAAAGAAAGACCAAACAATACCTATCTTTGATGAGCCCAAATTCTACTAGTGGAAAGAATAACTATGTATATAAGAGATAAGTACAAGATATATGTAAATAGTTTAAGTAGATGGTAATATCAGAGAAAAGAGATTAGTAGTAGGAACGGGCCTACAATAAAAAAAAGAGTAGGATTTGAGATAAGCCTTGAAGGAAAGCAAGTAATCTAGGAGTTAGAGATGAGGAGGGAAAGATTTCCAGGGACAGTCAGTGCAAATGTATGGAGTCAAGAGGAGTTTTGTATGTGATGAATAGTAAGTAAGCCAGTGAAATTGTAATGTAGAGGGCTTGCAGAGAAATAAAGGGAGAGAAAGACTGGAAAGTTAGGCAGAGATCAGGTTGTTAAGGTCTTTAAGTGCTGAACAGAATTTTATATGTGATTCTTAAGGCAAAAGGGAGCTACTGAAATTGTGTGTGTGTGTGTGTGTGTGTGTGCGCGCGCACATGTGCAGATTCTGGGAAAATCACTTTGGCAGCTGAATGGAAGATTAGAGTGTGGAGAGATTGGAGTCAGGAAGATTATTTATGTTATGGTATTCCAGGTGAGAGGACCTTTACAAAGACAGTACTGGCTGAACAAAACGAGATGTATACAAATGACATTGTGAATGTAGAAATGACAAAATTTGGCATTTCATGTATTAATTTGGAATTTAAACTGATATATTATAAAATTAAAACCACATTTCTACCACAATGCTTTTCAGGTTTCCCAACATTTTTTGTCAGACTAGGAGTTCTTATGCCATGTTTTTGGGCTAAGCAAACACTATGCTAGTATATATGATGCCTTTTGAGTATTGTAGAGGAATTTGGTTATTTTTTGTCTTTATAATTTTGTTGATCAAACCTTTGCAGATTGATTTAACATTAAATATGTAAATTAAGTAATATTTTAATTATATTGTTTAACCTCAATTGTGAGAAACATATATTTTTGATTAATATAAAAACAGTTTTTACTGAAGGTGTCTTAACATGTACCTAGATACTTTACCTAGATATTTTATACCTTCTGTAATAATTCTGAATGCTGTTACTTTTCCCATTTCTTCTTGTGGGATTTTGTTAGTAACATAGAGAAAAGCAAATGGTTACATTACTTTATTGAAGTTATCAATTTTTTCTATTAACTTTTTGTTTAATCTCTAGTGTTCTGTAAGTATCATCTGCAAATAACAATTTCACCTCTTTATTACCTGAATTTCTTATTCTTATCATTGCTGTGCCTAACATTTTTATGTTAATATTTTATATTAAGTAATAGTGGCATCAATGGATATCCTTGCTTTGTCCCTAATTTTATTGGTAAGGCCAGTAGTGTGTGTCCATTACAGATAATGTTTAATCTTAGGTTCTGATTCTTTGCCATTTTAAGTTGACTTTCAGATAGTGCTTTGGAATTTACAAAGCACTTTACATGCTATCCCATTTAAGCTATTATTTAAGCAATTCTGTCAGGTAGAACTAGTATACTATTTGCCAGAGATGATGACCACTACCTACCACTTATAATAATCAACAATGCTGATAAAAACAATCAAAAAAATTATAAGGATTATGAAAACTTAAGCAAAAAATTGAAAACCTTACAGACACAAGGGACATTTTTTTAAACTGCTGGTGAGGAAAAAGCAATGGAACAAAGGTAGAGGAAGTGACAAAAAATTATTTAAAGGATGATGTCAAAGCAAGGGATTTAGTTTTCTGGACCATGGCTTAAGATATAGATTCTAGGTCAGGTTCAGAGTATAACCAATAAAGATAGTGAAGAATATATTTGCCTAGAAACTAAGATAGCTTTAAATTTAAAAGATCATGTCATTTCTGAGGCATGGCTTCTTTATTTATAAAATGATGGTGTTGAAGTAACTAAAAGTTCTTTATAGCTCTAAAAGTCTATCAGCCTATTGTTCTTGTTGTACATATGAAGATATTGAAATAGAGACTATATCTTTGGAACTGTGAAATGGTAGCTTATTAGAAGTTATAGGATCCCAAATTCCATAGACCAGTAAAATTCTGAGAAAGATAAAGCAATGATTAAGAAAAAGAGTAAAGAAAAATAGCCACATATTTCTCCATTAAGAACATGACTATAAAAAAGGAATGCCAGAATCCTGCAGAGACTCCGAAAGGAGACAAACCAGGATAAGCAGAAAGTCCACTGGGCTACTGCCCAGACACACTGCAAGAGACAGGGTCAGTCCAATATCCAGCATGGGCCTAAACAGCCTGGTCACAAATTGCTCAACCAAGGCCGAAGCAACCATTACAAAAGGAAAGAGTCACATAAGCATCTAGTTAGTGCAGCATCCATTAAGCCACAGAACTTGAACATCATACAGACAAAGTTACTTCCAGGCAGGTGCATTAGAGCTGCAGCAGGAGTTAAGGCCAGGGAAGAACCTGGGGCTTTGCAAGGGGTGAGAGGTTGCTGCTACTAACACAAACAAACATATCTGTTTGTGGCTATTGGGCTCATAGCAAGGGAAGGAGCCAAATATGGGTTCAGAACTGTCCAAGGAGAAGGAGACAGAGAAAGAATAGGTGAGGGAAAGATAATGTAAGAATTACTGAACTAAATAAAAATCATGGCTATTTAAAATATTAGAAAACACATTTCAAGACATCATAAATAAAAATTACCCAGATCTACTGGAGGGCAAAGAAAATACAAGAATCTACCTCCTAAAAGGAGCCTCAAAATGAAAACTCCCAGAAATGTCATGGCCAAAAGCCAGTGCTTCCAAATTTAAGAAAAAATCCTGCAAGTAGTCCAAGTACCATGCTAGGATCACATAAAACTTGGCATCTGTCACTATAAAGAACTGTACACTACAATATTTCAAAAGGTAAATGATAAAAGCTTACAATCAAGAATAACCAATTTAGCAAAATTGAATATGATTTTTAAATTATTATCAGTTTTCATTTATTTTCTTTCTCTTCCACTCTTCAGAGAAAAACAAAATCTTTATATCAAATATGTATAGTCAAGCAAAACATGGAAATTGTCCATGTCCAAATGTGTGTTTTATTCTGCAATTTGAATCCATATCTTTTCTGTCAGGAGGCGGATAGCATAGATCATCATTAGTTCTGTGGAATCATGTGTGGTCATTGCATTGATCAGAGAAATTAAGTCTGTCAAAGCTGTTTGCCTTTACAATGTGTCTTAGTAGGTAGATTCCCAAGTATTTTATACATTCTATAGTTAGTTTAATGGAATTTTTTCTATTTCCTGCTGGGTTTGGTTGGTAATGTACAGAAATTATTATTATTTATGTAGATTCATTTCATATTTTGCAATTTTACTGAAGTTGCTATTTCATTAATTTTTTAGTTGACTAGGATTCTCTAAATAAACCATTATATTACCTGCTAAAAGGAATAATACTGTTTCCTATGCTTATTCCCTCAATTTGCTTTTTTTCCCCTATTGCTATAGTTAACCTTTCCAGCACCATATAAAAACTAATGGTGATATTAGGCCTCCTTACTTTACCATTGTTCTTACTGGAAAGGTCTCTTCTTTATCTCTATTACATAAAGTGGCTTCATACTATAAGAAAGAAAGATTCATTTTTTTTTCCTATAAAATTAGTGTAACTTTACAGGAAAAAAAAATAAACCTTTAATGATATAGAGGATTTCCAAGCAGTCCTGATGAAAAGACCAGAACTAAATAGAAATATTCAAAAGTGAGTGGAATCAAGAGAAAATAATATTCTTAGTTTCAATAGAAATAAATGCATTTGAACTACGTGAAAAGACTATGTGATAATGAGTAATAGAGGAAGGAGAAACAAGCATCTTCTTAGAATACTACTGCTTTAAAGGTCATAAATGGAGTTAAGAAATATAGGCAGAGGATCTGAGGGTGGTTTTGTGTTCTTCTGATGCTTTTAGGATAAGAAGGGAAGGGGAGGAAGAGAAGAATATACTAGAGATGACAGGAGGAGGAAGAAAAGGAAACTTACTAGGAGGGGCATGCTATGAAGAGTGTACAAACATGGAGAAAAGAGGAGAGCAAAAACTGGCATCACATAAACCTCACAGTCTTCTGATCCAGACAAAAGAAAGGAGAGAGAGAGAGAGAGAGAGAGAGAGAGAGAGAAGAGAGAAAAAGAGAGAGAGAGAGAGATAGAGAGGCGAGAGAGAGAAACAGAGAAAGAGACAGACACAGAGAGAGAGAGAGAGAGAGAGAGAGAGAGAGAGAGAGAGAGAGAGAGGAATTTCTTTAAATACATTGAAATAAAGAAGGAGAAGGAAGTTTAAGAGGGACAGATTGTTGAAGAGAATAGTTACAAGCAAAACAAATTCCAGTGAGTGTCAAGACTAAAGAGGGAAAGGGATTAAAGTTAAGAAAGAATAATAAACTATAATCAGGAGACTAGGTGAGAAGAAAAGAAGAGAGATAGAAAAGCAGAAACAAATTATTTCAGTTATGGATTAATGATAAGCATACTCCTCTTTCACTACTTCTCAGCAAAAATGGGGAACAAAGCAGGGGAGCAAATAGAAAAAAACTTACAAGAGGACAAAAGGGAGGGAAACACAGGATTAACAATCATAGCTGAGAATGGGATGAACTCACCCACAAAAAAGAGGGTAGAAGAATGGATTTTTAAAAAACACCCAGAATCTAACAATATGTTGTTTATTAAAAAACACACACATGCACACACACTTATGGAACATTAAAAAACAGTTAAAATAAGGAGCTAGAGCAAAATCTATCTTCCTTCAGCTAAACAAAAACAAATCAAGTAGCACTCATGATTTTAGGCAAGAAAACAGTAAAATAGACAATTAAAAGAGATAAGTAAGAAAAGTACATATTACTTAAAGGAAACATAGATAATATCAATGCTCTATATACATACGTATATATGCACTGAATCTTACAGCATGTAAATAGTGAAAGGAAAAGTTAATTAAAATGTAGAGAAAAACAAATAGTAGGATTGCAATAGTAAGAACCCTTTCAAACTCAATAAATCTAACCACAAGATAAATAAGAAAGAGGTTAATGGCCTGAATATAACTTTGGAAAAGTTAGAAATCTCTGTTGACTACTGATGGGGAACGGAAAGAAGTTCACATGTTTTTCAGTTATGAATGGAAATTTTACAAAAATTGACTGTATTAAAGCATTAAAAATGTCACCAAAATGCAGGAAAGCAGAAATATCTGGATTTGGAGAAAAAATGAGATAGATGATCAGCTAGACTGATAAAAAAGAGGAAAATCAAATTGTATCAAACACAAAAAAGGATAATTCAATACAACTGAAAATGAAATAAAGGATCCATCACAAATTATTGTGCACAATTATATGTCATTTCTCTATTATTAGTTATTTAGAACATTTTTTCATAAAGCTATTTATAGCTTCATTGTCCTTTTGAAACCTTCTTTGACTACATATTAACTGGGAAATGATGCTTATTCTCATAAATTTGAGTGAATTCCCTTTGTTTTTCTTGTTTAAAGTATGTCAATTATATTTTAATTTTCCTAATATTGAACCAGTCCAGTGATCTTGATATGAATCCCCTGGCACATAGTAGGCCCTAAAAAATATTTATTGATTGAGTGAAATCTCAACTGGTTATCATGTATGATTTTAATGATACGTTACTCTAGTTTCCTTGCCAATATTTTACTTAAAATTTTTGTATCAATTTTCATTAGAGAGGAAGAGGAACCAAGATGGCAGAGAAAAGGCAGGAACTTTCCTGAGTTTTCCAAAATTCAACTCCAAACAACTTGAAACTATGACTCAAAATAAATTCTGGAGTGGCAGAACACAAAAAAAGAAGGGATGAAACAATTTTCCAGCCCAAGCTAGCTTAGAAGGACTGCAGTAAAAGTCTATCTCACTCAGATAAAAGGGGAGCACAGCGCAGGACAGGCAGTGTCCAGGCAAGCTGGGGGAGCCTTCTAGCCCCAGCACAACTTAGCAACTAAGGCTCTGTGGCTCCAGCAGCACAATGGGTCAGCTGTGAGGCTTCCAGCAAGCTGCCAGGTCTGGAACCCCAGAAAAATAGGCAAGCCACAAGCCTCAGAGGCCCCAATATAGCAAGCAAGCAACCAGGCCCAGAGACCACAGTATATCAGGCCAGTGTTCCAATCCTCTGGCCCCCAATGCAAGAAGCTTGGGATGGTGTCCTCCATATGCAAGGAATAGAGCTCAACTTTAAAGGTCATGAAATTGGCTGGAAAATGAGCAAAAGCAAACAAACAAACAAATATCATTAACAATAGGAAGTTACTATGGTGACAGGGAAGATTAAAACACAAACTCAGAAGAGGACAATGTTAAAACATTTATATGTGAAGGCCTAAAAATAAATATAAATTGATCTCAGGCCCAAAGAGAAGTTCTAGAAGTACTCAAAAAGGATTTTTAAAAATTGAATAAGAAAGGTAAAAGAAAAATTGGGGGAAAGAAATGAGACTGTTGTAAGGAAACCATGAAAAAAAAGAGTCAATAGCTTGGTAAAGGAAGCAGAAAAAAAAAAGAAAAAGACATAAAAATTCATTAAGGAAAACAATACCTTAAAAAGTAAAATTGGCCAAATGGAAAAGGAGGTACAAAAGTTTAATGAAGAAAACAATTCCTTAAAACTTAGTATTGGGCAAATGGAAGCTAATGACTCCATAAGAAATCAAGAAGCAATCAAGCAAAATAAAAAATGAAATGAAAAAATAGGGGAAAAATGTGCAATATCTCTTTGCAAAAATAACTGACACAGAAAAGAGATCCAGGAGAGACAATTTAAGAATTATTGGACTACCTGAAAGCCATGATCAAAAAAGAGCCTGGAATGTATCCTTCAAGAAATTACCAAGGAAAACTACCCTCATATCCTAGAACCAGAAGGCAAAATAGAAACTGAAAGAACCCTTCAATCACCTACTGAACAAGATACCAAAAACAAAACTCCCAGTAATATAGCCAAATTTCAGAACTTTCAGTTCAAGGAGAAAATACTGTAAGCAACAGGAAAGGAACAATTTAAATATCAAGGAGTCACAGTCAAGATTACACAAGATTTAGCAGCTGCTTTATTAAAGCATCAGAGAGCTTGGAATATGATATTCTAGAAGGTAAAGGAACTTGGATTATGACCAATTACAACCTACCTGGCAAGACTGAGCATAATCCTTCAGGGGAAAAATGGGTATTCAATGAAATAGAGGACTTTTCAAACATTCCTGATGAAAAGACTTAAGCTAAATAGAAAATTAAACTTTTAAATACAAAACTCAAGAGAAGCATAAAAAGGAAAGCAGGCAAGAGAAAACATAAATTATTCAATAAGATTGAACTGTTTAAATCCCTACACAGGGAGATGATACTTATAAGTCTTAAGAACTATATCACTATTAGGGTAATTAAAAGGAGTATACATAGACAGAGGGTGTGAACATAAGTTGATTTTGATAGGGTAATATAGAAAAAAATTAAAGGGTGAAAAAAAGATTGCATTGGGAGAAGAGAGAAGGAAGAGAAAGAATGAGGTAAATTATCTCATATGAAGAGGCACAAAAGACCTATTAAAGTAGAGGGAAGGAAAGTATGGAGGTGAGGAGTGTCTGAATCGTACTCTCATTGGATTTGCTTCAAAGACGGCAATAGCATACACATATAATTGGGTATAGAAATCTATCTTACCCTTTTCGGAAGTAGGAAGGGAGGCAGACAAGTATGGGGAAGTGATGATAGAAGGGCAAATTAAGGGAGGCCATGGTCAGAAGCAAGATACTGGTGAGGAGAGATAGGTTGAAAGAAAAGAGAGAGAGAGAAATATAAACACAGGGCAAATAGGATAGAGGGGGGAAAGTTAGCAGTCATGATTGTGAACATGAATGGAATGAACTCATCCATAAAATGGAAGCAGACAACAGAGTGGATTAAAAACAAGAATCCTATAATATGTTGTTTACAAGAAATACATTTGAAGCAGAGAAACACACAGAGTAAAGGTAAAGGCTGGAGCAGAATATATTATGCTTCAACTGAAGTAAAAAAAGCAGGGAGAACAGTCATGATCTCAGACAAAGCAAAAGCAAAAATAGATCTAATTAAAAGAGATAAAGAAGGAAACTATATCTTATTGAAAGGTACAATAGACAATGAAATAATATCAATACTAAACATATATGCACCAAATCATATAGCATTCAAAATGCTAAAGTAGAAGTTAAATGAGTTATGGGAGGAAATAGACAGTAAAATTATATTAGTGGAGGACCTCAACTTTTCTCTCTCAGAACTAGATAAATGTAACCACAAAATAAATAAAAAAAAATTAAGGAGGTGAATAGAATTTTGGAAAACTTGGATATGATAGGCTTCTGGAAAAAATTGAATGGAGACAGAAAAGAATATACCTTTTACTCAGTGGTATACGGCACCTACACAAAAATTGATCATGTCTTAGGGTATAAAAGCTTCACAATCAAAAGCTGAAAGGCAGAAATATTAAATGCATCCTTTTCATGTCAATATGCAATAAAAATTACATTCAATAAAGGACCATGGAAAAGTAGATTAAAAACTAATTGGAAACTAATCTAATTCTAAAGAATGAGTGAGCCACAGAACAAATCAAAGAGAATGACAACAATGAGGCAACATACCAAAATTTATGGATAATACACTATGATCAAGTAGGATTTATTCCAGGAATCCAGGGCTTGTTCAATATTAGGAAAATGATCAGCATAACTGACTATATCAATAACAAAACCAATAGAAATCATATGATATCTCAATAGATGCGGGAAAAAAGCTTTTAACAAAATACAACAGTCATTCCTATTTAAAAAAAAAAATCCTATAGAGCATAGGAATAAATGGAGCTTTCCGTAAAATGATAAGTAGTATTTTTCTAAAACCATGAGCAAGCATTATCTGTAATGAGGATAAGTTTAGAAGCATTTCAAATAAGATCAGGGGTGCAACAAGGATGCCCATTATCACCACTATTATTCAATATTGTACTAGAAATGTTAGCTATAGCAATAAGAGTAGAAAAAAAATGGAAGGAATTAGAATAGGCAATCATGAAACAAATCTATCATTCTTTGCAGATGATATGGTAGTATACTGACAGAATCAACTAAAAAACTACTTGAAATAATTAACAACTTCGGAAAAGTTGTAGGATAAGCATTTCTATATTACCAACAAAACCCAGCAGGAAGAGATACAAATTGAAATTCCATGTAAAATAAGTGTAAACAACATAACATATATGGGAGTCTGCCTGCCAAGACAAATCTAGAACCTATTTGAACACAATTATAAAACATTTTTCCCACAAATAAAGTCAGATATAAACAATTGGAAAATTTTTAATAGCCCATAGACAGACTGAGTCAATATAATATTCTACCTAAATTAATTTACTTATTTAATGCCATACCAATCAAACAATTATTTTATAGAGCTAGAAAAAAATCATAACAAAATTTATCTGGAAGAACAAAAGGTCAAGAATATCAAGGGAATTAATGAAAACAAATGTGAAGGAAGGAAACAAATAATTTATGTGAGTTTATTTTGTCCTACAATAAATGTTGGAGGGAATGTGGGGAAATTGGGACAATATATACTGCTGGTGGAGTTGTGAAGTGATTCAATAATTCTGAAGAGCAATTTAAAACTATACCCAAAAGGCTGTCAAACTTTGCATACCCTTTGATCCAGCAATATCACTACTAGGTCTGTATCCCAAAGAGATAAAAAGGGGGAGGGAGAAAGACCTACATGTACAAAAATATTTATAGCAACTCTTTTTGTAGTGACAAACAATTGGAAATTGAGGGGACATCCATCAGTCAGGGAATAGCTAAACATGTAGCATATGCTTGTAATAGAACACTACTGTGTTATAAGAAATGATGAGCAGGCAGACTTCAGAAAAAAACTGTAAAGACTTTTATCAACTGCTGCAAAATGAAGTAAGCCAAACTAGGAGAAAGTTGTACATACTAACACCAATATTGTATGATGACCAACTCTGGAAGACAGCTATTCTCAGCAATACAATAATCTAAGACAATTCCATAGGACTCATCATGAAAAATGCTATCCACTTCCAGAGAAAGAACTGATGGAGTCTGAATGCAGAAAGAAGCATCTTATTTTTCATTTTCTGTATTTTTTATGTTTTTCTTTTGCTTTGGTCTGTATCTTTTTTACATGACTAATATTGCAATATGTTTTGCATGACTGAACATATATATAAAACTTCTTGCTGCTTCAGAGAGTGGGAAGGTGTTGGAGGGAGAGAGAAAATTTGGAACTTAAAAATTTTTTAGTGAATGTTAAAAATTTATATGTAACATGTAACTAGGGAAAAAATATTTTTAAAAATTCATTAGGGATATTGGTCAATAGCTTTTATCATTGTCTGTTTTGGCTTTCCCTGTTTTAGGTAGCAAAAACATATATGTATCAGAAGGAATTTGGTAGAGCCCTTTTTTCTATTTTTAAAAGAGTTATGTAATACTAGAATTATTATTTAAATGTTCAGTAGAATTTGACAATAAATCTATCTGGATGCAGAAAGAAGCATCTTATTTTTCATTTTCTGTATTTTTTATGTTTTTCTTTTGCTTTGGTCTGTATCTTTTTTACATGACTAATATTGCAATATGTTTTGCATGACTGAACATATATATAAAACTTCTTGCTGCTTCAGAGAGTGGGAAGGTGTTGGAGGGAGAGAGAAAATTTGGAACTTAAAAATTTTTTAGTGATGTTAAAATTTATATGTAACATGTAACTAGGGAAAAAATATTTTTAAAAATTCATTAGGGATATTGGTCAATAGCTTTTATCATTGTCTGTTTTGGCTTTCCCTGTTTTAGGTAGCAAAAACATATATGTATCAGAAGGAATTTGGTAGAGCCCTTTTTTCTATTTTTAAAAGAGTTATGTAATACTAGAATTATTATTTAAATGTTCAGTAGAATTTGACAATAAATCTATCTGGCCCTGGGTTTATTTTTCCCTTTGGAAGTTCATTTAATTCAATTCAATGTTCAGTTGAATTGTGTGATTTATTTTTTTTAAAAAAGATTTACTAATTTAAGTCATATATCTTGTTCATTTAATCTGGGAATTTCTTATTTTTGTACATATTCATCCATTTCATTTAGATTTTCATTTTTATTATCATATAATTGGGCAAAACAGCTTCTAATAATGTTTTTCATTTCTTTGGTTGTGAATTCACCTCTTTTATTTTTTATACTTAATTTGGTTTTTTTTTCCTTTTTTTAAATAATGAACTAATAGTTTTTCCTTTTAAAAATATATCCTACTATTATTTTTTTTAATTTGCTTTCTTTTTTGTTGATCTTCAATTTTCAAGGTTCATGTTTTGGCATTTGTTTACAGGGGCTTAATCTGTTGTTTTTCAAGCTGGATGCCCAATTTATTATTCTACTCTTTCTCTCCATTATTGGTGAAGGTGCTTCAAGAGGTGAAAGAGATTAGCTTATAGTTGGGAATAATTCCTTCAGCAAAAATAAGCAAAATCCCATTGAAGGAAAATGAACCACTTTACACAATTTCAACAATAAGGTAAAGAGAAACTATAAAAGAATTAGGAACTCTGATCATGATAATGACCAATTGTGATTCCAGAGGCCTAATGATGAAACATGATAACCCACCTTCATATAGAAAGGTGAAGGACCCATAGTGCAGAATGAGACAAACTTTCTTTTTGGACATGGACAATGAAAAAGTTTGTTTTGCTTGACTATATGTGTTTGTAACAAGAGTTTGGTTTTTCTTTCACTCTCAATTAGGTGGGCTTTGGTGGGTTAGAAAGAAGCTTTTTTGTTGTTGTTGTTGATTAAAACTATGTACATGTGTGTGTATATGTATATGTATACATGCATACATGTAGTTTTACAAAGAAGTTCATTTATGACTTTCATCTAAAATTGATTAATCAAAATACTCTATTTTTTGTTCTGTTAATTTGAGTATTTTACATTTTTCCAAGTATCAATTTGTTTCATTTAAATTTTTTACTTTATTGGCATATAGCTGAGCAAAATAGTTTTTAATACTATCTTTCATTTCTTCATTTGGTGTGAGTTCCACATTTTTTATTTTTTGTACTGGTAATTTGGTTTTTCTCTTTATTTTCAATTAAGTTAGCAAATAGTTCTATTTTATGTCATATATACATAATATATAAATATATCTGTTTTATGTACTTTTTAAAAAAAGCTGCTAGTTTAGTTTATTAATTCAATGGAGTTTGATTATTTTCAATTTTGTTAATCTCTATGACTTTCAGGATTTCTATTTTAGTGATATTTTAAATTACAATTTTCCCAAAAAATATTATTGATCTTCTAATGTTTTAGTCACATTCCCAATTCACTGAAGTGCTTTATTTTTTTTTGTTGTTGTTGTTAAAAAAAAACCATTTAGCACTATAAATTTTCCTTAAGGACCGTTTTGGCTGAGGAGATACATTCTGTGATTGACTGTTGGGCCACCATGGACAAACTATCCTGTCCCAAGAAAAGAGAGGTACAAATACATAGGGATAGCGGGTGACATGACTGGTATATGATTTGGGGAGTGAGGAGGAACCCAGAAGCAGTAATGGGATGATATGACCTTTGGGATGTAGACTGATCATGATAATAGCTGGGAGAAAGTACAGAATTCATAATTTTGAACACATAACTCCTATAACGCATCAGTGTTTCTGGCTGATATCACTTCTTATATGAACTGATATTTCTAGGAGTGATGAACAGTATTAAAAAAAAACCCGAGTATTCAACAAGATCTACAAAGAGCAAGATCAAACCTGATTCTTCTCTGATTCTTCTGAAGCTTTAATCTCATGAACTACACAGAAATAATAAAGTAGAAACAATCAGAAAATAAAATATATAATTGTCTGGAAAGTAAAAGAAATGATGAGGATGAAAAGCAAAGGAAATTTTTTTTGGAAAGGGATGTAGTAAAGTTACTAAAAATAAAGTGTGGGAGACAAGGAGTGCAGGAAAGATTTTTTACTTCTTGCTTAACTGGATGGGGAGAGACAAGGGACAAAAGAGAGGGAGAAAGATAACTAATTTTTTTAAAGGAGAAATTAGTAGTTTAAATAAATTTAAAAATCTTGGAATAAAGAAGGAAAGCTGAAGTTTGGTGTTGCAGAGGAAAATCTATAGCAATAAAGTAATAGTGACAAAATAGGAAAAGTTATATGAATGAATGAATTAATTAATAGTATTTTTAAGTGCTTGCCATATGACAGGCACTGGATTAATCAGTGTGGATAGAAATTTTTAAAAAGTAGTCAGTACCTGTCCTCAAGGAGCTTATTTTCAAATGAGGAGACACTATATATGACCGTGATGGCCAGGGAAGTGTGTTTTCATCTGGAAAGTCTCACAAAGTGGTGAATGAACCAATGGAGAAGTTGATCAGTATGCCATTTCCAAAAGCAATGGTAGTATTGATTAGATTACTATTCCAAAAATAAAATAAAGAAAGCAGAGTTGGGATTTATTACAGCCACAGAGGTGTGTGGATGGCAAGAAGATAACTGGTATAGATAGCTCGATGGTATTAGAAGGATGACATGATTAGGGATTGGCTAGATATTAATGGGCTATGTGAATTTGCTCTCATTAACTCTAATAATAATGATGATGATATTTATATAATGTTTTAAGGTTTTAAGAGCTCTTTATATATATATATACACATACACGCATATATATATATACATATATATATATATATATATATATAATCCCTGTGAAGTGGGGGCTATGATGAAAATACATTATTTTACAGATGAGCAAATTGAGCCTAAAAGAAGCTAAGTAATTTGTATATGTATATACAACTAGCAAATATCTGAGGCAGGATTCAAACTCAAGTCTTTCTGCCTCAAAATATACTACTCTATCCATTATACTATCTAGGTGCCTAAAGTCAAGACAACTCAGTCCCAGGGTAGTAGTTCCAAAGCTCAGTGGATTAATTCCTTGAAGGTATAATCTCTAGATGCCCTGTCATCTAAAGAATGCTGCTAGAGGGTGGGTGACAAACAAAAAGGGTGTTAAGGATATATGGCAAGAGCATGGGGTGATTTAAGGCTCATTAAATATAGTGAACTATTTAAGTTTGTGTTCATCTAAATATGAATCCGTAGAGGTGAGCTGCCAGGAAAGGAGCTCCAGAAATGAGTGGATTAGTTTCTCCAACATATATATGTGTAGTAAAAAGGGTTCAAAGCCCTCCTAAGTTCTGGTCTACCATGGGGGAGTTTAGGGGAGCCTTCCAGCAGAATCAGGGATTTTTCTCTCTACTCAGATTCAAATCTTCCCCCCAACTCTACACGCAACAATATCAATCACAAAATAACAGAACATCACAAAACAAGTATTATAGATGTTGTGATTCTCCCTCTCCCTCTCTCCCTCTCTCTCTCTCTCTCTCTCTCTCAATCTCTCTCTCTCTATGTCTCCCCATCTCCCTCCCTCCCCTCACTTTTGGGCTACTCTGTATGTACATATGCCTGTGTGTGTGTGTGTGTGTGTGTGTGTGTGTGTGTGTGTGCGCGCGCATACTCATACATTGAGAGCTGAAGCAACAACAAAGAAAGGACATGAGCAACGAAATAAAAAGAGGGGATCATTGTTGAGGATAAGAATAATCCAGTTGCATTTGTCACTCACTACAGAAGCAGAAAATCACCTTCTGCTTTTAACTCCTTCCCCATCGTGGGCAGGAAAGACAAAACTTGGAGGACTTGGGTAGTTTTCTCCCCATTCCTCACCTCACCCCTTGACTAGAGCACGTCCTTGAAAACTCTGAATCAGTAATAATGGAAGTGGTTGTCAGCAGTGTTTATACTGGGAGCCAAGGTTAAGCTAAACATGCTGAGAAAAGGTAACTTCAGGATTCTACAAGGAGAAAGCTTTATCTAAAAGGAATATTATGAAGACTACACAATGGGAATCTCTAATCACAGCTCTTCTTGATTTGACCCACAGAACATCATGTCTCTCCCAGGTTTAGCTGATCATCTGAAATCTCATGACCATGCAGATTGACTCAACTTTTGATACTCAAACACCTTCTCTATTCCTTCAATTGCCTTTCCCTTCTTATTGGATGGGTTGGAGGGTTAAGCAATAAACTAGGTGACACAGTGGGTAGAGTGCTGGGCTTGGAATACCAAAGACTCATCTTCCTGCACTCAGATTTGGCCTCAGATACTTTTGTTAGCTATATAATCCTGGACAAGTCACTTCACCCTGTTTATCTCAGTTGCTCATCTATAAAATGAGCTGGAGAAGGAAATGGCATATCACTCTAGTATCTTTGCCAAGAAAATTGTAAATGAGTTCCCAAAGAGTTGAACATGACTGAAAAAAAGACTGAACAAAAACAAAGACTCAGAACTTTCCAGTCATCTCTCCATTTTTCCATCAACTGTTTGATTTGGACTCCACAGACCATCATGAGCATGTACTTCATGCCCCCTAGTGGCCTCGTATTTTCAGCTTCCTATAGTGTATTGTCTTCCCCCACTAGATTATGAAGGCAGGGACTATCTTTTTCTTATTTTTATTCCCAGGGTTTAGTAAAGTGCCTGGCTAATAAACACTTAATAAATGTTTATTGAATGGATTGAAAATGCTAAAAGGACTTTGAATAATCTGGAGCTATGATTTTATCCCTTTGCTATGTAAATTCACTAAACTCAATCCCAGTTTACCCCAGACTCTGTATATACTTTTGTCCCAGACTTTTGCAGGAGGTGGGTGGTGGGTAGAAGGGGGTGAATGTTTTTTACAACTATTTTTACTGTACTACCTTACAAATAGTTTCTAACTAAAATCTAATTCTGGCTGGCTGACTGATATCAACTGATAATTATAACAGTGGGGGTTTACCAAAAAAAGGAAAAAAGTTGTGGATCCATCTTCTGGGGACCTGATCTTCCAGTAGAGCTGGGAAGGCTGCATTAAACTTACATTATAGAAAAAAAAACCTCAAAAATGTCAAAATAAAACATTCTATCAAACAACTTCTATGCAACACATACATAGTCACAGGGAAAGGATAAAGGAAGATAATTCCATAACAATATCACTAATGAATTTCTTTAAAAATGTTAATAAAATACTGGCAAAAAGACAATAGCAATGTAATTAAAACAAATAAACAAAAAGCCATTTTCTATGATCTAGTTAGAGTTTTTTTCCAGGGAGGCAAGAATCATTTAACATTAGGAAAACAATATATATAATCATAAAATAATATATGTAGTAATATTGAAAACAAAAAACTCAAATTACTTGATTATACCGAAATATGCATAAAAGTCTTTGACAAAGTAAGTACATCATTTTTCCATGATAAAAATGGAAACAAAACAACCTGCAAAACAGACATATACCTACAAACCCAAAGCTAACATTATCACTAATGAAAATGGACTAGAATCTTTCCTAGTAAATATAGGAATAAAGCAAGGGTGCTACCTTTTCCAGGTATTATTTGACATAGTTCTAGAAATGCTAGTAATAATAAAATGACAAAAGAAAGAACTTAGTGGCATAAACATAGGCAAAAATGAAATAAAATTAGCCCAATCTTTGAAGAAAATTATTTACTTTGAAAACTTCAGGGAATCAGTAGAGAAATTAATTGAGACCATGAAGAGCATCGGTAAAGTAGCCAAATACAAAATAAATCCCCCAAACCACTCAGCAAATACACATATGTATATATATATATATATGTATATGTATATATCTATATATGTGTGTGTATGTGTGTATATACACACATGTGTATATGTGTGTGTACATAGACACATACACATGTGTATATATGCGTATGTCTATATATAATAATGTGGGAGGGTATAGTCAAAGGGAAATACTGTTTAAAATGGTTTTTAAATGCATAAAATATCTTGGAGGTACCCTACCAAGGCATAATCAAGACTTGTATAGAAACAAGGATAAAATACTTCATAAAGAAACAATTTAAATAATTGAAAGGTTATTTGGGGCTCATTTTGACCATACTAATATTACAAACATTGTAATACTACCCAAATTGATTTTATGGACATATTTCTATAAGCACCAAACTACTAAAGGGATACTTTGTAGTTGGACAAAATAACTGCACTTGCTCCATTCATCTATGGTATCATCTGATATCTCTGCTTCCTTTTCTGACTAAACTCCTTGAGAAAGTGGTACTTTTCCTCACACTCTTCTTAACTATCCACTCACTGACTTCCAACCTGATCATTAAAAAAAAAAAACGTTTTCTCTCAAAGTTACTAAAAATCTTTTAATTGTCATATCTAATGACCTTTTCTCAGTCCTTTTCCTTCTTGACCTCTCTTGAATCTTTGATACTTTCAAGTACCTTTTTCCTCCTTCCTCAAGCACCTGTCTTCCCTGTAGATGTTGTGATACTACCATCTCCTGGTTCTCTTACCTATCTGATTGTTCCTTTTCTGTCTTCTTTGCTGGATCTTCATCCAGGTTGCATCATCTAACTGTGGTTGTCTTACAGAGTTCTGACATGCCATCTTTTCCCTCTATAGTATTTCACATGGTGATCTCATGAGTTCTCATGGATTCACTAATTATGCAGATTATTCCAAGATCTATTTGTTCAACCCTAACCACTATGTTGTCCTTTACTCTCACATCTCTAAATGCCTACTGGAAAAATTGAAGTAAATGTCCTGTAAACATCTTAAAGTCAATATGTCCAAACTTTAACTTATTATCCTTTCCCAAAACTCTTCCTTCTTCCCAACTTCCCTATTATTGTTGAGATACCACCACCCTCCTAGTTCCCCAGGATCATAACATTTTTTTGCCTTCTTTAGGAATTCATTTATGGTTTGTTCATTTTTTTATGTTGACTTAGAAATACGTATAGTCTATTTCCGGCTTTGTTTATCTAGTTATTCTATATTTTTCAAAGTATTCATCTGTTTCTCCTAAATGTCATATTTGTTCATGTATAATTCTGTAAAATAGCTTCTGATAATTACCTTTATTTCTTCAATTGTAAGTTCTCCTTTTTTATTTTTATTTTTCATATAAACAATTGGTTTTCTTCTCTCTTTTTAAAAATTAAATTAGTTATTTGTTTCTAAAAGCAGATTAATTTTTATCAGTCAAATCAATAATCTTTTGCTTTCAGTTGTATTAACTTTTCTTTAATTTCATAATTTCTATTTTGTTACTGAGTTAGGGAACTTTGATTTATTGTCATCACTATATTGTATTTACACCAGAAATATAGAGTTGGTTCAATAAAGGAAGACTAAGATATAATAAACCATGTTAATGCTATAAAAATAATTAAAATCATACAATTATATAATTAAATGCTGAATAGACTTTTGACAAAACTTTTTTTAAATTAAAAACTCTTGAAAACATGAGATTAAATCAGTTTTTCCTTAACATAGTAGATAGAATTTACCAAGTATGTAATGGGAAAGTTTAGAGGATATTCCAATAAGATCAGCACCACTATCTAACATTGTGCTAGAAATGCTAGCTAGGGCAATAAGATTTTTAAAAATTAATTGAAGGAACATGTGTGAGAAAAGAGAAAGCAATATTATCACTTGTTGCTAATAATATGATGATGTACTTAGAGAACCCTAAGTACCAGCAAAAAGAGATAGAAAGAAAAATTCCTTTCAGAATAATTAGAGGAAATATAAAATATTTGTGAGTGTATCTACCAATATTTACCTAGTGACTATCTGCAGAAATAAAGGCAAAGCTACATAATTTGAGAAATATTAATTGCTCATGAGTATTAATTCACTTATTTGGTGCCTTACCAGTGATTCCCAAAATAATATCTTACGAACCTAGAAATATAATAATATAATTTGTATGGAGAAACAAAAGGCCAATGGTAATTGAAAGGGGAGAGTGGTAAGAAAGATCTATTGGTATCAAATCTCAAGTTGGCAGTAATTATTGAAATAATTTGCTACTGGGTTTTTTACTTTAAAAGATGCTGATCAATGGAACAGATTAGGTATATGTAAGGTATGCTGGTGCATGGTTGGTTGATCTGTGAACTGATCCCACATTTCTAGAAATCAGTTTAGACATATCTGAAGTAAGCAGCAACCACTGATATGAGGATGTGGCTCACCAATGCATCTGAGAGTTGGCAGAAGTAGCCAGCAGGGTTAGGAAGAGGGTAGTGTGGTACTAACAAACATTTTTGTGGTTGTATGTCCATAAACAAGGAAATCTACCTAACTTTAAAATCAATAGTCTATGTAGTAAAGCAGAATTGAAAAGTTAATGAATTTCCACAGGAAGATATAATATTCATGTTCTCTTAGAAATTTGGTGTGAGGAATTGAGCATTTCTGCTAAGCTCTCTCAATGCAACCCACTAAACAGCTTTTTAAAAAAACACCTCATATCAAACTCTGAATGAGATAACAACAAAAAAGTTATTATATCTGATTTTTCCGGCCTAGGACAGCTTGGGAAAGCTGAAAAAGACATCTGCCCATGGATGCTGTGATGGAGGTTAGACAGAAATGAGCATGGAGGAATCACTACCAGCTAAGTGACCTGAAGAGGTCAGCAGCACCAGCCACAGAAGCAACAACAGTGGTAGCACCAAGAGTGGTAAGAGTACTAAGCTCCAGATCAGAAAGATATTACCGAGAATCCCTGTGCTAGCATTAGGAGCAGGATTGGGCATCATTTAGCACCTCCTTTACCCATTACCCAATTCTGAGTCAAAGTTCCAGGACAGAAAGAAGCAGGTAAAGCCTTTGGTCATGAGGGAAAAGAGGCCCTACCTAGGTAAGGGCCATAGCACAGAACAGAAGAATGATGAAGAGAACTCCCCTCAGATCACACCACCTTTGAAGCATTAAAAATCTACAGCTCCCAGATCTAGCCATGGAATTTCAGACTAGCCAAAAAGTGAGTAGAGTTTAATTGTACTATAAAGTCCAAAGTCAAGAAATAAGCTAGAAAATATGAGCAAACAATAAAAAAAGAAACTGACTGTAAAGATCTTCAATGGTGAGGGGAAAGCACAAGATAAACTCAAAAGAAAACAAGGAATTGAAAACATCTTCATGCAAAGCCACAGAGAAAAACACAAGCCCAATAAGATGTCTTATAAAAGCTAAAGAAGGAGATTTTAAAAATATATTAGAAATTATTTGAAAAATCAAATGAATTGGTAAGGAAAATTTGGGAAAGGAAACAAGAAATATGCCAGAAAACTAGGAAAAGAGAACTAATAGCTTAGTAATAGAGGTACAAAAGTTTACTGAAAAAAAATAACTCTAAAAATTGGAACTAGTCATGTAGAAGGTAATAATTCCATGAGACATCAAGAAATAAGAAGACAAAGGCAAAATAGAAAAAATGTAAAATATGTCATAGGAAAAACAACTGACCTAGAATATAGATCAAGAAGAGATCATTTTTCAAATTTATTATATTTTTAATTTATGGAAAAAAACCAGCATTTCCATAACATAGTACAATAAAAAAGATGATTGCACATAAAAATGCAAAACTACTACACACAACTTGCTATTCCTTTCAAATATACAACAAAATTATCATGTAAATTTCTTTTTTCTTTTTTTCTTCCTTACTTCACCCCTTAGAAAGAGCTATAATTAGACACAAATATGTGTGTGTCTATACATACACACATATATGTAAAATTATTCTATAAATACTTCTCTTTATCAGTTCTTTCTCTGGATGCAAACGGATCTTTTCTAGTTAATTTGTGTATTTATAGCAGTTGAAATAACTTATTCATTCAAATTCATTCTTAAAACAATACTGCAGTTACTACATACAATATTCTCTTGGTTCTGTTCATTTCTCTTTTCATTATTTTGTACAAGTCTTTCCATGTTTTTCTAAAATCATTGAGCTCATCATTTCTTATAGCACAGTAGTATTCCATTACAATTATATACACCACAACTTGTTCAGCCATCCTCCAATTCCTGCAATTAACGGTTCTTTGCCACCACAAAGAGAGCTACTATAAACATTTTAGAACATATAAATTCTTTTACATTTTCCCTTAATCACCTTTGGAAATAAACCAAGTAGTGGTATTACAGGGTCAAAGGGTATAACATATATTTAGCTTAATAACTCTCTGGGTATAATTCCAGATTGCTCTCCAAAATGGTTGGATCAGTTCACAATTCCGCTAATAATGAATTAGTGTCCCAATTTTTCCATATCCCCTTCAACATATGTCATTTCCCCCATCAATCATTTTAGTCAATCTGATAGGTGTAAAATGACATCTCAAGGTTGTTTTAATTTGAATTTCTCTAATCAATAATGATTTAGAACATTTTTCATATGACTATAAATTGTTATGATTTATTCATTGGAAAACTGCCTGCTCATATTCTTTGACCATTTATCAATTGGGGAATGAGGGATCAACTCTAGCCATCTTGATCTATATCTTGCCACTGGACCCAATGGCTCCAGAGGAGAAAGGGAGAAAATCCAATTCACTTGCAAGTGATGGCGTCACCTTCCTCATGTCATGGGCCTCTTCAAGAACAAAGGACAAACAACAACATTCAGAGAATGACTTGTATTCCATAAAATTTGACAAAGTTCTTTATATATTTGACATATCAGAACTATATCTGATAAACTGTCTATAAAATGCCCCCCCCAAAATTTTTCTGCTTTCCTTCTGATCTTGGTTACATTTGTTTTATTTGTACAAAACTTTTTAATTTAATGTAATCAAAACAATCCACTTTATACCTAACTTTACTTTCTATCCTTGTTTATTTAAAAATTGTTCACCTATCCATAAGTCTAAGTAATATGTTCCATGTTCTTCTAATTTTCTTTTTCTCTGGGGCAGATATCTATCTTGGTAAATGATGTGAGATACTGATCTATACCCACTTCCTGCCATACTTCTTTCTAGTTTTCCCAACAGTATTTTTTACAAAACACTGAATTCTATTCCCCAAATATTAAGTTTTATTATAGGGGCATTATGTTTATCTGCTGTTGTACATTTATGTCTACTGTATTCCATTGATCAATATTTCTATTTGTTAGCCAGTACCAGACAATTTTTTCTTTACTTTTTAAATTTATTTTTTATTTTTTGTTTACAATGCTCAGTTCCACAAGTGTTTGAGATGCAAATATTCTCCCCCTCCCTCCCCTGCCCCCCACCAGATGGCATGTAATCCAATATAGGTTCTACATATACCTTCACGTTAAATTTATTTACACAATAGTCAAATTAGAAAGAAGAACTATAACCAGTGGAATGAGCCATGAAAAAGAAGAAACAAAGTCAAAAAAGAAGAAGAAAAAAGAAAGCAAATAGTTTGTGGGGTGGAGGTGGGCAAGATGACTACATGAAAATAGGGACTCCCTTGAACTCTCCTCCAAGTCCCTCCATAAAACCTGTAAAAAATGACTCTAAACAAATTCTAGACCTACAGAAGCCACGAACTAACAGAGTGAAACAAGTCTCTGGCCCAAGATGGCCTGGATGATCACTGGGAAGGGTCTATTGGAACATACTGGGAGCAGAGCACAGCCCGGCATGGGTAGTGCCAGGACAGACCAGGCTGTAGCAGACTGAGCAGAGCAGGCTTCAGGGCCCTGAATTACTGAACTGTTGAGGCTTATAGACTTCTCAACCCACAAACACCAAAGACAACATAATAGGTCAGGGGGAAAACTGTTGGACCTGGGTGAGAGAAGGTCATGGTCTGGCCCTAGCCCTGGGGTGGCGGAGCTGGCTGCACCCATGACAGTGCCTTCTTCTGGAGATCCAGGCCCACAGACAATGGGGGTAATCAAGCACCTGATCAGAGGGGGAGTGCAGGGATCTCCGGCTTAGCCCTGCTTGGATCTGGGTCACAGCCTTGGTTGGCAGTCCTTCGTGGAGGAGGAGCACTGGTGTGGCAGAGCTTATGGTGATGGTGGAAAGGGAGTCCTTCTGATAGTTACACAGCAGAAAGGAATGCTTGCACTCACAGACAAGAGCACAGGCCAGGAGAGGAGTATCATCATCTCAGAATAGAAGTAGCTCTGAAAACAGCAGCAAAGCCCTTGAAGCTTGGGACAGAGCACCATCCATTGTAGAAGCAGTCATAGCCTGACGAAGAACTCAAAAGTCAAGTAATTGGCTGGGGAAATGAGCAGACACTGTGAAAGGACTCAGACTATAGAATCTTACTCTGGTGACAAAGAAGATCAAAACACACAGCCAGAAGTCAACAAAGTCAAAGAGCCTACATCAAAAGCCTCAAAGAAAAATATGAATTGGTCTCAGGTCTTGGAAGAGCTCAAAAAGGATTTGGAAAAGCAAGTAAGAGAAGGAGAGGAAAAATTAGGAAGAGAAATGAGAGTGATGCAAGAAAATCATGAAAAATGAGTCAATAGCTTGCTAAAGGAGACCCAAAAAAAATACTGAAGAAAATAGCAGCTTAAAAAATAGACTATCTCAAATGGCAAAAGAGGTCCAAAAAGCCAATGAGGAGAATGCCTTAAAAGGCAGAATTGGCCAAAGGAAAAGGAAGTCTAAAAGATCACTGAAGAAAATAATGCTGTAAAAATTAGAATGGAGCAAGTGTAAGCTAGTGACTTTATGAGAAATCAAGAAATTATAAAAACAGAACCAAAAGAATGAAAAAATAGAAGACAATGTGAAATATCTCATTTGAAAAACCATTGACATGGGAAATAGATCCAGGAGAGATAATTTTAAAATTATTGGACTAACTGAATACCATAATCAAAACAAAGAGCCTAGACATCACCTTTCAAGAAATTATCAAGGAAAACTGCCCTGATATTCTAGAACCAGAGGGTAAAACAGAAATTGAAAGAATCCACCGATCACCTCTTGAAAAAGATCCCAAAAAGAAAACTCCTAGGAATATGGTAGCCAATCCCAGAGTTCCCAGGTCAATGAGAAAATATTGCAAGCAGCAAGAAAGAAACAATTTGAGTATTGTGGAAATACAATCAGGATAACACAAGATTTAGCAGCTTCTATATTGAGGGATCAAAGGGCTTGGAATATGATATTTCAGAGGTCAAAGGAGCTAGGATTAAAACCAAAAATCACCTACCCAGCACAACTGAGTATAATACTTCAGGAGAAAAATGAATTTTCAGTGAAACAGTCAAGCTTTCTTGATGAAAAGGCCAGAGCTGAATAGAAAATGTGACTTTCACTTACAAGAATCAAAAGAAGCATGAAAAGGTAAACAAGAAAGAGAAATCATAAGAGATTTATTAAAGTTGAACTGTTTACATTCTTACGTGGAAAGATGATATTTATAACTCACAAGACCTTTCTCAGTATTGGGATAGTTGAAGGGAATACACACACACACACACACACACACACACACACATATACACACAGAGGGCACAGGGTGAGTTGAATATGAAGGGATGATATCTAAAAAAAATAAAATTAAAGGGTGAGAGAGGAATATATTGGGAGAAGGAGAAAGGGAGAGATAGAATGGGGTAAATTATCTCGCATAAAAGTGGCAAGAAAAAGCTGTTATAAGGAAGGGAAGAGGGGGTAAGAGAAAGGGAATGAGTGAACCTTGCTCTCATCAGATTTGGCTTAAGGAGGGAATAACATAAACACTCAATTGGATATATCACCCTACAGGAAAGCAAGGGAGAAGGGAATAAGGAGGGGGGGGGGATGATAGAAGGGAGGGCAGATTGGGGAAGGAGGTAGTCAAAAGCAAACACTTTTGAAAAGGGACAGGGTCAATGGGGAAAATTGGATAAAGGGGGTCAGGATAGGATAGAGAGAAATATAGTTAGTGTTTCACAATATGACTATTATGGAAGTGTTTTGCATAATGATACATGTATAACCTATATTGAATTGCTTGCCTTCTAAAGGAGGGTGGGTGGGGAGAGAAGAAGGGAGAGAATTTGGAACTCAAAGTTCTAAAAACAAATGTTAAAAAATTGTTTTATATGCAACTGGGAAGCAAGATATACAGACAATGAAGTATAGAAATCTATCTTGCCCTACAAGAAAGTAAGGGGAAAGGGGATGGGGAGGGGGATCATCAGGTGATAGAAGGGATGGCAGACTGGGGAAAGAGGCAATGAGAATATATGCCATCTTGGGGTGGAGGGGAGAGTAGAGATGGGGAGAAAATTTGCAACTCAAAATCTTGTGGAAATGAATGTTAAAACTAAAAATAAACTATAAAAAAACAAAACAATAAAAAATAAAAATAAAGAAGATATAATTTTAAAAATAGTTTGCCTCAATCTGCATTAAGACTGCATAATTCTTTCTCTGGATATGGATAACTTTTTCCATCATGAGTCTTTTGGAGCTGTCTTAGAACCTTGTATTGCTGAGAAGAGCCAAGTCTATCAAAGTTAGTCATCACAGATACTGTGTGTCTGCAATTGTGTATAATGTTCTTAGTATCAGATAGTTTTGATAATTACTGCCTTATAATACAGTTTAAGATCTGGTATTGCTAAATATCCTTTACCCTCTTGCATTATTTCCTTTGATATTCTTGACTTTTTGTTTTTCCAAATGAATTTTGTTATTTTTTTTTGTAATTCAGTAAAATAATTTTTTGGTAATTTAATTGGGATAGTATTTAATATATCTACAATTGTTTAGGGAAAATTGTCATTTTTATTGTATTGGCCCTGCCTACCCATAAAAAACTGAATATTTCTCTAATTATGTAAATGTAATTTTATTTGTATAAAAAGTTTTTGTAATTTTGTTTATATAGTTCCTGGGTTTGTTTTGGTAGGTGTACTCCCTGCTATTTCATACTATCTAGAGTTATCTTAAATGGGGTATCTTTCACTATCTCTTCTTGCAGAGTTTTGTTGGTGATATATAGTAATGCTGAAGATTTATATCTATTATTTTATATCCTGCTACTTTGCTAAAATTATTGTTTCAAATTTTTAGTTCAGTCTTTGAAATTTTTCAAGTATATCATCACATCACCTGTAAAAAATTAAAAAAAAAGTTTTATCACCTCATTCCCTATTCTCATTCCTCCTATTTTTTTATCTTCTCTTATTGTGATTGCTAAGATTTCCAATACAATATGGAATAATATTGATGACAATGGGCATGCTTGTTTCACAAGCTTATCCCCATTACAAATAATGCTTGCTGATGGTATTAGATAAGTGCTTTTTATCATTATAAGGAAAAATCCATTTATACCAATATTTGCAATGTTTTTAATAGGAATGAGTGTTGAACATTTATCAAAGCCTTTTATGCGTCTCTTGATACAATCATAGGATTTTTGTTACTTTCATTATTGATGTAATCAATTTTGTTAACAGTTTTCCTTATGTTAAATCATCCCTGTATTCCTGGTGTAAATCTCATTTGGTAACTATGCATAATCTTTGTTATGTATTATTGTAATATTTTATCTAGTACTTTAGGATTTTTGCAACTGTATTCATTAATGAAATTGGTCTATAATTTTCTTTTTCTGTTTTTACTCTTCCTGGTTTAGGTATCAGTATCATATCTGTTTCAGAAAAGGAATTTGGTGGGATCCCTCTCTTACCTATTATTCCAAATTATTTAATATTGGAATTAGTTTATCTTTAAATGTTTGGTAGAATTAACTTGTAAATCCAACTGATCCTGGTGCCTTTCTCTCAGGAAACTCATTTATTCTCTGTTCAATTTCTTTCTCTAAAATAGGTCTATTTAGATACTCTGTTTCCTTTTTTGCTAATCCAAGCAATTTATGCTCTTATAAACATTCTTCCATTTCACTTACGTTGTTAAATTTATTGGCATATAATTGGGAAAAATAATTCCTTATAATTGCTTTAATTTTATCTTCATTAGTGGTATATTCACCCTTTTCATTTTTTATACTGGTGATTTGGTTTTATTCTCTTTTTTAAAAATCACATTAACCAATTGTTTATCTTTTTTTGGTTTTCACAAACCTAACACCTTATTAATCTCACCTTTAACTTTTAGGATTTTCAATTTAGTGTTTAACTGGGGATTTTTAATTTTAGTATAATCCTGAATGAAACAAAATGGACATTTGACAAACTGAAAGACTTTCAGTTATTTGTAACAAAGAGAGCAGAACTTAATGGAAAATCTTACATAAAATATCCAGAAGAAATTTAAGGAAAACATTGAAGACTAATAATAAGGCACTCATTAAGGTCAAACTGTTTATTTATGACATATGAAAATGTTATCAGTATTCTTAAAACTGTCAAACTACTAAGGTAGTTTGAAAGAAAAGTTGGGGCTGAGTTGTGTATAGTGGGGTTATTTTAAAAAAGAAAATTTGGTAGAAAAAAGATAAAAAAAGCAATTATCTCATAAAATGGGGCATGAAAGGAAGAACTAATACAGAGGAAGAAGGTGGGAGTAGAGGGCTGGTAATGTCAGAAACTTATTCTCATCTGGGTTGAAGAAGAAACAACATATACATCTTTTTTTTCAATTTTTTTTTAAGCAGGGCAATTGGAGTTAAGTGACTTGCCCAAGGTCACACAGCTAGTACATGTGTCAAGTGTCTGAGGCCAGGTTTGAACTCAGGTTCTCCTGATTCCAGGCCTGGTGCTCTACTCACTGTACCACCTAGCTGCCCCACAACATATACATCTGAAGAGGTTTAGAAGCCTTCTGAACTTCTATAGAGGTGAGAAAACTGGGGTGCGAGATGACAGAAGGACTTTTAGAAGGGTATGTCAGTTAAAATTAGGAGGATGGAGGGAGAAAATAAGAGAGGGACTTTTAGAGGTGTAAGTAAAATAAGGAATATGAGAGTAAGGTGAGAAGATAAAGTAACAAGGATAGGTGAAAAAGATAGTCTGAGAAGGAAAATAGTGAGTAAAAATAAGATGGAGGGAAATTCACAAATAGTAATTATAATTTGAATGTGAATGGGATGAATTTATTTACAAGAAACACATTTAAGAATGAGAGATATACACAGTTAAAATGAAGGGTTGGAATAGAATTTATTATGCTTCAGCTGATGTAAAAATGACAGGGGTAGCAATTATGATCT